>NC_134173.1:37938529-38565893 GCF_964188355.1 Buteo buteo
AAACAGACTCAACTTGGGGAAATTAATTTCATTTCATTTATTACGGAATCAAATCAGAGTAGGGCAATGAGAAATAAAACCAACTCTTAAAACACCTTCCCCTCACCCCCCCTTCTTCCTGGGCTCAACTTCACTCCTGATTTTCTCTACCTCCTCCCCCTGAGCAGTGGAGGGGGATGCGGAGTGGGAACTGTGGTCAGTTCATCACACATTGTCTCTGCCACTCCTATCTCCTCACACTCGTCCCCTGCTCCAGCATGGAGTCCCTCCCACAGGAGACAGTTCTCCATTAACTTCTCCAACATGGGTCCTTCCCACAGGCTGCAGTTCTTCTGGAACAGACTGCAGTTCTTCTGGAACAGACTGCTCCACCGTGGGTTCCCTCCAACATCACAAGTCCTGCCAGAAAACCTGCTCCAGCGTGGGCTTCCCAAGGTGGCACAGCCTCCTTCAGGCACACACCTGCTCTGGCGTGGGGTCCTCCACAGGCTGCAGGTGGAGATCTGCTCCACCGTGGAACTCCCTGAGCCTCAGGGGAACAGCCTGCCTCACCAGGGTCTTCACCATGGACTGCAGGGGAATCTCTGCTCCGGCGCCTGGAGCATCTCCTCCCCTTCCTTCTTCACTGACCTGGGGGTCTGCAGGGTTGTTTCTCTTACGTGTTCTCACTCCTCTCTTCTGGCTGCTGTTGTGCAGCAGTTTTCTCCCCCACCGCCTCCTTAAATACATTATCCTAGAGGCACTACCACCATCACCGATGGTTCAGCTTTGGCCAGCAGCAGGTCTGACTTGGAGTCGGCTGGCATTGGCTCTATAGGACATGGGGGAAGTTTGCAGCAGCTTCTCACAAAAACCACCCCTGTAACTCCTCCCGCTACCAAAACCTTGCTATGCAAACACAATACAGCTGTCTGTGTTTCCATAAGAGCATAATTTATGAATTCTTTTAATACGTTTTGTTTTGTCACTATGCTGATAATATTTATTACATGCAGCAGTTGACGTGTGATCTTCTGTAGATTTATAACCAACATCATTTTGCTTTTGCTCTTAGAACCTGTTGTATAGGTGGAGCTTGGGCCACAGACGTACTGGATGAGGGACATCTGTTCAAAAAAATTGTGGTTTTAATACAGCGAAGTTATACATTCAGAGACAAGGAAGTTGAAGATTGGAGGGAGAACCAGAGGACAGATATATATATTGTAAAGCAATGAAAATATAGTGGATATGTTGTTGCGTATGAGTTTGTAGGTGGTATGATGGAGGAAAGGGCTGCTTATGATCTGGGGATAGACAATGGGAAAATTAATTAAATATAGTCAGGTGAGAGCCTAGTGTACAGTTCTGGTGAGGTTAATAGGAAACTAATCCTTAATTCCACACTTCAGAAAATGGCAGAAATTGGAGAGGGAAAATTGAAATACAAAAATATTATAGGTCCTGAGAAGATACCTCACAGTGAGACATTTAAAGAGTCTGGTTTATTCACTTTAATAAAGAGAAATTTCAAAGATCTTGATCACAGACCCTAGTACTGGGGAGAAAATAGTATATACTGATAGGGAATTTTATCTAACAGAGAAAGCCATAACAGGAATAAAACGGCTCAAAGCATAAGGCAAGCAAAATTGCAATTAAAAATAAAGCACAAATGCTTTTTAAAGAACATCATAAATCTTTAGAACCAAACCTTAAGAGGAATGGTGGCTTTTCTGTCTCTGTATGTCTTCAAATAAATACCTCTTACTTGAGCAAGAAAGGTATTTTAGCAAAACACAAAACTGAGGGGCTTGATACAGGGGAAGCTGAATGAAACTTAATGACCTATGATTTACAAGAGGTCAGACTAGACTATCTAATAGTCCCTTCTGGCCTCACACGCTATGAGTCTACGAATAAATCTATGAAAATGCTGAGTTGACTCACCCACTTCCTTGCAGAATTCCATTTTCTCCTTGTCTCTAAGAAAAGGCAGGTTCTCCAGTGCTTTGAGGGTAAATTTCTGCACTGGTCAAAGCTGACTAGGAAGTCATGGATGTGTTGATGCTTAGTATGAGTTAGCCTGTCATCTTGCATTGATTTCACACTGGCTAGGTTTGTCAAATATCTATGCTGGTAGCTGGCATGGTTCTAGCAACTTTTGGTTATAGCATGAATTATGATAGCCATTTCCCCTTCTTACATGATGACTGGGATTGCATAATCTTCCTTTTGCCCCAGTTCTGTAGGCTACTCTTTGGTCTCTATCCCTCTTTGAAAGTTGGTAGCATAGCAGATGTGCAGAAGCTGTCTAATTCTGACCTTGTCAGAAGAAACCCTCTTGATTTTAATGTCTGAAGAGAAACACAGATGATAATCAGATGGAAGAAATCCATCCAAGCCAAAACCTTAATGTCTCTGAGGATTCTGAGATAGGAAAAATAGCAAACCTTTACAAGTAGAAAAATGAGCAAGATAAAATAAAACAAAAATCTAACTTAATTCCAGACCCATGACATTCTACATAGGTGTTTATGGCGGAAAAGTAGAACTCCCTGAGCTGACGGTTTCTAGGGAATATGGTTAAAAAGATAAAAATAGTGACAAGTTTTATACAGAGAGCTCTATAAAGTTAAAAAGTGAGTGAAGCTGGGTGAGTAAGCAGCACTTCTGGGATAAAGAGGCTGCTCTGTATTTTTACCAGGAGGGCATCTTTTCATTTCCAAGAGGAATTTGTTTGTTGTGCTCAGTGGAAATGCTGCAAGACAGTAGCACCTAAAATCTGCGGTTTTCTCTTAGGATTAATCCTTTCCTGGGACATGAGGGGCAGGCAGCTGATTTGGAGACATATTGTTTATATACCTATGAGCTGGCTTTGGTGTAAGGTTTTTTTGGCAGTTTTTTTTTACAGCAGTGTATTGCAGTTTGTTTAGCAAAGAAATAATAAAGTGAAAACCATACCATTAGGAAATTAGCCTTTTGTATGCCATGATTATGAACTTGTGTTTAAGATTTTAACACCTCTATATATCCTGCCTTAATGATTTTACTCTTTCTTATGACCAGTTCCAATTCCCCAGAGTATTTTTTTATACCCCAAAATATCTTCCTTTGCTATTAGAGAAGATTAGTTAGGAAAAGAGGGAGATATTAATCCACTAAAGGTCACATCATCTTGATTACAGACAGCCAGTAAAGCAGAATTCTTATCTCTAGCAAAAGGGAATGGTACAAACCTGAAAAGTTTTTATCTCATTTTATTAAAAAAAGAGGAAGATTTCCATTTCTTTCCTATAAATCCCTAGAAATCTTCACAGTTCATTTTAACACCATGCTAACTAAATGGAATTAATTTGATAATGTCCATCCTTGAACCTCCAACCTCAGGATTTTGTCAAGTAAAACAACTGTTTCTCTTGTCCTCCACCTTTCATTTCTTGAAGTGTGTTTTCTGAGCGTTTCTCTACAGGCAACCAGAAATTTCATTTCCTTGCAAATTTTTGCATCCTATAGTTAGGTAATTGTATTGTATTATTTATCAGGAGCCAACTGTCTGTTCACACTCTGCAAATGTAGACAAAGACATTTGTCCTGCCCTGAGGAGCTTGTAGGCTAATTCAAACAGTCTTATACCATGAATGGTACACATGTTTAAGATAAAATCATCAGGCCTGATATTGTGATTCATCTCAAACAACACTTACAAGGTTAGTATTGTTGATTTCAAGTATACTACTTATATGACTAAATTGTAAAGTGCAAAAGTGCTTGCAAATTAAGTTCTTAAGGTGCTGATTTTAAAATGTGACATGCAATAACTGTATTACATTTGATAAATGAATGATTCCAGAATGCTTGGAAAAAATATGCTACAGAGCATGAAAATGAAATATTAATCTCACAAAGGTGATCTTGCTATAATATGAAAAAAATGTTGGATTTTTTGATGAAACCAAAATGTCCCCCTCCCAACTGCTTTTCATATATTGAAATGATTGATTAATTCAAACGTCTTCAATTATCAGCATTAAAATGTAGTTAAGACACTTCTAGTGGAAAATTAAGAATTAAATTTCTTTGGGTTTATTTTGAGTTCAGAAGACGGAAGTTGACAGGTAGCCATTTTGTCTTACAATTCCACTGGAGTACAGGGGTGAGAGCGAGAAGGGTACAGGAATTTGTCTCTTTCACACAACAATATAGAGTAATACCCCTTAGAGGTGAGATGAAGAGGCACAGAAAAGTAGGGAAGGAGGCTGTTGAATGTGGAGAGGGAAGAAGCCCCCCTCTTGCCCATCAGGCAGCATTCTGCTATGCACAAGCCTTTTGCAGTAGTTCACAGGGCACCCAGACATAGCAGCAACATCCTGTTGTTTCAGTGACTGCTGTGTATCTAAGGGGAAAGACGAATAAGGCCAGTGGCCCTTGGTCCTGTGTAACAAAGCACAACTCGTGTTGGAGAGAGCTGCTGATGTTTTTGAGCTGCCACTGCTTCCTACCCCACCTCTCATTAGTTTTCCATCATCTCATGTTCTTTCTAATACACTGAGATCATACTTACTCTGCAATTCAGCACAGTGCCAGGATCCAACGTCTAGTACTGAAAGAGCTCTCTCCAATACTGGAAAATGTATAGCAACAGCACTGTGGCAGGCAGGTTAGGCTAAACGGCATCGTTAATAGGAGGGACTAAGTGCCTCGCCATGATGCTATGGTACCATAGGTGCATGCTGTGGTTCAGCAGTATCCTTTTACTACCCCAGCTACTCAGGCTATGTTATACTGTGCTTCCCATGGTATCACAGAGATCTGATCCTTCTTTCTAGCAGAATGGGGGAGTCTGAGCTTCACCACTTCAGACTACAGTGACAGAGCATCTGAAGCAGGAGCGTAACATGGGAGGCAGGCTTGGAGCCAGAATCACTTTGGCTTCAGTGGCCTTCACTCCCAGCTGTCTATAAGATGTTTACAACAATATTTTTGCTTGTTCTGAAAAGGTTCCACTAAGCTATTTTGGCTTAGCTTGAATCCTGGAGAGAATTGGTGCAGTCCCTTTTGGCTCTTGAACAAACTCAGTGCGTCTTTCGTATTTCTCCTGAGCTAATTTTTTACAGTGTTTTCTTTGGAATTACCTTTCATGTGTTTTAGCATCTCTGTTATGCCCAGATAACAGATCACAAACTTTCACTAACTTCATTTAGAGAACTTATGTATGATACAGATTTGTTCCCAGCATTCCCAGCAATGAAAAACTGCAGTGGTGGTGGCAAAGTTAAATACACCATGGGAGCACTACCTGGTTCCTCAGTAGATTTCCTGTTAAAAAAACATGTTTCCTGGAGATAAAGATCATGATATTTTTTCCAGTATGAGCTCTCAGGCTAACAGAAGTGTCCTTTACAAAAATAAGCATACCCAAGTACAGTTCAATGGTTGGATAGCCTAGACCATAGCTTGTTGCTGTGATGGTTTAAAGAGGAAAATTTGTGTTGACTGTCTGAGGATCACTCAACTCTTTTTTATTTCTTTTCTTCCTCTTCGTAATTATCTGCTGCACCCAGCTAGCTGTACCACACATAGCTTTCCTCTCAATTTGCTGTGTCTACTGTACCTTTGTTTCCCAGATTTTGCCCTGAAAACTTCCTACCAGAGTATTCTACCTAACCAGTTTCCACTAGATTTAACCTCTGGGCCAGCCCACAAGACAAGGCTGCTGCTGCCCGGGCTGAAACTGCCAGTTCTGAGGATCACGGTTGTAACCCAGACTGTAGCTGGAAAAGCATGGTATTGACATTGCTTCTGGAACTGGCATCAGGATCAAAAAATGCCTTTGGGGGCTACTGCTACTTCACTGCTTTACTGGGCAGTATTTCTGTCTTGCAAACAGTACAAAATATCGGTCCAGCACTGCAGTGGGGGTAACAGAAAAACAATACCTGTCTGCTATGCTGAGAGAATCTCTCAAAGTGCTTTCACTTCCTATATTCCTTTTACCAAACATGCTCTTTGCTCTGATTTGGGGCTGCAGCCAGGCACATCTTCAAACAAACAAATTAATAAGCTCTTCCTCATAAGAACAGGCTGACTTCAAGTGTGACTTCAGGTGGCTACACCGAAGCAATTTTAAATGATGCGTACTCATCTGAATAAAAAGTAAATAAAAATAGGGCAGCATGAGAAAATAGTGGAAATATCCCAGCACTAAGTCAAAATAAAATTGGAAACTAAAGGTAAAACACTGGAATGAAACAAAGAGAGGAAAAAAACCCCAAAAAACCCAAATTCAGAATAAAACACTGAAGTCAGAAATTGAAATGGAAACACTGAAACAAGATGGAGAAAGTGAAACAAAAAGCCAAAACCTCTCTGGGCTCATAGAGCCATAACAAAATAGAGAAGTGAAAATGCGTCTGGTTTTAATCATGCCAAAAACTTTTTAGCCAAAGGTTTGCCAAGTTTATCTTTTTTCAGACAAATTTCTGTAGTTTTTTGCAAACACAGATTAAAAAGGCTACTTTAATGGTAATTAGGAAACAGACTGCAGAACAACACATGTGAAAGCAAAAAGTCAAAGATGGGACAAAGGAACAAGGGAGGAATCTTTGAAAGGAAACTGGAAGAAATGTGGACATTTCAAGGTATGTAGATAACACAGTGCCAGGCAGATATCATTTCATTTGAATTGAAAGAGCTGTTGCAGAGACCAGATTCAGCATGGAACCAGCCCTACATCTAGAGTAAAAGCCCCTGCTTGTGATACTTGGACATAATGACCTGGACACAATGTGGGTATGTGATGTAGTGCACTGCTTGGCTGTGATGCCTGTGTCAAGAGTAGCTAAGAAAAGATTTTTCTGCATGACTAGTAATATATACAGGTAGTTATAAAGCCTGAAATACAGCAAACTATGTCATAGGCAAGATAGAATGGAGAAGCTTCTAGTATTCAAAGATTTTAGCAACAGTCATGGTGAAGAAAGTAAAGGTATTAGAAATGTTATACAAACAACCATGGCTTTGTTGTAGCATATTATGCTGTCTGCAATCCATCACTTTAATACAGACATTTGCTTTTCAGTCTGGAAATAGAGAACCACTAGTATTTGTTAAATGTATTCAGCATCCTGAAGAAATAATCTCTTTTGTGTCTGATACAGCACTCATTCTTTTCACTATTAAAGTATACGTGCATGGTGAAAAGAGAAGAGAGGAGTCAAATATGACACTGTTTTCACAGGAGGTGTGTCTTTGCTCGTGGAGAGGTAGACAGATTTTATTGTACCCTTTTCACACAGATTAGCGAACACAGTCTGTGAGAATACTTACAAGATAACCATGTAAAATAATTGTATATCGAGTCTATCGGAGTTATATTCTGAATTATGTCAGAGTTTTGATCTGTTGTTATATATTAAAAACTAAGAAGTGAAATGAACATTTAAAGAACACTTTAAAATCTTTTCAGAGTCCTAGCTTTTGTATGTCATAGATTCAGATATTGTAATATAGATGTAAAACTTTTATCTTTAAAATGTAATTATGCAAATCCCACTGAATAGGGTAATGAGTACACAGAGATATGGAGTATAAGCACAGGGATGTGGCAGAGGATGGATGTAAAAATGTTGTAAATGCCACATCTAGAAACCTGGCACAACCACCTGCTGGTTTCAGACCCAGGGAAAAGCTTGCTTCATATCTCTAATACAATGCAATGTATTATTTCTGCCCTATTCAAAAATGGCTGACTCTAGTCATGAGTATGGTTAGTAGCAGCAAGCTGTTCAGGATTTTTTTGTCTTCCCCTCTTTCCTTTTGTTCATTGCTTCAAGCAAACCTGAAACAATATGTTTCATGGTAGGTCTTGCCCATATTACAAACTGTCCATATAGTTTCCTTAATATAGTGCACCCTGTCACATTTGCTTGTAACAAAACCACATACCACTCGTATAAAAACCAGGGCTGAGTGGAGAAAGGGTTCAGTGAAAGAGGAAAGGAGAAGTCAGGTGCCCGTGATGTTTGCTGGAGATGCTGTTACCCATCACAGGCACAAGATGTTGGCATTCACGATTTCTGACTTCAGTGTTCTGGTGGCCAAGGGAGCGCAGGGCATGGGGCGGGCAGGGACGGCATTGCTACTCCGTGTGGGAAAAAGCTCTGTGCTACAGACAGCTGGAAAGTATAGGGGTAGTTCTGCCCTGGGGCAAGCCAGCCTTCTCCTTTGCCTCAGACTCTCACCCTGCACTCCCTCCTGCTTGGTTATTTTCCAGTTATGACTACACACATGATCCAGAATTTTTAAGGCACTTAAGACATGTTTAATCCTCCAACTGTTTTATTTTCTTTCTAATCTTTTAATTTCTTCTATGTGTCTTTTCATCTCCCTGTTCCTTCTGTGCTATAGCAATGCTGAACTTTAATAAAGCAATACTGGATCTAAGTCTAGACAGTTCTATTCAGATTATGAACACCCAGTCAAAATTTTTGCCAGTAATTGATAGGTTGGTTAACCCAAAAATTGAGATAATCTTTAGTACCTCTAAAAGCAGATATTTGAACTCTGTTTCTACCCAATCTACTGCATAATGGAATGGGCTGAACTGGTACCTTTTTCTTTCTGCACCTATTCGCATTGCAATTGTTCTCTCAGAAAGTGATTTGTTTTGTGCTGTTTTCCATTCACATCACGACCCAATCAAACCGTGGAATATAGGAAAGATCAAAGTAGTACAGCATACTCGCCTACAGTAATTCACAGAATATATGAGGCATTAAAATTTTCATTCCTCATTCTCGTAAGAAAGACTATAAAGGTAACAGAAAATGATGCAGAATATGAATCTGTTCTTGAGACAATGATTGTATCAAGAATGGGAAACAGTATAAACCAACAGACCCTTTCTTGTTACTATCTTTATCACACAGAATGCAGCTCTTGCTTGTGTCATTCACACTTTTATTTCCTTTTCATATTCTCCTGGTATATTTTTCTTAAACAGAAAGCACAATTGAAGAAAAAATCTAACACACCTTTGCAGAGGGTAATAATTTCCCCTCTTGAAATGTCTGGTTTTACTTAGAAAAATTCTGCCCAGTACATAATAGAAAAGAGGTGGACAGGAAGGATAAAAGTTGTGATGAAAATGGTTTAACACACAGTCCTGATCTGAACTACATCTACAGAACAGATCTTAAAATGCAAAAGGAATCTGGAATTAGAAATAAATGGAAATAGCCAATGAAAATTAAAGTCTGGTAACACTTTACAAAGACATGTTCTGCAAGATCTAAATGGCATGTTGGAAGATATGTACAAATATGAAGGCAAACCTAAGAAAGCCTTTACAAAATTGTTTTGTAATAGATTTTTTTTTTAACTGTGTAATTGCTTTTCTTTCTCTTTATTTTTTTTGAATTTGAATGTGAAAAACAGGTGTCATATTCCAGGGATTTGTTCCAAGGCCCATTTGAGTTCCTGGAAGCTTTCCGTTCGTTGCAGGGGATTCTGGCTTAAAGAGGAATTATACAGAACTGTGACAAAAGAACAGCAGACCACTGAGTCATGAGCTGGTTATGACATTTCAGCTCCATGCCACTAGCACTTGAAGTGCAACACCACGCATTAGCAGTGCTTTAGAGATTGCGCTTGTAAAGCACGCAACAATTTGGCCCTCATTATACCAAACCAATTTAACACATGCTTACCTTTATCTGCAAGGTCCTGTTCAGTCATGACTAATGTTCTAAAATCATTCACATACCTGTTCATATCAACCTCCACTGTGAGATCTGGTCATTATTGTTGTGGTCTATCTGTCCCTGAAAATGCTCAGGTAGGTCACACTTTTAACACCCCATTGCCTCATTTTTATTTGGCTACTAAAATTCATCATCATTGATATCAGCTCTAACTTTAGAAGCTGTACTTCAAAATAAAAATCTCTTGCTTTGGGATTATGTAACTGTTAGTACAGATCCAGTTCCGGTACACAGATATTTGGGTCACTTAAAGTGCACTTAATATTATTCTGATTTCATATTTCATAACTATTACCTGGTCACAATCAAGCAAGCATTTACGCCACTATTTAATTGAACTTCCTCTGTACAGCCCCATGTTTATTTGGCAATTAGCATTACCATTCCCTCTTTCTTATGTTACGCAACATTTGCTAATTTAAAATACAATCATTAGCAGAAAGAAAAGTTCATGACATACATTCATCTTTGCAGGACAACTGTCCTGGTTTCAGCTGGGATAGAGTTGATTGTCTTCCAAGCAGCTGATATAGTGCTGTACTTTTTATTTCTGTATGAGAAGAATGTTGATAACACACTGATGTTTTCAGTTGTTGCTAAGTAATGTTTAGTCTGAAGTCAAGGATTTTTCATCTTCTCATGCCCAGCCAACAAGAAGGCTGGAGGGGCACAAGAAGTTGGGAGGGGACACAGCCAGGGCAGCTGACCCAAAATGGCCAACGGTGTATTCCATACCATGTGACGTCATGCCCAGTATATAAACTGGGGGGGAGTTGGCCTGGGGGTGATCGCTGCTCGGGAACTGACTGGGCATCAGTCAGCGAGTGGTGAGCAATTGCATTGTGCATCAGTTGGCTTGTATATTCCAATCCTTTTATTATTATTGTCACTTTATTATTGTTATTATTAGTTTCTTCCTTTCTGTTCTATTAAACTGTTCTTACCTCAACCCATGAGTTTTACCTTTTTGCTTCCAATTTCTTTCCCCCATCCCACTGGTTGGGGGGAGTGAGTGAGTGGCTATGTGATGCTTAGTTGCTGGCTGGGGTTAAACCACGACAACAATAGACCTGCTTACTGCAAATAGGTCTGGAATCAGATGTCCTACAAAGACATAATATGCTTTATCATGTATGCTAAATCTTAAAAACTATTCTATCAGAAGTAAAATATGCAAATCTTTTTTTAACAACCATAGAAAGACTGCTAGATCTACCATACTTATATGTCTCATATGATTAGATAGTATGCTACCTAAAATTTAGTTTGTTAGACTTAACTGGAAAAGGACCATCTGCTCACCTTGAGAATCTACATATCCACCAAGAGTATAAAAGATCAATAGGAAATATCAACATTGTCTGCACATTTTGCCAGTGCTTCCTTTCTGGATATTGATCTGACAGAAAGTGTGTTGGTAGAGATATTAGCCCACCTATCTGCATGGGCTTTTACCTTCTAATCATCTTCTTAAGATACAGAAGTACTGAGAAATCTTGATGATAGTGTTGCAGATGTTTTCCATCTACTTTGGATCTGGTCTTAAGGTTTAGGACTTTTTTTTCCCTTATGAGTGCTCAGGCACACAAACAAGTGAAAGAAGACTCCGTGATCACCAGCTGAACTTACATGTAGTACAGACTTCTAATTTGCTTTGACTTATCATGAGGATTCAGGCAGAGTTCATGTTTCTGTCAACCTTGTCTGGGCTGCAACAGAGATTTAGGAGAGAGATAATGTCCATCTCTTCAGAACAGGAACTCTGTGAGTAAAGCTGATGGTATAGCAAGAGTAAAATGCAGAGGACTTCAACTGGTAACCAAGTACCTTGTGGAGATATGTGACAAGTAAGTTAGCTGTTCCTGGGAAGGAAACAGATTTCATTAGGTGGAAATTTAAGCAAGAAGTAACTCATCCCAGTTGTAATAGATGCTTCATGTCAGATAGGGACTAATTAGCAAAAAATACTTGCTAGTATCCAATAACTAATAGATAATATGTATCTTATTACACACTTGTTAAACATCAACAGAGCAGTTTAAATAATGTATTGGCATTTCATTCACATAAAGCTGTCTTACTAAACCTAAATTAAGTTCTTATTTGAGAGACTTAAAGTGTGACTGTTTTCTCTAATGAACTACCAATTTGTTTCCCCACATTGCATGTTCTAATTCATGCTTATGATGATGTCTGAAAACATATGGGTACCAAATGTGGCTATGCCTTATGTCTATCATCTTTGAGGTACCCTAAACGGCCCTTAAACCTTTGCAGTTTTCTCTCTAGATATGTTAGTTTACATCACATGATGCAAAACCCCAACATTTTATCAGATGAATTTATTGTGATGAGCACAGTGGATAGCCCTAGTTAATCTGTCCGGAGACTCTCTACTCTTCAGATAAGATCAATCCCTAGTCTCATAATTTACAAATTGTTCCCAGATATCAGACATCATCAGCCTTGTTATTTTCATACTGCAGTAAACACAAAAGGAGGAGACATAAAAGGTAAAAGGCTTTTTGCGACATAAAAGGGAATGCAAGGTTGATGTATCCTTTGCTCATGGTATTTTTTTGGCAAAAGATACAATAATGCAAGTATCTTTCTGATTGATTAAAGTATTGAAGCGTATTCTTTGCTTCATAAATAATGCTCTATTACTTTTCTTCAAAGACAAGTAAACCTTGACAGACTGACCTTTTTCAGGGCAGAGAGTTGTTTCAGTGCCATAAATTATACTGTAAAACGAGTGGAAATGCTACTGAGAAGTGTGTGACAAAATAAGATTAAAGATTACTACATACAAAAGATCGTTGTTTTATTAATGGAGTCCTGTCAGTAGGATGAAAAATTCTTAGCTTTTTACTGGATGCTGAGATCACGTCAAACAGAAAATTATGAATGCATTTTCTAAAAGGCAACAAAATGTGTCAAAGTAACAATATACTGATTAGTTGCCCTCCCCCTACTTTTATGTATTCACTTAAAACAATTCCAGTGCTTTTCAAATAAAGTTTAAGTTAAGCTGCAGTTCAGCTTGTAATTCTAAAGGATCATACAGCCTGTTGGCCCTTGATGTTACAGGCAGGTGTATGAACATTACAGGAAGACACTTTCCTAGAACAGAAGCCTAGGCATCTCCTTTGTCAGGATATATTATACCAAGAGAAAAAGCATATAGTATTTTTGTGTCCATTACTGTAACCAATAAGCACTCACTCTGAGAATGATAGCAAGAATTTAAGTAAGTAAGACAGAGATATCCATGGAAAAATGTTCCTAGCTTAAATAAGTAGCATTAGGCCTTTCTTAAATGTTATTTGATAACTTGACAAATGACTTTGTCATTCCAACATGTAAAACCTTGTTAAAATGAAAAGAAGTGGCATAGAAGCTCACTTAAAATGGAAGAGTTTAATGTGTTTATTTATAGGAAGTCTGTGGATTTGTTTTTCTTTATGTTTTTTTTCTCCCTCTCAATCAATTTACCTGAAAGTTCTGATCAATGGCTTTTGGATCAGTGACATTTATTGAAATCATAAATAAAGTTGGGAAGTCAAGGAAAATGGAGTACAGCATGGAGCCTAAGTGAACAGTATAGAAATCAAAGGTTTTCTTAATGTCTAAATCAGTACAGTTCACTCAAATAATAATAATAATTAAAAAACTATATTAGTGCCATGGAACAAACCCATGTTACACAAAGTCATTATAAAGCACTACCCAGTACAGACCATTATTAGGATGATTGGATAAGATGTCCATGTATTGGCTTTCATTATCGTTAGCAACAAAGGCCTGGATCAGAATTACCCCTATTACTGTAAGCCCTATAACAATGACAGGATGTGTCAGAAACTGTAAACACATTTCAAAAGACATGACAGTCCTTGAATACAAGAGCCAAAGGCTAAAATAATGATTAGAATGGATGGGTTTGCTCACAACTCACCATCTAATGCAAATGCTACTTTGTACCTGGGGCCAGCCTTGGGCATCGTACTGCCCTGGGTGAACTACAGGAGATGGCCCCTGTCCTCTAAGCCCACTTGTCTTTCTCATCACATTTCTTTTTCTTTTCTTTGTTTACCTTCAAAATGCTTATTTAGATGAACATACTAAGATCAAGTGTCTTCTAAGAAATATTTATATAAAGCTTGCTACTGTATATAACCTTTCTGTTGAATCTTCTTTCTCTTTATATTTCCTACAGTCCTTTTCCTTTCTGCTAATGGCATATCTGGTCATACATTTTCCACCCTGCTTGTCGATATTTCCCTTCAGATTTATTCTCATGAAGAATAAAATGTGTCCATCTTTCCGAATTTCATCTGCTGTCTCCACCTTCCAACTCTCTGGTCAGTGCCCTCCACACAAAAATCCTCACAGTCCTGGCTCTCCTATTGTCGGCTATCCTTCCATATTCTCCTTTGCAGGTCTGCATGTGTGCACTGACCTGGTGTTTTCCAGCACTGCCATCTCCATAGCACATGGTCTTAATTTTCTGAACAACATGCAAACACAGCCACTGTTCCCTTCATCCCATTGCTCATCATGTCTCTTCATTCTCCTTCCTATGAAACTCCTAGATAAATTAATAAAGAATTGCGTCTGAGTTTGGGAACTCTACAGACTTTTATTTTTTTATCTTAAAAGATCTCATTCTTTATTGTATGATTTTACTGGTACATTTCTGCAGATTTCCACACAGCTCTGTTGATCGGGTACCTCTTGGATACTAAATAATTTATCAAACACCCATACTTGATGGGATACTTATTTTCTATACATAATTCCCAAGTACTCTGCCATACTATATCCTCATTCACCAGCACCCCACATGACATAATTGTTTCCTACAGACAGACATCCTCTCGTTCATGGATTACCTGCTCTCCCACAGACTGTACTGTCTACAGGGAAGGTTTTCCCGTGTGCTGGGAGGCTGCTCAGAGGAAATACTACCCTTCATCCTCCACCAAGTGGACAGTGTTAATCTGGCCTTTCTAAATGTCATGGCTTGAATGAATCCCTTCTGATTTGCTGGATAATTTAAATGAGCAAAGAGATATGAATTCTATACCCTAGGCCTCTTGCCTTAGTACACTAAGCCATTGAGTGCTGGGCTCAATCAGATGATTTGTGAGGATAAGAGAATGAGGACAAGAGGACAATGGGATGGAAGGAGGTCTCATGTTCTAGTACAGGGTTAGAGCATGGAGAAGGTGTGGTTTAGGTATAATGGACTTAATAGTGTAACTTTGAAGACCCCTTCAGGGAGCATGCAAGCTCATAGTCTTTCAGCTGGCTTATAAATTAGATAAATAATGTGTTTTTATTTGAAATCAGATATTAATTTTGCAACATTTGGAATAACATGTTGGGGAGTGCTTTTTTTCAATGTTCAACCAGCTCTGGTTATTTTACTTGGCCATATGGTTTACCTTCCCTCTTGCCTCCTCTATTCTGCAGCCACGTGGTCTGTCTGTAGGGTGGAGTCAGCTCTCTTTACTCCAGATGTTTAGGAAAAAAACACAGACAACTAAGACATATACACATAAAGGAAGCTTAAGAAGCCTGGTGGTGCCAGTTTCACATTTGCTATTTCAAAGCTCCTACCGTTCCTTACAGTTACACATACTTCCAGCAGTTATTTGGAAACCATGAGTTCTCATACAAGGAAAGACTCCTTTCTATGCCAATCAGCAGTGATCTGTTAATCCACATTAACTATAAGCTATTTGTACATTCAATTATAACTTTTAAACTCCTATAATTTTGCAACATTTATGACTCAGGGATTTAGAGTACATCTTTGATGATAAGCATTGTTAAATTCATAGCTACAGCAATGAATCAAAGTGAAGCTGGAAAAAGAACATTGCAGTAACTATGTATACAGAATGAGAAATATAAGATGTTACTTTGATAATGTCAAACACCGGAACTTTGTTCATTCTGGTTTTGTACACAACAAACTTCAGCACCTTCCAGAATCATATATAATTTTTTTTAATGTTTTTGAAGTCATAATCATTTTAATGGTATTTTAATTCACAGACACATGCTGTCTAATGTTTCTTAGATTTTAGAAAGACTTGACATTTTTCTCCAAACTTAATTGCAAGTATCTAATTAATGTACAGAAATCTTTTATGTGTGCACTTAATGGTCACTTGTACTCCTTAAATTGATAAACCCTTCACATGCTTCACTATGCTGTCCAGTACATTAAAGGCATAGAAACAAAGGTCCCTTCATGCTGTGTCTTTGCTTAGTCGATGCTGACCTACTTCAACAGAGGAATGATATATGCATAGAAGCCATTCTACTTCCTACAACCCATACAGAGAGTGCAAGAAAATTTCCGTGCCATCATATTCTTAGTCATATAAAAAATCACAGCTGCACTCTTTACAAAGCAAATGAACAATATTCAGCTAAATTGATACCAGCCACAGTGGAGAGAGAGCACAAATGAATTTGCCCCACTGAATTTTAAAATCAGCATGTTAAGATAATTCTAAGTTACATAGCATTTTATGATTCCAAGAATTACATTCTGACTTGGATTTGTTTTGAAACATTATGCCAGACATCAGAGCCAAAAGGTTTATAAAAGAGATGGGAATGCAGTAAAACTCAACTTCATTTTATTATTCTATCAGCTTAGCTTGACCTACAGCAACCATGCAAAGGGTTTCTATTAGACAGTTCCTCACTTGCTAAATAAATTGGACCAAAGATGATTTTCTTGACTGAGAAATTTCTCTAATGTTGGCTAAAGAATTTCAGCTCTGTCTATAAATATTAATGTACTTAGTAATAAATTACACACATGAATGGCACTTTATTACTTGAAACTAAACTATTAAAAGCCTTATTTAGATTGCACAGAAAAAAATAATGTAATTAAGGTCAGCTAAGCAAGGCCAACCCTACACATACTAAGTGTCCTGAGCAAAATCTGGACTTGACCCATGTCTTTCTATTCATAACCAAGTGTTTTTCCAACACCAAACTGCCTCAGCTATCAACCCAGTATTCCAGCTGCGTCTTTTCCTCTTGTAAAGCATTTATTTCTGCTCACTCACCTGGACCTTTCATTCCTGCTTCTGATTTACAATTTGTGAAAGGACTGTAGGAGGGAGTGCTGAAATAAGTGTGCTGAAAAGGATTCTGGGATCCATGTGAAATCCAGAGATATCCACGCTCCGTGGAAGAGAACAATCCCTGAGAATCTCTGTTCAGAAGAATGGAAGAGCTTGAGGACTGATGGAGAGAAATCTTAAAAAAACCTGACAATATAAGTTCAGTGCTGACTTTATTGTGAATGGGGAAGCATTTCCAGCAGCATTTCAGTGCCTGTGTGGAAACGTGGCACCCTAAAATCTACCAGCACAGATGGCTCTTAAAGGTCTCTCTCAAAGTAATTAACAGAGAGGAAATGTGTCTTATAAAAAAAGAATTGCATTGCTTTAAGCAGACGTCCTTACCTTTCTCTATTAAAGTATGTTTCAGAGTAATAGTTACTAAGTAAGCATGTCATTATCTGAATACATTTGTGCTCCTGTGAACTTTTCTGGTTTCATCTCAGTGAACAATACAGACAAAACACGGTTGGGATTCTCTTACTTCTTGAGCATTATTGTAAAAAGTATTCACTCTGTTCCAAAACTAGGCCTAAGGGCTTTTCTGGTCTTGCAAATCCTGTATTACTAGTGATGGACAGAAAGGAAGAATCCAAACTCACTCTCAGACATGCAGCTGAATTTGAAAGGGTAAAACAGATTCTTAGAAGAAGAAAATGTGTTATCACTGATCAGAATTTACTTGAAAGTAGTGAAGAGCTAGACATACAGTGCAGACAGATGCCCAGCTGAGTTTAAAAAAAGACACTTAAGCATCTCAGCTAGCAGGAACCCAGTCATTTTTTTTAAATACTGTTAAGTGCCTATCTACATCTTTGAGCATCAAAACACTTTAAAATGCTGTCCCTGAGACTATCACCATGAAGCACATTCCTTCAGGCTGTCTTCATTTCCCATCCTTGAGGCCAAAAAACCCCTTAGTGTGAACTGGACTTTCAAGCTATGGCTGAAATGAGAATGTTAAAAAGTGTTATCTTATGCTTTATCTCATAACCACTACTAATGGCTAAATACTCTGTAAATACTTATTCTGATTTGTGACAGATTATGAAGATTAGCTGTTATAAATTCCTAAAATAATGAATCCACTCCAGAAAATAATAAGTAATGCACAGGTTAAAGAATTTAGTATGAAAATAATAACTTCTTGCTCTTCTGTATGATAGCATCTAACTTCATTTTAGTAAGAATATAAGAACATCTCTTGTGTGTCAAGAAATGTGTTTATACCAGGCAACAATTGTTTATGTAAGGTTTTTCAATAAAGACCACTCAAATAGCATTGTTGGAAACTCAGTATCACTGGGGCTTACTTGCTGTTCAGTGGAAATACTGCATTTTCATTTGTTCCTAAATTTTCACTTTTAAAGTTTCTAGAACTGCTTGAAAATGCAATTAGATAGTAAAAATGTGGCCACTGAAATACAATAAATAGTTATACTTTAGATGATGGTATATCTGTCAATATTCAGAAGCTGGAATACTCACTGAGCCTGATAGTCTTACATCACTGTCTCAGCGTCCCTGTAGTAGATAAACTGTAAGAGGAAAAAGAAATAGCATATTTTCTTCCTTGTTTCTGGCAGTTACTTCTGTTGAATAGGTGACTTCATCTTTCCCTTACTCTGTTTGTAATTCTAGGACAATTGCCAATGACACATTTTCACAACTATTCAAAGGCATCATTCAAGACTTGTTTACACAAAAATTGCCAGAGAAAATATTCACCTGAAATACAGTTCCCCTTTCTCTGTGGTCAGTGCTACCCATCAGAAGTGCTAGGATATTTTTTTTTCTGTAGCAATTAATAGGAAATTGCCACCATCCATCATTTTTTATACAACTGATATTCATATCCACTAGGGAAATATATGAAAGACAAATACCCGAATTGCTTAAGGTTGATCTCAAGGTCAGTCAAAATGATCCACAGGAAACATTTACAGGCAGCTGAAATTGCTTATAATTTGTCAGTAATCTTTTGGAGCAGTCTATTGTAGATAAGTTGTGTCTTGATAATTTGGAGTGGCCAACATGAGTTTTGATTCAAAGAGACAGCCTTTGAGTAGGTTAAATGAAAGAGAACGCGTTTATGTAATCTTAAGCCTTCCAAGGCAGGGAGATCAGTGGTAGACATCTCCCAGTGGTGCTCTCTTACGCTGTGTGGGTTGATGCACTAGTCTGATTTAATACCAGATTATAAAGCCATAACCTTGTACTTCTTTTTTGTTTACTGAAGAAAAAGCACAGTGATTTGAAAAGATGTCATTTGTGTGTGTTTATAGAAGACCTGTCAATAGACCATATTTGAAACAAATGTCTCAGAATCATAGCAAATCTGTAAATTAGGTGTTCAACTGTTTTTAATATACATTTTGAAAATGTCACTATTTTCCCCATATGAAATGATGACCCACCACTCTAGAAGTTTTGCATGCAAGAAATAAGACACTAAGTAAAACGGAACCATTGTATCACTATAGCAGGAAAACACATTGAAAATTCAGGAACATAAACTCCTGGTAGAAAAATAAATATGTAATTTTTCTTGGGCTCCAGAGAGGAGCGATTTATGGATCAAATCACCAAGGGAGTCAAAAGAACAGTCAGAGCAAGTATTAATGTAGTGGAGCAGTCATCCAGTGTTAAGATTAAGGGAAGAGAACTAGAGGGCATTTTCATTTTTTTAATGTTAACATTTGTCAGCTATAAAGAAGGATAATATCAGATACAGTCAAAAAGATTCTATGATTTTGGACACTACACCCTCAGCACTTGGAATTAACCTTTCAAAATTCAGTCCTTTGGGGATCTTTTTTTCTCCCACATGCTTTCTTTCACCTTTATCTTTAAATGAAAACACCATGCCTAAATATTAGAGTACTGGGCACTTCCAAACAGCCAAAGATGGATACATAGGGGCATTTATAAATTAACAGCTTTTTTTTAAAGTCAGGAGAAATCTCTGAAAAATGCTAGAATTCATTCAGATTCTTCTGCATAAGAGAGGCTGCATATATTAAAGGAAATTCATCCCTGTGCAGTTTTCCTATAGATGCTTTGCAGTCTGCATCTGAGTGAATTCAATCCGAAGAAGATGAAAAGAATGTGCTAAATTGCTCCATTTTCTCAATATTTTAATTTTTTGTTCATCTTGCTTAAAATTCCAGATTCTTTCTTCATACAGTTTTTAAAGCATCACAGCCTTCTATGAAAAACCTGCATAGTTCACTTCTGAGAAAAAACGACTGTTCCTCTCATTGCCCTGGTAGCTGTCCTCTGCACCTCTTCTAGCTCTTACCACCTTTTCTGGGAAATGGAAAATAAAAATTATATGCTAGATCTGGTGCCACCAGTGATTTGTACAACATCATTCACAGATTTTTTGTTTCTACTGGAAATACGTCCAGTACTACATGTTACGTTTGAATCTGTTCTATTTATTTGATTTATTGGTTTATGTTACACAATTTTGGCAACTGAGAAGAATCCTATGGTAAAGTAATTCATCGAGTCCTTCCCTCAGCCATTTCTACATGCTGACTCCCAGTTCTTAGTGCTTAAAGTCTGTAAGCCCTCAAACTTCCACTTGATATTAATGAGTTTTATCCCATTGCTATTATCCAAATACTGAGGATCCTCTGATTCTTTCTAACATCTCTTACCTTTGCCAGTGGATTTTGTCAGCCACCTTCTATTCTTTGTCCTAAAGTCATTAGTGAAATTTTATATAATGTTGCTCCCAGCACTGACCTGGTGTGGCTGCCATTGCTGATTTCCCTCTGGCCGTTGTTTTCTTTTCTCCAGCAGACTATTGCCATCCTTCCTGTAAGTAGCTCCTTACACATCTTATGATCTTTCCATTCTGCCTGCTCCAGTGTAACTAGTAATTTTCCATATTGTATCACATCAAATACTTTACGGCATTGATACCACTGAGATCTTTCAGTTAGAAAAATCCACTATCTAAAAAGCGAAAGATGCCAGTTTAGTCTGACACAATATATCTTTCATAAATTTGTGTTTCATTATAAACTCATCTCTACTTATTGCCATGGTCTTAAATGAGTCTTTTCTTCAAAATATTATATCCACAGCCGGAATAAAGTAAATGTTGATGTCCTAGTTTCAGCTGGGATAGAATTAACTGTCTTCCTAGTAGCTGGTACAGTGCTATGTTTTGAGTTCAGTATGCGAAGAATGTTGATAACACACTGATGTTTTCAGTTGTTGCTAAGTAATGTTTAGTATGAAGTCAAGGATTTTTCAGCTTCTCAAGCCCAGCCAGCGAGAAAGCTGGAGGGGCACAAGAAGTTGGCACAGGACACAGCCAGGGCACCTGACCCAAACTGGCCAATGGTATATTCCATACCATGGGACGTCCCATCTAGTTTAGGAACTGGGAAGTTGGGGGGGGAATCACCGCTTGGGGACTGGCTGGGTGTCGGTCGGCGAGTGGTGAGCAATTGCCCTGCGCATCATTTGTACATTCCAATCCTTTTATTATTGCTGTTGTCATTTTATTAGTGTTATCATTATCATTATTAGTTTCTTCTTTTCTGTTCTATTAAACCATTCTTATCTCAACCCACGGGTTTTACTTCTTTTTCTCGATTTTCTCCCCCATCCTACGGGATTGGGGGGAGTGAGTGAGCGGCTGCGTGGTGCTTAGCTGCTGGCTGGGGTTAAACCACGACAGTTGAGCTGAGAAATGTGTGGTGAGCCAGGACATTTTCCTTTCACTTTCACTTTCCTTTCCTTTCAGAATGTGTATTTTCTATTTTCCAATCATAGAAAGCATGATCTACACATGAAGGTTTGGGGGTTTTACTTTTGAAATTAATTTTGTAAAGACGGGGTTAATCATTGTCTCATAAGTATAAGTGAAATTTCACCTCAGTGGAAGGCAGCAACTTTAATAGCTACTTATATACTCCAATGAGAAAGCAAGTAGTACTTAAATGACATCTAGGCCTTCTCCCATTAATGTCATGATTATATTTTTTTTGCTATGGAATTATTAGAAATATGGCATGAAGATTAACAGATCTCCCCTAAACCTGGTTACTCAAAGTATGGAGGTATCATTTTTTTTCTTGTATTGCTACTGATTTCTTTTTTAATTTCATTATTATTTAGATGTTAAATTGCACTTTATGTATATTCTCCATTAGTATTGAATATTTCTTGACCAATTCTTTCAAAGTATGGTATCTTGTCTCAACCCAGTAACAGCAAAATTCACTTTCCTGCTGAGAGCTACAACAACGCCTACATATTACTTATGTACTACTTGTTAGGGGCTGCCAAATCTGGCAACACAACAGACATGAGGTTGCCACAGCTCCATGCCCCCAGGTCTAATGAGCAGCAAGGCTGAGAACGTGTTCCCAGTAGGCACATGTGCACGTATCACACATATGTACCACATACATTCATGTATATGTGACCAACCATACAGATCAACACCGACAGACACACAGAGCATTCACACGAACACACACAGCACCAGCGGCCTCATCCTGCATCCCTCTTTGGCTGAGCAGGGTGGAGGTCCACTAGTGGCAAATATGTGTGTGTGAGCATATGCGTATACATACATATATATACACACACATATACATCATTAGCAATCATGCCCTGACCTGCAAATGCTCACCCCCTCCAGTTGCTGGCACCACGGACACACGGCCCCCCCAGCCCACAGTCTGACTCTGTTTGCTGGCATTCACAGCCCCATACACTCACACACACACTGAGTAGGGAGTCCCTCGCCCAGGAAAATACTTAGACCTGGAGTTTAATGAGAAGACAGGGCAGACAGTGCTGGTCAAGCACAGGGCATGGCCAGGCAAGCATACTGACCAGAGACCTGCTCACATCCAACCAGGCCACTTTTATCCCCTTATGCCTCTAGTTTCCCATGTTCATTCCTCCCCAAACCACCTAGGTCCCTCCCTTTGCCTGCCTTTAGTTCCCTCCCTAAACAACCCAGAGTACGTCTTGTGCAATCCCAAAGTGCTCTTCGTGAGTCCCATACCCCTAGGCTGTGACCCGCTCAGTCAGTTAGGTGCCCCATGGACCCATTCCCCTTGACTCACCATGATGGGTGCCATCCCTAGTCCATTGGGTGACCATTCTCTGTGATAACGCTGTTAAGTGTTGCCCCCACAACAGAGTTGAATTTTCACCTGAGCTTGTGCAGCAATATTCAACTGCCCTTGCAGACATAGTGTTAGGAATAAAAAAGCACCATGTCAAAGGCTCTGGTAGTTTTAGGAGTAGGCAAAGGTTTTACCTTACCTCTTCACATTCAGAGCATGACTTTAGCCATAAGTGACTGATCCCTGAGCCTGTAAAAGATCAGTCCAAACTGGAAATGTCAGAGTAAATGAGAAACCAGTCTGAGGATTTCCTCCATTCCAGGCATGAAGAGCCCCCATAACCTGTTTTGATAACCTGTGCCCTTGCTTGCTGTGCCCCCCTTCAGTAGTCTTCCTTTGCCAGCCTACCCCATGTCTTTTAGAAGACAAGTTATTGCCATTATGAAGATCAGCAAAAGCAGATCTAACTTACTGGCTTAATGAAAGAAGTGTTGCCCTCTGAATTGACCATCTCTGCAGCTTCAAGCAGCTTCTGAGTAGTAGTTCAATATCTAGGACAAAGCCACGTGAGCTCGATTTACATACTAACTTGCAGAATTTCCAGCTGACTTTTGTACCTGTTCTCATGATAAGTTTGCACAGTTACATGCAGCTGGTCCCACACACTTTTGCAGAGACTGACTCAAATTATTACTTATGGCAGGACCAGGGCCAAGTAAAAGGATGAACAACAGGTGAACAGATCAGGAGGGAATGAGAGGGATTCAAAAGACTTTGAAAAAGCTCAGGAAATCTGACAAGAGAAAGATATCAGCCATTTTTTTTTAACCTACTTCTACATTTTATTTCAATCCATTTTAAGTAGGAATTCTGTTTCTTGGCAGAACAATTGGACAAAAGTAGGTCTTGTGTAAGTCTCCAGTGGTGTTATAGTGAGTTATTGCACATCTGATTCTAACTTGGATAAAACTCAATGAAGTGCTAAATAAATCAATGGTTTCTACTTCTTCCTAATAATATTGTCATGGAATCATTTTATAATTACGGTAAGGCTTCAGCAGTGCCTGTCAATGATCAAATGGCAATTTCTCTCGGTAATGCAGCCAGCCGTCAACATTTAGTCTGATCCACGGCAATATACAAAAGGAGCAAGAATACCTTAGGAAATCTCACCTTCTAAGTTTTTACTATCTGCATGAGGTACTTTAAGGCTTAGTTTCTGAACTCAAAACAGGAAAACAAGGAAAAGAAAGGTGGAGATTTGGCCTAACAATTATCTGATGAGATTTTCAGAGATGATATTTGCAAGGTGAGAGATAGTGTACTTCTGACAGTTACCTTTATCAAGCATCTGAACTTATATTGTGCATTAGCAGCTCTTTCCACCACTGTCACCATTGCCAAATAGAGTAGTCAAAAACACACCACAACTCCTGGGTAATTCTGAAGCCAGAAGGTACTATCTCCATAGTGAGAGAGAAGAGGATAAGGGATGTCTCATGAAGACGTTTCACAGTTTCACCTTGACTGTTATCTCTAATGTGAAGACTATGTAACTGCAGGCACATGATGAGAGAGAATTCAAATGAGATACTGAGCTCAAAGTTCGTAATTAATATCCACAACGACCTTTAATATTTATCTAAGTATGACCACCTGTAACCCCAAATAATACTATTGGATTTTGGTAGATCAGACAGCTCCTGAAAAATTCCTAAACACAATTAGGAAAAGTTTTCAAATAAAGTACAAACCATACAAGCCATGACATATGAAACCTTGAATTAAGTTTTAAATTAAATTTAAATTATTGAATTAAACAATTATTTATATTTATTATATAAATAAAATAAAAATTCTATTATATTTAATTACATTAATTAAAACTAAAATCTAATTATTTCTATATGTATTTTTTTCCATTTGTAAGAAGCTGTTCAATTAAATGCAACTACTATACAATTGTTCATGTGCTACAGAAAAATAATAAGTTTCCTAAAACCACACAAATATTTGATATCAGCAAAAAAGAAATTGCATGTGTAAAGCATGACTACAGTCTTAATGGAGTGCTGGTAGAGATAAGGAATTAAATTTCTAAATTTAGTTCACTGTTTGCCCTTGAATGAAAAGCCTAAAATAACAAATATCTGCAGGAAGATTGTCAGATTGCACTGAGAAAAACAGAATCCAAATCAGTTTTGTCAGCTGACACTTATTATACTTGAATTATTTGCTCTTAGAAAATACTGTCTTCTTTCCTGGCCTCCTTGGTGTGACTTCTGGATGTTTGCTGTAGATCTGAGACATCTCTTCAGATTACCAAACCTCTTTTTCACCAGCAAAAAATTAAGATCAATTGGTAAATAAACTAAGCATAGGAGATCTATCCATTGCCTTTTAGACATAAATACAAAGCTGTGTCTCGTGATCCTGAAGGACCCCATAAAAGGATGACTGAAGACATGCCATAGATTGCAAGGAGAAAGTATAGATACACAGAACTGTTCAAAAAAGAAAGAAAATACACTGACTACAGTGTAAATTGATCTTTGCAAAGCTGAAACTATTGAATACAAAATACTTGAGAAGATGAACTGAAGATGGTCTGGGTCTGAGGGGCAGCGTCGGTTCTCATGGACCTTCACAGTGCTGCCTTCCTTGTCCAATTTGCCCCATTAAACTTCGTGCTGTCATAGTGGTACCAGCAGCTCTGCATCCCAGTTCCAAGAAAGAATTATAAGAAAACACTTTCATAACCCAGTAAGCAAAATTATTAGGTGAGATATATTTGACTTATATCTGGACTACCTTTATGTTTAAGGTTGCATTTAAAACCCATTCAGTTGAAACTGTCTTTGGTCAAGAACACTCTTTTTTTAAATGTCCATGTGAAAATTTTGCATGGTGGCATGATAACCAGCCACAACCATCCATTCTTGAAGCACCTAAAGGGAAATCACATTTTCCTGGTGATCAGTCCTTAAGATTTGGATCTGACTATGACTTCAGTGTTACTGTACTTGTGCACATTTTTACATATTTTGCTAGATTTGGTCCTTTGTGTGTAACCTTAGGCAAGTATCTCAGCACCTCTGTGAATCAGGAACTTGATGTAAAATGAGATTGAGCCTGATTTTCCATCTTTCAAGAGGCTTGCAGGAATAGTCACTCAACATATAAAAAAGCTAAGTAGTATTAATATCAGTTAAAATGGTTAAAACGAAACACTGACACAAGAGAAAATGAAGGTAGAACTTCCCTTCTGTAGTTATCTAATGCTGTTTTGCTGAATATGGAATATACTAATGGAATTAAAGGAAATAACATCAGGAAGTTGAGAAAAAGACTACACCATGAATTAGGATCATAAATTCTCCAGTGGTATTTTTAGCTTTTCCCCTGTGACTGCAAAATACTTATAATTCCTAGTTAAACCACACCTGAGATTTCTCTGCTGCTGTCACAAAAATAAAATTATTCTAAATGCTTCAGTTCCAGTTGAGATGAGGTTAAAAAGAACAGAATTGGATAAAGAAATCTTTGCTTTGGTGAACAAAAAATAGAAGGTATACCATGTCAATAAAAATGTCCTGGTACTTTATTTTACAAATGACAATCCTGTCCATTTGATCTCTACCAACTCACTGTTGTCAGTTACTTTGTATGTATCAATCCTGACAAAACATGGTAAACCTTAACATTTTATTTCTTAAGTGCTATCAGTATTTTGAGTTTTAATTGTTGTTGCACTAGCTAGCATTTCTTCATGTATTTGAGTTAAGGCATGAATATTTCAAATCATGAAATGACAGGAATCTGTTTCTGTCTTTTATAATTGGTATAGTGTTATTTCCAAACAGTGCCTTTTATATGAAGCACTGTTTCATACAAGCTGACAACTTGATCACTGTGATGCTGCAATATTAACTTATATTTTGGCAGGATGACATTTCTTGTAACATCCATACATTGTATTTATTTTTATTTTATTCCTAATCCAAGAAAAGTGCAGTGCTGTTCTCTTACCAGAAGAACAAATAAGGCATTTTATTGGAAGTATTCTTCCTAAAGATGCTATTTAAGAAATAATACACTAAAATTGCTCATTACCCCAAAGCATAAGCATAAGCATTTATAAAATGGATAGAATTTGCCTTTAAAAAAATTATTATTACAATAATTAGTATAATAGCATTATTTAAATGCAAACAAAGTAAAATTTACTGCTAACTATAGTTATAGATAACATTGGTTCCTTTAGCTAAAGCTCACTAGAGGTAAGGTGATCATGTAGCCCAATATTGATGCTATTTTCTTTGCTGAGTTGAATAGGTTCCTTAGCTGGTACTTGTACTAAATTCTCCTATGCTGTTAATTCTGACAATCATATCTGTAGATCTGATTGCCCTTGATTGTAGATATATTAAAAACTCCACAGCGCAATTGTGACTATTGCAGTCTACCTTGGCAAAATCAATGCAAATCATCTCCTTGAGTCCTTCTGCTGAGCACCTTCTGAGCATTAATAGAGGACTGTAAAGTAAGGCAAAAACCCCATAGATTTTAGCTTTCCAGAGAAATTGGCTTTGCCTTAAATGAAGAGTTTATTATAAAAGTTTCACACGGACCTTACACATAGCTACATAGGATATTGATTTTATATTGTCTTGAGGGACTTAGTAGCAATCACAAAATTAGTTTGACCAAGATAAATGTGACTCCATAGTAAATTTGTAGGCTAACAGGCTACAATCCTGACAGCACACAACTTCCATTAGTGCCACCCAAATCAGGACAATCTTGGAAATCAGGCTACTCAATAGGATGAATAGATGGGACTATATAAGAAAAAGTAGTCTCTGCCCTTTTAGATTACAATTTGGTTAATAACATTCACCATTAATGATGAAGCTCTCTTTAACTACCTGGGCTGACTGAAAAAAATGACACTATATTTCCCAGCACTTAACACCAAACCCTTACCAACTGTGGCTCAGTAAATGAGAAAAATCTCCACTTTCCTCTGATGTTCTGACCATTCAGAGGTAGAGAACAGGTTTGAATTACTAAGATGAACTCTGAGACTCTCTCAATATTTGCTATGAGCTATTTTGTAAATCTTGTGTGATTCCACCATCATTATTTTCCCTTGTTTTTAAACAAGTAGAGAAATAATTTGCTGAGATGATGTTTAACTTCAAAAAATCTGTCTGAAACTCAGTTAATGCTTAGTTCCTCCAAACAGTGCATGGCTTGTCTGTATCCACTGAGACAGAAAGCGAGGTCCCCCTTGTGCTGCAGTTTGCTTCCAGCCACCTAGAACTGCAAATTCCCTAAAAAGAGATGCAAACACTCTAGTCCCACCGAGTGTTACGCTCTCTAATAGCAGGTGCTGACAAAAGATGCTCCACTTAAACACTGCAGTGGATTACACCACCCATCTCTTCATGAAAAACTGTTGGAAAATATGCCTCAGACCCTAATAATTGTTCATTAAGCTGTCAGCTACTCCTCCTCTGTAGCTATCAATTTTGTCTCTCTGCAGAAGAATTGAGAATGGAAAAAAGGAGGCAATGTTAAAGGTAACAACAACAGGAAAAAGTGAAGCTGTATTATTGCTGAGCAAATAATTCATAATGAATTATTTACATAACCTGCTTAACCTCAAATTCTGTTTGTGTAGTATCTGTAAGCAAACAAAAGATTTTTTCTCAATCAACTACATTTGTTGCTCAAAATTAACCAACCACATTTTTGGCTACATTTTGTTTAACTGCATATCAAACACTGAAAGTCGTCTGCAATTATTCTCTGTTTAATAACCTCTATTTGGTTAACATTAGCTAGTCATCACTTATTAAATAAATCACATGTCATTGTCTGTTTCCCTATTACATACAACCATATTTGGAGCAAATATTTGCACGTGGAAATTTCAAATTTTTTTTTAATTACATTTGTGTCAGTGTTTTCTCATTAGCAAGAGAGCTAATGGAAAATCAATGCAGAAGAGGTTCAAGCATGGCTGGAGCAAATCCCATTTAAAATGTGAAGGAAAAGTTGTGGATCAAAAGTAGCAGTCTACTTCCACCTCCTATATTAGCCTGGCTGAATTTTTAAAAACTATAATGGTAAAACAGTCAGCACGCACCTGTAATTTGATGCATGATATATTTTAGACACACAGCAGCAAATGCCAGTCCATACTATGTTCGTGAGCCTTAATGAAGAAAGCGAAAATAATGAACTTCATCCATCCATGGAGGGATACCAAGGAAGTTAAGAAATCTGAGTATGATGGGAAAAACTCATGGGAGAGGACTCCATGGCTACAGAATATGGTACAGCAAGACTCCATTTATGCTACGAGAACTCAGCCTTAAGGAACTTTTTCTGGTTTAGAGTACAATGTGGTTTATGTAGTTCAAAGCTGTGAAACCAGTATGCTAACAGAACCAGACCACAGGCTGGAAGCCATGGCTGGATACAGTAAGAGAGAAAGTTCTTCCACCAGCAGCAAGCAGAAACCGGGAAGATCTTAAGAGAAATTAAGACATGTGAAATCAAGACACAACACTGCAACAGCGGAAAAGTTTGTAAGACAGACAGATGGCAGAATGCCACAATGCCTTGTAAAGGTAAGCACTGGCAGGCAGATGAGCTGGTGAGGTACCACATGCAGGAACACAGCCAGGCAGGCTTCAATGAGGAGAGAGCCAAAACCAGGAGAATGGTGACCCCGCATTGCTTTCTAATTCTGGTTGCTTTGGAAGAGGAAGATATCTGATTTCACACACAACATGTACGCTCAAAATTGTTGTCAACCTATTAGGGGACTTCTCTACTGCATAGAGTACATTATTTATTAGGAATGGTTTGTCTCGCTTTAGTAATTATTAAAAACCCAGGATTTGCTACCAGAGGCTATACATTTGTCATATTTATATTTATTCATGCTTTGCAGGGAAAATATAATATCTTACATAGCGTTTTAGTCATTACTGACAATGGTTATTACACAATTATTGACATTTCCAAAGTCTCTAAAAAGGACAAGTCAAATCAAAGATTTTACCTGTGTCACCCTTAAAAAACAAAACAAAACAAAACAAAACACCACAGTTAAAATATATCTGAGGTGAATTTCTGTGGAATACCAAAAGCAGAATGTGTGTAAGTCTGTCTTACACCAGAGAGTTTTCCTAGAAATCAAACTGTTGGCATGGATATGCCTGTGTGAAGAGGAGCAACTTGTCTTGTTTTTTGCAGCATTGCACACAGATCTGAGCCATCCTACTTGAAAGGTTTGCAAAATTTATTACCTAAAGAGACTCAAAGGGTTGGAGATGCTTGGGGTGCTGAATCCCAGTGTAAGAAAAGACTTTTATGGAAAAATCATTCTGGGTGACATGGGGTGACCTCATCTCACAGAGACACTGCATTTTCCATTCTGCTGAGAACTGATCATCAAGCCAGGCTAACTGAAATAGTCAAAATATTAGCAGAGCTGAATATCATACCAGTCCTGCTCATGCCTTCCACAGGTCAGCTCAAAAGAAAGGTGAGTCATGCAACCACAAGCGTTCATTCTAAAAGTTCAGCCAAGCCACAGATGATTTTCCCATGGATGGTTCTGTGAAATACCCTTTTTTATTTCCTTAGAACTTCATTACACTTGACACTTTCTAGCTGATTGTCTTGCACAGAACATAAATTGACCTTTTTGCAGCACGAGTCAAAAACTCAAGGAAAAGAAGAGCATGTGCAAACTTGGTGTAATTCACCCAACAAAGCATCTGGAGTAGCTGAAAGTTGTATATTGTGCTGAAGAACAGGTATAATGTAGACAAGGTGGATGCTGTCATCAATTTCTTTCAGTGAAGTGCTGCTGCCTCTTTTTTTGCCCTCCTTCATCTCTCCCACACAGGGTTTATGCAATGATTACTCAGCATTACAACTCAACCTGTCCGATGGTTAGCGGGAATATGCACACTGTGTGAGTGCTGTGAAGTTTAGATTTACAGAGCTTGGTGAGTCAGCTGGCCCTCAGCTGGAGTCGCTGTTGGTTTAACATTATTTAGATGTATGCTTAGCAGCTTCTCCTAATGTTTCTCATAATGTATGTTTTAGCAGTTTCTCATCTGTTTCTCATAATGTGAACTAATGTGTCTGACTAAACTAATAAGGGAATGTGGAGGATACTGAACACAATCTGCCAGCCCCACTCTCCTCCCACACATCACCATCCTTCCATTCAGCTTCCTTTTAAGGGGGGGGGAGGAGGTGGGGAGAAATATGAGAATATTAAAAAAGCAATTAAGGAAATAATCAAAGAAATTAAAACATTAGAACAAATGATTGTGGTCCTTGCATATGTGTGATACCTGGTTATACATTTACTTAGACTAACCATCTCATGAAATTGCTGCATTTAGTGACATTCATCCACTACATCTTCCATTCACAGTTTGTCTTCTGTCTCATACACCAAAATCAAATGTCTGTGCTCTGTAGGGAGCACAGACAGCACCAGGAGACTCTGCATGGCTATAGAGATTTCTTCAAACAGCTATAATCACACAAGTGGTCTGCAGATTGCAAATCTTTTGGTTCATGTTGTTTCTCCCCGTCTGCCTGTCAAACACCATGCACATCTACTTTCCCACATCAGTAAGCCACTATGTGGAAAGAAAAAGCTAAACACTGGATTACAATATCTTCCTTTTGATTCCATATTTTCTACTCAGATGTGTATCAGTGGTGGAGACTTGGAAATAGCACTTCATTTTTTTTCTTAAAGAGATATGGTTTGGGAAAACCAATTTTTACAACACTGTGCTTAAGCACTCTGGTTTCATTTTCTTGTATTGCCTGTTTTTTCAACTTGTAAGGTTGTCAAATGGTATGTGATGGGGGGTTGCTCAGTTGTGCAATTTTACTCAGTCTTCAGAGACTTCTTCCACTGGCTGACCAACAGCAGGAGACTGACAAACCAACATATGGGCTGAGCAAGATTGCCTAAGTCCAAACGTGAATGAACACGGTGAGTTTGAAAGAACCTCATGCTTTGTAGAGTTCACATTCTAATGAAGACTGAAAAAAAATCAGAAAGTCAAAATGAGAGAAAAGGAAAAATGACACAGAAATAGTTGGCAATGGGATAAAATAAAATTTGGATGCTGTAGGGAGGAAAAGAGCAAAGAAAGGAAAGAAGAAAACTTCTACCAGGAATAATCATAATGATAACTGCACTCACATCAGCTAAGCCTTTTGGTGGGTGACCCATACCTAATATATAATAGAAAGATCCCTTTAGCTAAAAAAAAAAAAGTGTCAATGTTTTCTTTTTAGAAATTGAATCACCCCTGGGTTACAATTAAAAGGGAAAAAAATTAGTGAACCTGCACTACACAGAAACCTGCCTCAAGCAGCAGCATGAGCTGCTGACAAAACTGGCTGTTTACACAGAACTCTTCCAGCAGCAATACTGCATGTCTCTAGAAAGGCTCCCACTGGCTTCAGAGGACTTTGGATCAAGACCTTCCAAAATTTCCAAAAAGACCAAGTATCTTTCTTACGCAAACTCTATCAAATGGTCAAGCGTATGCATGCCTAACCTTACTTGCCATATGACAGCTAACAGCTTCTTTATGTGGATTAAGACTCATTTAATGTCACAAGGTAGTAGGGAGTGGTTTGTCCAGAGGTTGCTGCTGTAGCCACAGGACCATCAACACCAACATATTGAGTACTTGCTCAGAACCCCATGGTCTGGGCCAGCAATGAGGTGAATGCATCTCCAGTGACACGATGTCTGTACCCAGGCCATTTTAGAGTTACCTCAGTGTCGTGGTTTAACCCCAGCCAGCAGCTAAGCACCACGCAGCCACTCACTCACTCCCCATCATCCAGTGGGATGGGGGAGAAAATCGAAAAAAAAGAAGTAAAACCCATGGGTTGAGAAAAGAACGGTTTAATAGAACAGAAAAGAAGAAACTAATAATGATAATGATAACACTAATAAAATGACAACAGCAATAATAAAAGGATTGGAATGTACAAATGATGCGCAGGGCAATTGCTCACCACCCACCAACCTACAACCAGCCAGTCCCCGAGTGGCGATTCCCCGCCCCCACTCCCAGTTCCTATACTAGATGTGACATCCCATGGTATGGAATACACTGTTGGCCAGTTTGGGTCACCTGCCCTGGCTGTGTCCTGTGCCAACTTCTTGTGCCCCTCCAGCTTTCTTGCTGGCTGGGCATCAGAAGCCGAAAAATCCTTGACTATAGTCTAAACACTACTTAACATCCACTGAAAACATCAGTGTGTTATCAACATTCTTCACATACTGAACTCAAAACATAGCACTGTACCAGCTACTAGGAAGACAGTTAACTCTATCCCAGCTGAAACCAGGACACTCAGCCATGGTCAAAAGCTGCAGTCATTTCTCTGGTCAAGGCAAAGCTTCAGAGGACCTGGAAACCAGGGGTATGACCAGTTGGATGGATGACTAGGGATGGAGTTTCCTGACTCTCAGACTGCTGCTCCAAACACCAAAACAGTCTTCCCTGAGTGGGTGAGGGGGTTAGGACTTTCTATAGTCACGTTTGCTATTCATAGTTGGGTAAATAAAAGACTATGAAGTTTTCTCACGTTGATTAGTAAACATAAAATTTCTATCAATTTTTTTATGAGTATTTCTTGTTATCTACATTGGTTTTCATCAGCTGTGAGCTTTATTACTCTGGATCTGCTGATTAATTTTGATCAGATTTGCAGGACATATGGTTTGTTTCTTGATGGATTCATAGTAGCTGTTTGGATAGTTAAAATTAGTCACTTGTGCAGTGTTCTGAAATATTTCCTTCATTCTGAACAAAATAAAGATGTAGAAATTCAGTGCAAGAGGCTGCGTTTGCAGTAATTTCAGCAGGAAACAGAAGTACCTTAAATCTCATCAGAAAGCATGCTCTTGTATTATTTCCAGCTCAGTTTTTCAGACTTGAGGATTGGATAAGCTTTGGATAAGCTTATCTGAATCAAACCAGAGCTCTGAACCTTTTGAAGACTGCCCATCACTAATTCAGGACAGATTTGTTTTTCAATGACCACGACTTCAAGCAAAGCCAACAGCTGTTTGACCAGGCAAAGGTAGTGATATAAACTAGTCTTGACTTTTATTTCTTTTACCTGTCAGAGGAGGTGCCAGGGATATGGTTGTAGGCTTTCATAATAAAGGCACATCTTCCTTGTAGTAGTGTGATTATAGTGCAGTAGAGTCTTACAGTGTTAACTCTATTCCTCTGGTCTTCTGTACATCTTGTATAGAAATCTCCACAGAAGTTTTAAGGGCAGTTTGGTAAGGAAGAACACTAACTCTGATATCTACCTAAAACTGTGCAAAAATGACTGAAATGAGCAGTAATATGTGATTTGCCGAGTTTAAAACCCAGTGGGGACCAATGTTCCCCCTCTAAAGAAAAGTGTTAATGTTCAAGATGGTATGCGAGCTAAGGCACCAGCCAACTGGAACGTCAGTCACAGTCACCACTGCCATCGTCATTACCAAACGCTAATACATTTGAAGTTCCTGAAGTCTGAAAGATATGTAAAACTAAATTCTGTTCTATATCTATATCATTAGTATTATCATTTAGAAGAGTTTTTGAAATGACCTGCTGGGGAAATGGCATGCATTTACTGTAAGGTTAAAAATTATATTCTAGCAGATAAAATATGATGCAGGGTTAGAATCTGGCCATACAAATACAAAGATGAGTCTCATCCATTGAAGTAATCAAGTCTTAAATATCTATAAGCACTAACAGACTTAATAGCATCATGAACACAAACTATAAAAACTAGATCAAAATTACAGAAGTGGTAGGAAAAAACAGTTTTTCTCTTCCTGCATTAGTTCACCCCTACCATTAGCACAAAAGCTGCTTTAATTTCTAGAGCACAAGAAATACACAGCCAATGATGTATGCTGTCAAAGGTGAATAGTACATCTTTGAATCAGCATGCTGTAGCCTTTGTAGTTAGCATCATACAAGAATTTGTACCTCTATTCCTACAGAGGTGTCCTTACCTCAGTGCTTGTGGGGCAAAGATGGAGCTCACAAATATTATTGGGTCTGCGAGACAGGAAAAGTACAGGGAAGAGAGTCAATACAGTTATTCATTGGAACTTGTGTGCTGGAAAGGATGTCTCCCTGGATTATAGACAGCCAACAACTAAATTCTTGTTGAGTAAGACAAGAAAAGGCATTGGGGTTTGTGTTGGGGTTTTTTTCACTTTTAAAGGGTTTGGGGTTTTGTTGTAAAGCACTGAAAATTTTCACTTGGGACAGCTAAGAATGACTTCCTGACTTTCTATAACATAGATTTTATAGCTAAGTAGTCATCTGATGTTACTCTGTAGTGGTAGTAATATACTGGGTGTCCGCAAAGTATTATAATGTTATGGCACTATTGAAACAAATTTCTACCTTGTTAAAGGAAATATTCTGACTTTTCAAAACAGAATTTCTATTTGCAGAATGACTTTCTATAGAGATGTTTTAAATTTCCACAGTCCATCACAATTTCAATTAAAACCAAGTTCTGAAATTTTGATCTTTGGGTGGAAGGAAATTCTTCTTCTTCTGTGAAAGGGAAAATCCTTGATCACCAGAAGCCACCAGGCAGCTGCTGTTAGCTTATCTTAGTTCAATACCTCAAAAAACCATCTGCAGTCCCACTTCTTTCTTACACCAAAGAGTTAGCTGTGAAAGATCATCATAATGATTCATTTCCTGACCTGATACGTATCCAGCCTCTGTTACTGACCTCTATGTGGTACCCCAGCACTTCACCTTGCACTTAAAAGGGCTGTAGTCCTACAGCAAAAAGTCTGAATAAGTGACAATTTGGTGCATATTTTGTATTAGCTACACTTGTAGTCAAATAAACCTTGTGTGTGCAATTATGTTTGCAGTCTTGCATAATACAGTTTTCCTTGTAATTGTCAGGTTATTAGCACAGTGTTTTAATTTTGTTTTCTCCCAATTATTTGCATGTTTCTTAATTGGAAGTCATTAGCATATGTAAATACTCCATTTCCGTGGCATTTTGCAGCATGAGCTCATTGTGTTGAATAAATTTGTTAGCTAAATAACCCTAAGTGTTAAAAGAAAATCAGTGTATACATACAGTGTATGAATATATATCTAAATATACAGGAAAATTGTATACAGTATCTTTTGTGCAGTGTTTAAAATGAGTTAAATGAAGCCTGTCTACCTTCAATAGTGTCTAAATATATTTAGTTTATTACATAATTGATTATAGGAATCTTGTTCACACATACAAAGAATAATATTTAAATTGTTTGCTTTTCAACAGAGTTAAATTACTTTCATATTGTAGCATAAATTATTGTTTGGCATCTGAAGGAGATACTTAACAAGTCAACATTTGCCAAAGGTTAACAAAGTTACCACAGTCAGAATTGAGTGGAAAGCTACTGTAAAAATATTAAAATGTAATGGAAATAGGACTTTCTGAAAGAAACCACAACAGAAGGGTTTAACCAATGCCTTTTACAGCTCCTAGGTCAGTTTTATATCCTTTTAAAAGAATATGTGATTCACTTGACAACTCAAAGTAAAGAAAAACCAGCTATAATAGCCAGATTTTTTAGTTAGACTTGTTGCTCATCATTAGCACTACATGCAGCGGACTTTCTGCTTACAGGCCACTTTACACTGACAGGCTGCTTAGTGGTCCAGAGAAGTTAGGACTCAGAGTGCTCTGCTGGTGCCTGACCTTGGCACGTGATACCAGAATGCAGCACTGAACTGATTTGCAGAATGGGCATGAATATATTAACTAAGATGCCTGAGAAATTCGTTGGTAGATCTTTGCATAAGAAAAGTGCTGTAAGATCTGTAGTTGAAGAGTGTTCTGTAAATGCAACAGATTAAGACTGTTACCAGCAAAGTGTGGGTCCCGAACGTCTGCGTATACAAATACTCCAGTAGATCAAGAGGCATGTGATAGCATTCTTAAGTAAAACAGTTTTCTATGAGATTCAACAAAAAGAAAAGAAAAGAAAATTCACTCTGTTACTATTTATCAATTTGCCTCTGTGAAAATATTGCTTTCTGAGGGGGCTTTCCTCTAACCCTACCCTCAGAGGTTGCTTAGCTGTTAACAGTATCAGTGATCTAGAGGTAGTCTCTCTGTAATTTGTATACTCTGATGAAAGTTAACTGCTCTTGGCTGAGATTTTCATCCATCTAAATTTGTTTAGGTGGAATAGAAACTGACCATATCGGGTTTTTCTTGTAAAACAGTGGTGGTATGATTACATTTACAGCTCATCCAGCTCTCCATATACATTTTGAGGACAGCAAGACAAGCTAGTGGATCCTGCCACACGTATATCTAACGTGCTGGGGAATGTTACCCACTGGTTTAATATATGATTATTTTTTTTTTCATGATATGCTTACTATAGAAAGTATACCTACTCCATGACTGTTTAAAGAGCAATGGTATTTAAAAGGTCTAGCTCATAAAACTTCCACATATATTTTGCATTAACCTTTAAAGATTTCCCCCTACCGGTCTCAGTTATTCATCCTTGCTGTATTTGCCGTGCAGCCTGGCTGTTTTTCAGATCTAGTCTGACAAAAGCATTGCACAATCCTCCTAACAGATTCTAAGAAAAATAAAGCAATTCAAAAGGGAAAGAAAAAAAATCTTTTGGGATGATTTCCTAACAAAACTATCCAGCATCAGGATGGTGCTGGAATGTGCCAGAAAATTCACAACAATTGTTTTGTAATAAATAGCATAGGAAATTTGCCATACCATGATATTTCAAGGTATGAGAACCATCTACTCCTTATTTGCCAACTTTTCAGCTATAAAGCCTGGAGAAAAATATTTTTTTATTATTAGTTAGTTAGTTAGTTGGTTGAAGACAGATAAATAGCACATTGTTCTATTCATTCTTGAGAAAGAGAATGAATAATTTCCACAGATATTTTTATTTGTTTCTTTTGCTACTTCTCCAGTCTACTTTTTAGTTTTTATGTTTATTAACTTATGCATTTCCCTCTCATACATTCAACTGTCTTAATTTAGAGAAGATCAGGTTTTCAAAGCTTCTTCAAATCTTTTTATTCTTGGCCTTCTCCCCTCTGTAGTGCCCCTTTCTAACCTAACCAGTAATAAGACTTGACTACCAGTTCAGTAGTCCTCTGCAGATGAATTACTGATTTATTTCTCTGTGACAAATCATGTCTCTAGTCATTCACTTGAGCCTCTTTGGCTATCTCCCTAGGCTTTCAACCTGAATATCCCAACACTATCTCAAACAGACCACATTAAAATGAAATTCTTTGCCTTGCTTCACCAATACCTAGCCTGCCTTTTCCCTTGTCTCCTATTTCAAATACGTTTATGATCTTGCTGCTCACCCCACTTCATAGTTTTATGCTTGATACTTCTTCTTTCATGCTTAGTTTCAAGCCCCACTTCTTCCATCCAGTATCTTAAAAATCTCTCTTCCTCTCTCTGCCTCCATGTAGAGTTGGAGTCTTTGTCCAGAATTTGCATTAGTCAAGACAAGAAACCACTGATCTCTTTTTCTCAGGCTTGTACTCTACGTTCTGCATAAGCAAGGTTTTTCTTACCTTTCTTAAGGTAAGGAAAGGCTTCTTAAGGCATCCTTATCACAGGGCAGCTTGTCCCACTTCCCTCTGCTGGATGTCTGGGCCCTCAAATAGCACCTTTATCTCATCGACCTTTCTCCTTTGCATTTGCCCAGTGAAACCCACTCCATCGCTCCTGCATATTAACTTCTTGCCTTTTCATTTTTGCCATGCCCTGATAACATCCATTAGTGCACAGGTTGAGTAGCGTCACTTCTCTCTTTTCACACCTTTTTAAAAAGTGTTCCAAAGTAGGGACACATGCATTCTTATCTAAGCTTTCAGGATGAGCCTGATTTGCTCTTTTCAATTTATGTTGAAAGTTTTTGGAAAGAGTTGACATACTGTATGTCTTTAAAAGCATTTAAGACATTGCTATTGCTTGACAAGCAATTAATTATTATTCATCTTTCATTTTGGAAGCATATAAATAGCATAATATAGTTTAAACTGAAGGTTATAGTATTGCATATGTAGTAGTAATATTTTAAAATTAGAAGACACTATGACATAGCTGTCCTATAGGAAAGAAAAAGATTAATTTTTAGTTGTTATCAACATTGGCTTTCACTTAAACAATCCACTTCAAAATCTATAGAACTACCTTCATTTCTAAGGGGAGTTTTCTTTTTATTCCTGGATATAGTTGCATTTTATAGATGATTTTTCTTGCATCTGCTAGCTGTCTTTCTTTTGATCATTGCAAAAGTGTGACCTTGATCAAAATGTGGAGATTGGGCAATTGTTCCAGGAATGTGTAGTTTGAACAGTTAATATTATATTCATCTCTGTAAAAAAATCCCAAATCTTTCACACAAGTGAGGTTGCATAAGCCAAGAAATACATATCCCACTACTTTCACTTTTATGATTTTGGAAACCAATAGCAAAAAAAAAGAAAAAAAGAACATTTGGAATGCAGCCAAGTAGTCAAGAAAAGAGGACTCTGTGTCTTTAAGCTGGGGAGAAAAATAAAACCCAATCATTCCAAATGTATTGCTTTAGTCATCTGGTTTCATTCTATTAATGACCTTTAACATCTGCAAAAATATTGTGAGAAGCTAATTTTGTTTGTACTGAGGTGGTGCAGAACAGTTTCTGGCTGTCAGTCTAGGATGTGCTATAAAATAAAATTGTCTTTCTGGGAGCCTGACAAAAACCTACTGTACAGATTCAGTTTATTTACAACAGCATGAAATGAAAAGAAAACAGAATTTTACAACACGCCAACATTCAAAAAAATGAATAGTACTTACACATTTATATATATTTTAGTAATAAGTTTTCAAGATAGCCACTGAGATTAAGGGATTTATTTTGTATTTTGTGGTATTCCACAAAAATTTTAACCAGGGCAAAATATTTCTCTGCAAATGTTCTTCTCCAGAATTGTAATAGCCCATTACCCTGACTTTAAACAGAGCCCTCCTTAAAAACCAGAGAGTTAGCTCAGGCACAATAGGCCTTTAATTAAACAGAAAGCCTTGCAGAGAAAAAATGTCTGTATCCTGTCTTTGTATCACAGTCATAAAAAAAGTGCAGCCTGGTAGAAGGGGAGTGGTGTGAAGCTGTTCCAGCAGACGGAGAGCATTTACCTCCTCTACCTCCCTCCAATCCAGATAAGCCTAAGGAAGGAGGCAGAGGAGGGGTTGAAGAAAAATTAAAAATATCTTCGTATCTTAGTCTACCCAAAAAGGGCAAATTGCAACAGGTAATGGTGCAGACGGAGGGCTGTAGTTTTGTTGGTGCCTATCCCCCCCACAAGCAAGCTGCACTACCCAGTCTGTGGCACTGCCTTGTCCCTCCAAGCAGTGAGGAAGGACTAGGGGTTCCCAGGCAGGCTCAGCTCCGGGCCCCATGGGGTCTGCTGAAAGAGAAGTGTGAACACTTTGTCGAGTGAAGAAAAATACATTTTAACTGGCCTGGAAGTGAAATGCAGACTGTCCCCAGAAGGAAACTCTTTCTATCCATTGGAAAAAAGTTAAGACTTGGGATGGTGACTTCAAGGTGAAAAGTGTTGTATCCCATTAACAGTCTCTAGGTCTACCCCACATCAAGCATTTTATCTGAGTTAAGATGATAAAAACACTATTTCTATTTGTTAGGGGAAGGAAGTTCATTAAGAAAGACATTTAGATGACTATAGAAATCGGTTTTTTCTTACAGTTTAAAGATGACCATAAAGTGACATCTGGATCCATTATTTTCTGTACGGTTGACTACAGTCTGAGGACATCTATGAACAATATATATCCCCTTTGTAACTAGACCAACCCAGTTCTATTCATATTTCCTTGAATTATCCAGAAGTAAATAATAAATTTTCTTCTGGATTCAGAGACTGACCAGAATAATAAATACTAATAGAGGCAAACAGGTATAGTAAATTGCATTGCTTGGTAAATTGTGATGACTTAGAGTGAGGTACAACCAGAAAGAGCCCTATGCAAGGTCTCTGTTTATCAGCTGAATTATATTCGTCATCTGAATTCTGTGCGAAATATGAAGGTAAGAACAAGTTATGTGTTTCCCAGTGCATAATTTGGGGACTCATGCCTAGCACTGTGGAGATGCTCCCTCTACACACGACTGTGGTGAAACTTATACTAGAATCCTGAGTAGAGCTCTGTTGTCCATAAGTTTTAAAGAAAACTGAAAAACTTGGTGAGGAAGCAGAAAATAACTATAAAAATCATTTGATGCCTAGAAAAATTGTCTTCTGGTCAATGTTTTAAAAGTCTGACTTAAAAAAATAGTAATAATGTTGCAGTGGCCTAATTACAGTGTGCTATGTGTTTTCCAGGGAAGGAAGCAGTGAGCATGAACTTCTCAATACAGAGATAAAGTATCAACAAGAACTAATGGCTAAAATTTCCTGACAAAGAAATTAATATTGGAAATTTTGTGAAAATGTGCTGTATATAGATGCCTGGAATAAGAAAAATAGTAGCATCTCCATTTTTTATGTCATCTACTCATTATCACAGGATGCTATTTTTGAACTATTCCTGTAAATAATGCCACCAAAAACATTCATATATGCATTATCTCTTTATGACTATATTCTGCAGCTTCATATGGCCTGTATATGATATTATTATTTGTGGGGGAAATAAGTAGGGTGTCTTGGTTACTTTGTAAAGCATAAAGGGCAGTTTCCATGCAATACTAGTTGAGGCATCTTATTTTTGACCTTCCCAGATCAAAATGTCACTACTCTTTGGTGTAGCAAAATATTTTGACACATTAACACTTTGAATAAAAATGGAAGATAACCCCTTTGTCTACTAATTAGAGAAGCAGATGCTTTCAATATCCTTGTGTTAGCCTGGCATCATTTTTCTAGGATATTGAAAATAGTGGCTCCTCTAATTAGTACACAGAGCTGATTATGTAAATTGCATGCATCCCATCTTGTTCAAAACAAGTTGTATGGACACATATAATCAACAACTTCAGGGAAAATCATGCTGATCCAAAAGGATAGACAGTTAGCACGTAGAGTCTAACACATACTTTTGCTATCCAAAGCAACAAAAGCACAAAACACTATGTTACATAAGAATGTTTACAAAAATCATCAGAAGTTAAAGATGGTAACGTGGAGTTAAACCAAGCAAACAGAAATGTTCCTGATGCAGTCCAAGGACTGTACTGAAATGATATATGCTAAACAAAAGAGCCTAAAATTGGAAATTTATGGACCAAAATTGTTATATCAGAAATTAAGCCTAATTAGTAGGCAAAATAAAGAGAGGGTAGCATATTCTATTCATTGTCTTTTGGGGGAGTCCTGGATTTGTCGATAATGCCTAAGGAACAGATGAAGTAAGATGTGAAGTCTAGCATCCTTCTCATAGATGTTAAACTCCACTATGAAATCTTCAGGCCTCCGTCATACTGTTTTACACAGTAAGTCCATCCATACTGAGCTACAGAGAACAATTCAGAGAGCATCAGCACCTCTCGTGGTATCTTCAGTCCTGAAGAACCCCTATAACTTGGAACTGTGTACTCAGTTTTTTTCTTTTAGCTACTGTTTAGCATAAGTCTGACTTAGACAGCTATGACATGTTGGCAGCATGCACAAATCTATTAAAAAAAAGACATGGTAATAATGAGGTCTTTAAATAGCCTCACACTGGTATGGATTTTGCCAGGTATAAGAGCAGTTAGCAAGAACCTATCCTGTTCCGATTATACTTTCAGACTGAAAAGTTACACTGTGAACCAGAAGCAGATATTTTCTTTACATTATTGGTTATTCTTTTCTACCCATTTTGCATTTGTTGTTGTCACTTTGCCTTCAGGACTCTAACATCAATAAATTAGACAAACCTTGAAAGTGTTTCTTTTTTCCATAAACCATCTGAAATCCTGTCAAAGGATTTTCCTTCAAACATTCTCTGCTGTTGAAGCAAATGGGAATGAGGAATGCTATTAAAATACAAGACTAAATTACTACACTGTATTACAAATGCTTTGTCCCTTGTTCCTCCTTTTGTATAATATATAACTTTGCCTAAAATACTTGTAATAGTAATTGTATGTCATGGGACTAAACGGGTCAAGTCCTCTGTAATTAAAATTTAAACCTTATTTGATTATTTAGTGTTCATCCTGTTAACATCTTTGAAGCCTGTTTATTCCATCAAAATAAGTACAACAAACCATCACAAGAACACTACAGAAATCTCATCTGTTTCCTGTATGTTTCAAAGCTTCGTCTGTGCTCTTTCCATCTTGCATTAGTACAGTAGACGTTCTTCTGTTTATGAAACTTTTATGGCTGCCAAAACTAATTTTTTTTTCACAAATTATTTTCCAGTTGAAAAGCATTCTTTTTCTTTTATAGCATTCTAGTCCAGTATTGTTTCTTGAATTGCATTGTTATCTGAGCAATTAGGAAGAAACTGTTCTATAGTTTCTCTCAGTCTGCCAAATATGTATTTGCTTTGCACCTCTTCTCAATGGTTATCTCCAGTAGTTTCCTTTTTGAAGATTCCTTCACAGACTTCTTGATAGAGCTCCCAGGACTTCAAAAAACATGTTAATGAGTCAGTGTGTAGGCTGAGGAAGACAGTACAACTATCCGTTCTTCATGTAACCTTGCTGGTGGTTTTGGCAGCTCAGATCCATGCAGTTTCAGACAATCATACTGAAACGCTACTTGATGGGAGAGAACTGGCTACAAAAGATAACCCAGAGACAAAGGTTGGTGGGGTTGTCTTTTTAGTCATTTCCTTTGCTTTGGAAGCAACACACCTACAGTAGCCTGTTTAATACACAGATGCTGGTTGCATGCCTATCAAAAAGCAAAGCTGGTGACTGCACTGAACTTTCTCACTTCTCTAAGTGCTAAATGAATTCCATTCTTTACATAAATTCTGCATCACCTGCTTCAGTAATATTAGATATTAGGACAAGGATAAACATATAAAAAAGGATGAAGGAAGGCATTCTAAGTAAAGACAAAAAAAACAGATGGGATCAAATATCACATCAGCTGAATGCTCAAGGAAGAAAATCTTTTGAAAATATAGTTTTTCTGTCCTCAGAATAGTGATCTAAACCCATGCTTATAGCCATTTTTGTAATTTCATTGGCTTAGCCAATTATTCATTGCATCTCAAGTACTTTATATACTAGTGTTGAATGTGATCACATTTTTAATGAAGTAGGCTGAATGATGAGGCAGAAGTCCAAACTACTATTCCTTTGAGACATGTCCTCTCATCTTTCTAGGCATATCTCCAGAGAGGCAGCAGAAAATGTATGAATATCTATTATCAATCAAAAATGCTTGCCGTGTAGCCTGTAATGTTCCTGTCCTCAACACCATCACTTAGTATCAAGCCAAGATTTGTGGCTGTTCAACCAGGCTGCTCTGAAGCTCTGTAGCCAGCGACGCTTTTCCCCTTGTATCAGTCATCTGCACCCATTGCCTCTGGGAAGACCCCACAGCGGCAGCAGTCATGGAGCTGCCAGCTGCCAGCCTGGCTCAGCATGTGACCCCTGCAGAGAGTTTCCCTCCCTCTTGGGTCTTGGTTGTGGAGAACATGCCCATCCGTCTCACTCTGTCTGAGGAGCCTCTGTCACCATGAAGTGTCCCAAAATGTGCTCAGTCATTGTATGGGAGACACACACAATGTAAAGAGGAAATCCTCCAGAATATCCAGAGGATCTTCTGCCCCAGCTTTCATTTCACTTGCATTGAGGAAAACGAGAAAAATTCTCCCTTGCTCTCAGCAAAAACGAGCGATGGTTCAAGGGACTGACCAGGAAAAGTAGACCAATTTTTAAAAAATAAACAAATAAGAAAGCTTACTAGCTACTTGTGTGAAAAGGAAAGCATAAGATTTTTCAGAGGGTTGAGAAAAGCAAAAAAGAAACATGTATTAGAGTTAAATAAACCCACTTGAGATGTGTGCTGGCACTTTAGCCCTTGTTTAGAGACACCTTTTTATTAAAGCTGCAGTCTGTAGTGTGGGTGAAGCCATAGTGCCTGGTGTATATGGGAGATGGTAGGTCCTTGCCCATGTGTAATGGGGATTAAAAGGAGCATTAGTCATCATTTGTGTATATACTTTTTTTTAGTCCAGGAATTACAGTTTTATACATGGCCCTGAAAAAACCAAAAAGTTTATATTTCTCCTTTTGTTGTATAATCCACTCCATTGGTCGGGTTTGTGCCCTCCTCGGCATCACTGGGAGTGGGCCCCTGACAGAGATGGAATACAGGATGCAGGGCACTTGTAAACCTATCTAGTCAGGTTTTGCGAATGCTCACTGGAGCAACTGTCACCCATGCATGGCTAAACCAGTTGCCAGCTTAAGAAGAGGAGGCAATTTTCCTACAGATACAGATGGAAGTGACCACGGGGTTATCTTTGCTTTCCTCTATAAAGGGTGTGCCTAGGTTCCTTGGGAAAATTTTACTAAAGAAAACTGTCCTTGTGGGGGCACATAGCTCTTATTCTCTTCTGCTTTCTACCTAGGCACAGTAATAGTTTCAGCTTTATGTTTTAAGTTTTAGTCTTAAAGTTGTTACAGGGTGGTTGAAAAATGGTTTGTAACTATTCCTATGGATCCTTTTCAACTATGTATTTACTGCTCATTCACATGGTACAGAATTGTGCTTTAACCCCAGCCAGCAACCAAGCGCCATGCAGCCACTTGCTCACTTCCACCCCCCCCTCCAGAAAAAAAAATAAAACTCATGGGTTGAGATAGGAACAGTTTAATAGGACAGAAAAGAAGAAAATAATAGTAATAGTAATAGCAATAGCAATAGTAATAGCAATACAATAATAATAATAATAAAAGAATTTGAATATACCAAACAAGTGATGCACAATCCAATTGCTCACCACTCACTGAGTGATGCCCTGTTAGTTCCCAAGCAGTCATCTGCCCTGCCTCCCCCTAGCCAGGTCCCCCCAGTTTATATACTGGGCATGATATCACATGATACGGAATACCCCTTTGGCCAGTTTGGGTCAGCTGCCCTGGTTGTGTCCCCTCCCAACTTCTTGTGCCCCTCCAGCCTCCTTGCTGGCTGGGCATGAGAAGCTGAAAAATCCTTGACTTAGTTGAAACACTACTTAGCAACAACTGAAAACATCAGTGTGTTACCTACATTATTCTCATAGTAAGTCCAAAACATTATACCAGATACTAGAAAGAAAATTAACTCTATCCCAGCCAAAATCAGGACAAGAATCTACATCTAACATCTCCTACAGTTTCTCTAAAGCTAACAGATCAAACAATCCTGATTTCTTGAGAAAGCACAGAAGTGCAATCAGCGTGGTTTGACCTTTTGCAGGGGGGAAGTAGCACTTTGATTTGCACATATGCAGTCCATATTGGTAGTAACATTTTAGATATATTAATGATTTTATAAGGAAAGCCTTTGCTTTCAGTCTGGTACAGAAACTAACATTTTCAGGAAGATCAAGTAAGAGTTGGAGAGTTCATTCTTTTTCTTTCTGGGCAGTCACCCAATTATTCAGGCCAAAAGAAAAGAACTTGCTACACTTACAGGCAAACCTCTCTGGGAAACCTGATGTTTAGATATCACTTGCAAAGGGTTTTCCACCTTCCTCCAGAGCAGCTTATATGGAGAGGAGACATTCAAGGTAAGCGGAAAATTGAAATGGACTAACTCCACAGTGTCAATGATTTTTATACTAAAAACTAGGAGTTAAGGAAAAAAAAAAAAAGCTATTAAACCCTGACACAGAACTTGAATTTTATGCCCTTTGTCAACTGCAGAGAGGTAGGAAAGAGATGAAAATTTTCCTCAAGAGTCTGAGAACAGCTGAGCCTGCCCACACAACCTCTGTAACCCTTCATAACTTTTCACAGATGAGCTCTTTCTTCCAGTCCCACCTCCACCCTGTAGAGAATATTGCTATAAATCCACTTAGCTCAGTACAGCCTCATACACTTTCAGCTACAATTCCTTTAAAAATCCAGAGAAGCACATGGAGAGATTTCACTTGTAGCTATGTCATCTCATGTGACTTGCTGTGATCTTTCATACGAACAGGATGCTAGAGGTGGTGGACCATGATGCAGGATGATAATTCTGCCCATCTAGGCTAAGAAATTGTGGCCATTGTTACAACACCCAAATACTCACTGTCATAATTTATCTACTATTGGAAAAGAACTAGAAACTCACAAGGGCAAATTTATAACAAATGTTGAGGTTTATCAAAGAATTCATTGATCCCCTTCACTGTTAAATTATCTGAAAGGTATGAAAAAAAATAGCTGGGGCCTGTAATTAGTCAGAGCATCTGTCATGGCAGCTGGAGCAGCACACAGAATGGATGAGTGAAAGCATCCTCCTGCTGAATGGTATTGGGAAAGGAAAAACTAATGGCTTTTAACAAAAGGGACATGTGAAGAGCAGGGCAGGATGGGCAGGGAGATTGTTCATATCCTATTGATAATGTATGCCATAGAAAGGATTTGTATGTAGATTCATTTAAATCTATATCTACTTTGCCTATCAGTATGGTTCCTAAAGGTCCAATCCAAAATGTTTATAAATCAATGGAAGAACTGCCACAGACTTCATAGATATGAGGTCCAACTCTGAGGGCCATAAAGCAATCCATAGCAACATTTATATAATAAAAAAGAGGAGACACTTGGGTACACTGGTAATTGCTGGTACTTAGCTCAATATGAAAAGTAGAGGCTGAGCTGAGCAATACTTTGATCACTGATCCTAAGGATCAAACTCCTGTGAGGTTAGTCACTGCTGTTTCCCAGGAGCTGAGCTCTCTCCTGTTTGAATAGAGTGTAACATTATGATAAACTTTTCATAAAACCTCTTCCCAGTCTTCCTACCAACATTTTTTTTAAAGAAAGTTTCTTCTTCTATCTTTCCCACACTGAAAGAAAAAAAAAAATTGCTTATTGTAATTTTCACTTTATCATGTGTTCATTGCTTCCAACAGGCAACTGAGTGTTCAACATTATAATATTGATAGTTTCTGACTTTTTAATTGTCTATGATATTAATGTTAATTTTAATGCTTTGATGATTAATATTTATTCTATACAAAGTCATGCTGCTTCATTAGGGAGAGGAAAGAAAGAGCCATCTAATAAAAAATCTAGTTATTAACACACTTACATAGAAACTTTGTTCAACTCCCAGTAGCAAATCAGTGAAAGGAGGGATCTGAGGGATGTATATTGGACATTTTCTCCTTCTGTGTGTTCTTCAAAGGTAAAGACACCTTTCCTGTCATCAGCATGATAAGCATAGCTCTGAGTGACAGAAATGTAGTGGATGTTATCACCAGAAATATTGGTGCCTATGGACTTCAGACAGCTCCTCAAGGCTTCTGGGGATCTAAGTGTATACTTACTGGTAGTTAGGCGTCTAAGCACCTTGATTAATTTAGCCCTTAATCATGGAGATAATGTTTGCCTGGCACAATGCAGTGTCATACAAGGACATCCAAAAGAACTCCAAGGCAGATTAGGAACCACAATCAAAACAGCACCCTTAGCGTTGCACTCCTGTATCTCCTCCAGGTATGAGACTACACGTAGTAGTGTTAGTCCAGTAACTCTAGGAAGCTGTACAAATAGATCCTAAATCTGCAGCAGACTCAGCCTTGAAGCTGTGAAATTTGGGACATACAGAAAAGGCACAGCTGGTTCAGAATCAATTCTCTGTGAATCAGAATCAATTGTGTGCCACTGAAGGCAGATGCAGCCCCAGGGGAGGATGTGGGAAATGCCCTTTTGTAGTATGAAGAAACATTTTTGGGTCCATGTAGTTTTATTGTTTTAATGGCAGCTGTTTATTTGGTGGTTTGCAATGTTAGAAAAAAGCTGGGCACATAAGTCACTGGGTAAAGAGCAAGCAAGGTACTGAAATAATCATGGGGGTGTTTAAGTGTCTTCAAAATCCAACTCCACACTAACTATGGAATACAGTACATGTAAATATGTAGCCCTCGTTTATTAAAATCTTGTGCCTGTAAAGTGGAAGTTGCTTCCATGTCCAGTAGAGTTCCTGGGACTGTGCCCTGGGTGGCCTTTAGCAGAACATGGGCTCAGACTTCGAGACAGATACCAGTACTTCCCAGCACTGCCCTTCTTGCATTACCTTGCCTTTCTCAAAGGTTGTTGCATCTTGGTTTGGTTGATGTTCTTCTACAGGGTATGGCAGAGTAAGGCCAACAGTGTTTTAGCAAATGCTGAAATTAGTGGATTTCTTCCTTTATTGAAGAATATATGTTTCCACAGCTCTAGTTCCATTGTCCAGTATGCAATTTATATGGCCTTTTCAACTGCAGAATTTTGTCAGGTAAGTAGTAGATGAAGGTGGACAACCTGTAAATTTTAGTGATAATACAGGTTTTTCCTATGTTCTCTAATTTTTCATATTCTGAAAACAGTCTGATAGTCTAGGGCTAAAGAAATTCGTAATTTGCACTTCTATTATGCTGGCTCTGATGCTATCTCAGAACCAATATCAAATCAAGACACACAACTTAATAATGGAAATATAATGCTGCTATTCTATGAGTTTGGAAACTCAGCAGTGAAAAAAGGGGTAGGCATGTTTGCTTCTAATTTGGGTGTTACAAATATGCAAAACATATTGATTAAGTAATCTAGTTTATGCACCTCAGAACTCATGGTGAAATTGTTACATAGAAAAGAATCAAATAACTTGCTGTAGAAGACCTATGTCAGGACATGGAATAATTCCAGGCCACCCAACTGCTGGTTCTGTAGTTTAAATCAGGAGACATTTCCCTCAGATACAGGCCAGCAGTAAGCACAAATAGACTTGGGTATTTTGATGTTCAGGCTATAGTTTAACCTGGATTAGAGTTTCCAGTAAATGTAACGGGCCAAGAGATTTCACATCCAGCACTCGATTTGACCTATCTTTGATGGCAGCCAAAAGTGATGGTTGTAAAACGACCTGCATGATAGAAATTCACAGTGCTATTCAAATTTCCCACGGACAAATATCTTCTTCACAGTTATGACAGGTGTTGTTGGTAGTCTTGACAGATGCATCAAAAATTTAATGATATGGAAGTTACACCATTGTGGTGTTCTGATGCACTGGCTAATGAGAAATCTCTGTTGGAGCTTGAAACTAAGTGAGTCTTTAACAGGCAAAGCAACAAACAGAGAGCTTGAAAGGCAGAGTGAAAGAAACATGTCTGCTCTCCTTTTTTGCTAATAAAACCTCTGACTAGCAAAACTATTCTAATAAAACATTGCACAGGAGTGCCACATCTACACAGAAAGCTCTGAAATTTGGATCTCCTTACAGTTAATCTCCTCTCTAAGGTGGTGGGGTAGTATTTTTTGGGTAGTCCTTGAATATTTTGTACTGTGGAGAAGCTCACTCCAGACATTTTCAAATGCCCATTTGGATTGTCCTAGTGGAACTGCTTTGTTAGAAATTGCCTAATGATGTGACCATAAAAATGAAGCCTTCTTACATATATGAAAAAGGAAAACAGAAATTTTAGGATTCCCAAAATATTAGTTCTTTTTAAAATAATTTCCATTTGTCTTTATAAGCAATTTGGAAGCAAGTATTTAATTTAGTAGTTTTCAAAAATATGTAATGTTTTACTTTTTTTCTTGAAAATTAACTGCAGCATAGTATTAAGCATAAATTGTATTGATTAATGATCAAGCTAGTAACAAGTTGAGCGTACAATCCCAAATTTCTTTTGTGCATGTGTGTTTGGTTTATAAGTATTGTTTTGTAATAACACCAGGAAAATTGATTCCCAGAAACGAAGCTGAAGCACTCTCTCCCATAAACACAGAAAGAAGAACTGATGACTTAAAATCTTTCGTCTCAGTTCATTTCATTAAGGAACTCTTAAACTTAGGAGGTGCAAAGTTATATCTGACCACATTTACCCAAATGATTTCTCCGGAGCTTACAGTTGTCCATCAGGTGAAAGTATAAGGACAAAACACAAGTAGCCCAGGCTTTATATATACAATGACAGAGTATAATTTCAGGGTTTTTTTTTTATTTGTTAAGAAGGACAAATGTATTATGGAACAGAACAATATTCTCAACAGCTGATAGACTTTTTATGCCTTCTTCTTTGTATCTATAAAATACTATTATTTACAGTCCTCTGACTAGTCCAGTGGAGCTTAATAGCATGTGATAATCTTTATATGGATTTTTTTATATATTTATAGCTATACATATATATATATTACTGTTTCGGAAATCTCATGTGTTGTAAGTCCTAAAGGAGCCTAAGAATTAGCTGCAGAACCTGTTAAGTTTGCATTGAAGACTACTGAAGTAGGTCTGTATCTAGAAAAGGATGCCTCAGCTCAAAATTATGATCTGAAAAACCTCAGTAAGCTACCACCTATACCAGTGGTGCCTAATCTTTCTCTTCCATTTAAATTCCCGCAGGACTGTGCCATCAAACCTGTCTTACGCTGAATAGCTCTGCATCTAGCATTGTCTTCTTTTAGAAACTGGGGATTTCTATAAGTTTCTTGGAAGCCTTCACCCAGCGGGTATTTTCAGAGAAGGACAGATAAGCCTAAAACCATAGCACATGACCCACCTAAATTTCAGCATGTCTTTCAGCATTGCTTAGCATGACTTACACCTGAATTCTCCCCTTGGAGCACATTCTAAGTACACAAATATCTACCCTGCCAGCCTGCCCAGGGTGAAATTGTGCCCTCCTGCCATGGCCCAATATGCCAACAGATGTCCTGGTTATGGAAAGACACTTGTTTTTGTATGTAGGTGCGTACTGCAAGGTACGGAAGAGAGCATTTCCTCTAAGGCAGGGCCTTACAGGAAAAGCCCTGCTCAAACTACAGCAAATTTGTAATGTAACATGCTACAGATTCATCTTCTTCAAGAACAGGTGTCATGATTTAACCCCAGCCAGCAGCTAAGGCCCACGCAGCCACTCGCTCACTCCCTTCCCCGTGTGGATGAGGGAGAGAATCAGAAGGGTAAAAGTGAGAAAACTCGTGGGTTGAGATAAAGACAGTTTAATAGGTAAAGCAAAAGCCACACACACAAGCAAAGCAAAACAAGGAATTCATTCACCACTTCTCATCAGCAGGCCCGTGTTCAGCCATCTACAGGAAAACAGGGCCCCATCAGACGTAATGGTTGCTTGAGAAGACAAACTCCATCACTCCAAACTCCATGTACCCCCCCTTCCTTCTTCTTCCCCCAGGTTTATACACTGAGCATGACGTCCTATGGTCTGGAATACCCCTTGGGTCAGTGGGGGTCAGCTGTCCCAGCTGTGTCCCCTCCCAACCCCTTGTGCCCCCCCAGCCTCCTCGCTGGTGGGGTGGGGTGAGAGGCGAAAAAGGCCTTGATGCTGTGTAAGCACTGCTCAGCAGGAACGAAAACACCCCTGTGTTATCAACACTGTTTTCAACACAAATCCACAACATAGCCCCATACCAGCTACTATAAAGAAAATTAACTATCCCAGCCAAAGCCAGCACAGTAGGGTTCCCCCGAGATTAAAGGTCCAGAGTATTCAGACACCATGAGTGATACCCCAGCTAAAAACAATGCCATAACATGCCCAAAGCCATTCCATGGTACTGCTTACGCTAAAATGGCCCTACAGGTGAGAAAAGCCTTGGGTTACTGAGAATGGGCTTCCTCATCACTTATTCTTGCATGGTATAAACTCTTAAATTCTTGCTTTTCCTCATAGCTGCAACTGTGAGGAATCTTTCTGCTGATCTGTAGGATTTTTAGGTGCTATTATTAGCTTATTGGAATTAAACTGCTGTTAATATGAAAGACTTAAATATGAAAACAGTACAGGGTGATCTAAAACTAGGATAACTTCATTGTCTTGCCAAAAATCATATTCCAGTAAGGCCAGTCATGTGTTGGCTATGGGTATGAAGAAGATAGTGCTATGGGCATGAAGAAGATAGTAAGGATTTAATATCTAGGAAGTGTAGTACTAATGCTATAAAACATAGTAAGCACTGCTTTAAGAAGAGAGAGGATAGTTAATCTATCCAGATCCCATCTCTTCTGCTGAAGAGAATGCACACAAGAAGAACCCAAAGGCTGACAAACCAAAATGTAAAATTACAGATCTCTCAGATGACTACAGCAGAGATGAACTTGCCAATATTAAACTAATGTGTCACAGGTCCATAAGTACTTTGCTACTTTCCAAAGGGGCATTTACCACCTAGTTCAATAACAGAATGGGTGGCTGGAAAATGGGCTGTGCTCAATTATATATATATGCTCATTGTCTACCAGGAACTTGGCCATAACCTCAAGTGGCATTATAGCTCTGATAGTTATGCCTCCTGCCCTACCTTGCCTTTATCATCAACAAGACCAAATCATATATCCAGGTTACCTTACGCTATCGGCCTTAAAAAAAAAAAAAAAAAAAAAAAAGTCAAAGACAGATCCAAAACCAAAGGCTGATTCTGAACCAAAGAGGAACAAGGAAAAGCAAAAAAAAGAAAGCTGGAAAAAGCTCAGACCTTTGGAGAGTTTTTAGTTAATAGTGTTAGAATATTTTAAAAATAGAAATTTTAAAGCTTTTAAATTTCAAGGAAAAAAAATACAAAATCCAGTCATTGGCAAGAGCAGAAGCCACAAAGAACATTTTAGTTCTGCTAGTTAAGACTAGCCACAATTTTAGGCTAGGGTTAACATTAAAAAAAAGGGGTAACATTTAGAAATAATAGGTACAGAGGTTGGTTGACAAATCAAGTTCCTATGGCAAGCATCTTTGTATTAAAGCTGCTTCATACTAAGAATTAGGTGATGAAAGAAGGGTTCTGCACTGAAGATGTGTTTGCCAAGCATTGAACTCCATATTTTCAGGTGTACTGGGACTTCTTCACAACTTTGCATCTGAGGCTTGGGTAAGAGTTATCCCTAGCAGGTTAATGTAAAATTAACTTGTTTTCTGTATTATGATTATTTTTCTGATAATTTTACTTGAATTTGGCTTTGCCTTTCATTTCAGTAATAATAAAAATGCAAGATCTTCCCTCTCTCCCACAAACATTGTCTTGTCGTCTTTTTCCCACAGACCCACCTATGTCTTGACCCTGAGTTCCACCTTCGTCTAGGAAACATTGCAAATCTTTATGCTGGCTGGAGTTAACAGAATGTTTTCAACACAATGACTCAACAGAAACTGCCTTATTCATACATATTTTATGCTCTGGATAGGAGGATAACATAACAAAGCAGCTCAGCTTCTATAAAAAGAGTTTGAGGACCTAATTTTCCTGTTTGTTAGTCCAGTTTTATGCCAATAGAATTTCGGTAGCATACAACATGAATAACACCATGGTGAATCAGTCTCTGAGATTATACCCCCTGTGTGCAGATACATTAGCTAGCAGTTCTTCTATTTTCAAATCTTTTTATAATCAGGTTGCCTAAGACTGTAAGACACAAGATTTGTAATATTTCCAACAGCCTACACACACACACACAGAGAGAGAAAAAAAGGTATAAAGCACTGGTAGCACTGATGCACTACCTTAACCTTTTGAATATGTGATGTTTTGTTTAGTGGGGTCTTAAACTATATAAAAGAAGTAAGCAACCAGTAAAATCGGAGAACTAGATCTTCGATTAATGGGAATTACCTGTAAGAGGCAAAGCAGATATTTTTCCTCCATTTTCAGCTGAAGAATAGGTTAAGTATTTAAGGAAAAAATTAATAGACTATCTTTCATCCCAATCCTGATGGTAACAGGTAGATAGACAGAATAGGGTAGATAACATGCTTAGCTTTGTAAGCAGAAGTAACAGTCCCCTTTCAAGATATTCATTCCGCTCTTCCGTTTACAAATATTTTATAGTAAAAATACTTACCATTATGCAAGCATTAGGAGTATTACTTGTATACTATGATAAAAAATTAATTAGTAAGAAAGGCATCTCTGCCTGCAGGCAGGCACTGATAGGAATCTGGCTGGCTCCTACCTTTATGTTTTAGCTGACACCGATAGAGTAAGAGCCTAAATGTTGAATGTTTGTCTCTTGCTTCTGTTTTCCTTCATTCAACTTGCTTATTTTCTTTGTTGCATGGAAGCCAATGTGTAGAGAAGTGGGATTTTTTTTGTTTGTTTTAATTTGCAATATTTTCACTTTTCGAGTGCCTGACAGACACAAGTGACTTACAAAGCAAAGATTGAGGAACAGTGAACTAGAGACTAGGAAGCTAAAGGGAATGAGGTTTAGCTCTCTTTTGAAATGCATAAGGAGTGCTGAAATCCTGATATCTCATTCTTGAGAAAGATTGCAATAGTCACCAGAAATGGTACATATATGGTAGAGCAATCAAGTGAAGCCAAAAAGTGACAACCTTCCCTGGAGTGAATCAAGGATAACAACTAGAAATTATAACAAGTTTTTGATGCCAGTTGTGGAATTTCCAGACATCACCTGGAAAGAAAACCTGACACAGAAAAACAGGCAGGAGGACAGAAGGAAGGCAAGCATAGCCCAAGCTCTTGTTAAACTGAATTGGCTTGTAGAGGCTTGCAGTCTATCCATCAGCCAAACACTCAGTCGTGTATGTGAAGGAGGCAAAATTCTGTAGCCAAACATTTCACTGAAATGCCAAAACCAGCACTTAGCTGAAATGTATATGCAGAGGGTTTTGTTTTTCTAGTTGCATTCCAGAGTTGTAGTCCAGCTGTTCTTAAGTATACTGGGTGTATTGCCACAGAAAAGTGGTTATAAGGTAATATTTTTGAGGCAATCAGAAGAATGGTACCTCTATGAAATTTCAAATGTGAAATTTAAGATACAGCAATTTTTAGCTGGCCTGAAAATGACAAGAAATGGAAATACTTTCATCAATCAGGCTTAAATGCATGTAAAAATTATTTATGATATGCTTACCAACAGATAAATTATCCTGTGGTGAAATGCAGAATTTGTTTAATAGGTAAACCTTGCTTTAGCATCAGAGTGGAAATATATCTTGAACTGCATCTGGTCCTTGAATTGATTCAGTCATGGAAAAAAAAAAAACCTAGCTGGTTTGGAAAAGCAATCAATTATCTGTTCTGGGACAGAAAAAAATATTGCCACAACATTTAACATGTTCTTGCATTAAGAAGCCTTTAATTGTAACACAGTAAAATAATTGCCATTAAACACAGAGTTTATGTCACTATCTAAGCAATTCTGCCATAACTTGTAAAAACACATGCATTTGGGAAACACAGGGTCAAAAAACCCTCTCTGCCTGAATTCTCATTACAGCCCATTGCTCCCCCTTACTGCTATTAGCCTTTCATAATGTAAAACATTTCTTCATTTCCAACAGATAATACTTTCAGTCGAAAGGTAATTTTTGAAGTCTATTACTTGCATTCTTAGTGAAAAGTACAATGTAGCATTTTGTTCTAATATGCCATTGAAATTGTTTGAGTAGACACACCATGGAATCAAATACAAAATGTCAAAATGGTTTCCATTAACTATGCACATTTGCACTGCTTCAGTTAATGGGCATGTTTTTGTTCTTCTCCTTCATCTTTGCATCTATAAGATGAAATGATTCAGTTAATGTAACTGAAAAGTACATTGAAAAGGTAGAGCAAATTACAAAAGCATCAAACCACAATTCCACCCACGTACTTTATTTCATAATGAAGTTTAATAATGACTAAAATTGTCTTCAGATTTAAACATCAGTCATTTCTGCAATTGTGGTTAATGTGAAAAATCTCACCCACAGTAATGTTTTAGGAAAACATGGTAGAAATTGTACATTATATTTTATACTGAGATGTCATAATGAAACCTTAACTAGATATCATTGAAATACATAGTATGTTAAAAGTAATTTGCTACTCTGGGCAGGACTGAAACAGGGACTATGTCCCCATCAGCATGATAACAGGTAGGGAAGGTTCTTTTTATATTATAAAACCTCTATTGTGCTTCACCACCATTATGGTGAGAGAGTCTTTGATACTAGGTATCATCTAAAATACTGTTATAATATCTAAATTACTTGGTTTGTACTGATAGTGTCATAAAATAAAGAGTGTTTTATAAGAGTGAACATCAATGAGAATATTATTTTCTCGGAAGGACACAGAATGGATTCATCTTGATTTTGAATACAGAAGTCTCTTACAGCAATAAGATATTTTTGAATGGTTGCCTTTCCTACCCTTGCCTTGTGAGGCTGTGATATGCCACCAAATCCTCAGCCCCTGAGCAGGCCCTGTTTAGCAGCAGGATCCCGGGGAAGGTCACTGGGCTGCCTCCTGCACCCAGGCAAGTGTTTCAGCAGCACCAACTGGCTTCACGATTAGGCATGTTCCTGCTGCAAAGAGCAAAACAAGGGAGGAGAAATGTTCTCGCACAGCTCTGTATCTGGTTCAGAGAGGGCTAAACATTGTCCCTCTCTGGCTGAATGAATTTTTAGACGTTGAAATTTAATTTGGGTCAAAGTTGGATTAACTGCCATGGAAACTGTATTTAAGCCACTCTTAAAAAAAAAAAAAAAAAACACAAAAAAAACCCCCTATGTTCTGCATATTCAGGTTCTCTTAGTGCCTGAATGAATGAGCTCTCCCGATAATTAAATTTAAAGCCAGCCCTGTGCGGCACCTCTCTCTAAGGATGAGGAGAGGCAGCCCAGGCACAGGGCTGGGAGGCAGAGGCGGCTGCCGGCCGTGCCCCTGCCCCGGCAGCTGCTTGCCCCGGCTTTCTCGCCCCTTCCTCACCCACTGACAACTTAAATCCTACTTTTGTTAGGGTTGCTCCTAATCCTCGAGATTAAATTTTCTGGCACTGGTCACCAGATGGCAGTATTATATCATCAACCCCTTTCTCCCACCCACCTCTTAAATCGCAGAGCTAAAAAAATGGGTTCAAATGGCCCATGGCTGGTGCCACTGGGCAGTGGTTCAAGCTGCCCCCAAATCACAGGGCGTGTAGCTTGCTAGGGCCAGGCTTGGAAAAAGCATCCTGTGTCCTTCTGTCGTCCTAAAGCAAAAAAATCTTAAAAGAGATGCTACGTGGCCTAGCCTGCAATTTCTAAACTCAGGACTTTCCACTGAAGATACTTCTTACATATGGTGAAGGCTTTTTTTTTTTTTTTGGGGGGGGGGGGAAACTGTGTGTTTGTGGTGTTATATATACAAATTCAGATACAGTTAGTCTCACAGCTGTGCTAGAGAAAAGTCAGGCTTTTTCCAAGACTGAGCAATTGCCACTTCCACTAAATTTGATGTGCTGCTAAATATCAGAAAGAGACTAAATAATTTATTCTAGCTTGATTTATTTACAGTATATATTACTTCTTCAGAACATAACTTTCTATAGACCCCTGTGCACCTGAATTGTGGATGACCTAAGGAACCAAATGCTTGATTATCTTGCCAGCTGTCTGCTCAGACTCAGTTCCAATGCTCTTCAAGTCCAAGTTTCTTATAATGGACTTTTTTCTTTTCCAATAGGCTGTGTGGTTAACTTCCTCAATAAATTAAAATGTACATAGTTTAGATGTCCATAAACACTGGGTGAGTCACACACAGTGTCTGGGATGATGCTGCAGTATCCTCTGGGGCCACGTTGCAACACAAAATATGTGGCATCCACTGTTAGACAAGTGGCCACAACATGCAGCAGGTTTGAAAACCCTCCCTTTCTGCCTCTGCTTCTCCACAGTTGCAAAAGTCTGTAAGCAGAAATAACACCAAGGTTCTTTATATATGTGGCAAATACACATCAGATTTAAAGTCCTCTATTCATTCACTTGAATGTCAGTTTTAATGGAAATGTCTAGGACTGCAAAAGCAAACTAAAAAGACAAGCAGTCAGATGGCCTGCAATCCTCCTTACGTGATTCCTGCAACACCATCACTATGCAGATATAAGAAGATCATCTGCTGCCAGGGATATTGGACCATAGCATGGTATCATCAGTACTGACGTCCATGCTTCTTTTTTGCAGGTCTGTGTCTTCTTCAGACAATGATTAAAAAAATGACAAGACCATCATTCCCCACACATCATGCATGGCATGCTACCTAAACCTGGTGGACATAAACTGCAAAGATGATTAGGCATTACCTAAATTATCTGCAATACTTTGGCATGTGAATCCATTCTCACAGGTAATCCCTTAAAATATCATTTTTCCCTCTGCACAGAAGAATGTCACATGGCAGAAAGCACCACGCTCCTTAATTACCTGGATTAATTTGCCAAGCTATAGACTAGTTCTGTTAAGTCACACCCACAAGGTTTTATGTGTGCCCACAGGCACAGCAAATAAGACACTGCTAGTTACTCAGTTTTCACTGTATCCTGGAAAAATTCCTTGCCACTGCAATCTATGGATCGTAGCTATTGTACTCAGGTCATTGGTTTTGTATTCTGCTATAGTAACTAAAGATACTATATTCAAGGCTCAGCACCACATGATGAAAACTGGCCTGGGTTGCTATCGGCTCCTTCTGCTTCCCTCAGGGAATTCGTGTCAGTTAGAAAAGTGTTATTCCATAAAATAAAGGGAAGCATTTCTAAGTTCAAAGGTCAGGAGGGAAAATTCAAATGCAAAACACCTTATCACATCCTTACAAGATGCAAACTACTGCTAGGTACAGGGAAGAGAAGAAATAATAGTGAATGAAAGTAACCGCCTTTGGGGGATCGGTACATCAGGTGCCAGTTACTGAACTGCAGGGCAGACCAAGATTCAGAGATGCCATACCCTCTACACAAAAAAATTAGGTCTCCTTTTCAACAGATGTGTTTTGAGCAAAGTCTAATCTATCAGATATTATTAATAGAAGACTCTGACATTTGTGCATATCTAACTCAGTATCACAACATATCATTGCAGTAAAAGTAGGGTAGCATTGATTGCCATTAATGCCTCTGGGTCGAACCATTTATTATTTACTTATTGACCAGATCTATACAGAACAAGAAACTTGTCTTTGCTCCAAGGAGTTTGGTATGTGTTCTGCTAGAAAAGCAAGTAGTAGATCTAGATTTTATTAAAACTTATTCCCCGCTACAACATGAAATAATTAAGAAGAGATGGAGTCAAGCTAAAGGTACTGCTGGCTTACTCTTTTAATACAGCAATGCTTAGGAACCTTGGGGGGTGGTATACTTATCGGAGCTTTACCTTCTTGTCTTCAAAGTAGAATAAGAAAGACACAGAAGAAGAGAGATGAGTGTAGTGGTATTTCTTTCTTTGAAGCTGACCAACAGCTGAAGCTGAGAGTTGTGCCAGTGCACTTTTCTATTGGAACTGTCTGATCTGTTTTAATGGGCAAGTGACAGCTCTGCTAGACAGTGCAGGAGATAAGTGTTTTAAGAGGTACATGGGCATAGAAAAGATATTTTCATGCATAAGGCTGAGAAGGAACCCCTTTATTAGTGATCAGCATGAAAAAAATACAGAAAAGGGGGAAGAATAAAAACGTGCAGGTAGAGTTAAATGTGAAGATGGAGACAGAGAAGCAGCGAAACTGGTGGCACAGGGACACAGCTCTGCAGCAGTAGAAAAGAGATCTACACTTTCCGCAATGAACGGGACCCAGTGAGAAGACATGAAGAGGAGGGTGGTTTCATGATGGATGACAGATGAATCAGAAAAAAATTTCCCTTCCTGCCTTTTATTAAGTCTATTTGGCTAAGTAAGGTTTTTGTGCCCTTATTTGTACTATCAGATAGTCTGAGGAACCTCTGTCCCCCCATAAGCTTACAGAAAATCCACAGAGCTTTTTTATGATTTTGGAAGCTATTTACCAACATATATTTTTGCAGTGGTTTGTAAATGCAGCTCGGCATAAGGAGCAAGGTTCCTTCTGTATCTAAGGGTAGTCCATTGCAAAGGTGTGTAGGAAGTTCTCATCTAACACACTGCACACGCAGACACAATCCTCCTCTTGGAGCCCAGACAGACTTTACACTCATGGGTGCTTCTTAGACTTCAAAGATTGGGCATGGAAATCAGCTGCAGTGCAGAAAGGGATCTATTTTAAACATATGTCAATCAATCCCATTTGCTGTTTGGAGTCTGTACATGGTTTTTCATGTTATTTCTTGGCTGTTAAAGTTGGTGCCAGGGTGAAGGCATTTGTTTTTCTAACACAATGTTCTATATGCGTGAAAGAGGACTTCAAAAGTGAAACAAAGCTCCTGTTGTCAGTATAAAAACATAACTTTGCTGAGGACATAGTCGAGGATGACAGACATCAGCTGCTAAAAGGTACTGTTGTTACTCCTTTATATCAAATGAAAATCAAATTTGGAGAGTTGAAAGCCTTCAAACCATCCCATTAAGCTATTTTTAAATGGAACTTAGATGACATCCACAAAGGTAAGTGGTTTTTTTCTGGGTTTTTCCCTGACCCTTTCACACAAAAAGAAGCACAGAAAACAACCAAACCAAAGAAAAAAAACCCACAGTATGGAAAGTGACTCTTCATTTTTGCTTAGATGATTAGGTGACATACCCAACACCTGCTGCCATCCAACATGCTAAGCGAACATTTTTCTTCTGGGTTGTGGTGCTGGTGATTGTCAAAATAATATCTGAATAGTCAAAAATGTGACAGGATTTATAATGTGCCAAATGAACATTAAAGAAAGATTAATACGCCAGGAAGTAATACTCCAGTCTTTCTTGATGTAACCTAATTACATTGCCATAGTATCATATATGACATTTAGAAGAACTGTCAACCTAGAGGATGCTGATACATTGTTTTTCTTTCTCCTTTTTTTGCTTTTCCTAAACTCTTTAAAACAAGTATATTGTTCTCTACAATTTGCCTTTGCTTCTCATGTCTCTGGAGCAATCCTCCTATCAGAACAGTTTTCCTCATGATTGGCAAGAAAAGTTTTTTTCTCAAGTTACTTTGAAGTGCCATTAATGATATATTAGAGAAAGATTCTTCCCAAGTAAGAAATATGACTGGAGATTATAAGAGATGTCATTGTCAAATACCTACAGCTGCTTTCATATCCACTCTTGGGAAGACTTGGTAGGTGTTTAATGAAGAATATCTACTCAGAGGACCCCTACATCAACTTCTAAACACCATGAAAAAAAATATACAGAGCAGTACAGCTGACTCAGAATTTGCAAGCCTGGCTGCTTAAAAAGAAGATTTTTTGAGGTTTGGGGTTTTTTTCTATAAATGACTATTGAAATAGTTGTTATGTTCCTTGCTGTACTACTGCTAAGCATCCAATGCGTGAATCTGGCTGAACATAATCATAAAGCAGAGACAAAGCCTCGAAGAAATGGGGGAGGGACAAAAAACAAATTACACCAGTGTAGTGCAGTCAAAAAGAAACACAAATGGGCATCCTTCTTAGAATACAGATTTTGTGAAATGGTGGAAATACTCCTATCATTTATGATTTCCTGAAGAATGGACACCTATTTATAAATGAATGACTCTGTAATAACTCAGTGACACCTTCATAAATCTCACCAATGTAGAGCAGTGTGTGACACATCTGATGAGAAATGTGTTTACTCCTTTCAGATTAAAAATAGAAAAACACAATAGAACAAGTTCATTGGCAGGTTCAGGTGGCCACTTAGTATATAATAGAATCAGGAAATGAAAGTGCCCTGTGGCATGGAGAGAAACACCACTAGCATCCCTTTTAGAGGACATGAGCAAGCGTGTTACTGTGACTTGTGGGTGTTTTTTTTATTTTCAGCATTTAAATACCAGCAACTGTACCTCTTTACAATCAACTAAACATTTATTCACTTCTTCTGCTTGTTATTTCTTCATTAACAAGGTTTTCCCTGCTGCGCAGCGGAATATGTGAGTAACTTTGCAAATGTCAGAAGCACTCAATTTGGATCAACTGGAGGAAGTGATAACAAGACTCATAATCAAGTGGAAGTACAATAGTGGCACATTTCAAGCTGCGAAATAATAGATCGATTCAGAAGACTCTTTCTCATGGGATAATACCTCCATTTGTTCTTATTTTGAGATTTGTTTTTATTCACAATCTCAATGGAATGATGTATATTTCTTTTAGCATCCTATTTGGAGGCAGTAACTTAAATTATATTAGACCACTAATTGCTGTTTTATAAAAGAAATGTTATGTTTTTAATAAAGATAAACTCAAGCTAATATAAGAGGGGGTTAAAAAGCTTTGGATTAAGTTCTAACGGTCTCACACTTCTTACATGTCTGTGTTCTAGTGACAGGGACTTTTAACAGCATAGTTAAAAGTATTGAGCATCCTGTTTGACAAGAGCACTGCTGAAATTTATTCTGGCAGCAAGGAAGGATCACACAACCAAGCTAAACAAGGCTTTTATGAAAATTGGGCTTTTAAATTTGAAATGACACAATTTTTACCTTACACTAGAATCTATAAAAGTGCTGCAACTTCATAATTTAGTAAGAAAATCTAGAATATTTTCCTTTTGTCTGCTGAATTTCTGGATTTCTAGTCTGTGGCAACAATAAAATGTCATTAGATTAATTTCATTGGTACTGCTTACTGTTCTCTCTAGATCCTTTTGCAGTGCAATGACAGGTTAATATTAAAGTCTGGTTCCATTATTTTTCAAAGATATTAACTGTAGAATATTGTCTCAAAATTACAACTCAGAGGTCTTTCTCCATTTCCTGTTTGCTAATCAGTCTGTGGCTTCTAAGTCATTCTTTCATTTCAAAACTGAAATGAATTAGATGTGTTCTATTGTTCTTTCTCAATGGGAACAAAAAATGTATATCAGATTTATTAAACATGATGGTCTTTATCCCGTAGGCCATTTTGCAGGAATCTCTAGGTTTCAGCATGATTATTCATATGATTAGAGGTTTTAAGATTGGGTCTCTCTTTGGCTGATGTATATTTTCATCCTCTTTGACCAAGGAGATGGTCTAACATAATTTCCATTAAAAACATTTCTTATGGGTTAAATCAACCCCCTCAGCTTTAGGTACCTACTGTGTCCCACACAGTTGACTGGATTCCCTGAGATCTGATGAAGGGATGGAAACAGGCTCCTTTAGGCAGCGTTTGGCACAGCAAGGTCAGGTTCAGATTCAGACTCACCCTTTAAGAGGAAGACTTTCCTTCCTTCCAGTTTGGTAGCTGATTCAGGCACCTGAGTGATGGGAAAATCTTCCCTTCGTTTCAATATATCACTAGATAATGTATCCTCAGCTAATGTAAATTGACATTGTTTTCTTGAAGGTGTTGATGCCATGCTGATTTAAACAAGTGAAGAGCTGGCCTTACAAAGTTTCACTGTTCACCTACACCTCCATGTGGCTGACCCTTCCAACTCTCACTTCCCTTTTAGAGTAAAGGGTATTTATGGATATCCTGTCATATGGGGTTACCGAATTGAAGGAAAATTGGTTTACTTGTCTGGAACTGGCAAAATATCTGTATATAGACATCTCAACAGATAAGTCTTAGACATCCAGCTATAGCTAAATCTCTTCCCCTGTGCCACCCTGGAACAGGAACATTCGCAAACCAGGTAGGGAGTGGAGCTGGACCTTTTAACACACTCCTGTCTCAGTTGCCTGGTCCCTGAGATCATTCCTTCACAGTCAGGGATCCACATCTTAATCTGCACTGAGCTTCCCTTGACTTCCCATGCCAGAGAACTCACTGAGACCAGTGATTTAGTAGGATTTGAAAAGGATCATGCATTTATACTGGCAGTAAGTGTGCTTTAAATTCAGTTAAACAGGATTTGTTTTAAGTTAGAAAGGGATATAAACCTTACCGCTTCCGAGATCAGCAAATTTCTAGCTGCTGGAGCTAGAAAGAGTTGTGTTCCTCTGGACAGAGACACTATGCGGCTGCCTTGTGTGGAGCTCTGTGCCTTCCTGCTGGTGCTGGTATCTGCTGAAGACAATTCCAGCAGCTCAATGGAGGGACTTGGTTTAGATTTTTGCCTCAACGAAGGACAGCTATATGGCAAAGAGAGCATCACATCAGATTGGGGCAGTAATTGGTGTGACTCAGAAGAGCCAAGAATCCTGGGACCAAACCTCTGTGCCCATCTTACACAGCTGCAGCACTTCACTGTACAAAAATTTCAAGGAAAATTGCACATATCAGTTGCTGACCTGAAAGTAGTTCCTTCTGATTGCTTCCCTGAGTCTACCTACAGATTATTTTGTTAACGTTAACCTGGATGTATGATCTGCAGCATGGGTAGGGGATGAAGGTATTATTTCATGCTCTGAACATTTATTTTCCAGTTGCTTGTGATACAAAATAGCTAGTGAGCACATAAAAGGTGGCTAGTGAAAGAAAGGATAAATTGCAGTTATTAATTTAAGAAAAAAAAACCCTTACACACAATACATAAAAATTCATGTTCATTGCCCCTCCATCAAGTTCATTAACAACCTCTTACAGGGATAAGCCAATTTCCTCCAGGACTGTCGTCTGAAGGACAGAAGAATATGGATACTTTTTTTTTTTCTATGCTGCCTGAGAAACTTCAGAAGTGTTAAGAAATCAAGTTCCTTCAGATCAACATGACATGAAAGCTGTAAAGGTAGCAGGTGACCACTCTTCTTGTTTCATCTTGGAGCTGAAGAAATTTTTTTAGTCTTTCTGTCCTAATCTCTTCTTGAAACTTTGGGGCAGAGTCTTCTAGGATGTCATAGAAGGAAGCCAATTTCTTGTGTAGAATGGCAAATTTTAAGTAGATTTTGTGGTTTCTGCTCTGGGCTATTGTGATTGTTTTAGCACTTTTATTTCAAAAAAAAATTACAAATAGTATTATTCAGACTCTACCTGTTTGAAACAGAGAATATGTCAAAGAAACAGAGAAAGAGAAAGAAAGAAAGAAAGAAAGAAAGAAAGAAAGAAAGAAAGAAAGAAAGAAAGAAAGAAAGAGAAGAAACAGAGTATGTGCTCTTGCTGCCCAAGAGACTGGAAATGGAAGTATAGTCTATTAAAAACGCCTGGACAACATTATTCTCACCACTTTGGTATAATAGAAAGTAAATTATTTTTAAGACAAGTAGCCTGGATGTAGAGCCTTGCTTTTATCATTTTTTCTGTATGGTGTGATGGCATGGTCACACTCTACTAAATATAGACCTTATATGAAGGGGAAAACCAATCTTTCTGTTTTCACTGATCTGCAATCGCCCATCCACCATCGAACTCCCTATTTCCTTAGAATGTGATGACATTATTATGCAGAAATCTAGCACTACTCTGGACTGGCTACATCATAAAATGTGAAAGTTTCTAAAATTGCCTTAGAATATGTTTATTTTCAATTTATATAAAAATGTTACAGTAAAAATGTGGGATGGAGATATAGATATATAGATATAAAATTTCTAACAATCAGTGCTGATATAAGCCTCATGGTTTATATTACACCCACACAAATCATGCACTCAAAAAGCAGGCTTCCAAAGCAAGCCCTCAGCAGTTAGGAAATGTCAGAATTAAGGTTGCCACTGTAAGGTTGTGTACACATTTTTTTCTCTTATTGTCTTTAATTATACAATTATAAAATAATTCCTCACACACCACCTACCTCATTCAGCATGCAAAATGGTCTTAAGAATAATCTAATCAATGTTCTGCTTTTCCCTTTTCAGTCGGCAACCTCAGGCCATATTTGTTGCTAAAATGAAGACTTAAAAATGGAAAAATGAATTTTTCTTTTCAGTGACACTCATCACTTCCACAACTGAGTGACACATAAATATTAATTAATTTATTTTCACAACATCTTTGTGAGCTGAAGAGTGGCATGAATATTATTTTATAGCCAGAGAGCCTGAACACATATGTAAAAGCAAATATTTCCACTGATTAGCAGGCAGAATTTGAGACACAGGAAGATCAGACTCCTCAGAGCACTTAACATCATATAGCAGCTTACATAAGCTAATTGACATTAGCTGAAGTTGCGAGTTCCTAGTACTTTTCTAAATCAGATTCCCTGGTACTGCAGTAAAAATTAGTAATGAGCTGTGAAAACTCTAATCTGATGTGACTTCCTGCCATTTTATGGCTACATGTCCTCTTGGTTGGGAGCCTAAATTTGTCCAAATGGTCTGGATTTCAGTCCCTCTTTAAGAAAGGGGTTTGAGCCCACAAGCAGGGAGGGTATGGAAACCATGCTGCTGTCAAACAACCGTAGGTTGGCTGCAATTATGCTGCTGATGCTATGCAGTTCAAAGGCAGGAGGAGGTCTGTAGGTATCTGCCTGCCTGGAGCATGAACACACAAGCCAAGGAACTGTAGGAAAGGGTTCTCCAGGCTGTATTCAAGGAACTTTGGCCTTATTGATTCAGTATTTCCTTGCAGTTCCTTGTGTCGGTCACCAGACAACTGCAACTGGTGAAAAGTTCTGCCAGAGCCACCTCTGTACACAGCATTGCTCCATTCCCAAACTGTTTCTGGACTTGTACTGAGAATGGGAGGGCACTGCAGAGATGAAAAGGGCAAAACAGTATGTAATAGATGTCACAATACTTATTCAAAAAAGAATTTTTAATTAAAGTTGCACAGAGAACCTTAATTTTCCTGTTTCTTCATTTCTGAATGTTGAATATAAATATTACCAGAAGAGGTAACACCGAAGGTGACCTAGCCCCATGTCTCCATTGGGCTGTGTGTGTAGAGAGTGAGCCAACCTCCAGCAACAGCTGACTTACTTCTTATTCTAGAGGTTACAGCTCGTCTTGTATTAGCCAACAGTGGATCTAGCCTGCATGAATTTCTCTGATCCCCTTCTAAACTCATTTAGAAAAGTATACCTTTTGTGCATGAAAAGTATCTTTTGTGTCTTTCAAAGTCTACTCTGACAATTTCATTTGGTGGCATTACTTGCACCATGAGAAGAGTTGTTTGCTATTGATCTTCTCCATTCTACAAATCTCTCTTGTGTTGTCACCTTTTTTTCTAGATTCAGATTTTTTTTTAATTTGTTCTGTAACTGTATGAAAGACAATCCACGTCTCTGTTTACTTTTGTTGTCTTTGTCTGCATCCTTGGTAATTCTATTATACTTTTTTTCTTTTGCTATGGCATGCCCAGGACGAGAGCTTCATTTCTTAAATATAGAGTAATGACATCTTGAAATATTAATAGATGATTTATATACACTGGGATATGATTATGCATTCTGTTAGGCTCCTAATTATTTTCCTAATTATTCTTCAAATTCTAGCTACATTTATAGACACTGCTGAACTCTAAGATGTTGTTTTGAGGAACAGTTTGCAGCAGCATGAAGATCTTTCCTGAACAGTGGTAACTAAACTGACTGCCATCATATATTAATACTTGTAGGTTATTTCTTTTCCTAGGCTTTATATTCCACTTACTAACATTTAATTTCATCTACCTTTTTATCATCTACTTTTAAGTTTGAGTTCCTTGACAACTTCTCACAAACGGCTTTTGATTATCCCAAATAATTCTGTATCATTTTCAGATTTTCTCTTCTTATCATTCAAGTGATATCCTTTTATGACTATGTTGAATGTCATATTTTTTTACATGTAGAATATGTTTGAACTCCCTTCTTTCTGAAAACCAACTATCCACTCCTATCCTCTGTTTCTTATACTTTAACCAATTGTTAATCCACCTTGGGACATTCTCTCTCATCCCATGACAGCTTAGTGTCTTTCAGAGATTTTGCAATGAGACCTCCTCAAAAGTTTTCTTAAAACTCATGTACATTACATCACCTGAACCACACGCTCAGTGGCTCCTCTAAAGATGTCTGACTGTTATATGAGTCATGACTTCTCTATGCAAAGGCTACATTGGCTTTTCCCTAGTATATCACATTTTTCTATTTTATTACTCAGTCTGTTCTTACAGAATGGAATCTTTCTACAAATTTGCTGTTATACAAATATAATTTATTGGTTTGTAATTGCCTGAGTTAATCTAGAAAATCTTATAAAATATTGGTGTCATGTTTGCCACTTTCCATTCTTCAGGGAACACAACTCATTTAAATGACAGATTATTATTGACATTTAATAGGTCAGCAGTTGCTTATTGCCGTTGTTTAAGGATTCCTGAGGGAAACAATCCTGTGGGCTTATCCTCTGAAAAAGAATAGGTCTGGAGTAGGAATCTTTCTGGCTTCTTCTGGAATAAGTGTTGACACAAAGAATTAATTCTGAGATATTTTTTTTTCTCCAATATCATCACCTTAGTGAATGCTCCTTTTACAACTTGATCGACTATTGGACTCACATATTTTCTTGAAGGCTTTTTCTTCCCATTTTAGGAGAAAAAAATTGTTTTAATTTTGTTATCTTATTAGCTTTCCTCCTGTGTGTTTTTATGTATGACCTCTTGGGGTTTTTTAAAAGAAGAAACTGGAAGAAATTCTGTCTTGTGGCAACAAATGACAGAGCTAGAGAATAACTTTGGAGATTTTAGCAGAGAGCAGATAGCAGCAACGCAGTTCTTGCAGGTCAGCTATGGAGCCCTGAGGTAACAGTCTGCCGTTACATTGTCATTTTTACCAGCAGCAGAACAATAGTGAGACTCAGAACACTTGTGTTCACCCAGCGGTGTGCATATTGGGCAAAGACTCTTTTTCCCATTCCTCCCTTCTTTGACCCCTTCTTTGACCTTCACCTTTGATACTTACGTCAGCTCATTTCAACTATTTCAGTTGGCTTTTTCCAAGAATCGCAACCTGAAGTCAACATCTAATATGTAAAATATCAGCCCACACAAGCCAGAAAATTTAGAAGTCACTGAAAACAGATCTTTATAATGGAAAGCATGAAACCGGCATAATAAGAGACAACACCACCAGTTCTGCCTAAAATTGCTACTGTTAAAGAAACCCATTTCTAGCTATGTGTTTTCAGAAGCATTAATAAGGGGAAACCAGAGGATGTCAATGGTGTTATGAGGTTACAGCTTCCAAACGGTAATTTAATCTAAATATAAATCATTTCGTTCAAGCAAAAAACACGTCAAAAGTCAACATCCTTGTACTATCACTCCACAAGCATTTTCTGAACAAGTTGTTCTGTTAGAAAAGGCTCATATAACTTCCTTTCTACCACTCTTTCTATCTCCCTTTTGCTGAGCTTTATAGGAGCTTCACACTGGAAATCGCTCCCCAACTACTTATTCATATATACTGCGTGCTACAACCCCTTGCCAGGGATCTCTGGGAAAGGATTGGTGCTTTCAGAGTCCTAACTTTCAGGGAGGTCCTCTGCAAAACCGTGAAACTAATCTGAACCTTACACTTAGTTCAGGTTTCATTCTCTGACCTTGCACTGCAGATCCTATGAATAGAACATTGTCCTCTCTGTGCAGTCTCAATAACTGGACATTTTCTGGGTCCGTGGATTTGTACAATGAGATATCTACTCCAATCTGTGTACATAATGCTCCAATGCCTGCCAGGAATGGCTGCAATATTGACGCCTTTCAATGTAGATCACATCATTCACAGAGCAGAGTTCAATAAAATGATACTGTAGTTAACAAGTTTTATAACACAAAGTTACTTTAAAACATGGAACTAATCAGGAGGAAGCCTGTTTATGCATGTCACAGTTACATTGAATTGTCAATAAATAAACAAAGATTTGCTTCACCTATTGTCATGTATATCAAGTAAGTCATTAATCTAAACTAATGAAGCTTAAGATATATGACAGGCAGTTTTTATGGAGCTCTTTCTTAATGACATGTTTGCTTTTCGTTATAACGCCGAGAGCCCATTATCTAGAAAGTGGCACATTATAGCCAAAAAGCCTTGCATCCACTGCTTCTCTCTTTGTTCCTGGCTCACAATAAGTAGTACTCACACTTACGTCTCCTGAATGAATAGCACTACTCAGAAATGAATAAAAAATCCAGATAGGAATTGCAACAGGAAAATAATGTGTCCATTGCTTGATTTTTAGTCAGTTAGTTATTATATTAGATAGCTAGTTAGTTAAGGATTTTTGATCTGGCCTGGAAGACAAAAAAGAAGGCTAGATTCAAACAGTTTCCTATGCATGTCCATTTTCAATTTATGAGTATTGATTCTGCAAAGCTTTAAGTGATTGCTTGCTGTTGACATGGACCTACCTTTGTTATGAGGCAGCACAAAATAGACCTATTAAAAATGTTTCAAAGCAAACAAATTCATATGCTTTTCTGCAAATTTCCAAGAATAAGATTACTGGCTTCTCTCCATGGTTTTGCTAGTTTGATATTACAGAACAGAAAAATTAAACGGCAATCTGTTTTTCATTTTCTTCTGGAAACGGTCAGAATTAATACAGGAAGACCAACTATTAACAGATCAGCTTCATTTCCTGTTGTACGAGGTGCTCAGACATAAGCATCTAGTGCCAGTTTGGATGCCCTGGGGTATGAGACACACACCCAGGACAGGCAGTTGTGACACCACTGTGAAGAGATACCTGTATTTGCACAGTAACTGGAGACCAGATCCCATCTTCTAAAGCATCTCAGATGACATTAGACACTCCTGGTTTGGCTCCTGAATTAAGGACAGGATTCTTTCCACATTCCTATGTTTGAGTGAGGGTGTTTCCAGAGGTAGATACTAAATCTTGATTGGAAGGAAACATAATCTTCCTTTAAAATCTTCATATTTCTATTGGTAATCTGTATCAGAAATTAATTATCTCACTGTTAAAAATGATTGCCCTGTTTCTAATTTCACTTTACCTGTTTTAACGCCTAGCCATTTTATTTTGCAGTGCTTTGCCAGAGTAAAGACTCTGATTGTCTTTCTGTTCCCCTGAAAGTACTGAAATGCTTGAGTGTTTAGTACTCACATCACTCTGGGACCACTGAATGTCATTTCATACAAAATCAAATCTTGTCAAGTGCTGGAGAAGATGATCTTTTCACATAAAACATGTTTGCATTGATGTTACAACTTCCATTGATCCGATCCACGTTGCACAAAGGTGGTGTGACCATTTGGGGAATACATATGTGTCAGTGTATATATCCCATTTATCCTACTTTCATGTTGTGAGTTCTTTTCTAGTTGAAACCTTTCATTCAGCCTTGAGTCTTCATTTTATAGCCAGAACGTGACAACTTCTGGAGTCACTGTTCCTGGTGAGCTCTGAAGTGACTATGCTTAGCTGATGGTTGCTGACTTTGAAGAGGTCTGTACTCAGATGATAACAGAAAACTGAGTTATGAAATTCCTTGGTGGAATTTCATCAGAGCATTAAAAACAACAACAACAAAAAACCCAAACAAAAATACAATGCAAAACTCTCAAATGCAAACTTTCCAAGTCAGTGGAGACCAATAAACTGCAACATGCAAGTTGATCAGGCTGAAAAGACTGAGAGCTGAAATGATTGATATAACTCAGATCAAAACCAAGACTTTTGAGAGTGACAAAATTCTGCATTAATAACTGTGTTAGGGAGTTTGATGTCTTTCTATGTGTGTAACTTTCCTGTTTTTGTTCTACTGCATGCTTTGTGTGTGTGGACAACCATATAAGAAGTTACTTAGCTGAGCTTAGCTCCTTGTTTTGTTGGCACAATCAAGGTTACCAGAAAAATTGGTTCCTACAGCCAAGTGAATGGGGGAGGTAAAGGCAAGATAGAGGCTAAGCAGCTGATCTAATAGGGCAATTCTTTCAATATCTAGACAGCTGGACTATGATCTTCTAAAAATGCCTCCACATAGTATCAGGCATGGCATTAACATCTGAGATATACAGAATTTAAAAGAGTCATTTCACAGACCAAGGAGACTTAGATGATCAGGGACTCAGTGTTTTGAATTCATCATAGGAGACTTGTCACCATGGAGGCCAGGAGGAAACAGGCTAGAGGAAACAAGCAGAGAGAAAAATTAAGTGAAAAATTAAAATAAGGTGTTTGACTCCTAGCTTTCAAAAGAAGGATACCTAATGATCTCGTGTGGTTTTGGAACTTCCAGGAGAGCAAAACCAACAAGAAATTAATTGTTCAGAGCCTGCTTCTTTTATGTCTATAAAATCATATCTGTGAACAGTTGCCAAACTATCCCCCTGACATTAGTGGCATTCTGATTTAAGATGTCAATACATGGTTTCTTAGGAGGTCAAAACCTGGAAGGAAATATCCTGCATATTACCTAAAGTAAAGTTATAAACAGACCTAGACAATTTTTTTCCATTAGAACAATTCTCTGATGGAACATGAAGTTTTTGTAAATTAATATGTTCCATGGGGATATTCCAATTAGATTTTATGCCTTCCAATCCCATTGATAATTGTTTCAGATTGCTTTACCCAGATTGAAATATTTCATTGAACTGAGGAACCTAAAACATATCCTTTGAAAAATTTCTTAAAATTGGCAGGATTTCTTTGTAAAGTTGAAGCCCTCTTGTTTCTAAGGACTGGTCTCTGCAGAACTATTTTTTCCATAAGACAGTATGACAAAGCTGACAAAGATGGGCAATATCTCAGTGACATAATGCTGAGTGCATCATGCAAAATCTAGTATCTCTACAAAACTTGAGACTTTCTGGTCAGCTTGAAATTTTGACCATTGATGACGTTTATGGACTTAGGCCACTGTCTGACAAAGAGTGATGTATGCAGTTATCATCAAGTGTGCATGCATACTATTACATTCATTTGCATATGTATTATACAGATGCAGCAGAATGGATATGTATGTTGGGATATTAAGGCTTTAGCGCCTTGAGTAATAGCACTCTTTTAGCAACCTCTTTCAGTCTAATGTAAATATGATGGCAATCAAACACTGAGAATTTCATAGATTTTCAGGCCTAAAGCAAGAATTCAAAAGAAGCTATCCTATACACTGAAAATACATTATTATAGGAATTAGATGATCTCCAAGGATCATTGTTCAGTACTTATTTTTCAAGAAATATCACTTTCCAGATGCTAAGCCTGCACAGGCATTTACCATTGTTAGGAAACCTCCTGCTATGAAATCTCCCTGCCCTTCAAACTATCATCTAAAATACCTCGTATTTTCTTTTCCTGTTTTGGACCATAGAGAATTCTTTGCACTGGACCCTTAGCTCCTATGAACAGAAATAAAATGTTATTTATCAGGTCTCCTTCACTAAGTAGAGAATCTAGTCTTCAGAACTGCTGTAGGACTAATTCAAAGTAACTGAGATTTTCATTTAGTATAAGCCATCTGAACACACCATCCTAGCATAAAATGGTTCTGTGAATCACTATAACCAATCTGTCTAAGGTTTGTTTTCATTCGTAAATACTTTGCCACTGATGTAATGCAAGCTGTTGTCAAATTCCCTTACGTATAAAGTATAAATATTGGTAGTTGTTCAGTATGAATGGATATCTAAAAGATACTAAAGAAAGCAAGCTCTGGAGAGAAAGTGATTTTCTCCAAAGCTCTGCTATAACTTTGCAATAAGAGGGGTTGGGTTTTTTTTACTTTTTTCTTTATTTTCTGGGATTAAAAAAGAATCTGTTCTGTTTACTACATAGCCATTTACATTCTGGCTTTGGGTTTTCAAGAAGACAAAAAGTCTGTTTCCATTAGCACTAAAACCAAAGAGAGGCTTTCACCCTAGAAATGTCAGGCACCATTACTTTCTGTAGAGTCTGAAAGCACTGCATCTGTTGATGTCAGAAATGGGCAATATGTCTATCCATAGAAGAGCAATGAGGCCTGTGAAAAGAATTTGTAAAAAGCCTGGCAAAATTGTTTTCATAGATGGCAAGTATCAGCACTGGTAAGAAAAATACCAAATTTCACTTCCTTAAGGAAAAAATACGTGACTAAAAGAAGCCACTTGAGCAGAGTTATTTGTTCTGGGGGAAGAAAAAGTAAATGCTTTGTATGGTTGAGGTGATGTGATTTCCAAAGTTTGTAACAGACTTCAGATGCAACAGCTAAACATAATATTGGCATGTGATATTCCACTTCAAGCAGCACTTCAAACAACTAGTGTTGACTTGAGCTACTTTGTTGTTGTTGTTGTATACTCCAAAATGCATTTTTTCAAAAAGATATTATGCTTAAGAGACTGGTGTTAAACTTAAATGTTTATGAGAAAGTACCGAATGAATAAAATACCAGAATTGTTAGCATGTGAACTTAACCATACAAATATTTTAGTATTTAAACAATTCTCACTCACATAACAGACTCGCCTTAACTTGGATAGAGATATTAATGTATCTAAGTCTGTGCAAAAGCATTCTACATGCATTTTCAACCCGTATTCAACCAAAAATCTATGTATGCATCCTTGTGTTGTCTTTCATCTGGCCTGGACACTCAGGAATAGTTGTTATGTACTTCACTTTTTCACTGACCATATTCTTCTCAATAGTCAGATACCTTACATGCCTGAGTTTTTATAGACTCTATGTCTGAAAATCAGCCAATTTGTACTAGTCAGGTCAAAAATTATGTGGTCTATATTTATACGCTTAGATCTGCCCTGCTATTTAAACATGTTTTAAAATGTAGTCTGTATCAACATAATAGCATTTTCATGTATTTGCATTAAAAACAGTAAAACCCCACAGATGTACATGGGAAGGCTGATATTTTTCACAGCTATTAATTATTATTATGAATTTCATTTATTCAGCAAACTAAACTGATAGTGATTTTAGGTATATACCCATATCTCTTGCAAGTACATCTGATGACTGTAATTGCCATCATGGCCATAAGTCATATCAAAACCAGATTCTTCCAAAGCTGTGAAATTCATTCCCTTCAACTGAATTATAGATACTTCATTTTAAATATAGGCTTTGTTTGGAAAATTCTTGTAACACAGCTCTGACCACCCACTCAATAGTTTTTATTAGTTTGGAGTTTAAAATAAACATAGTGAAATGAAGTTCAGAAATTAGTAAAATGAAAGGGTAATGATGAAAGACAAGATGCCCCTGAGAGTTCAAATAAAGACCTAACCTAATCTTTTCTTGCAGTCATTAAAGATAGTATGATAAGACCACAGCCCTGGTAATCAGATTCTTAAGATGAAGAACTAAAATACCATTATCAAGTGTGTGAAGGACTCTCTGGATTGTGCCAGGAACATTCCCTGATTGTCCCATAAGCTCTTAGCATCTCTCTTTAGAGTCTGCTGGGGAGGGAGAATCAGAATATAGAATCATTGAACCATTTCAGTTGGAAAAGACCTTTAAGATTATGAAGTCCAACTGTTAACCTAACACTGCCAAGTCCACCACTAAACCATGTCCCTAAGCACCACATCTACATGTCTTTTAAATACCTCCACGGACAGTGACTCAACTGCTTCCCTGGGCAGCCTGTTCCAATGCTTGACAACCCTTTCGGTGAAGAAATTTTTCCTAATATCCAATCTAAACCTCCCCTGGTGCAACTTGAGACCATTTCCTCTTGTCCTGTCAAATGTTACTTGGGAGAAGAGACTGACACCCACCTCACTACAACCTCCTTTCAGGCAGTTGTGGAGAGTGGTAAAGTGTCCCCTCAGCCTCCTTTCCTCCAGGCTAAACAGCCCCAGTTCCCTCAGCCACCAACTTCGTTGCCCTTCTCTGGACACGCTGCAGCACCTCAATGTCTTTCTTGTAGTGAGGGTCCAAAACTGAACACAGTATTTGAGATGCAGCCTCACCAGTGCCAAGTACTGGGGGACAATTGCTTCCCTAGTCCTGCTGGCCACAATATTTCTGATACAAGCCAGGATGCCGTTGGCCTCCTTGGCCACCTGGGCACACTGCCAGCTCATATTCAGCTGGCTGTCGACCAACACCCCCAGGCCCTTCTCCTCTGAGCAGCTTTCCAGCCACTCTTCCTCAAGCCTGTAGTGTTGCATGGGGTTGTTGTGACCCAAGTGCAGGACCCAGCACTTGGTCTTGTTGAACAATTGGCCTCAGCCCATCGATACAGCCTGTCCAGATCCTTCTGTAGAGCCTTTCTACCCTTAAGTAGATCAACACTCCTGCCCAACTTGGTGTCATCTGAAAACTTACTGAGGATGCACTCGATCCTGTCATCCAGATCATTGATAAAGATATTAAACTGGCCCCAGTACTGAGCCCTGGGGAACACCACTTGTGACCAGCCATCAACTGGATTTAACTCCATTCACCACAACTCTTTGGGCTCGGCCATCCAGCCAGTTTTTTATCCAGCAAAGTATATACCGGCACAAGCAGTGAGCAGCTAGTTTCTCCAGGAGAATGCTGTGGGAAATAGTGTGAAAGGCTTTACTAAAGTCAGGTAGACAACATTCACTGCCTTTTCCTCATCCCCTAAGCTGGTCACCTTGCCATAGAAGGAGACCAGGTTAGTCAAGCAGGACCTGCCTTTCATACACCCATGCTGACTGGGCCTGATCACCTGGTTGTCCTGCACATGCTGTGTGATGGCGCTCAAGACGATCTGCTCCATAACCTTCCCCGGCACCAAGGTCAGACTGACAGGCCTGTAGTTCCCCAGATACTCCTTATGGCCCTTCTTGTAGATGGGTGTCACATTTGGTAACCTCTCACATTTGCTAACCTCCAGTCAACTGGGACCTCCCCAGTCAGCCAGGACTGCTGATAAATGATGGAAAGTGGCTTGATGAGCACTTCTACCAGCTCCCTCAGCACCCTTGGGTGGATCCCATCCAGCCCCATAGGCCTGTGTGTGTCTAAGTGGTGTAGCAGGTTGCTAATCATTTCCCCTTGGATTATGGGGGCTTCATTCTGCTCCCCTTCGCTGTCTTCCAGCTCAGGAGGCTGGGTACCCAGAGAACAACTGGTGTTACTATTAAAGACCGGGGCAAAGAAGGCATTAAATACTTCAGCCTTTTCATCATGCTTTGTCACTATGTTTCCTGCTGCATCCAATAAAGGATGGAGTTTCTCCTTAGCCCTCCTTTTGTTGCTAATATATTTATAGAAACATTTTTTATTATTTTTTACAGCGGTAGCCAGATTAAGTTCTAGCTGGGCTTTGGCCCTTCTAATTTTCTCCCTGTGTGACCTCATGACATCCTTGTAGTCCTCCTGAGTTGCCTGCCCCTTTTTGCAAAGGTCATAAACTGTCCTTTTTTTCCTGAGTTCCAGCCAAAGCTCTCTGTTCAGCTAGGCAGGATTTCTTCCCCACTGGCTCATCTTTCAGCACATGGGGATGGCCTGCTCCTACTCCATTAAGATTTCCTTCTTGAAGAATGTCCAGCCTTCCTGGACTCCTTTGCCCTTCAGGACTGCCTCCCAAGGGACTCTATCAACCAGACACCAAAACAGGCCAAAGTCTGTCCTCCAGAAGTCTAAGGTGGCAGTTCTGCTGACCCCCCTCCTCAGTTCTCCAGGAATCATAAACTCTATCAATTTCATGGTTGCTATGCCCAAGATGGCCTCCAACCATCACACCACCCACAAGTCCTTCTCTGTTTGCAAACAACAGGTCCAGCGGGGTGACTTCCTTAGTTGGCTCCCTCACCAGCTGTGTCAGGAAGTTATCTTCCACACACTCCAGGAACCTCCTGGACCGTTTCCTCTCTGCTGTATTGTACTTCCAGCAGACATCTGGTAAGTTGAATATGCAGTTATTGGACCCACTATCTATATAGTAAAAGTTGCATTTACTTCACAAGGCCTGTGTCTAAAACCACTAGTAAAAGCTATTCAGGACCTTGGGTAAACATTGCTTAAAATTATGGAACCTCTCAGTAGGGTCATTTAAAAAAAACTTGTCACAAATTCACAAGTGCACTCTGTGTTGAATGTATTATGGTAATTGAACTGTCATCATAGTGTTGTCAGTGTGCATCTGTGTCTAATTGAAAATACATTTCATTGCAGTTTGAGCCATAAACAGCATGTGAAAAGCCTTTCTTGGAGGACTGGGGGATGGGTTCTGCAGCTTTGGTACTTTTTTTGGTTTTGATGTGCACTGTAACCAGAAACACTGGAAATGCAAAAGCAGAATTAAATGTATAAAATTAGCCATATACTTATGAATTTCAAGAAACTTTGAGTTTAGCTGATTAATGGATTTTCCTGTCACTAATACTACAATTGATCTGAGTGGGAAGAATTTATTAACAATTTTCCATTGTAGATCATTTTAGAAGAGTTATGTACTTCAGGCCTGAATACCACATGCAATAATTCATAGCAGAACAATACATATGCTACACATCTCTGTTAATCTGTCAAATGAAAATGCTAAACCAGGAGCAGATGAGAAGAATAGATCTATTGTGACAACATATTTTGGATTCCTTCTTTGTTTTTCTCACCTAAAAACTTCTACATGCTAGTTATTATTCTTAGGTAAATACTTATTCATGACTTTTCCTTTCCTGGTGAGAATTTGTCTGCTCTCACCAAGACTCTCAACAGAGACTGCCTAAATCACCAGTTCAATATTCATTACAGGTCACCCTATAAGTAATGCAGTATTTATTGCTAGCTCTAAAGAAACAGAAATTAATGGAGTGGATGGTAAATATAAACATAAGTCTGCAGGGGAATAGATCGGAAAGTATTGTGGGCATTCCTTTAAATTCTTGTTACAAATTAAAATTACAGAAAGCTGTCATACTAGCATAAGAAATTTTTGGCTCACTCATACAGCCAAAATTACTTAACTTTTAAATCTGAATAAAAAAATAAGTATTTATGGATTCACATCAGTGGCTGTATCTGGCAGATATGTGTCCTTCTGACACACACGTGGGTGAGTCTCAGCCTTCTAGCTTGGGGACCTAACCAGAGCATTGGTTGTTGGCAGTCCATGTGCCCTTGTCTCCATCTTTGCTGACTTAGCTGAATTTAGACACAACCTACATTCACACACTTGTCCACAAGCCTGCAAACAGTCCTGGTTTCCCCAGCTTAGGCACACACCATGTGAATATCGAACCCCCAGTCATGATCACAAGGCATAGCCAGTGTGGTCAAGATTCCTATTTTATGGAGCACATTTCTAGTTGTAATATGAAAAAAAAAAAAAAAAACAACCAAAAAAAAACCCAAACCCCACCCCCTTTATTATTTTATCATCAGGCAGCTTCCTGTTCTCATGTAAAGTTAATCTGGCTATAGCTGATGTGAGAAAAAGAAAAAAAAAGGGTGTGTGGCCCTCCTTGCAGCAGTTAGCCAAGAAGTCTCCTCTTGCTAATCAGAAAACTGTGGAATCTTGCACTTCTTTCTCTCATGTTACCAATGTTTGGTTTATTCATTTCTGTTAAAAAAAGTTTTTCTTTTTATTTTTAGCATAGTCCCTGGTTAAGGAGATAGGAACATCCTAACTGAACAGATCGACAGGGTCTTCAATGCCAGTCTTTCCCAATTGCATGTAACCAAGCAATGAAATGCACAAGACACATGTTGACCATTTTGATTCATCACTCAGCATTTCACTAAACCACTCACTTATCATGTACTGATATGCCTGATTAAGACCAACTGCAGTTGCTGCAATGACTTTTAGACATACCTTCATTCTTCCATCCATCCAGAGAGTGAAACTATACTTCTGTGATAACCACTTAGTTCCTTGTCAGTCATGACTGAAGGCTTTATTAATGCAAAATAATTCTCTCATCCTCTTGTCTCCTAACATCACTTTCCCATCCGGTTTAATGGTGGAAAGCAATGAAGAAGTAGTATAGATACAGCATGTGTCAGATAATTGTGGTAGCTACCAGGCAGTCAGATCATCAGACCTTTCACAGAAGGAAATAGAATTACTGATATGCGAAGGCTGATACCAGATGAAGATGCTTTGTCTAGGAGAATCAAAATGAGCTTTTACAGGTTAAGAAGAAAGATAGCTGATGAAAATACACACTAGAGAACATCCATAAGCCTACTGAGGAATATAAATAAACAACAAACAAATAATGAAACCAAATGTCAAGCTTTATACACAAATTGTTAGCAGCTCTATGAAGCCTATATACATGGTGATATTGGAATATTGCTGTATTTCCATCCACCGTCTATAACCTTGACATTTTTTTCATAGGTAAAACCCTTTTTTCTAACTTAGCACCAAAGGCATACTTAAATATTGGCTGTTACTAGAGAGAGAAATTTCTGGATAAAAATATGACAATGAAACACTAAATTCCATATTTAAGCACCCAGAAATTAGAAAATTCTGAAATGAAGACTGCGACGTAGGTAGTGGTCCTAAATCCACTAATTACAATTAATCGCTTAAGTACATAATCTTAAACTTAAAAACATTGTTTTTAAGGTGCATGATGTACACACACAAAGCAAAATATCTGTTCTGCTATCCAACCAAATTTGAAGGTTCCGGATGAGTCTGCTGTAGGGAACAACCATATTTTTATAAACCTTTGTGCTGGTTTTGGCTGGGTGTCCTGGTTTCAGCTGGGATAGAGTTAATTGTCTTCCTAGTAGCTGGTATAGTGCTGTGTTTTGGATTCAGTATGAGAAGAATGTTGATAACACACTGATGTTTTCAGTTGTTGCTAAGTAGTGCTTCGACTAAGTCAAGGATTTTTCAGCTTCTCATGCCCAGCCAGCAAGAAGGGCAAAAGAAGTTGGGAGGGGACACAGCCAAGGCAGCTGACCCAAAGTGGCCAAAGGCATATTCCATACCATGTGATGTCATGACCAGTATATAAACTGGGGGGAGTTGGCCTGGGGTGGATTGCTGCTTGGGAACTAACTGGCATTGGTCAGCAAGTGGTGAGCAACTGCATTGTGCATCAATTGTTTTGTATATTCCAATCCTTTTATTATTATTGTCATTTTATTATTGTTGTTATTATCATTATTAGTTTCTTCCTTTCTGTTCTATTAAACTGTTCTTATCTCAACCCATGAGTTTTACTTTTTTTTTTTCTGATTCTGTCCCCCTTCCCACTGGGTGGGGGCGAAGTGAGTGAGCGTCTGCGTGCTGCTTAATTGCTGGCTGGGGTTAAACCACAACACTAGGGTAGAGTTAATTTTCTTCATAGTGGCTAGTATGGGGCTATGTTTTGGATTTGTACTGGAAACAGTGTTGATAACACAGGGATGTTTTTGTTCCTGCTAAGCAGTGCTTACACAGCGTCAAGGTCTGCTTCCCACCCCACCCCACCAGCGAGGAGGCTGGGGGGGCACAAGTGGTTGGGAGGGGACACAGCTGGGGCAGCTGACCCCAACTGATCCAAGGCATATTCCAGACCATATGACGTCATTCTCAGCATATAAATCTGGGGGAAGAAGAAGGAAGGGGGGGACATTCGGAGTGATGGCGTTTGTCTTCCTAAGTCATCGTTAGGCGTGATGGGGCCCTGCTTTCCTGGAGATGGCTGAACACCTGCCTGCCCATGGGAAGTGGTGAATTAATTCCTTGTTTTGCTTTGCTTGTATGTGCAGCTTTTGCTTTCCCTATTAAACTGTCTTTATCTCAACCCATGAATTTTACTTTTTTTTCCGATTGTCTCCCCCATCCCACTGGGGGGTAGGGGGAGTGAGCAAGCAGCTGTGTAGTGTTTAGCTGCCTGCCAGGTTAAACCACAACAATATTACAACTTTGATATTTCAGAATCACAGTCCTTTAGTAAGCATGTTATATCTTGCACTACTTTGTTCATCCCCCATTTTTATTACATGCAGCTTTAAGTGCTATGAGTGCTATAATGGTATAAAGTACATGGTGCAAAATGGTGCAAAATTATTTTAGTGTGGCCAAGATTTTTACTTAGCATAAAAAATGTAATAGGGTCTACCAGGTAAGTATTACTGAAGAGACTAACAAATGATGTAATAGTTGCCAAAGTTTCTTAAGAAAATGTTGGTGTCTCCATACCTGTGCTGAAAAGAGTATAAACAATAACTACAGAGTTAAGACAGGTAAACTGCATGCACGCTTAAGCTTTGCTTGTAGTAAAGACTCAGGATTTAGTAATATAGCATATTGCAAAATGTCAGAGCCATCCTTGTTTCAACTCTATACAGCATTTGTTACAAAAAAGTAATGGAGTAGTTGTTCTGGATGAGGGATTCACGGAGGAACTGCTGCTCTGGTATCTCAGCTATGGCATACATACTCCAAAAGGGCTGCAAAGCATTAGCAGAATGTCACTGTGTAGCTCAGGATGAAGTAGTGAGCATTTCTGGAAGAGCCTATAGCTAAACAAGGACAGTAACACTGACTGGAGGTTACTGATTACGCAGAAAGCTAAACCAATGCCTGTGCTAAACTGCACAGAAAACGGAAAGTGAAAGATTTCAGACAATGTCATTCAATGCAGAAAGAATGCTGAAAGCATGAGCATTCGTGAAACAAAAAAATTAAAGAGAAGATGAATGTAATGCTAATTGATATTTAACTTCTTGATTCAATGCGCAGCAGCTGTAAAAAGGTGACAAGTTGCCCTTGTACTGGAAGTACTAGGTATTGTGTGTGGCAAAGTTTCAGTAGCAGGGGGGCTGCAGGGGTGGTTTCTGTGAGAAGACACCAGGAGCTACCCCAGAGTCAGTTCCAGCCAGCTCCAAGATGCGCCCACTACTGCTCAAGGCTGAGCTCGTCAGAGATGCTCGTGGTGCCTCTGTGATAACATATTTAAGAAAGGGTAAAAACCACTGTATGGCAGCTGGAAGAGAGGATTGAGAAAATCTGAGAGAAACAACTATGCAGACACGAAGGTTAGTGAAGAGGGAGAGGAAGGAGGTGCTCCAGGAGCAAAGGTTCCCCTGCAGCCCTTGGTGAAGACCATGGTGACACTCATGGAGAACCCCACAACGGAGCAGGTTGGTGTGCCCTAAGGGAAGCTGCAGCCCATGGAGAGCCCATGCCAGGGCAGGCTCCTGGCAGAAGCTGCGGCCTGTGAAGAGGAGCCTGCACAGGAGCAGGTTTTCTGGCACAACATGTGACTCCACGGGGGACCCACACTGGAGCAGTCTGTTCCTGAAAGACTGTACCCTGCAGAAAGGACCCATGCTGGAGCAGTTCTTGAAGGACAGCAGCTCATGGGATGGACCCACATTGGAGCAGTTGGTGAAGGACTGTATCCCGTGGGAGGGACCCCACACTGGAGCAGGGGAAGAGGGTGAGGAGGACAGAGCAGCAGCCAAGAAGAGTTATGAAATGACTGCAACCCCCATTCTCATCCTCCTGTGCCACTTGGAGAGGGGAAGTGGTTGATGAGTTGGGATTGAAGTTGAGCCTGAGAAGATGGTGGGGGCAGGGGAGGGGGGCATCTGTGGAAGGTGGGTTTAGTTTTGTTTTAATTTCTCACTATCCTACTCTGTTATTAATTGGCAATAAATCAAATTATTTCCCCAAGTCAAGATTGTTTTCCCCAAGACAGTAAATGGGGAGTTATCTCCCTGTCCTTATCTCAGCCCATGAGCTTTTTCATTTTATTTTCTCCCCCTGTACTGCCGAGGAGGAGGAGGAAGTGATTGAGCAGCTTGGTTGGCATCTGATGGCCAGCCAAGGTCAACACACAGGTATATGCAAAACATTAATTAGCTCTCACTCTGAGAAGCCAATTTTGTTATACTCTAGAGAAATATGGGTATGAATTGAGAGTAAGGGGATTTTAAAAAAAAACTAGCTCTGCTTCTATGCATGAGTAGAATGACAGGATTCTTCAGAGAAAAATGCGAGGTGGCATTAGTGATGTATCTATCCCACTAAGTGTAACTATGAAATAAAACTTGATGAGCTGTTTGCAACTGCTCAATAAACCAAACTAGGAGACTACTATTCAAGTAAAAAGAGAACACATAAGAAGAATGTATAAACTTATTGTATAAACTTATAAGCCTGATGAATAAATGAATTATCTGTTGTGACACCAGTTAGGTACTGTTAATGTAATTAAGACAAAATCGGAAATATATTTTGGAATCCATTCACTTAAAGGGAATTATTAATTAGTTTGTGCTTAGGAACAGTTTGCTTTAATTTGTTGGGAAGAAATTTTAATCAAACTTTTCTATTTACTTTTTGCAAGAAACTTTTCTGCCAACAAAAAAAATCAAGAAAACCCACAAGTGTCTCTTTATTTTCTTTTTCACACTACCTGTCACATATGTGAGAAGAGAATAAATATATAAAGAACTGGTCAGGTTATACACCTGAGCACAAATAGACAACTCTGAAAGAATGACACATTGTCTAGAAATTATCTTGGTGGAAGTAACAAATCTGAAATCTTCTGTAAAGATTCTACAAATGACATAAATAAGATTCAGTAAGTAAAAACCTACCTCCTACATTCAGATTGGATCTGAAGGATCAGACCCCTTCTGAGGAGGTCAGTAAACACCCACTGCTTTCAGAGCCCGAGGGAAACTATTTCCTCTAATGAAGAAGCAGAACTCTCCTCTCACATGTGTGTACAAGCAGGCATCCACATGTTTCAGTAACCCAAAATTATAAGAAGTCTTGGTTATTTGTGATCTCACAGAAGTCAATCGGTCTCCTGGCACCCAGGCTCCACAGATAAATGCAGACAATGATACTCGTCTTTGCATCTCACTACAATGAGGGCAGGTGCATAAGTAACTATGAGGCTTTTAGTTACTGCAGTGAATCAGGACAAAAATACCAGGCTGTTATTCCCAATTCCTGCTTTTTGCCTTTATTTCTCACTTGACAGAGAGCAAAATATCAAACCCCAGCCTGCACTGTGATGCTAAGATGCGTTAGGTGCCCTAGGCTCATCTCCTGCAGGGAACACCTGCAGGTGCTCTATCTGCCAAGGGTGACAAGAAGTATTGCACAAGTGCCATCAGCTCCACATGCCCCATCACTGTACACAAACATGTGCCACCTCCTCAGAGAGCCACAAACCCAGGGATCAGTAGATTGCTGCCCAAAATGAAAGGACAACAGGTTGTCACTAAAAGCAAAACAGGTCAATAGATATAACTAACCCTGATAGACATCCTTCTAATTTGGTGAATTTCACTAACAGATTTCCTTTACCTTTTTTTTCCCTGATGATATCACACATAAAAAACACATTTATGCTTGCACACTCGAACTAATAAGATCACCTAAAGAGCTCACCTCCAGTGCCAGCTTGGAGAAATCGGCTGAAGAGATCCGCGTTAGCTCACAGGGTCTCGGGCTACAACATTAGACAAATGATAGCAGGCTGGGTAAACTTCCCTTAGGAATGGCTTAGGTACAGCTGATGATGTTGAGGAGGTGGGCAGATGACCTCTGGAGGTTATTTTCAGCCATGTTTTCTAAGATTTTGGGAATTGTAGTGATAACATCCATTTCTCTATAACAATGGATATGTGGGCTTCAGAAGGGCAGTAAACAGCCTAAAAGTGAAGATATTATCGCTGGTGAATGATATGCCTTCCAAAAATCCAATCTGTAGCCAGCCTGCAACTCTCTAACTCTTCTTAGTGAACATTTTTATTTAATTTTAGCTACATTTTATTTTTAAAACTCAATTCACTCACAGTTAAGTAGCTCACATTCTAGGTTTGTAAATAGCTCTTATGGTAAATGCGGGAGAGATGCTGGCAGCAAGCACCCACCTTCAATGTTTTGATTAGTTCTGCTTGGCTTGTATCATCAGTTGACTGAATGTACGATTGTGCACATTAGATAGAGTAATGTCTTTATGGTGACTTGGCGATTATTTAACCACTATATTGTATCCCAAATTCCATCTTTCCCAGAGAAATAAAACAAATCCATCATCCATCCAAAGTAAGACAGAATTGTTATCACAGACATATAATTCATAGAAAGACATAATAACACACTTTTAATATGCTTCAAGTTGAACTTGCAAATGCACATCCTGCTGTAGAAAGAACTCCACACAGACGTTTTATGTTGGTTTTCAGGAGGTATTGCTCCTCAGAAGTACTCAGAGTCTGTTGGATCTGTAGATATTCTGAGTCTCTAAATCAGGCTCCACTTACTGTGGTGTCAGCAAAGGAAAGGAGGGCATAAATTCTGTAAGTTTCCCTGCGAGGGGTGCAGAGCTATTCAGTTATTTGTAAAATGTTGGGGGTTTTTTTCAAGTGGTGGATAGACTAGTTCCTCAAGATTGCGGGGCAGAGGGAGACAGACCACAGCCTGTGGTATGTCACAGCAATCGGAACATGACTTCTACTGTTCCTCTGTGCTGAAATAATGAACAAAAAAGAAAACATGAGTAAAATATGATATTTTTATGACATCTAAGAATCCACAGGGCGGGGGGAGGGGGGGGACACGGGACACTAGACGATCTTTAAAGGTCCTTCCAAACCAAACCTTTCTGTGATTCTATGATTTCTGAAGTATCTTTACAATTTTTCTGAACTCCTTTGCAGATAAACCCTCAGCTTGAGCCTTGTAAGTGTTCTGGTTCTAGGAAACCAGGCACACAGGGATAGTGACACTGTGTCACTGAGGCACCTGATTTGTACCTGAGCTGCAGTGCCTGTCTCTGAGCTCTCTGATCACTAAATGAAGAGAGGGAGGAAGCCTCTCCAAAACCAGGAGATTCATTTGGTGTCTAGGGAGACTGACATCTTAAATTTGATGAATAAGTAAGGTAGTGTGTTTGGTCCTGTCTCTCTCTTGCCTTCCTTCATGTTTGCTTGCATTCTCAGGCCATAATTAAAGCATTGGTTGAAATAACTTGGAGTTTCATAGAGTGCTGGTCCAAATGCAGAAACTATTTTCCATGAGCTATGTTGACTGTTCATTCAAAAGAACTGAGTGCTGAAAGGACTATTCATTCTCTACATCAAGTTAAACTTATCTAGTCCATCTTTCATCTGCCTACTGAATTTATTAGGATTTCATAATAACTGAAAAAGAGTTTATTAAATTAATTTGAATAGAATTGGCAACAAACGTGTTTAAATCTTTCTTACCTTCCTTTTGAACCATTCTGTTAAAATAAAAAAGATCAGTACTACAAAAATGTATCCGTAATTTTTAAATAATCTGTTAAAAGATACTGTTCTTCAAAAAATCTTTGAAGTAGCTATAGCAGCTACTGCTACCCAGTTACTTTGTGTAGGTGGGCTCCCAGGCTGTGCATAGGCTTGTTGAAGACAAGCAGACGGTACCTGTGTTTTGCAATTCTCCTCGTGTGTATTTGCCTGCAGGATTGGCGTTGTGTCTTGTATCTTTAAGGAATGCAACTGTTCCAGGAAGAAAAAGGTATTTTTCCAGTTTATCACTGTTGCTTTAAAACTTCAGAATCTGGCAGCGATATGAAAAAAATAGTTCACTCTTTGTCAGTGTTTATTTTAATGCTTTTTTGGAGATGTGGCAGCAATTTGCAATCAGACAGCTCAGTGCAGTTGGAAATATTTAATTTCCAGAATGTGGAATTTCTGGGCTCCTGTGGAGTCCTAAAGCCTGAAGCTAATATATAGGCCCCAACCTTGCTTTCATTAAAGTCATTGGCAAAATTCCCACTGACTTCAAGTGAAGCAGGATTGGCCCAGTTTCAAAAAAGGAGTATTATTAGGTTTAGTATTTTAAACCTACAAACATAAGGAGCAGACTTAACATTATCATGATTGAGCATTTTATTTTCAAATGCATTTGACAGTATACTCAAACAAAGAAATGTGGCTTATCTTTTAAACTTTCAAATTGCTAGGCTGAGCAAAATGGGAGCTGTTTTCAATTAAATAATGCAATGAAAAGTATCGGGACAGAATTGCATTTGGCAAGAGAAAATTCTGTATTTATCTCATTGTAATCCATTCATGGGTTTATGGCTTTAGGGTCCTCAAGAAAATATCATAAATCCACATGACATCCTTGTATGTTCTAGCAGATTTTGCATTTGGGTCTCAGAGTCAGCTGAAAGATGTGTTAAAACTCATGTAACCGGGCAGCTTCCTGCCAGCCACCCATCTGAGAAGCCTCAGAAGTGCTAGTGATCACAGCGAGGTTTTGGATGAAGTGACACACCAGAAATTGGCTCCAGATATGTCCACTACAGAGGAGAAGACCACGTGAAGTACAACTGAAAGCTCTCACAAGCTAACTGAAAATGCTTTGGAGGTTTCTGACATCACAGTTGTAAGAGAAATTCAGTTTTAGGGGCATGTATATAAACCCCAGAGCTAGAAGTGTTGCCAGGATGAAAGGCTGTTCTAACCAGCTCTTTCTGGCATCGTTTACCTGAGTGATGGAGTTTCTTAGGCATTGTCCTACCTATTGTGTCCTGGGGGGGTTGTCTACTCTTCAGTTGTGCAAGTGGCAATACCTCGTTGCGGACACTGTGCTAATAACGAAAGGGCTAAAGAGACATGTGCCGGGTGCTCCTGAGAGCAATGCATTGGATCCTGGTTTGGGTGTAGATATGGTTCAGCAGGAGAAAGGAGGGGGCTGCAGGTTTCCTGAGTCCTGCTTGAAGGCTCCTCTGGAGGTTGTGCTGCTTTGAGGCACAGGTGGAGACTCGGGAGGTGTGGGACTGCGCAGCTGGGGCCACAGTAGCAGCAAACAGCAATGACTTCATCGCAAGAAATGGCTGAACTAGATCAGGTGTGCTTGGCTTTCCAGTCTCTTCATAAACAGGGATCTCGGAAGCAATCTCTTCACCAAACTGCCCTGTGGAGCCTCTGGTGTCTGCTTCCCCAGTGTTTCTGGCTGTAATGGACTTGCTTGGGGTACAGCTGGACACAGAAGGTCCTCTATCCAGAGGATATCTTCCCCTCTACACCAGTGGGCTGGGATCAGAAGCCCAGTGAATGGGCTTCTGAGAGGACAGATACAGTCAGGCTCTAACAACAAAAAAATTCTAATATTTGAACTGTGCTCTTCCTTTATGCCTTAGATGTTGACTGGGTTTTGCTTGCTCAGTTGTGTATACATATGTATAAGACTGCTATGATGTGTTTTTTCCTTTTGTATTATTCAAATAAAGGAAACAGAGAAGATTCAAAGGCAGTCAAGAGTAGGGATGTTATGTCTTAACTTCTTAGAGCTAAGGATTTTCCAAAAAAGTACCATGAGAAGCTTCCAAAGCCGGCTTGTGAACTGCATGGGCCGAAGTGTGGGCAGGGACTTGTGCTGCCAAGGGCTCCAAATTCCCTCTCTATCTGCTCTCCCAGAGACAAGGGGTGAAAAGTGACTTCCCACTTTCAGAGGAAGTGATCAAGGCACCTGATGTATTACAGGTCTGCCAGGGGCTCCAGCAGTCATGGACAGATACTTAACACTGGCCATGAGAGGAGAAGAGCATGAAAAAGTACTCAGGATTTACTTGTTTGCCATTAGGAAGTAACAAAAATACTCTTTTTATGATTGGCTGCTCAATAAGCAAATTCACTGCCACATTCAAGCTTCCTACCACTTGCACGCTGGGTTCAAATTGACAGGATTAAGTGGCTACTGATAGTACCAATAACTGAATGAACCCTAGTACACTGCCAGCTGAAAGAACCTGATTGTATTTGCAATATGGAAGATGAATCTGTTCATCCACTGCTTTCTACTACAGCAACTGCAGATATTGTGAGCACTGTAACTGAAGGAAAATTATTCTGCTAATTTTTGTACTGACAAGCCCATTCAAATAAACGATAACTGCAGTTTACCATATATCCAGAATAACTGTTCTCTGCAGACTTCAACATAGACCAGCGAGTCTTTCCTTAATCCATCTAATTTCATGTTTGTTTATCATAATACAGAGAAGACGTGTACTGAGTAAACAGGTTGTTTTAGAAAGTTAATAACTCCTGAGTTATTGGATGAGACTGTGTGCCTAAACAAACACAGAGACATAAACAAGTTAGCTAGTCATAGTCAGTTCTGGGAAGGAATCACAACCATGTAACTCAGTTTATCCATGGAAGATAAAACTCCTGTAAAGAGTCGTTTTCATTTCAGGGTGCGATGGCAAATAATTCATTTAAAAATATTTTTTTAAAGGCTTGATCCTGTTGCACTGAGTGGGGTGTTTTGCCACAGAACCAGACACTGAGTCGTCAGAGTCAGACCATTAATGAAGTCTGAAAGCAATTAATGCAGAATATGTATTCCTGAATGTTTTCCTACATTATACATTTTCAGAATGTATATTTTGAAGTAGGCCTGTGGCTTCCTAGAAATATTCAGTGCCTATAATAAGGGGGGAAAATGCTGGGAGAAGATTGATTATTTTTTTCAGTTAAAAGTGTATAGTTTCTTGTTGATACAGGATGTAACCACTGAGTAACCTTTGACATTTCTCTTTGAGAAGATTGCAGATCTTTCTCTAAAACACCAATTTTAAATGGTGTCTTATTATCTACAGTTGATGCTCCTACCATTTCTTTTTGTACCAACCATTTTTCAAAAAGCTTTTGAATCAGTGCCTCAGTCTAGTAGCCATTGTCTCTTTGAACACTCTTTATCCTGCCCAGTGCCTAAACTGTTGACTATCCCGGATCTAGAAGATGAATTACTGCAATGAAAAATATTCAACCATCAAAATGGCTGCTGTCTTTGCAAGAAACTGCATTAAAGGCTGGAAGTGGCCTAGCTTAAATATTCCCAGTATTAGCGATGTATTAAAGAAAACAGAAATGCAGGCACCATTTAATATGTTAACGATTCAAGAGCTGGTGGGATAAATGTATCAGAAAATACAGTGCATAACTTCCTTGCCTCTCTCTATGTATTCTCTTTTTCATGAACTGTTGTTTACACTGAAATTTCCTGTGTCTATACAGAAGTTATGCTACCTCTGCTGGTAAATCTGCCTATTTTAATCTGTTTATGTGTTGATCCAGCAAAAATGTGCTTCGTACATCCTCTGGTGGCAACACTTGGAAACATCAGCTGGGTGTGCAAAGAACCAACTCTCCAGTTTCTGTCTTCGTGTATTAGAGCCACCTTTTCCCCGCTTAGGCAGAAGAGACCTGGTGTGCCAGAGTGCCCAGGAGGAGCCATTGGGGAGCAGAAGACCACTTCCATCCTATGCTGGGCTGCCCCAGGATGGGCTGCCAGCCACAGGGCTGTCCACCACATGAGTTCAGAGGGCTGATGGCACAATCACACCAGAGCTCTTCTTTTGCATCCCTCCATGCCATCCTGCCACCTCCAACTGCTACATTTTTATGGAACAGAAGTGAAGTTGTGTAGATCTTGGTTGTGGTTCATTTTCCCTGGAGTACCCCTCACACCTAAGGAAACCACAGCAGCCCTTTTGAAGCACTGGCACTCATGGCAGGCATGGATGGCAAAAATCCCACACCAGGGAGGGAGGTAATATAGATGAGAACATACTTCCAGCTCTCTGTATTTGATGCAAACAGGACAAAGTAAGGATTATTGAAGCAGTTTTCCCCTAGGAAGGATAAGCCTGACTGAGCAGAAGGTGGCAGCCTGGCCGTTGAGAACCAGCACCGTGAAGTTCCCTCACCTCTCCCTGGTTCTTCTTCCCAGGCAGCCCAGGCACTGCTCCTCCTCACCACTGGAAACCAGCGAGCAGGACAATGTCACTTACGGATTAATAAAGTGCACAAGGAACAACGAACGAGCTATGAAATAGGTGTGAAATGATACTAATTTAAAATTGGCTAGCACATGATCATCTGAGGAGCACGTGTAAATAACTCCTTTTCTGATGAGGTTTTCTGTTTTACCCAAAACAGTTATTTGCTTTTCTTCTTTTTTACCCTTTTAACTTCAGGAGATGGGCAACATACAAAATGTTTTACTGTACTACTTTTCACTCTAACAGTGAAAGGGGATTAGTTACTACTTAATCAGCTGCTTTCTTCCCAAGACAGGTTGACAAGGGCCATGAAATTAAACTGTGCAGGTTTCTCAGTCGGGGAGAGTGGATTGTGCTGAGGGTGAATTTCTGTCCTCCGGGATGAGCCCCCGAAGGGAGGCAGAGAGGACAGGAAAGGGGGGCATCAGGAACCACCGGGAGGTGGTGCCAGGTGGGATTGGTAGCATCTGGTTGTCACTTGCACCGCAGTCCTCAGGTGGGATGGTGGCTTCTCTGTACCACAGAGATTACAGACTAAACAAAACGAAGAAAAGTGCCTGGTGCAGAAAATAGCAGAGGTGGGCACCAGGCTTTCTTCAAAGGAGAAGACTGTTGGCGGATGAGATCACAGCCTTGAGGTAGGTGACAGACTGTTAAGAACAAGACAAATTTCTCTGTCTCTGCCTGAGGGCACTGCCAGGCCTGTCCCTGTCCCCGTCCCCAAGGAGGTGCCTGATGCCAGGACAGGGGCTGCCCCAATGCCCCTGGCTGCTCCTGGCTGAGGTGGTGGGGCAGGATGGGCTGCCAGGATTTCGTGGCTTAACCCCAGCCAGCAACTAAGCACCATGCAGACACTCACTCACTTCCCCCCCATCCAGTGGGACGGGGGAAAAAATTGGAAGGAAAAAGGTAAAACTCATCGGCTGAGATAAGAACAGTTTAATAGAACAGAAAGGAAGAAACTAATAATGATAACAACAACAGTAATATAATGACAATAATAATAAAATGATTGGAATATACAAAACAATTGATGCACAATGCAGTTGCTTACCACTTGATGACCAATGCCCAGTTAGTTCCCAAGCAACGATCCTCCCCAGGCCAACTTCTCCCAGTTTATATACTGGGTATTACATCACATGGTATGGAATACCCCTTTGGCCAATTTGGGTCAGCGGCCCTGGCTGTGTCCCCTCCTAATCTCTTGTGCCCCTCCAGCCTTCTTGCTGGCTGGGCATGAGAAGTTGAAAAATCCTGGACTTAGCATAAACACTACTTAGCAACAACTTAAAACATTATTGTGTTATCAACATTCTTCTCATACTGAATCTAAAACATAACACTATACCAGCTACTAGAAGGAACATTAACTCTATCCCTCCCAAAATCAGGACACAGTCCCTGCCCTGCCACCCTGGAGGGCCCCCAGTTCTCATAGTGCCCTGCTGCACTACCATGTTCATACCCTGAAGGACACAAGAAGGAAGGGGGCAAGGTAGATGGGACATGGTCGCTGAAGCTGAGTGTGGTTAGCCCAGAGGAAAAGCTTTCTAAGGAGACAGGAAAGGCTCACATGGGAAGCTCTCTAAAGAAAGTTATACAAATAGACATCAGCCACCCTTGTCTCAGTGCTGGGATAGGACTAGACAGTGCAGCTCAACATCCCTGTGTTTTTACAGCAGCAACAGGCTCATGTATGGCAAGGGGAGACCTCCTGTGGGAGCAAATGCTCCTGTCAAGCCTGCTTGAAGGTGCCCCATAGGACTTCATCCAAGTAGGGCCCATAGGAAGGAGGATGAATCATTATTTTGGCTACCCCTTTACAACCCTCCTTCAGTGACCCAGGAAGGATCATGTGCTTTCATTAAGTCCTTCCAGTTCAAGACCTGAGTGCCTGGATCCAGCAGTGAAACTTCAGACCTCCAAAAGGCCTGTCAGGGCCACTGGAGTGGCTCTACCTTTCTCTCCCAAACAGAGGTGATCTGACTGCAAGTACCTTTGAGCTCATCCATTTCCAGCCATACCAGCAATCCCTTTTTCAAGAAACTGACTACATGGCTAGGCAGAACCAATGCCATTTTGTAGTAACTTGCTGTGAACAATCAATAAGTAGTGTCTGCATCTCTAATATATAATTATTTATTTGAGCATTTAAGTATTTGTACAAATATTTATTCAAACTGCATTATTAGAAGGGCAAACTGTTAGATACTCTGGATACTAGGATGTCTTACTACAGCTCTGGCAAGAGGAAAATGTGTGCAAGTTTATAACAAACATGATAAGCAGACAATAAATAGCTTCTAGGCCATCTCCTGCTGCTCAGAGATGATTTGCCTGAGGTACTATGTAAGAGAGAGGTCCTGAACAGAGCTTTGAAGAAGTGAAGCATTTGGACCATCCCTACCGATACTCCAGTACCTGGAAAACAGGAAATAAAGAGACATTTCTTGTTTAAAAACACGTAACCTGGAGATCTGTGAGTGAGAAAAAGAGAACAGATCCATTCGTCTTGCAGCGGGAGCTGAAGGACTAACAGGAGTGAGAAAGAGTGGAAACTTATTTCTGTCAGGTGATGCCTGAATGTGCGCAGAGGCAGACTATTTACTAGATTACAAAGGTGACTCAGTCACTTTCAGGGAAAAGTGTTACGCTTTGGCCAAATCCAATCCTTATACCATCAGATCAAGGGGTCTTATGCACTGAAGTGGGTAGAAAAGGATAAACATTTTTCCCAAGTGCATGAATTCTTCTACATGTCATTATCCTATAACCCATTTTATCATTTTATTAAAAACTTTTAAAAGCAAAACGATCTTTGTCACTCCCAGTGCACCCACAAAGAGATTCCTGGGTCCCTGTTGGAAGTGGTCAAGTACCCTTTTTTAGTTCTTCGCTTAAGACCCATCACCTGATTGCAGTGACAGGAAAGATTCTGGATTTGTTTTGATTGATTTGTGTCCTGTCTATTTTCCTTCTCATCTTCTCACTCAGCTGCCCCCCTAATTGTATACCTAATCTGCAGGTATACAAATGAGCAGGGACAACGTTTCTCTCATAAAGTTCAGAGTTCAGCATCCATTCTGGCTTTCCCCTGGTAGGGCTGGGGAAGCTTTTCCTTAGGTTGCTCTCTTTTGCAGTGTCCAGGGCCAGTGGTGCTCTCTTAGACTGCATCTCCATCTTGTGTCTGGCTGAGGCAGGAGCCCTGGATATGTTAAGCCTGCTAACCCCTTGCAAGAGTGGGCTGCCTCCAATGGCCAAATGCAGATCTCAGCTGGCAAGCAGCAAGCAATGGAGTTACCCGGTGTGGCAACCATCAGCCACAGCTGTCTCTTATCCACAGCTGGTGCCTTACCCTAAGCTACAGACACCGGCCAGATGTGGGAGGCAGCACTGGCAGCCCCCATCTCCCAGCTAGGCTGATGCTGGCAGCCACACCACTTGGCTTGTAGCACGGCAATGGCAGAGGAGCGCTCTCGGAGACAGGTTGAGCATGGGCAGCTGCTGATGCCTGCCTCCCTCTGATAAGACCAGTGCTTGCCTAAGCTCCTCTTTCTATTCTGCTGGTGGCTATCTGATTGCCAGCGTCAGGGGAGCAGAGGGCTGCTGAGCTGAGCCAAGCAGCACACTCGTGCTCTGCCCCATCTCTGCTGGCAGAAGGGAAGAGACAGTACTGTCTCCTGGTGAGGTACAAATGAGCAACTTCTCCTCCTCAGTCCACAGGAGAGTGCCCTTATGCCTGACTCCTAGAAATCAGTTTCCCAGAAGGGAAAGAGCAGCAGAGCCCTCTCGTACTATGCTCAAGGGGTGAGTTACAAGTAGCAACTGAAAGGCACCTGGGAGCAACGTTCTAGGGCAAGTTTGTCTCACCAGCCTCTCCCTACAGCACACTATGGATCAGGGTGCTGGGCTAAATATCCTCTGAAAGGAGGGGGGCTCAGGGAGCGCCAAGGCTCAGGTTGAGGATGGCTCTTTCTAAGCAAAGAGGTTTGTCAAGTTTCAGAGTGAAAGAGTGACTCAAGGTACAAATCCCAGACACATTCTGCCTAAACGATGTGTTGACTGTATTGGGCAAACAACACTGTATTACTAGATGCTTCACATATTTTCTATCATGGGGCCTTGATATTAAAGAAAGATGGGAGCTTATTGAACACAATGTGGATTAATGAAGGAAATTCTGCTGTCCGGATCGTTCAGGGATCAGGTGAATTTACCCAAAGGGTTCTTTCTGGACTTAATATCAGGAAGTTTATTACTTTGCTGACATTGGTGTTACTGAGGCTGTAGTTAGACAAGATGGTAAACCTGTTTTAAGATGCTTATTACAAGATCAAAAACCCTGTGGCCATATGACACAAAACACTAAAACAACTTCAGTCTGTCAGTTCAAATTTGTTCCAAATATTTTGAATTCTTAGTATAACTTCAATCTGTCTTGACAGATCAGTTTTTAGCTCATCCTGCCCACTCTAATTTTATGCTGAATACACATCATCTGTTTACCCATAGTTGGGATAAAGCCTGGCATATATCCATTCCCTGTACTCTGGCTAATTCATCAGAAATATGCCCATGCCTCATTCAGATCAGATTTGTACCACAGGATGATCCAGGAGCACACAGATCTTATGCTGTGGAAGCTCAGCCTGCGTGCACCCTGTTGACAGAAATGGTATGTGACAGAAAGAATCTAGGAAGAAAGTAGAAAGTATAAAAGCTAGAGGAAAGCTGATGAGCAAAGAAGAATGAGATCTGACTTAAAAAGAAAAAAAAAAAGGCACATGAAACAAAAGATGTGAAAACCATGCACAAAACTGCATGTAATGCAGATATGGTTACACATAGTACGAGATGTAAAGCATTGAGAATACGAATTAAAGGTAATTCAAGACTAGGCAGAAGGTCAATGCAAGCTTCTCAACTTGATAACAGAATTACTGGGTGAAAATCTGTGGCCTATTTTATGAAGACCAGGCCAAATAGAGTGAACCTTTCCGCTTTAATGTTGGTTGATCGTAAGTAATTGCAAGTCACTTTGGTGAAGCAGTCTGGATTGCACATATGGACTTGAATACATTTTTACTACAGCTCTGAACGTAAGGCTGTACAGCTGGACACAAACAGGAAGAATGCACCGATAAAATAGGAGGACTCTATCTGGAGGAGATGAAGAAAATCTCATTAAAATCTAATGAAAGACAATTTGAGAGACTAAGGAGATAAAAAATACCACATGATCTCATTGAATTAGTAACTGAAAAACTCTTGAGAGCAGATTTAGACTTGACAGATTTCTAAATCCTTTCCTTCCTCTAGCCAAATGTCCTCCTCTTACAGGTGCAAATGCTTCATTTTGGGTGACAACAGCTGTACCCCTGCACATAGATGTCCATCACAGCTAAAATGGCAGCTGGAATTCATTGTTGGGGAGGAGATCATGCTTGGATTTTTTTCTCTCCTTCCTCTGGCTGCTAGGGAAAGGGACAGGCATAAGGAAGGTGAGGGGAATCTCATCACCTGGTGTCTTGTTGCCTAATAAGCTTGCCAAAATTGAAACTATTTGGGTTCTTCCTTCTTAGAAATTGGTGGGAAAGCAGCATTATTTAAAAACTGTAAAAGCAATCTCATCTATGCATAACTAGATGTCTTTCTATATGAAAAGATTAACAAAGTAATACGAGATAGCACTTTTCTAATTGGCTAATTAACAAGAGGAGGTGTGTATTTGAGATCACAAAGTCTCTCCTACTTAGACATAGTACTGTAACCACACATTATCACTCTTCATTTACAGGACAACTGCCAGATACTTTCTCAAAAAACATTCCTTTTTTTTCTCTCTCTCTCTGAGAAATAAGAACAGTTACTTAACAAAACAAAAGTAGAATGCAGGTTGGTCCAGAAGGGAGCTGGAGGCTAAATGAAAAGAGAAATTTAGCTGATATAACAGAAGTCCTATAGAGCATGACTAAAACTGGTTGAAATTTGAAATCTCAATAATTTGGGATATTCTGACATAATTAAAATTTCATTCTGGTTCAGAAAAATACTAGAAATGTCAAAAAGGGCACTTTCCTTGGAGGTCAAAGAGAGACCCATCTTCCAAGGGCTTCACTGGCTCCTTACTTTTGAGATCCCAAGATTATACACACTGCAGGCTCCTCTCTCAAGACAAATCATCTGCCAAAAATAATTTCAGGGGTTTTGTGAATTAAAAAAAAGAGGTGTTACTGTGCAGAAATGCAATGAATGACACAGTTTAGCATTCACATAAAGGGCAATAGAATTCTGCTCTAATTCAAAAAAAGTGGCAATGGCAAACTGTTGGTTACAGCTCCACTTCTTAAAAACAGAAAAATGTCCTTGTCACTCTGTCCCTCAGCTTCATGAATTTGACACTCACTGTTACGGACAGCGAAAGAAAGTTTCTGCAGCTCATAACTGCAAGACACCAATTGGATCTTCCTTCTCTGCATTTACCAAATGAAAAGGGTGTGAAATGAGCTTGTCAGCCTTTTAGTGATTAAAAACAAAGTTAATTGTGATGGAACACTAACCACAATTATGATAATCAACTCTAAAATGAGAATGAATCCTCAATATTAGATTCAATTTTGTTAATGAGAAACTGGGTTTAAGAACTGTTACTTGATTAACTAACCAAGAGATGTAAAGAAGCAGGGAAAGCCTGAACATAATACACCACTCAAATCCTTTTGGGAAAGGGTAAATACTATAATATCCAGTAGCACACAAAAAGTAGCTGTGCTTTGCAGCCACCCACTAGTAAATGCATTTGGGAAAGAATGCACACCAGCAAGGGAAGGCATCCGATCAGGAGAAGCAAGAGAAGGCTCTATCTTGGAGCAAGGAAACAAAAGCAACGTGATACAGGTGTCAAAAGGCCTTGGAGGGAGGAGGAATATAAGGGTTACAGGATACAGTTAATCTGCCTCTATAGTGGTACTCCTTTGAGGCACTGCATGTACTGCCTTGTGTAAGTCAGTCAGTAATTTTCACAAAACTTCACAAACTTCACTTATTCCCAGACTGTGAACACAGATAACAGGGACCTCTGAAGCTGCGTGGCTAAACTCAAGCAATACTTGCTTTCCAGGCAGTGGCAAAGGGCCTGAAAGTGTAGGATTTTTTTTTCCCCATCCCATACCTGGCATTTCAGCACAGCGAGGACCTAGGAAGGGCTGCCGATCATTGTGCCTTGGGCAAATCCTGTGAGAAAAGTGTTTATGCCAAACAGGTATGTAAACATCTGCCCATGCAGTGCACAATTAGGCTGAGTTGTCCTATTGTTCAGGAAAGATGTGTACATTGCTTTAACATAATAAATATTACCTTATCTTTACTATTATGAAGGAAGCCCTTGGGGACTATACCTGGGCTCACAATGCTCGCAGCTTTCAGCTTTGCGTTTCCTAACAGCACTGGTTGCATTAAAATCAAACAGATGAGCTCCATTTCGCAAGTAAGAAGCAGCAAAAAACAGTAGAACTCCCTGAAGAGTTGGAGGCAAACAAGGACGGGGACTCGTGGTGCTCCTCAAAGCCACTGGTGGCTCTGCTGCCACCGGACCCAACGCCGCTGAGATCTCCGATGCAACCGCGGTGATGCCGGGAGAGTAAGTGCCCTGAGCCATGGGTGTGCCGAGCACCCGCTGGGGCCGCAGGACTGACCGTAGCCACTGCGAAAGCAAGTATTACTCCCAGGGACATTGCCTGACTTGCCACTCTTTGTTGCATGCTGCTTCGTGGCATCACATGACCTGCTTAATTGGAATTCGTGATGACTTAGGTAGTGGCAATTTGGATTTGATTTCTGGCATTTATTTGTGAATTTTGTCTGAGTAGATGTGATCCTGATAAGTGGCTTAATCTACAGTTTTCTTTCCATTTTTAATAGAAACCAGCCTCAATTTTCATACGTGTAATTTTTCTTGCAGAGTATCTCTTTGCCCACAGACCCTCTCCTCGAACAAGGGGCATAGGTCAGAAAAAACAGATGCTAAATTATGATACAGAGAGACATCTGCAGATACGAATTTTCTTTGTTTGGCTTTTATGCTGGGGAACAAACCCTGCCTAAAGCTCTATAGTATGCAGACATCTAGTGGTTGGATAATATAGTGCAATTAAACATCTTTACAGGACACCTGTAAAAATTTTGCGCAGTCACATCATCTGAAGGCCAGATACCTTGGCTCCTGTTGAAAACAGATTCTTTGGCTCTGCAAGTCCTTTCTTCATTCATTATGGCCCTAGTCATGGGTATTTTGAGATGCTCTGGCCTCGTGTGTTTCCAGGATTTCATTTTAAATTGTGTGGAACTAGGGTGGTCAAAACATAAAATGCCAAGAAATCAGAAAGGTTCAAAATGCTGCAGCACATCTGCTAAATCACAGCCTATAATTTCACACTGAGACTCATGCACTTGGTAATCATTACTGGCTTCCCTGCCAAGAGCACACAGCTCCCAGGGTCTTTTGTGTTTGTTTTTTATTTGTCTCTTGAGTAAACATCTCCTTATCTATGTGAATTACTACATGTTTCTAAGCCATGAATAATTCTTTCCGCTACCTTTAGTTTGTATTTTTTTTCTTTTTGCTCAGCCACACATACGATTATCCAACTAAAGAGACAAAGCATCTTTCTAATTATGATTCAAGATAATGAAATTCACTTCCAACTGACCTATAGTGCATCAAAAAAACCCTGGTATCTTCACAACATGAGGTTAAACACACATTTTCCAGAACTGCTTTATACCTGCTATTCAAAATACTGCTGACGTGGCATATCATATGCAGTTGTATGTGTTTCACTGACTTACCATAGCTTTCATCTGTTTCGTGCTCATCACTATCAGCTGTTTACATGGGAGAAACTTCAGAAAGCACTGTTTGTAGTGTATATTTATATTAAAGCCTAAGGGAGGCAAAGATTTTACGTCTATGTAAGATCAAGATGGTTTTGTCTCCATCTCAAACACAAACATCACCTTAAATAATAAGCACAAGAGTTGCTTATGCGCTTGAAGCTCCAGCCTTCTCAAGTGCTTTACTTTTTAAAAGAACAGAGTTTGTGTTATGACCTTATTCCTTTATTGCTTTCTGGTGGCTGGGGTGGGGGGAAGGTAACCCAACACAGGGAATGTGGTGAACAGGCAGGATCTGGGATAAGGACTGGTGCCCAAAGATGAGCAGCCAATTCCCTGGCACTGGTGGGAGATGGACAGGAGAACAGCAGTCTCAGGGAACAAGGCTTGCTAGATGTGGTTTCTAATCACTGATTTGGGAGCTGGCTGTGATTTAGTCAGCCAATTTTACCCAACCCACTTCCAACACAAGCAAGTTGAAATAGAAATAGAGAAGGAATATTTCCAACCACATCCCTGCTAGAGAAGAGGACACAAGGAAGTTTCTTTATGCTGTTTTTGCTTTATGCTGTCTTTATGCTTTCTTTTTTGTTATTCAAGGCTTAAATAGCTCATTGTGTACTTTATAGGGAAAGTTCTTTTCAAGTTTATCTAAAATTTCCCCTTCTTATACCCCATCTTCAGTTGTTTGCCTGATATTTGGGGAGGAGAAGGGCCTCTTTGGATCAGGATGGGGTCAGGCTCTGGGGAAGGCCAAGCAGAAATAAAGAGCTGCCACTGCCTCTGTACACAGTATGGTAAGAACAGTGGCGAGAAGGATTTGAAGACACTGGACACAAGGGCCACAAGAAATGATCCAGCACTGAAAAACAATCCTTGCAATGGAAGTCATCATCTCAGCAAATTTATCAGGGAGAAGACTGAAGAGGTGACCTGAGTACTGTGTCAATGCTGGGTTTTTAACTTTGCAAATAAGGTCATAACAAGTTGTCTTGGACAAGGACCACATGTTGCAGGTCAATATGGAGAGCGTCTCTCTAACATGGCAGACTGCTGAGTCTATTTCTTATGCCTGGCAACATACCAGTCTATGATCAGAGAGGAATCCTCACGTGATACAGGGGAGAATGCATTTGCAAAGTGAGTGTAAAGATAAGTTCATTAATACATCTGAAGCATTCAAACACATACTATAAGAAAGAAAGCCCATGAGAAAAAAAAATATTATGTCTTCAGAGCAAGTCTCAAACAGCATTCAGTGTAAAGAACCCGGGACTGAATAACGAATAATGGGGGAAAAGAGAAGGGAACAGGACTTCAACACATGTTCATTAAGCAAAAGGATAATTATCCAATCATACAAATACCAACAGTATATGTACAGTGCTGGTGAACTGATGTTAGGCACACAGTCTTCATACTGGAATTTATTAACTTTAATTAGAAGTTCTAAAATTCATTTTAAATTCTCCTTGTTTTAACAAGAGTTTTTCTATGTATAATGTTCTAAAGATATGAATACACACACAGATGTGTGCTTACAATGACAGTTACAGTTTCATAAATAAATGTGCACATAAACACTTCCAAACACATCCTGCGTGGTCCAGCCTCAGGACATGTGGTGGATAGTTCTCCAGCTGCCTGACATTTCACAGGCAGCACTGGTGTGTAAAGGAAGAACACATCTCACAGCTAACTCCATGGCTCGTGATGCCACTGTGAAATCCAGCCAAGGAGGAAAAGGCAGGCCAAAATTTGTCCTCTTTCCACAGTCCTCAAACCTAAGAGAGGGTTTTCCTCTTTTCCTCTGCAACCATCATTCAGCATGGGGTTCCCCCATTTCTACAAGGAAAGAAGCTTCTCTTCATTCTCACTGCAGTTGATGTGACAAGCATGAAAGGATTAATTTGCACAAGACCATTACTGCACCAGTGCCGTGCCCACGAGTCAAACTCAATAAAGGCAAGTCTGAGTTTATGGCAGCTGCACCCTGGCAGGTTGTGGAGAATGCGGATGTGTATAACTTCTTGTGAAGCTCTTTGTGCATGGATCTCCCCCTCCTCGTTGCTTCTGCAGTCACAGCAAAATTCAGCTGAAATTTCTCAGTAAAAATTTTTTCTTTATATTGCCCTGTTGTTAAGCACTTTTAACTCTTCTGCAATGGTAGCCTAATTACCCTCTGGGATTCAGGAACACTAGTGAATTGACCTTTAGGAGACAGACAGGGATGCTGGCCAGGGAGCACTCTTACTTCCTGTTAGACTCAGTTTCTATACATGCCTGTTTCTATACACAGCTACCATACCGTGCTTGCCACTGTAATGTCTGGGATCAAGACTATCCTTTAACCCACACCAATTTATGCCTGGTCACCTCTCAGGTGTATTTTGGGAACAGGCCTAGTATTCATTATTGCTCCACCTATGCCATGATTTTCACACAAAGGAAACGTGGGAGCCAAGGCAGAAGGCAGCCAAAGGGAGGCATGGTGCTCTCTAAGAGGCTCCTCCAATCTGAACAAGCAGGAGCCCAGGATCACAGCCCAGGGTGCAAAGCACATCACACCGTAGTCTAAAGTCAAGCTAAGACCTTAAAGCCTCTAAGTTTTCCTGGGAACTCCAGAAAACTACACAGGAACCCAAAGAACATGTCACCTGCAGAGGGAAGATCATCAACAGCAGACATCCTGCCCCAACTCACCTGCCTTCTCCCAAGAGCTGGATTTCTTCCTATTCCCAATACCTTCCTGAAGTTTACCAGAAGGCTGCAGATCCAGCTTTTGCCTCATGAGGCACATAGCTGCTTTTAAATATTATGTCATTAATCTCATAGAATCATAGAATCATTTAGGTTGGAAAAGACCTTCAAGATCATCAAGTTCAACTATCAACCATGCCCACCAAACCATGTCCTGAAGTACCCCGTCTACGCACTTTTTAAATACCTCCAGGGATGGTGACTCAACCACTTCCCTGGGCAGCCTGTTCCAATGTCTGACAACCCTCTCAGTAAAGAAATTTTTCCTAATATCCAACCTAAACATCCCCTGCCACAACTTGAGGCCATTTCCTCTCGTCCTATCTCCAGCCACCTGACAGAGGAGACCAGCACCCACCTCGCTACAACCTCCTTTCAGGCAGTTGAAGAGAGCGATAAGGTCTCCCCTCAGCCTCCTTTTCTCCAGGCTAAACAGCCCCAGTTCCCTCAGCCACTCCTCACAAGACTTGTGCTCCAGGCCCCTCACCAACTTGGTTGCCTTTCTCTGGACACCCTCCAGCACCTCAATGTCTTTCCTGTGGTAAGGGGCCCAAAACTGAACACAGTATTCAAGGTGCAGCCTCACCAGTGCCCAGTACAGGGGAACAATCACCTCCCTGCTCCTGCTGGCCACACTATTTCTGATACAGGCCAGGATGCCGTTGGCCTTCTTGGCCACCTGGGCACACTGCTGGCTCATATTTGGCAGGCTGTTGACCAGCACCCCCAGGTCCTTTTCTGTCAGGCAGCTTTCCAGCCACTCTTCCCCAAGCCTGTAGCGCTGCATGGGGTTGCTGTGACCCAAGTGCAGGACCCAGAACTTGGCCTTGTTGAACTTCATATGATTGGCCTTAGCCCATCAATTTCTTGATCAACAAGTGTGTAACTGGTCAACACCTTTTGGAAACTTATAATTCACGTTTCTAATTGTAGTGGGTTTGGCTGGGATAGACTTAATTTTCTTCATGGTAGCTAGCATGGGGCTATGTTTTGGATTTGTGCTGGGAACAGTGTTGATAACTCAGGGATGTTTTCGTTCCTGCTGAGCAGTGCTTACACAGCGCCAAGGCCTTTTCTGCCTCTTACCCCACCCCACCAGCGAGGAGGCTGGGGGGGCACAAGGGGTTGGGAGGGGACACAGCTGGGACAGCTGACCCCCACTGACCCAAGGGGTATTCCAGACCATAGGACGTCATGCTCAGTGTATAAACCTGGGGGAAGAAGAAGGAAGGGGGGGTACATGGAGTTTGGAGTGATGGAGTTTGTCTTCTCAAGCAACCATTACGTCTGATGGGGCCCTGCTTTCCTGTAGGTGGCTGAACACAGGCCTGCTGATGAGAAGTGGTGAATGAATTCCTTGTTTTGCTTTGCTTCTATGTGCAGCTTTTGCTTTACCTATTAAACTGTTTTAATCTCAAGCCACAAGTTTTCTCATTTTTACTCTTCTGATTCTCTCCCCCATCCCACTGTGAGGGGAGTGAGTGAGTGGCTGTGTGGGGCTTAGTTGCTGGCTGGGGTTAAACCACGACAATAATAAATATTTAAAATGATGTGGAGCATTACGCACATTAATACTTACCTTTAAAAATACTTCCAGTGCAACTAACGATCTGATTCAGAAGAATTCTAGCAGCTGTAGGCTTGAAGAGGAAATTATTAATTTAGGGCCTTACACCACCCTCAGAACACCTTTACCAGTTTTTATGATTTCTTAAAAATGTTAATACAAAGGCAGGCATGTGGAACTCTAATTGGAGAGCAGCAGAGCCTCGTCACACTCAATAAAACTTCTCATGGCTGCAGTGCAACTGAAGTAATACACAGAGAACCCTTCCTGCAAATTCCTCCCTGCAGATTCCTACTGAAACCAGAAAGACTAATTTAACTTTTCCCAACACACCACAAAAAGTGGGTTGACCAATCTGTAATTAGAATGGATATGTTTTGTGAATGAATTTGTTGTTATAATTAGATCTAGTTCTAAAGACAAAATACAGTTATAAGTATTTTTACCAGTAGGCTTTTTTTTTCCTTTCAAAGCCAAGCCTAGAAAAAAACAGTCTGACAAATGTTAAGACAAATTTACTAACCTCAGTTCCTCAGTAGTAGTATTTATATGACTAGAAGTTCACTACACAAGGCTGTGCAGGAAAGAACAGCAAACACAGGAAGGGAGAACAGGAAAGGGAAATAATGGACTTTTTGGTGGAGACATTACATCATTTGCTTTGCAGCGTATCTCTATTTCACAGCCAGAATAATATCAGCCAGCTCCAAGATAAGGAACATGTTTATTTAGAGAATAAATCTAGTTCAGATTTCATCATAATGTCAATATTTGCCGTATTAATACTACAGTTCCCGTCAGTTAACACTCAGTAGCTAGTAACATGTTGTGTGCAAAAGGAAATGATCTTCCAAACAAGCTGTGCATATAACCTGGGAATTGCCAAGTTCGGAACACGGTTCACTCCGCTTTTGGAGGGTTCCTTCATCACTGGGTACAAGGAGATAGGAATAGGTCTTCAACTGGCAGAATCCATTTGACTTCCACCTCACAGGGCTTTGTTTGGGGGTGTTTTTTTCAAGATTTTAGTACCAAACCTGACAACTAGGACGATTTATCAGGCTCCTGTCAAAAACCGCGGACAGTCCAGCCTAGCCATTGCAGGCCATTGCAGCAGACTTCATGCAGAGACTCCTCCCTGCCCTACGGCAAGATGTGGACAGGTGGGAGCCCAGGCTGGGGTTGGGTTCTGGTTGCAGCTGCTTGGGGGGTCATTGCTGAAGGAAGAGGGACAGCAGCCAGTGAAGCTGCTACATGGACATTATGGAAGTGCTGGGGACATTGCAGATGGAAAGCATGTTTTTCACCAGCACTGAAATCTTGAACCCCTTGACTAGATAACGGGGTTATACTTCATTAAATTTGGGTGGAAGGTGGAGAGGGACTTGGTTAAACGTAACCCTAAGAAATACAAGTTTCTATAGGCCCAAGGAGTAATTTGCCAATTGCTGCTCTCCTAAGCCCAAAATAAACAGATGACTTCATGGTGGACTGCTTGCTGTACGTTTTCTGTGCATTTATTGCAATGCATGCTGTCAAGGGCAGCTGTGTGTCTCTCCAAAGGAAGCACGTGTTTCTGCAGTACACACAGTTATGAACGCATGAAGTAGTCAGCAGTATCGACTCCCCCTCACCCAGCTCACATGTGGTGTGTGGGTTTCTCCCATTGTTTCTGCTGTCCCTAATATACACATAAATGACTCGGAGAATTCGTAACTCATTATTCAGCAGCAGCTCTCCCCATAACCGTTGATGAGGTGGATTAAGTATGCCTTCTGACACTGCATTTACCACTGCCTGGTGATGACTTTGTGATTGATGACTCACCGATCCGCTCCAGGGGAGCAACCTCCCCTTTGTGACCCTCAGTTTGCATGTCCATTGTGCCCTGGCCTGGAGCTTGCCATCTGTGCCTCCAGTGTTCCTCCACTCACATAGGTCTCTGCATAAACCTGCCCTCCTCATGCTAGTAAAGTGGACCTCACTGACAGCTATGATGATCAAGGCTATTGCCCACCACAGTATTGACTCTGTCCTTCAGATCTTGGTGTTCTGCAGGAATCAGAAGCTATGAGCTTGACTAGCGGGCTTAGACTACCGTTCCCTTTTCTGTTCTGTCAGATGCGGCATGTGTGGCCCAGCGTGGCGATCCCCATGCTGTGTGCAGTGAGCCCAGGACATGCAGAGCAGGTCTCCAGGCCACCATCCTCAGCAATGCACAGAACAAACGGAACTGTCGTAATTCACAGGAGAACAAAGGCTGATCATTTTCTGCCTGAATTGAACATTTCTTTGCAAAGTTCCATGACTTGCCAAGTAGAAAATAATCCAGATGATTCTGTTTATTGTTATACCAGTTAATTTTCCTTATTTCAAAATTGTCCTTTATTTCAGCAAGATTCCTAGTAATGCAACTGTCATTCAGCTTTATTCAGATAAACCACGTTAAGTGCATAGCTTTGGCATAGAAGTGGTCCTTTCTGCCCAAAAATTAATTCTGAATTTGTATAATACTCTCTGTGAACAAACAATGTTTTTATTAACTTTACAGAACGCACCTCCCTTCTACAGAAAAGATGGTTACTGACAGCACAAGAGATGATACGGAATAAAATTAAATCTAACATTCAAAACAATAATGAGTATTTCTACATATTAACATTCATACCAAGCTTAAAATTAGTACTATTTGGATCACAGATGACTATTGAATGCTATGGCAAAGAAACTATATAAGCAATGAAAATTACCATTTAAAAATAGTTAACAGCGTGAATTGGAAGATTTAATGTGTTTTCTTCTTTTAATGTACAACCCCATTCCCAGAATTTCACTGGACCATACGGACAGACCAACTGTCACAGCTGTCTATCAAGGCTGAATTAGATGAAGATGAACAATACAGGCTTTGTGGTTCAACTGAAGCAGCAGCCTCAAAAGTTTCCATTTCTCATTCGAGGGCACTGTGGGAGCATTGTCTTCCCCCCCTCTGAAAAGAGAATGGAACAATTATGTTACTGAAATTCCTCCACAGTGGGTCTGAAAGACTGTTTATGTCCAGCCAGGGAGATAGGGAAAACTAAAAGCTGGGATTTCATGACAGCAGGTGGGGGGAGTTTCAGGGTATATACTTCAGTGACATAATGGTCCTGATTCTTCTTTTTTAGGGTAAAGCCAGTGCTAGAAGATTTACTAGCAATGGAGGAAATGGCAATGAAAATGCAAAGTTAAATGGAGTGGTAAAATTATTAACTTGAAACAAAGCTTTACAATTGGCTTTCTGAATCAATCAGGTAATTGATTCTAATGCAGAGAGCATGGCAGTAAACTAGAAAGGAAAATATACTAGTCAGAATTTTTTACCATTTACTATTTTAGGGGCCCTATCAAGTGAAGTGCTGAGTACGCAGCTCTCATGGGAGTCAGGTGGGCTCAGGAGATAGAAAGCAATCACTCAATTTGTCCCTCCTAATAACAGTAATATTCTTATTCATTAGCAGCAGAGATAAATCGATACTTGATTTCATGCAAATACATATTCATGTGCTTCAGCATAACCTCAGGAAATCAGCTGCTCAGGTTGCCCCAGTGCTCTCAGTTCAGAAGCGGCAGGTATGAGAGTGCCAAACCATTTCATTCTGTTGTACTAATAATCTCATTTTTTTCCTGAGGTTATTTTAGTGCTAACTAGAACTCAGTACATACACACTAAAAATCTGTAAGTGCTTGGGTGCAAATGGTCACCTGGAGCTACAATTGCTTGCAGGAAGAGACAACACATCTCTAGAGAGTTCCCACTCTTTTTCTTAAAGAGGAAGGGGGTGTAGAGGCTGTCAGTCACCAGCAGTGCTGTTAAGCAGTCAGTGTCTACCCACAAGACAATCTGTGCCATGATTTCCATGTGCTCCCTGGTTATCATCCAATACCCCCAAAAGTCATGGTGACTGGCAGCAGGACCATTTGATGGTCAACTTGAAGAACTTTCTACCAGCTGCCTTCTAAGGGAGGCTGTAAACCCTTCACAGAGCAGCTGGTTTTAGCCACAGTTACTCTCCATGTAAAAACACAGAGGATTCCCAGTTCTTCCTAGGGTTTGGTATAAAGGTGTAACATAAAAAACCATGAAATAATAACAAGTTATTCTCCATCTCTGGAAAAACTCTCTGCATGTTTTTCAGCCAGCTACTGATACATGGGTGCAGGCACCGACCCCCTCCCTGAACTGAACAGAAAGGTTCCTCTTGCGTGGACAGAAGATACCAGATCAGGGAATTAGACTGAAAAATCTGAGCAAGGAAGCTCAAAGAATCCAAAAACTTTGTGTTCTTAAGGTTCCGTGTAGGCAAAGTAACGCTATGACACACTGACACTTTCTCAATCTCAATTAGTGCTAAACTAATTAAGAAAACTGTTTTATACACTGCAGTGAGTAGTATCTCTCTTCTTTCTTGGATAATCCCTAGTGTGATGTAAGGGTGATCGAGTATCTAATTACTCCTTAATTGAATGCACATTTTGTACATTTTTCACTAGTTCAAGCTTAATGCTTTTAGTCCAAAAATCAAAGTCAGTGAAATTAAGTTGAACTGGGATTTGGGCAGCAATTGTATTAATGTATTACTTTTGGAAAGGAGCCTAATTACAAGCCAGTCTGAAGATTTCAGTTGTGTTTGTTATAGAAATGCTTAACGTATTGTCGACAAAAGACTGATTGTATATATTGGTAGTGTTGATATTCATGTTTACCCCTTATTCTTGTTTAAGAGGAATTTTTCTACTGTGCTAAATTAAAAGCACTGTTCCATAATGTATGTGGTCAAGTAACACAGTATTCAGGCTAAAGGTTTATGTACATATGAAGATACCTGCTCCTCTTGTTCTTCTGAAAAGTTTTTGCAAATGTAGTATTTGAGCTACAATTGTACAAATCGACGTGTATTATAATCATAAAATTGCCTAGATGCCTTGCTTGTTTATAGATTACATTTCTGCCTCTGAAATTTCCTTTGCTTGGGTTGAGTCCTACATACATTAGAGTCCCACTGCTTCTGGTGGAGTCCTTTCCAGATAAGACAACCATCCCCAAAGAAAAGCTTTCAGGATCAGTGCCATAAAGTGTAAATACCTAGGAAATCTGAGAGCTATTATCATAGTGCCCATGGTTTAAAACAAAAGAAATATTAACAAGGTCAATCAAAATTCAGAAATCATCCTCAGAATGTAAAAAAATCATTATGTTTCCAAGAATATTTATTTCTAATTCTTTCACATAATAATTTTATGTCCTTAAGACTCCTCACAGAGAATAAATTCTCTTGTACAAAACTGGGATAAATGCAAGACTGTAACTTTATCGCAGAAACAAGGAGTGGTGACAGGAGCAAAGATAGGGCTAAGCTTGTATATTTTTAAGAACCAAAGGTCCCAATGTTCCCATAGTAATAGACAGAACACATTTAAAAGAGAAGATATAAGAAAACTTCAGTGAAAAGGATTATTTTTCAAAGTCTTCCAAAAGTGTTGAGAAAGTACAAATAAATGGACTATGGAGAAATGAAATAGGATGGCCGCAATAATATGCCTTTCCAACTGATAGGGAGAAAATAAGATGCCCCACTGCAGCAGCCTTAGGTCAAGATCACTACACAAGATCAAAAACTTTCTTCTGCTACTTAAAAATACTCAATCTGCTTTCTGGAGAGCTTTTCCACCTCTTTTGTCTTACCATATTCCCTATCATTATTGTCTCACACAATGTCTTTATTTTCTTCCTTATAGAAACATCTTGCCTTCTCCTCCTTAACACTAGATGAAACCAAAAAGTTTAAGAGTTTAAAAAAAATCAAAGGACTTGGGTGGCAAAACCAGTTTAACACTGACTACATATTACCATTATCCTATACCTTCCTAAAAACAGCACCTGAAAGTATGGATTCAGAGTGTCTCAGAAAAGAGAACTGACTACCTTATGAATCCTTATCTTTCCTGAAACACTTTGCATTCCTTCCATGAAAAGGTCACAATTTATTGAGTCTACAACTAGTTCTGTGGGCATTTAACATCAGGCTAACTAAAGTGTACCTTTGTTTCTCTTGAGCTGTGGGGATACATAAAAATCTTTTAAAAATTACAGTAAGTTTTGCTGTGTAGCACTGCTCTGTCATAAATTGTGGTGTTAGTCATAAAACATTGCTAAGAACAGTCACTGCTGGTATTCTCTTCCTTGAGTGACAATTATCAGTTGCAAAAACATTTTTGGTTACTCAGATAACTTGGTTGGTTTTATTTGCTATTTATTTTCAAAATGTTGTTTGCTTAGCAAGAGCTTGTTTGCATACTTTCATTGCATTGTTTTCATCCACATGAAATAATTAGAAATACAAATTCCAATAACAGTAAGGAACTGTGACTACCTGGATCTTCAATTTCAATGGAGTTATAATGGTCTGCTTAAAACTCCCTGTGTGATTTCATCTAGGTAAAACAGAGTGCACTCCCACTGTCCAACATGTGTAACATTGCTGAAGGAGGAATGCATATTGTAGGCTTTCCTCTCTGTCTGTGGTCAGACACATGTACCTGTATGTTCTTCTAATATCCTTGACATTTGAGAGCTGTTACATTACTATATTTCACACATACTAATCTGAAGTCTCTGTATTTTAAAAAACAGGTGTAGTTTTACCAAAGGTGATCTAAGCTTCCTACCATTTTGCCTCACCACTAATTTGCAGCATTTTCCCCATAAGTGAAAATAACATGGCAGAGTTTCAGTGTGTTCAGACTCTAACTTTTGGGTTGAAATTGCCAATAAACATGATGTGAGGGTGTTTTTTAGGACATGCACTCCCTGCTACATTATCACTTTCAAAGCAGCAGTGTACAGACCATACATGGTTTATGGTAAGCAGCTGGAAATTACACTCTCAAAATGCTTTGCATAAAAAAGCTGATGATAACAGTGCATTGTGGATAGCAAAGAATGTGTGATGCTGATAGAGAGTCACAGGTCATGAAATCTGGGAGCTCTTGTCAGCATGAAGTATCTTATTTGAAGCATAAGCAGGGGTCTGATTCCTAGGCTACCTTATGCTTTTTTTAGCTTTGAAAAGGAAGCACAGCATTTTGTTTCTTCTTTGCTGCTTCTTTACGTGCTACAGAATTTTGACTGTTTTCCATTCCTCCACCAATATTTGTGTATTTCTAAGAAGAGCTCAGTAAAGGAATGAACAAGGACAATTCCAATATGGTACTAATTCTGGAAACAGCTACAATTCAGAATGGTTTTCTTCCTCATTTAGGGCTTGATCACTCCCTACACTGATGCTCTGGCCCAGAAACAGCATAAATTTCTACTACAGCAGTGACCAGTCTATGACTCTTGGGCTGCCTGTGGCTACCAAATCCCTAAGTTGTGGCTCCTGTGTCAGAGGTATGTCACACAAGCAACAAAAGTGTTTTGCTACTCACTAATTTGAATCCTCAGCAGTGGGAAAACACGTTAGGCTGACATTACAGGGTTCACTTACAATCTCAGCGCACACTCCATTCCTTTCTATGACAACAAAGTAGTGGGAAGCAAATTGAAAAGGCGCCATGTTTCAGCCATTCCTGAAACTCTTAGTTCCCTGAATGCTCCAAAAGTTTTTGGTATGTTTCCAGTAGGTGTCCAATTATGGCGTGTGGCTCACAAGCCAAAGATGTTTGGCCCTCTGTCCTACAGTCATACACTGAAATGTAAGCACATTCTCAAGTACTCTGAAGTGGCAGCAGAGTGCTGGGCACTATATATAAGTTCTTAAAAACAGAACAATAGTCAGTTTTGTTGATAACATGAAGTTGAGTTTCTTTCAAAGACCGAAACTTAACAATTAAACCAACCACCTTTTAAGCATAAAACCTAAACTCAAGGAGATAAAAAATGACCAGTGAAAAATCCCTTGCTGAGAAGCAGCATAAATACTCGTATTTCATCAAATCTAGGAAATTGGTGTTTGTATTTCTAAAGAACTAGTCTTGATTATCTTTGTGTTGGGTTGTGGTTTTTTTTAACCAGGAAAAAGAGAAGAATGGTCATAGTAGCCTAGTGATGCATGGCTGCTGAAAGCTCAGTCCAGCTCTGGATCTACACAACAGGAAAGCATAAAATTCCCAAGTGTTGGAACTTTCTGCAGAGCAACTTGTTTGTGAACTTCAGGAACTACAAAGGCTACTAGTAAACTGAGAATAAAGACGCATATTGATCAGTAATGTAAACCTCCATTCAAATGCAAAGTTCACTGAAAACTGCTTAGGCAAAGAAATACGTACCACAGCATCATGCCACTCTTGCCTCCATTTCTCAAAGGCAAGGCACAGCTTTATAGCTCACTCTGTATTTGAATGTGCCTTCATATTCTATAATCTAATTACCCTACAGTGTGCAATGCCATAAAGAGGGGTGTGCACCACTACCTGTTTAGTACTAGCTCATTCCCACTGGCAACACCGATCCCCTGTTCAGTGTCCTATGGAAAGGGCTGCATAGTTTTGGTGCCGAAAGAGCAGCTAAGCAGCTTCAAAAGCAAGTGATTTGCACTATCCACTCACTAAACGCACCGGATACAGTCACCACATTGCCCCCTCTCCTCACTGTGAAACTAATGCTGTGCCAATTTCTGCTTGTCTGCTCAGACCTCTCAATATCATGCAGACAGTCTCTACAGTACCAGGCATGCAATCTCTGTTCCTCCCACCCTAAATTACTCTTTCCTGTTCCTCAGGCCTAGCACAACCTTGGTATTCTAATGATGTAATTTATTTTTTTCCTCTAATCTTGAATGCACAACTAGGAAAACAGTAATTATATTAAGAATGGTTTTTAATCCAAATTAATTTCTGCTATCATAATTTACAGGACATTGGATAAACTTGCAGCTACTTAGAGTCTGAGGTCTACCAGAGATGTATGTGTATGTATGAGAGTGCACATGCATTTGTGTATATACAAATCGATACTTTTTCAGGAGTTTCTGAATCAGTCACAAAAAAAAATGTTCAGGAGAAGTGGAGTAATGTATATAGGTAGATGGAGTAGGTATAAGCCATCATCACACTTGAAGGACAATTCTTTATTTATGGATACAAAATAAATTGTGTCTGCGATGTGAACTTTTGAGACAGCACATTGGAGATCAAATTCTTTAGTTTATTAATTATGCTCAGTGGAAAGTAAATTAAAGTTTATCACTTTCAAAAGAAAATATTCTTTCAATATTATTTTAGCTAGTTATTTTTTAGAACTAGCTCTTACTGCCTTCTTCTAAAAGAACCTCATTTATTTCAATGACTTCTGTACCAGGCACTTATTTGACCTTCTCTTAGTAAATGGGAGCAATGCCATTTAACTATCCTACGCATGGAATCACGCTTATACACCCTGATTTATAAAGGGATGAAGACATGTAGGCATGCCATACTGAATTCAGTATTATTATCAATTCAAGTTGATATCTGAGTGTTTGAAATCGGACATCTTATTCATTCACAGATAAAACTGTTCCACTGATTAACAGAGGAGAAAGGCATGTCTATCAAATCAGTTACAACAAGGATTAAAGAAAGGGTAAGAAATCCATTGGAAACCTCAAATGATGCTGTCTTCAGTGAAGAATACACTACTGAAAAAGTACTTATCCATTAGGTAAGGTGGTAAGCCCCAAAATAAAATAGCCTGCTGGAATAATCACAATTTGCATGTTTAAAAATAGTGAGTCAGGACTCAAATTGTCAAAAAACTAGCCTTTAATAAAATGGAAGATTTAAGGTTTTTCTTATTGGATTTCTAGAAGTGGTAGCATTTGTTGTCCTCATTGCTAAGCTTTGCTGTAAACCAGTAAGAATTACAAATCTTTTTCCAAGATCACCTGAGATTATCACGAAATAGCCTGATGCCCATAGCAAGGGCTCTGAGTCAGGTATGAAGTATCAAAAAACCTCCTGGTAACACTGAGGAAGTCACAATGTTATCCTTTCTCTCTTTTCCTTCTGAAAAGGACCTGGGAGTCCTGGTAAACAACAAGTTGAACATGAGTCAGTAATGCACGCACACAACAAAGGCGGCCAACGGCCTCCTGGGCTGCACTAGGAAGAGCATTGCCAGCAGGTAGAGAGAGATGAACCTTCACTTCTACTCAGCACTGATGAAACATCTGGAGTACTGGGTCCAGTTCTGGGTTTCCCAGTTCAAAAGAAACATGGACATACTGGAGTGAGACCAGCAACAGGCCACAAAGATGATTAAGGGGTTGGAGCACCTGTCATAGAAGAATAGGCTGAGAGAGCTGGGACTGTTTAGCCTCAGGAAGAGATGTTTCAAGAGGGATCTTATCAATGTGTATAATACTTTATGAGAACAAGTATAGAAGATGGCACCAGACTCTTCAATGGTATCAAGTGAAAGGAGAAAAGGCAATGGGTACAAATTGAAGTACAGGAAATTTCATTTAAAATTAAGAAAAATCTTTTTCCCTGCAAGGGTGGTCAAATACAGGTACAGGTTGCTCAAAGAAGTCGTGGAGTCTTCATCCTTACGATACTCAAAACCCAGCTGGACAAGGCCCTGAGCAACCCACTGTAGTTAACACTGCTTTGAGCAGAGGATTGGACTAGCAGATCTCCAGAGGCACCTTCCAACAGCAACTTTCTGTGATTCCATTGCTCTTCACTGCCTAAAACTGAACTCAATTTTTTCACCTTCCATGTCTGAAAGCAAATCTGTACTTAGCCTTCCCTCCAAATTCCTTAACACCTGGCTGGTTCTATCACTACTGGATATGATTTAAAGAGGTTAGAAATAAGAAAAAAAAGGCTTTTTTGAGAGAAATATATGTGAAAACTTTGGCAACTGCAGGAGAGAAAGGATGTAAAGGCTGTTATATAAGAGACGTATTTCAAAACCATACACACAACAGAGTCCAAAGACTCGTTAACCCCAGGCTATTAGAGAGATACACATTTTTAGCAGAAAAGCAGAGCCAAAAGAGGCCAACTAGATAGCAACAAACTTATTCTAAAGACCATCTGGTTAAAGAGAGCAGTGAAGCTACAAATTTCTACCTGTTTTGTCCTCCTGAAGGCTCCCTTTAGAGCCTGGCCAAACTTTGTTCTAGAACTGGAGGGGGTATTTCGAGATCTGGACTTTCCCATGATAGAGGAACATTTAAAAAAAAAAAAACCAACAGTTCTTTCCCTGAGATTACACACCATGACATATCATGTTTGTGTCAACTCTGCCTTCCATTCAACAAACTAGCACAAATTACATCAAAGATCAACATATGCCCTTTGATCGTAAGCCACAACGGGTTCAGTTCTGTCAAGGTTTAAATCAAGGCTGAAGAGCAGATGTTCTGAAGATTTGTGAGCATGTGAGAGACTGAAAGAGTTAACGTCGTACACATTGTGGTGGGGCAAGTTCTGCCTCACCACAAGCACTGCCTAGCAAGGAACCACAGGTGAAAAGCAGCTGATCAGCACAGATCAGCACAGATCAGCAACAGGAGGGGGAGGGTGTGCCGGAGGGTGCACAGCTCCCTGTTCTGATATGCTGAGCAGGGCAGCTCACCATGCATGGCCAAAGATCAAACAACGGTCATGTCTGCAGGGAGGGGAAGTTACTCCCCAAACGATCCCCAAGTCCACCGACTCATCTCCCGAAGATACTGAAAGCACAAACCGTGCGTGACACTTAATTAGCCTAATGAGTTGTAGTGTCCACCTGAAGGAGGGGGCAAAGATGATAAAAGGACACAAACTGAAGCCCCACGTGCACGCACCCACTAGAACTGGACCCCTCGGCTGACTGGACCAACGCTGGACCCAGGATCAGTGAAGTGTCTCTTTTCTCTCCCTCTCTCTCCTTTTCATAATCCCTACACCTCATCTCTTTAAGACATAAAACTGTTGACCAAGTCTGGGACTAGGAGTAGATCCAGCTGCCCCTAGGCTCTTCTCTGAGAAGGAGTCTAGAAAGCAAGGGGGTCTGCTCTGAACCTCGTGACTCAACAGGAGGGCTCTCCTTATTCCCTGAATTGATGTATATGGTTACCACGGGTTACACGGTTTACTGAGGCAGTTTCAGGCCCGTTCCTGTTGTGAGAAACCCCACAACCTACTGTTATGCCTCCCAAGTTCAGGTTGCTTCTGCCATGAATAAAATGTTTAACTGATTGTTTGGTGTCGTTTCACCTTAATTTAGCCCAAGGGAATTCTGAACTCCACATGACTCCCTGGTCTGTCCAGCCCAGGTCATGACAGAGCGTGGCATGCATAGAGCGTGCATTCTGATTCAGTCAAAACTAATTAGAGCTTTCAAGCAACCTCTTTCTACTCCTGTGTATACATTTATGGAAACATTTGTCTCCTTTCCCTGACAGAGTGACAAGGTCATGAAAAACTAATGTTCCTCAAGGTTCTTCAAATGTTGTACCACACTGGTTTGGAACAAAAGAAAACATTGAAAACTTTACTGACAGTTCTGGCAGCCTTGGCAGAGGGGCATTGTGTCAGAAAAGAAGTCCACCAGTGTGCTTGTATTTGTAATATTCAAGACATACCAGAGCTTTAAAATAAAAGGTAATCTCCTCTTTGAAAGGAAGAAATGCTCCATCTTGGATCACTATGTAGATGCCACCCTGCCAGCTGTTACCTCCCCATCTGCTGCTGGGTCTTCATAGCAACATTCAGCTGATGTCAGCAGTCGCAGCTTAAGGACCATTACCCATTCCTATGAGTGAGGGAGGGTGTCTTTTCTGAGGATGTCTGAGGTCTGTGTGAGGAGCTACTGTTCCTCAACACCTTCCTCCTGGAGAGAACTGTGTGAGGAAATCACTACAAAGTAGGTAGGATTGTTTTCTTCCCTTTCTCCCTCTTTGCATAGAAGAAAGGTGATCAAAGCCACACAATTTCTTTTTACGCTTCATTTTTCCAGCTCCCCAGAGACAAACTTAATAGCAAGGATATATTGTGAACCCTTGATTGGTTTAGTGCTATTTGGACTGAGGCATCAAAAACTATAAAGAAGACCTGGCCAAATGAATTTCTGATAAATAATTCAACCAGGTGTAGAGAGCCCAGTGCCATTTCTTCTGTGGACTACACAATGCCAGGAGTCACAGTTCTTTCTCAGTGCTTGAGAGTCCATAATTAGCATAGCCCTACAGTGAGGACTATCATTTTACATTAAAAATTCCATCATTTGGCAATTAAAACTACAGATTATTTTGTGAAGCATGGCCAAGATAAATCTTATTATTTAAAACAAATCTTTATAAGTATTGACAAATGTAATAAAATTTCAAACATGAAAGCAAAAGGGAAATTTTTACATTTCAATTCCAGCATTGTAAAGGAAACTCTTTCAGGCTTAAAATTCAAACTCAGCGTGTCAAGTAATTTCACTGTTACAGACTTGAATTACCTGCACTGGCCTGAGGGCATTATTCACTTTCCGAGAAAAATTGTACTTTAATATTGCTGTGGTTTTCCCAAGTAATTTTTATGCAGAAGCCAGGATGAATTTGAAACATCCATTTTGAGATTAAAGTGATGACATTTGGTGACTGCAAAGAACCATGTAATTGAGAACCAGGCTTAGGGATGTGCCCAAAATTAAATATGGGAATAAGAAAACAATATTAATAAAAGTTCTTTGCTTAACTTCTGGGATGCGGATATTAAGTAGGGTTATAAAATACAAATAAACCCTTACTTCAGAAATGTTTAGATGCATACACTATACTGAATCCTTACGCTATATGGAAAGACCATGAAATTGTTGGCCACTGTCCCATTTAATAATTTCTACCACATGCAGAAGGAAAGATAATCTTCCCACTCGGTTTTAATGGATCCATTTTTGGAAGCATTGAATTATCAATCTCCCTCAGGGGTTATCTGCTGCCTGATCATTTGTTAACTTCATATAAAGTTGGGGGCTGGACCCAGAGCATGGTCTGAAGAGGCTTAACTCCACAACTGAGCCTGACATGAACTAAGGAGTTCCATCATTGACCTAGATAGGGCAAGAATTTAATGTACAAATAAATGTCCTTACCCAAAAGTGTTTATCAAAAACCTTTCAGCAGCATGCTTCCAGGTTAAACTCTGGATGAATCAGTTCTCTTGTGAGCTTAGAAGAAGCTTTGAAGAAATGTGCAGACAGAAAAACTGATGCTTTTATATAATGGATTCTACCAATAAAATAAGGTAATGGTAATAAAAACCCAATGTTTTTATTATTTAAATGAAGTTTATGGTAGGATAGTAGATGAAAAATGTTACTGTATTAAAAAGTAATAGGACTTATTAAAGAAAGCAAGTGAACAGATTCATTCTTTTCTTGAAGACTTCCCAGATAGCTCACTGTCTTACTATTTGTATCAAGGTGGGGCCACTTCATTACAAAATCAGCCATAAATGTTGGTGTCTTGACTCACTGCTTTCAAGGTAACTAGTTTTCTTGATAGCAAATTTTTTTTAACTCTTCAAGAATCTCATTACTATGTTTTTCTTTATAGTAAAACATTTATTAACTAAGTATAATGAGGTTTAGGAGTAACTGTTGAGCATTGATAGAATTTATCTTGTAACTGATAGAAGCTAGGGGAACATGACATGGGAGGTTTTAATAACTGAAGTGGGGATAATGCAGGTTCATATGTGTATTAGCTCTTATGCATTGAATACAATGTCATCCTTCAATTCTTGCTCTACGAGCCAATGAAAGCTGAAAACATCACTGAGGACAAGAAGCAGCAATTACTTTGATGAATGAAATATGAAAAATTAGCCATGACAGAAGTTAATTAGTTTCCTCTTGTATCTGCACTGGTTTTGCCCAAGATTCAGTCTTGTTGGGAAAGAACAGCATTGTAAAGCACGGAGAAGGGATCCAAAAAAAACCGTCCTCCTTTGAGAATTAAAGGCCTCCTTCTAGAACTACTACCCTGGTTTTTAACAGATAACACTAGAAAGATTCACCAATGACTGGTCTTCTAAAAACACAGTAAGAAATCAACCAGTGAACCTCAGTAACTGGGGAAATCTACCACATAACCTAGACATACTGTGCTGTTGCTCACTGCAGTAGGAGAAATTTAAAGCTACAAGAAGTAACTGTGATGTAACTGTGTGTGTTCCTCTGCCTAATTACAAATATTTCAATTCACTAAATCGCATACTAGATACCAGTCACTAAAGAACCTAATAGTAACCAAACTATTCCAGCCATTAAAGAACCAATAGTAACCAAACTATTATACCACAGGATAAAATAAAACACTATAGTGTCAAAATTTATGATTGTGACAATATATCATAACATTAGCTGAAATAAACTCAGTGCATTTTCTCCTTTAGCTCAATCTCCCCTATGAAAATTATTTCAATGTTTTTATTTTTCTGCTAAGCTTTTACTTACCTGAATAAAGATTTATTTCTGTTGTTCCTTCTCTTCTGCTACTGAAATGCAGCCCTGATGACTCTATCGCTAAGTGGCTGAGTTGGTCTGAAGTTATCTCCTAGGATTCCATCACAGCCCTCTAAAAGTTCAGCACCTTTAACATGTGTCCTCAGCCTACGAAATTCCTCTATCTGAAAGGCAGAAAAACAGACATGAAGAAGCTGAGATACATTCTTCACTATGAAGACTATGGGACCAATGATCAAAATCAGCCTTGTCTAGCCACTTCTGGAGTTTTGAAACTTGGAGTGTTCAGGTACCATATACTAAGGTCAACATACATTATTAATAACATTTGAAAATAGTTGACAGCATTGTCAAAACATTTAACACACAAAGAAAAATAAGAACTTTTATGCACATGGTTTGGCAAACTTACCCTTTGCTTTTTTGTAACTTCTTTTGGGATCTATAACCTTCTTAGCCATTGTAGATTATATCCTATGAATCAACCTCACAGTTGTGACATGAGACTAATATTCTGGTCTTCTTCAAAGAATTGCATTTGAGGAAAAACTTGGTCAATTATAAACTGTTTTGGATTTCTCCCAGTGATTTATTTATTGCCTGAAATTGTTACTTCATTTAACTAAAAATTATTTTCTAAACCAGGAGAATTCTGAACAGACTGTCAGCTTTAGAGGAAGGCTGCTGACATCTTATATGGAAAAACACGGTTTTCCCAATCAAAATAAAGTACCACTTCAAAAGTTCTGTAGATGTAGGTGCTAAGTGTACTTAGAAAATCAAATACAGTCAAAAATCAATATAAAACATTTCAATTGCTCCAAAACAAGTATGTTTCTGGTTTATAGGCTCTTTTTAGATTTTTCTAAATCTAATCTGGTTTAGGGAAAAATGTGAGCAGCTTCCATCTCCATCCCTGGTATCAGCATCAAGCTCTGTGTGATAGAAACTAACAAAATCAATGCATATCTCAGCAATATTATACCTTATTGTTCACAGTGCTGTTTTTGAGTCTGGTATTTTAAATAAGTAGTTACAACTACTACAAAAAATGTGTTTGTTTTTGCTTTGGCATATTGACAAGCTATCTTAGCTGGATACAGCAAACCTACTTGGAGGCTGACTCCCCTAGCCTGAGCCTTTGTATTCGTACTGATCCCATGATGCCTCACTATCCAGCTCAGCTGTAACTTAAAACCGAAGCTACACAGAAAGAAAATGGAGCTTGAAATATTTAATAATTTTATCATCTAAGAGATTATAGAGAGTTAATTTCCTCATCAAAAACACCCTATGAAGGATTACAGGGAGAATGCAAGTGTGAATCCAGAATTAAAAGAAATGAGGTACTAAACAGCAGGCAATGGCATTTTTATTCTTATACTGCCTGCAGAGAACACTGTCTTACTGCAACCTGGAAGACAACTGCCTTCATTGTTGCCTTCCACTCTACAGCAGAATTGATACAGACTTATTTACTTGATTTAGAGGTTAGCTCTCCTCTGCTTTATTTTCCTCAAAAAAAACAGTGTGCTTAGAAATCAACACTCAGCTTCTTACAGCTGAGATATAAGGCAAAAGCTTAGACTCAAAAGATGAAAAGCAGGACGAACTATAAAACTCTTTGAAAGTGGTTTTAGAAGCAAAACCCTCTTTTGGAAGATTTTTTGTTTGTTTGCTTATTTAAAGCAAACTGAAAACAAACCCACTACAGGATTGGAACTGAAAAAGTCTTCAGGAGTCAAGTGCTGGTAAATAGCTGAATGGGTTTTGTAAAGGTAGCCTCTTTCACCATCTGAATCAACTCTGGAAAGTCTGAAATAATTGTAGTTTAGGAAGGAGCATTTTACAAGAACGTGGCTTTTGTCTGATCTTTTGAGAATGAGAGACTTCAACCAAACACAGATGAAGCAGAGGGAAAAGCAGACTTTCTGCAAAGCTGGCATTTGTGAGTTGTCTCCTACTACAACTACAAATGCTCTGCCCCAGTCCCCACAGTGAAATCTTTCTCCAAGAGGTAGTGTCCTCACAAAGCAGCTTCCAGTTTCTTCAGTCAGGAAAGTAGGAATGACCTCATGCCCATGCCTGCTCTTTAGTCTTCAGGGAAGTCAAGAGTTGTAGTCCTGCTCCAAGGGGGAAACTGCTTCTGAGATCATCAGCCTCCTTGTTTAGTCCTTCATATGATGGTTCAGACCCCTGGGACAGAGACCTTCTATACATGTGGTGTTCTGCTTCACTCTTGAGAAGTGGTTCTGTCAGAAGAGGACACTAGCTGTGCTGACACTACTTTCCCTATTAAATTTCCATGTGATAAGGCAATATGTGTGCCCCATTCATCCTGCTTCATTTCATATGGAACAACTTACTGTGTCCTCCCAACCCCTCATGAGTCAATGTTGCGAAGTACACTCTGTAGGACTGCTGAGGAAATAGATATTTTAGAGGCATACAGCTAAGCACCCTTGGATATTCACATACTTTCAACAGGAATAGCCATTTATAAAAGTTTTTCTCATGCCCAGAAGACACTAAGGATGACCTAGGCCTGTTCACACTAAAATTCAGGATCAAATTCTAACCAGTGAAGGGGTAAATCCGCATTGTTAACAGTCACATTTCTACTGAGTAAAAGCATTTAGTTTATATTTTGTAGAATTTTGAAAAAATGTTTTTATCACTTCCCTGTATTCAGATCCTGAACACTGCTTTCTTCGGTTTCACTTAAATATTTGCTGAAGAACAGAACACACAAAACAAAGAATTTGCATGTTTTCTCCACAAACATTTCTTCTATATGAGGAATAGAAGCATCATCCTTCTGCTTGAATATTTCACACGCCTCCATGACACCTTCCAAGAATACAGACCTGCTTCCCAGTGAACAGAATACCATGAACCTCTCAGAGTGCTTTATTTCACAGGCTACATATATTTTGCATAATTCCCACTCCAGCTCCATATGCTAGTTACTATTTCTGTCCTTTGGGAGGTCTTGATTTTGATTGAGGTAGACAAAAAGACTAGAGACCTTGCCATTCAATACAAAACCAGTTAACTCTGACAATGACTACAGCAGAATGACAGGTCCTTGCTGCATCATTGTTTAAAATCCGTACTCTGAGTGGCTTAGACAATGTACTTGTTCTGGGCTTCAGTGAACCACAAAGCACATTATTCACAAATGTCCAATTTTTACAAAATATACGGGAGAGAAGCATGAGCAGGTCTTTTTCAATTACTTCCTGCTCTTTACTGGCCTAATAGGAGGGAGTTTTCTATCTTCTCCCATTGCATTTCAGCAGTATACATGCATGGGCGAGGTGTCTCACAAAAGTGCTCAACGCAGTTCTTTTGGGGTTGTGTATTCCAACATAAGACAAGCAAGGATGATAAAAACCACAAAATGAGGGCAGGAATATGCAAAAAGAGCACTGCAAGGTGCAGCTTTCCAGACAAGCTCCTTTCCACTGAGGTCAGTAATAAAACTCCAAGAACCAGATTTGCAAGGCCCTTACTTATTCTCTGGGGAAGAAGAGTCGCCTGCACATGTTATCCAGAACTCACAGAAAGACCCGTGAAGCAAACAGCTCTCTGATCAAAGTGAAGCCTCATGTCAAAGAAAATGACGTGCAGTGAGGAAACAGCATTGGACTCCAGGAAAGCACATTCTGAGGCTGCAGTCCTGGCTTGCTCCTATGCTACTCGTATAACCAACACACTCAGATCCCAGCTGCTGAAGTGAGGTGCATATGGAGATGAATCTCCTTTCACTTAGCATTGACTTAGATCAGTAGCAAATCAACTCTTTGAACTTTACTATCTATAAATGTCTTCAGGAGAAATAGAACAAGGTTCTCTACCTTGCAATGGTCAGCCTATTAAGCCTATGCCAAAATGGTTACTTCTCCATTGTTTCAAAATAAGCAAATATGAAAATATATAGATGTGACCATGAATTAGAATTGCAATTTTATTCATTTTTTCCCCTTATGACCCACAGTTTGTTAAGCTAAACAATATTGCTATGTTAATTACAGAAAATGAGAATGTGAATGAGTATCTTGTCTCCAGTATATTAACTAGCTTCATCAGAGGAAGGCAATAAAACTTATTCCCTATCAGACTGTGTTGTTCTTTATTGTTACTTGTTATTGACACTCAGAAGTTGATTATTTTATGGCCTGAAAAATGAAAATAGAAAGCCTTGAATTTGTCTCTTACCGGCTATAACCACAGATGCTACTAGTATTTACATAAATCACTTGAAGTTTCATAAGCTGTGTTCATTAGTATACCACAGAAGAAAGTTCTACAAGTTAATGATACATGTAAAAATAATGTATTTAAATCCATTAGAAATGCATTTGCACTGAAATCTGTGCTTTAATACTACAAGCAGGCTTAATAAAATTAAATGCCTTCACCAGCCTTCCATGGCTGATTCAGAATGGTATATGCTATACTACATCCTCTTATTTTCCATAGATAAAAGCCCTTGCATTTCTAATCTCTCCTTAAATGGAATCTTTCATAGGCAGTCATGCTCACATGCACAAAAGAGGCCAGATACTTAATTGCAGCCAAAATGCTAATTGCAAGTTAAAATCTTGGATGTCTAAGCTATAGGAAAATATTCTGGCACCCCCAAAATCTTATTTTGGGCATCCTGGAGAACTCTCAGTCCCTTTTGACTTTAGAATCCCAGAATCACTGTCTCTCACTTACTTGTCCCCATATTTATTTCAGTTGACATCTGAAAGCGGTATCCGGTGCAAGTAAAATTTTTATCCCACCTTGGCAAAAGTCCTTCATGATCTTAGTAAGTCTGTTCTGCACAACCTTGACTTTAATGCTGCTGCATTCATAACTAGCAGTGAGGATTTTTTTTTCTAATTGATGCTGATCTATGACAAGTACAAGGTATTGTGGATGATACTGGCCTAAGTCCACTCCAATCTCTCACTCTGCTCCAGTGCCATGTCTCACCTGCATACTGTGTCAGTAGCAGAGAAAAAAGCCCCTCCATGACTTCTGTGCCCTTCATCAGTGCAATGTTCTTGTTGGATTGGGTTTATACCCACCAAAGTAATGCAGCAACACAAACCAGCTACCTCTCACCTAAAGAAGGCCATGGTTATGAATCATACTCTTTTCCACAGGCACTATGGGTCACTCTTTTCCCCAGGCACAATATTCTCTTCTGGAGACTTATCCCCTTCACAGCATGTGCCAACATCTTGTTTTCTTGTGGTAAATGAATACATAATAATATTAACTAAAGTTGCATTTCTCTGCCTAATTCTTCTTTCATTCACCCTCTTGCCATCTCCCACTGCACGTGGATGGCTTGAACTGTGCCCTCCTCTATGCATCGACTGGATGAAAAGGGAATAGAGACCGCAAAATCTGTAACTAGCATGAAATAAAATATCATACAATGTCTCAGTGTAATAGTTATGGCCTTTATACTTCTGATTAAGTCCTCTTATTTATCCAATTCATATCTGCACAATTAGCTGCCAACTTACAAAATGCACTCTGTCTTTAAAAGTTATTCTGAATCTAATAATGCCAACAGAGTTCTGTTTCCATTTACTTCGTAGCAAGCAGCCATAAGACTTATCCTTTCAATAAATACCAGATTCATGATGGGATACATTTAAGTTGCAGCTACCATAGAAATAAGCTTATTGGGAGCTATTGCTTTTATCCTATGATTAGAACTAGAATTCAGTTTTCATATGAAAAGAAACATTGCCAATTTCAAGTTGTTAAAATTGTTAAAATATTGTACTGGGATTACTAGAAAAATTTTAGATTATTAAAGCTGAAATAATTTATCACCTTTTATACTTTTTTCCCTTCTGTTTGCAATGCTTCAGAGTAGGCAATGAAAATTAACATATTCAGCTTCAGGGATTTTACATAGTTTCACTTAAATTAACCCACATTCCTCCAGCTCGGATTCACAGACTGTGGAAGAATATTCATCAGGAGTTTTCATTGTTTTTACTGGACTATTTGTAGACAGATTTTAAATGTTTTCTATAGGAAGGTTCACATAACTGTTAGATATAATTTTTTTAAAAAAAACTACTTTAAAATACATACACGTGAAATCAAATTTAAATAGGTAGTTTCCATTTGACATTTATTATAAAACAGAATTAAAAAAGAGCAAGATAAGTTAAATATAGTTCAATGCAATATAGCTAGCCTGTAGTATGTTAACATTTTTCATTCTCCAGGACATAGTGTCTCCCTGTGCTTTTTTTGTTCCTTTAACATCAAAAAGCAGTGATATTTGAAAGCTTACAATTACAAAGAATTGAATTTCTTTTGCCCATTGACTTCTTTCTTTTTCTTTCACTTAAATAAAGAATTATTTTAAATGCAGATGATAAATGATAACAAGGTTTTTCATCTCTGACCTTTGCATTGCTTTCAGTGACTCAAAAGGCTTAACCTTTACTTGAAAAGCCATGTACTGATCTAATGGGATCTTCAAGGAGAACAGATATAATGTCCTGATATATATATTTGCACGCTATAACCTTTAGCTCATAACCATATTCCAAGGTCACTTTAAGCACAGCTGTTACCTGCACTTGGGACACAGTCAAAGGATAGCGAAATAATATCCAGGTGACACCTTCACTGCAGGGTGGAATGGTTAGAGAGCCCTCATACACCCAGTAGTCACGCAGAAGAGGATCTGAAATTAAAAAAAATATGGAATTTTAATGACATTAAGGAAGATAATTGTGTCTTTCAATTATGACAGCTTATGATAGCCATGGGCTTTGCTCATTTGATGAAGTTAGTATGCAGTAAGCTAAAGTGTGAATTTATAACCTGTCAAGCAATGTCCACTACTTTCTCATGTGAATGTACGTAAGCTTGTGGTCATCATATTACAGTAACTTCTCCCTGTAGATGAGTATTTTAAAGATGAAAATGCCACTTTATAGATGTGAAAAACAACATGTGCACAACTCCTTAAACTAACACAGCAAATAAATAATATGGTGGGAAAGAACTCCTGTTAGTGTCAGAAGCTACAAGAGACATCCAATTTTGAAGGCAGACGGGCTGTGGTGATCAAATTTTAACTGACTTCTACATTTAGGATATGTCTCAAGGATGAATTTATTTCTTTTTTATAAAAATTCAGTGAAAACAGCTCAAGCCAAACTTTTCACTTCGCAATTCTGGTGACATATTTTTTGAGATGCACTGGTGCCTCCTAGTTTTGGAAAAGTGAGTTGAATTTCCCAGGGGAAAAAATCAAGGTTTATTTAAGAATAAACTTATTTTAATAAGTTTATAAACTTATCAATAGGTTTATAAATAACTGTTAGAATAAACATTTGTCTCTCAAGAAAACATACAATGGTTTGTCCAAGCAGAGTTTTAACTCTACATACAACGTGTTTGATTTTAACTATTTTAATTTTAGTTCCTCAAAGATTCTAGTCACACTGCACTTCGTAAGTGAGACTACACAGGGCTCTCCTTTGCTGCTGTAGGCCATACTCACAAATGACTCCCTGACACAGTTTAAGAAGTATGGAGAGGAAACTGCCTGACTGTAAAAGAGGGGACAATAAATAAACCTAGAGAGGAACTGGAGACAAAGGGTGGTTAATCGTGGCATGGAGAGTTAAGGGGAAGCTTGCAACTAGCTTGACAAGGACAGAATGGGAGATTGGAAATGAATAAACTTGCTTGGTTGACCTAACCTTTCACTGCCACTTCACTACTAGCTCAGAAAAATATCAGTAGAATTAAATCCTGCTAATGAAGCCTGTGATTGTCAGTGCATGGATTTTGTTTTGTTGGTGTAATTTTCTTTCTCAGTTAGGGAATTACATAGCAAATCCATTGAAAGCAAGTTGCATTATCAAACACTCAAAAGTTAAGAACTGCAAGAATTAATTCAGCCCATCCTGCACATGCATTGTGACACCATCTTTGTTACATGATCATGTATGTATTTTCTAGAGAACCTTTCATCATTTACTTGCAAAGATGGATGATCTTCTTGTGAAAAGCATCCAATAACATTTGGATTTCTCAGTACAATATGTGGTCCTTGGTTTTCTTTTTCCCATGCTATTCAAATCCTGCTTGTTAGAAAGACCACGTTTTCTCATTTTTCATATTTCTAATGCACTCATTTCTTCAGTGTCTGCGTGCTTCACAAACATGAATTAATTTATCCTTCTAACACCCCAGTGTGGTGAGGAAGGACAGATTACCCCCACACTTTAAAGCTGGGGAACTGAGGCAAAGAGAAGTTAAGGTCAAATGGATCTATTCATTTGAGGTGTTCAATATGAGATGCTTAGAACCTGATTTCTCAGAGTAGTTAACTTTCTATAGCACTTAATGCAGTCAGAGCACTGCTCCCATTGACTTCAGCTGGAGGTGTAAGCACTCAGCACTTCTGCAAATCAGACCCCATGATCTCAAGTCGGGCACCTAGAAAATGAGGAATACATAGTTAGAGATCATTTATGAAAATTTTGGTTTATGTGACTTGATCAGCATCAAACAGGAACTGTGAGGCAGGGGTCCTGTGAAAATTAACTTATGGTCACGCAATTAGAAGTTGTTTTGTAACACATATGCATGAAGGGGCACAGGCAGCCTTAATTCCTGCAATTCCTAATTGCTGAGCACTTGACTTTGCAACCTAAACAACTTCCTTTTGATATAAATAATATAGTTTAATGTAGACATGGATTACTTTGAAAAATTAAAGATCTTGCCACTATGACATGGAATTTAGCTCAGAAGGATTCCTTGCAGAAACGTTTGTGTTATAGAAATGCTTTTTTTAAAAAGTCACATTTTTTTTTTAAGACAAGGTAGAAGTGCCTGTTTCTTACTGTTTCTCCTTAACTTTTAGCTATATGAATTCGAATTTGCCTTCCATTGTCACTACTCCTTGTATGCTATACAACTGTCATTGCATTACGGCATTGTCTTCTGATGCTGCCAAAAAGCTACCTTGATAAGTGGGTAACCTTACACTTCCTATTTTATGCCGAAGTAGAGTAAGAAGTACATACAGCTCCCCCTCTAGGTGAGGTGATAACTCGTCAAGAAATCTAGCCACAGTGTTGCCAGCAGTACCTGGACTACAGTATCACATCCCACTCACATGATAAAGGTGCAGATTTATCGTGAAGTTCCAAAGGGACTTCATCCCTATTCACCTTATGGGACACACTCTCAGGCTTACAATTAGGCTATGCTTTAGATCGAGATTGTCTCAGCCTCTGCAGTTAGCTAGTAATCCACACACACAGAAGTAAGCAAAGGCACCTTACCTGGCAGTAAAGAGTTGGGATTAAAACAGGGTATTGTTTTGGACTTTCCCTGAAAAAATGAATACAAATCAATCTCATCTCTAGTTTCTTATCAAAATGATGATGAATGGAGAGGTAAAACACACTGTGTGTTCTTATAACGTTAAGCCTTGAATTCCTGTGCAAAGCAACCTCATTAATAGCCCCCATTTAATCATTGCATTTGTGCTTGCAGCTACACAAACACTTTTTTTATTCTATTTTATATTTTATTTCTAAGGTTATCTCAGCAATTTGTTAACTTTCTACCTTTAGTACCTGGGCTCCTGCCAGGTCCCAGCCTTGAAATTCTCTACATGAAATTCAGGGGTTCCATACAAAATGAGTTTAAAAAACAAGCCAAAGTGAGCTTTTCCTTGACAGATGTAGATAACATGTAATAACATAAAGCTGCTTCCACATATTTAATGCAAGAAAATTTTATGTATGCCAAAAGTATGTTTGACACTGACCCTCTGAAAGTTGTTAGTATAACACACTCACAATGACGAGGCCTTCCATGACCTTCCTCTACTTGGCTGTCCTTTCAGTAATGAACCTACAGAGTTACATACACTATTGTTTTCTCTGACACCTTCCTAAACAATGAGTTTGTAATAATAACATCATGACTGAAGTTTACCATATATTATTTGACTAAAAGAAGATTTTTCAATTCCCTTCTAATAACAGCTTCTAATTTTTCTACACTTAGCCATCCACTTAAGGGAATGGCTAATCTCTCCAGACCAATACAGAACACCTCATTAATACATCTCAAAATCCTTTAAAATCAAAAGTAAGAATGATTATTTCTATGTTACAGACAGAGACTGTGAAGCAGAAAGATGGAAGTAACTTGCCCAATGTCATTTAAGATAGCATCGACATTCTGGAGAGCACTCTTCTCCTCAGTCCTGCTAGGCTTATTATCTGTCCTTCCGGATCCCCACACATAATCCACCTGACAAGACAGCATTGTGTTTTTGCCGATTTCCCACTGCAAGTTAATATGGGTGCTCAGTTCATCTATTCTTTCCTTCTACAAATTAAAACCAGGTAAGTTTGGAGATACTGCTGCTGGTGTCCACTAAGCATGTTGCAGTGCTTGTATTCACACTGACGCTGTGATAATCACTGAAAAGGTAGTATTTGCAATCAGTTACTGGTACAGGAGATCAAACTTTCTGGCCACCAGAAAAGGAAGTAACTACAAAGATTGTATATTATCTGAATACTGTAAAATGCTGAGGTTCTGATGCAGGCTACCAAATGATGGCTTTCACATGTCGTTTTACCACAGACACATCTGAAACCCTTCTCTTGGCTTCACATAGACTGTTTGCTCACTTGCTCTCTCTCTGGTCAGTGAAGGAAGCGTTTCTTCAGACAATGCCTTACCTTGTACTGGATGTCCTGGAGAATTTCAGTTACAGCCTTTAGGCCTACATGCTCTTTTCCTATCTGAAATACAGCAAGTAAAGATAAGTTTCAGTATTTTGCAAATTCAGAAACTGTGAGGCAAGACAGAGGCCAATCAGAACAGTAAGTTCTGTAGTTGTTTTCAGTTAAGCTACACAGCCTTGAGTTAACCACACACACTGATACATGGCAACTCCAAACAATTAAATCACTACAAAGCCACCAGTCAAAAGTAAACAAGGTGCAAATAACTTTAAAGCAGAGACAGAAACTCACAGAACAAGAGAAAGAGTCACAGTTAAGTCTGGTTTAACCCTGTTTTGCAGCATACACTGCATGTGGAGTCAAAATCATGCAGCATTATGGCATATAAATGCCAAGGATACAGTTTGTCCTTACCAGTTTTTGTCAGGAAAGTACACAGAAAGGAACAGAGCGAACAAGCACGACAGACACTTTTTTAATTTGTTCCCATAGAGCTGCAAATCTGGCCCAAGGTATCTCTGAAGCTCTGGGGAGTTTCTTCCTGCCTGCAGAGAGCAGAACGGCAGATACCCTCCCTCATGGCATCTCTGGGATCCTGCTGGTGAAAGCCAGGCTCCCAGCAGCCTGCAGCACTGCCTTTACCAAACGCCTTTAAGGCACAGAAGATGGAGCTTTCAAAAGAAACCTGTTGTTGAAATAAGACATTCTTATTTTCCATGAATGCTGTCCACTCTGCACACTGATTTCAGCTGCTTCTGATCTAAATCACCCATTCTAGGACCCTCGCTTTTACCTTCAGAACAACATTGTTAAAATAGGAAGACTCAAAATGGCCTTCCACTTGATTTCTTTGCCAACATGTACACATACGAGATGAGGAACGAAGCCGGCATGAGTGAGAATGGGAGAGCTAGATCCTGAAAAATTTGTTTGCTTTTTGTTTCTCTTGGAATAGAATGGCACAGCAGTCACTGGAAGGAAACAATTGAATGTCAACAAAAGGTACTTTGTTATTTCTAGGAATTTAAGAGGATTTTCTTTTGCATCAGAATGGAACTTCAATTTAAAACCTTCCAAGTGTGTAAAAGATAGTGAAATCACTTCAAAGATGCTGTTTCTAAGTTAATAATCATCAAGGGGTGTCACTTAAATCAGTGAAAATATTTTCACTGACCTTAAAATGATGTGTTTGAAAACTGTGGTGCAAAACTATTATATTTCCATGCCTTTAGCAGGAAAAAAACAGTCACTGAATTTCCTCTCCCTGTTACTTTAATAAACAGCATAAATACTATTTTCCCTTGGTGAATTGTAATTACATGATGCCTTTCTTGGCTAATGAAAAAGCCCTTTGGAATGCTTAATAGCTCTGATGAAGGTGAGAGACCAGAAATGGAAAATGTATCATTGAAGTTTCAGATTTATTTAAGAACTTATATATAACTTTCTAACTAACTCAAAGGTTACCTCTGCTGGAATTAGAAGGTGACTTACATAAGCAATTATCACACAGCCCTCTAGGATACAAAAGTGAAGACATTTCTAACTTCCATTTTTAGCAGTTCTATCTGAGCGTTGGAGCTGTAACCAATGTACCTTTAAATTCAAACAGAGGTAAAGCTCAAAGGCGCTCACAAATTCATTATGAAATATGACAAATTAATAATACCACTGTGAAAGAAAATCCATTTGATCTAAGCACAAACTCTAAACCTCTTCCTCCAAACCCATTTAAATAAAACAGTTTGCCATTTTTCATGAGGATGATGAGAATCTGGCGTTCAAGGACTAAAACTGAAAATCTTCTTTATAGGGTGCAGCCGTTGAAAAACCTGCAATAGCAATTAGATTATGGGGCTAACCTCCCAGGTTGCATTACAACTTCTCTCCAGGAAGCTTTAAGCCTTCTCGTCGCAGGCTTTTCTGAGAGTCTGTGGCAAGACTCGTTACACTCTCAGTCTGGCATCTCTGAAGAAGTAATATGACCGCACCGCAAGAAACACACTTGTCCCTGTGTTCAGAAAAGCACAATCTTACTACCAGTTTTCAGCTGTGCCAATGGGTTAGTAGGCTTTTTTTTCCTCTTTCCTCCTCTCCTCTGTGTATTTTCTCAATCCCTGAACAGCAGGCCTGACCAGGAATGGAGAAAAACACAGTACAGAGATAGTGAACTACTTGTACCTCCTGACAGCCCTCATTCTGCCCTCAGAGCAATGGAGATTGGATGTCTGCTTATCTCCAGAGTCACAGAGAGATGGCCGACTATGTATTATCCCTTCTTTAACTAACATACTTCCAATATCCTGTTTAAACAAGAATTACTTATTTAGCACATACACAGAAGACGTGACTGAGAAGTATCTTTTGAATAGAATACCAGCAGTCATACATAGTTTTATTTTATGAAATCATTAAAATGAAAGAAAATGGAAAGGACCTCATTTTCCTCAGACAAATGATAGAGCATGGTAACAAGTGCAACACAGGAAACTTACCTGCACAAACAAAGCAATAATAGCTATGCCGTGCTTCTTCCCTACTGCCTCATCAATGCTGCTGTACAGTGTGGAGTTCCAGTGCATTAGATGAAGCTAAAACAAAGCAGTGCAAATAGACCAATAGAGAAATATGTTTTGTAATAAAAAACCACCAGCAGTTAACATCAATTAACAAAGCCTCAGCATGTGTGTGTCCATGCGTGAATATACATATGTGCATGCCTACAGCTGTGCATGTATATATAAGTGGATTCCTATTATAAACATCAGGAATCCCAAGGAAAAAAAGGTCAGCTGCAGAGAAAATGATGTATAGCCAGTTACCAAATATCTACAACAAAGGTGTGAATAACTATGCTAATGATGCTAATGATGCTAATGATGATTTACCAACTCCCTCACTTTGAATACTGAAATAATGTCAGCTAATGAAACCCACCAATGTTGCCTCTCAGCCAGCCAGCCCTCTTCCAAGGCAGGAGTATAATTATGGACATAGGCTGTCCAAACACACGTTTGACTGGCTGACTGTACTATCTTAATGTCACTTGTCTAACATATCACCTCCCAAGATGAGTCACTCAAATGTCAGTAGTAGGAGCAGGAGAAGTGGTTTCAGGAAAGGTTAAACATAATGAAAGTTAAGCAGAGAAAAATGGCTGGAGGACCACCTTAGGGACAGCAGTGAAAGGGATACTAAAGAGTAAACTATGAGCCCTCAACTGCCTTATTCCACAAGGTCGCAGGGCCTGTAGGAGTTAATGCATGAATACATGTCAGGCAGCAGACACAGGATGGTAAACACAAAGTCTGTTCTGGTGAGGTGTCACAGCATGACTTGGGAAGTGGTGTTTGAGAAAAGTGCTGGAAGACAGACTAGCAGGTGGCTGGAAAGGCAGGAAGGAAGGGAGGGGAGGGAGGGCAAGGAGGAGGGCGGGAAGGGAGATGGGGGAAGAGAGGAAAGAGAAAAGTGCTGGAAAACAGACTGACAGTTGGAAAGAAAGAGAGAGAAAGAGAGGGGGGGAGGGAGGGAAGGAAGGACAGAAGAAAGGAAGGGTAGACGGAAGGGTGGAAAGGTGGAAGGAAGGAAGGAAGGCAGGCAGGAAGGCAGGCACAGCACTATCTACTGAGGTAATATGCATTTCAAACATGAGTTTTTCTAGCACTAATGCTAAAATGTAATCTCTGTGGCTGGGTCTGATAACATTGCAGAGCTTCAGCATCCTAAACACAGCTGCTTTGAAGTTTATCTGGCAACCACTTTTGCACATTCCACACAGATAAAACAGCTAAAAAAATACAAACTCTTAGATTTAATTCCCATTGTAAAATCGTGATCAATGTTTTGCTCAGTCATGTGTCTTAGCAAGTTAAAATGTCACCCTGTTATCTAACATTGTTTCCACCTTCAGCAAAATTAGTTTTTAAAACAGATAGTGTGTCTTCTTATTTCATGTTTTATTTCTGCACAGTAACAGCCTCTGTGAAATGCTTATTGCCCCTTAGACAACAGGATTTCACTCGGGCATCTCAGCATTTCAGAAGACCAGTTCCTCAAGCAATCACCCTCCCCTTATTTAATCTCCAATGACAATTTTGGTCACTCCTCTTGAAGACTATCATTTCAAAAGTCAATACAAAATTTTAAATTAACATCTTGTAAATCAAGTTAAATTCCAAATTTTCATACAAATAATTCTATTCATGCTGATCAAAGGCATCTGCTATGCTAAAAACATGAAACACATTTCTTAAAAAATATAATAATTCATTTGCACGTGAGAACACTAATGCAAATGTACTTGACCACGGCTACAAAACTTCTAGACATACAAATGCTCCCTGTTAGAACTAAGCTATCTATTGCCCATGGATTTACCTGGTGTCATGTATTTTATCACCTACAAAAAGCTTTGTTACACACTTGATTTGCTTTTGGCTTTTAAAGTAACAAAACCGCGGGATCAAATAACGAGATTTCAGCCTCCTACGCTTGCTTTAGCAGAGACAGAACTACCACCACCCAAGCAGATCAAGTCAAAAGCACTGCGCTTTCCGAGACGGGCCTGGCGTTCGCATCAGTATCCACTAGAGGGGGCTCACGGAGCCCCACGATCCTCAGCAAACTCCCGACGTTAAGGAGGAAACGCGACAGAAGGAGGTTGGGGTGACTGCAGTCGGGTTGGCGATGTCCTTGGTGCGGCGAGAACAGCGCTGCGTGGCACCGCGACTCGGTTGGCTGCAAATGCCAGAGCGAGCTTGTCCTTCGGTGGCCGAACAATAGTGCCGAGGGCGACCGCCGCCTGTAAAGAGACCAGGACTTCGACTGTGTCAACAGCCGGGTCTCGGCTAAAGCCGCCGTGGCGTTCAGCGTGTTATGCTCCTTCAGCGGTGAAGTCTAATCTGATACTTGTCTGCATTCTGACAACAGTGGGTTTTTTTCCTGAAGATCTGAAAGGAAAATGCTGAGCCCCAGCGAGAGGAAAATGAGCAAGTGCTTCACACCGTACCAGCCGTGAGCCCAGTTTATCCAGAAACAGATTGCTGTCCCGTGTTAGGCAGTAGGCTCATCAGGGCAGAGACTTTCCTACAATAAGGCTATATATCAGCTAGAAAAATGACGCCAAAACCTCTGTGTAATACTATAAAACATGAAGAGGTCTAGAATTAGTCCGTGCAGCAGCATAAACAGCCTGACAGGAAGACATGCTGCAAAATACACTTAGCTGCTGCATGAAAGGGGGACCACAGTGTGAAAAGCCCTACACCTGGAACTGTTTTCCAAGGAACATACCTACTGGCCAGCAACTCTTCCCACATCTCCAGGGGACATGGGGAGAGTAACTTAAGTATTAGCTACGCATTTTAAGAGTAACTTTAGGTCTCTGCACCCTCTCCAGCCCTCCTTCCTTTCCACCATCTCAACAGGGGTCGGGACAGTCTACTAAAAAAAAAAAAAAAAACATTAACACAAAGACAAAAAAGGGATGTACTTAACACTAATGTAGACATCCCTGGACTAGGTTCGGGTTTACAACATTACTGAAGGTACTGAAACAGGCAGTCAGCACTTTCTGGTCCATAGGTAACTGAGGTTCTGCTCAAGGATGCTTTAAATACATAGTAGGCTCCTTGGAATAAGAATCATCATTTTGTACCAGGTTGCTAAAGCCCAAGGTAGAACGGACTTCTGCTACTGTGTCACTTCTTTAGAGGTGGCAATAATTACAGTGGATTAGTGATGTATTCTTTACACAGCAGGTTGCAAACTCGCTGTCATAAACACTGCCGTACCAAATAGTATCAGCAGGTTCATGAATGGATGAGACCAATTATGGACAAGTCCAAAAACAGACACTAAAGAGAACAGGCAGAGATGCCGCCTCTAGCACTCCTAGTCTTACGACAGTAGATGACTGGGGAGTACAACAAAAAGTGGTCAGGCTCATGTGCTTTCCCTATACAGCATCCCTTACTGACACTGCTAAAGACAGCTTACTGGATGGACCACTGGCCTGATCCAGCAGCGTATTTAGTACATTCCCATGTTCTGAATCAAGGTGATATTTGGAATAGCTCTTCACAGAAAAGGTTCTGGCATTAGGGATTTACAAACTGAAATTAGACAAGCAACCTAATGGAAAATAATAATACCATAATATTTCCTAACAACAGGCCAACAGGCCTCACATCTTTTGCTCTAACTGGTAAGCCCATGCATGCACACGGAAATAAATAAACAGATGTCAACATGCCCTTAAATAAATGGAAGTCAAATCAAATTAATTCTTCTACAGAGCAGGAAAAATGTAGCTTACATGGGGACTGGATAAGTACCTGAAAAAGTGATTCAGAAATGGAGATGCTAGCAAGGAAGTAATAAGGCCTGAAGGTTTGAAGCAAAGCACTGCTTTCAAATCATGGTTTATCCTGTGTATTTGTGTGGTTCTCTAGAGCTGTTCTGCCTTTTGTTTGGTCTTTTTTTATTTGTAATATGACATCATATGAAAACATCAGATAACAGTTTAAAAAAAAAAGATGGCAAGAAGTCTAAAAACAGTGCAAAATTTGAACTCTAGAGAATACAGTCCACAAACAACAAGGCCTGTAACTCCTGTTAATATTTATGGGAATCAGATGTGCACAGAGGAAAGACCCTAGTGCTTTTACAAATCTTGAAACTGTCAATATAATGCCCATGCACATTGACAACTTCATACCCGTGCATCTGTATCTTACAAGTAGCAATATCCAGAGAGGCTTATTAGATTAACACTCTGTATTTTGGTAACCTTCAGTTTTACGTTGATTTGAGACAGCTATACAAAAAGTACGTACTCACAAGGGGTGCCAGTCTCAGATATGAACAAAGCCATATGTGGTTTTTTTACACAATCAGCTGCAGTGTATTGGCAGCTTACCATTGTGTGGTTTTCATTCGGAGTACAAACAAGCTGCATATGTCAGTATGGCAGGAAAGGCTCTGCTCAACTTGTTAGCTAATGTTTTGATACCGGTAGTTATGATGGTTCTATACAACCAAAGTGAGTCAGCTATGCTGTTACTGACTATCGGTGGCTGGCTTGGCATGCCAGACAGTGTATTTTTACAAAATAAACAGAATGCTGTGAGAAACTCTTTAGCACTCAAAAACCACATTTTTCTCTTGGATAAAAAAGTAATTTGGAGCCTTTTAACATTCCAGTTGTAAATCGAAGAATTGTAGCAGTGACTTCCTTAAAATCAGATAAACTCGAAACTCATGAAGGCAAATGATAATAAAGTGCTGACACACTTGATTTGTTCTGTGAACAGCTGGAAAGACTCTCCTTCACAGGAAAGATTAAGAAATTATTCCAGGTAGCAGAGCAAACCCTGCAGAAGGATTATTCTGTATGGAACAAATTCTGAGAATCTTCTTAATTTTCATCCAATCCCCACTCAACCAAAAGACTAGTGATCCCAGTCCTAATGTCCTTGCTTAGGAAAAGATGACACTGACATTAACAAGGGGCCTGTCTCAAATCAAGACTTTCTCAAATTGATTAAGGACCTGAGATTCTGGCTTTAAAATCAATAAACAAATGAAAACCCTACACTTAATCCATTCCTTTCTCTACCGCAGAAATATCTTTTATGTCAATACAAAAAGAAAAGGCCTGAGTTGGTAGATTTTTACACAGAATCAGAGTCCCCAGGATGACAAATTCTGGCAGGAATCAGAGTCACTGTATATGACCTAGCACATTTATCAGTTCTGGAAACCAGTTTCTCTCAGTAAAAAACAGAGTTACCAAAACATGTACATTATTCTTCTGTCTGGGGCACTGGCTGCTTTGTGGAAATCTGCAGGGTCCTAAGCTCACTGGGAACAAAAAGGATCTCTTAAGCATCATTGCTGACCTTACTTTATTCCCAGCTCACACATTAAAATATACAATGACAGCATAATTTACGTTGGAAGTGGCCTCTGAAGTTCAACCGCCTCCTTCCCCCATTCACAGCAGCACCAACTTCAAAGTTAGCTACTAGTCCAAAGTCAGATCAGGTTGCTCAGGGCCTTGTCCAACTACGTTTTGCATATCTCCAATAAAGGAGATCCCACAACCTCTCTGGGTAACCTGTTCTGGGTTTGACCTCCCCCATAGTGAAGAATTTTTTCTCCTTGTACCTAACCAGAATCTCTCTTATTGCAACCTGTGTCCCTTGCCTCTTGCCCTTTCACACTCCCCAGGAGTCTCTGTTCAGGACCTCAGGCATGAATTGCCCATGACTGCCAGAGTGACGCCTCTTGATGGACTCGTGAATGATGTCTCTTTCTCAGACCCTCTCAGTCATCCACTTATGTGAATGACCATGTTTCACCTAAGCTTACTTTCACCTAAGCTTGCCTGACTCTTGCAATGTCAGAAAAGTTGCTACTAGCTCTGTCCCTTACTGCGACATGCTGGCGTGCATCTGTCACCCAAGTGCCAGACCAAACATGAGACAGGCTCATTCCTTAGAGGAAAATACACTCTGAAATAAATCACAGCTCATCTTTTGTTATGACATATCTGATTAATGGTAAGGGGAGAAGAAGGTCTCTGCTCCAACATTTCTGCACTCTTATATGATCTTATTCTTACAAATTTGCTATAAACCTGCACAATCTGGAATGACTTGCTACCATAAAAAGGAGTCCATATACTGTAACTGCTTTCTTTATGAATACTTATTGCTAAACTACTGAAATCCTAATTTGTTGTTGGGATCCCTATAAAAGAGTGTTCAATGTGCAGTGGCTAAGCCAGGCAGTTTGGAACAAAGCACCAAGACCACACCCCACTGGAGTCAAGGGGAAATGTGCCAACAGCAAAGCTCCTCCTGATCTCCCTGGCACCAGAACCAGGCCCTACAGAGGACTTAGGCTTTATAAAACCACCAGCAGCTGAAGCAGCAGGAGGCAACATGAAACACCTGCCCAGCCTGGGTGTAGGTCCTGCCTCAACCTAATTGGCAACCACAGCCCATGTTGCAAGAGGTTGTGACGTGGGGGATCCTTCTGTTCAACAGGCTCCTGTTTGCGCTCTACACACAGTAGAAGACCATAATTTTTAAATAATTCCTCTTCAGATCTGCATGTTAAACTATCAGAACATCAGGTTGTGACACTATCATCACTAGGCTTGCTTGAATCTATGTTGCTGCTGCAATCGCCCATTGTACTTTTTCCACTCTCTACACTCTTACTGTTTGCTAAGGAGCTAATTATTATTACAAAAGCTTCTTTCTTCAATGCATGCTGCATCATGTGTAAATTAATCTTCTGGAAAGCTTTGTTCCTTGGTCAGAACTAGGTTATACAGCTATTTCTTGTTAGCTGTACAACTAGCAATTACAAGCTCCAGAAAAGTCTGCTTAGTCTAGTAATATTACAGGACAAGAAGGCATCTAAGGATGAAAGATATGTTATTGCTCTCATTATCTTCCCAAATCTTATTTCAATTCATATACGCTGAACCTCAGAAGACTAACAGTTAGGTGAATACTGCATCACCACATCTTAACCGGAGTTGCATCTAAAACAAGTTAGTCTGGAAATTTTGAGCATATTGCTTTTTGTCATGTTTCTGTCACTGCTGAGAGAGTGGAGCTGAAACTCTGTTTTGATTCCATGTAAATGTAAATCTATATCCCTAAGGTAAATTAAAGCCACTTTGGAGCTGCTCTGCTAAAGATTGTAGAGCTAAGAACTGTTCACCTCGACTCACCCAAGTTTGTTAGAGATCGGTATATTCCAGTTTCATTCACAACATGCCATAAAAGCTGAGGAGGGAACAGTACAAATGGGAAACACTGGCTACCAAACTAGGACCAGCATAAAGTCTTTCTCCTGGTTTGAGAGGGATGAAATGAAGCTGAGGATTTCAGCTAGTAATAATGGAAGGCAACACAGCCTAGTCATACAATAACAATGTGTTAATTTCGACAATGCAAATATTGCGTAAACAACATCACAGGAGGACAAAATGTGGAAAAATTGTGTCTTGCCATTATACATGAGCACAAGAATTTATGAGTTGATACTTGACTTGGCACTGAATTGTTTCAGGAAGCAATTGACTAAGGGGCTGGCAGTGACCATAACATACAGTAATTAAGTTCCAAATCCTCACAAGGGGACCAAACCAAGGATATGACCAGGGCACACAGCTTCGAGAAAAGTGATTAAAAAAACAGAAAGTTAGTTATTAACAGCCTGAAGGAGAGGTTTAGGAAATTGAAGTTAATGGAATTGATACAGAGGCTGTTTGAAAATATCTTCGGAGAAGCAGGAGTACGTGTACATACTCCATGCCACAAAAAAAGAAACAAAAACCCATGAAGTAACAAAGCCTGCATAGTTAAACATTACAGTTCAGTCAAGGTAAATATGCTTCCTTTGAAAATGCAAACGCAAATAAAAGTAAATTACTAGATCATGAACTCTGGGCAAAATCAAGAAGAAGAGGACAAGGAAGTAGCCAAGGGAGTTAGGTTATTAATCAGTGTACTTGGTTTATGCTTGTAGGCTTGAATTTTTCAATGCTTCTATTGTGGATAGGTGCCAAAATGCCACTGAATTTCAGTAGAAATTAAATCTTTAAAATTTCATATATTGATCGTTGTCATGAAAAAATTACATAAAGGGAACTCTGTGCCTATCTTTGAAAGTAACACTAATTTCAGTACTAAGACAAACAAGCTGAAAGCAGCACCAAGAAACACAGATACAATACTGTTAGCATTAAACACCTCCTGATTAATATAATGTGGGAGAAGGGAAAGCACAGCTTCTGCTGAACTTCTGCTTGTTACAATTTATTGAAAGTGTTAAAGATCCAGCAAGTCTAGCCTGTGGGTTAACCGTCAGGCTCCAAGTATGTACAGAACAAGATGACATTCCCTGAACAAAGAAGTCTGTAATCTAAAATCAGAGAAATTAGGTGCAAACAAATCAAGCTGGAGCAGAGTACAAGGTATCCTGGAGATACTGTTTAAACAACTTCGCAGTCACAGTGTGAGATACTATGTCTCAGGCCAAAAGCCAAATTCACAGCTAGAACGTGCAGAAGAAATGCTTGACTGGGACATCGGGGTAGTCCAGAACCCTTGCTGACTGGTGCTCTCCTCTCCATGAACATCTTTGAAAGAGGGCAGAACTGTAACGTGGCTGTAAATAAAATTATTTTAGTTGGATCATAAAAGGAAGGGTTACAAAGACACCTTCCAAAATCTATTCTGTTTCCAAAAAGCCAGTCAAGCAACACCAAAAGTAACCTAGGCAATTGTGTGACATACCTTCAGGTGTGCCACTGAAAAGGTAAGGAATAGTAGGACTACTGAATTATTTGCAGCATCTCAGGAAACACTCTCACAGTTGCTGTGGCAAATTGCTTGTGCTAAAGAAGTATCTATATTGGTAAGCCATACTGAAAAAGAGTAATAAAAACATTGCAGCATCTAATATTAAACAGGAATTTGTGTTCCCTTTGAACAGTCTAATCACACGCAGTAGCCTCATTTCATGTAAGGCAAAGAACTACTGGTCCATGGCAAAAATGAAATTAACAGCAGGAAGTACTGATGTATACGGAAAGACTCAAAAGACTACAGCTATGAAGAGTAAATTAAAAAGAAAAGTAATGGGAACCATAAAAAATCCAACTGAGTGGTCTTCTTTCTGTTCTGGCAAAAGAAGCCAAAAGGTTAAAAAAGAGAAAATTAATTTAAACTTAATAAAAAAAGGAAAAACAGGTCAAATCTTGTGTCCCTCTTCTAACCAGAGATGGACTAACGCTTCAGAAAGAGGCTTCAGTTCCACCGTATACAAGGTTAGGAAACAGGAAGGGGACACAAGGAGGATGACACGAAGCCAAACATCAGAGCAGTTCTCTCAGCACTCACAGGAAGGCAAGACACAGGCATAAACTATCTTTATGGTTAATGCAACCACAACACCAATCTCTTTACCTATCTTAAGTTTCTGTGAAGGACACCAATCTGCAGAAAGCTTTGCAAACCCCACCTAGACCCCTTTTGTTCAGGCCTTGAACCAAAGATCAAAATATCTCCTTGTTTGCCCACAGAAGCTGCATACATGTACATTAGCATGCCTGCTTCTTAGGAAAATCATTGTCAAAACATGGAAAGGTATAGCAGAAACTGAGGATGCTGTAATTTGTAATTTGTGTGTATATATTTTTTTCTTCCCATTTGAAAGCACAAGCCCTGCTTATTTCTACTGGCACGCACAGGAGATGAAAAGAAAACAGGAATTTATAAAAAATTAACACTTTTTGAACGGTAATAAAAGTATACAGGCTAAGAAAAGGAATGAAAAAGGCAAAATACCCTTGTTTCTAGATTGCTGACTATCAGTATCAACCTAATCAGTAAGAAAACAAAAAGCTACAAAGTTATTACTGCCAGATTCATAGGTCAAGCTCTTCACTGTGCCAAGTTTCTACCCAGTGTGTGAAGCAAGGAGCACCACAGAGCAGGTTATTGTTCCCTGATACCAAGTCTGGCCCCAGCGAACAAGTAGGCTGAGGTGCCCTGGGTCTGCCCTTACCTGTGCTAACAGGAACAAATATATATTCAAGGCTTTCTTTTTCCTTCCCTTGAACTATGAAGGCCAGGAAGGAAAAAGCAAGCATTTTAATGCAGGACTATCCAGCCTGCTTTTACTCTGGATTCTTGCCAACTTGAGTGGGTGTATGTGTATGTCTGCACGTGCTTTTACAGCTCCACAGTTAGAAAGAGCAAAGCTTGGAAAAAGGACTGGCCCTTGATGAATAGTTGATGATACTACAAACTAACAATGCCATCAAGAAGACAGAAAACACAAAGTGCTATGGGTTAAGTATTTAATTCTGGAAGTGTTGTTTATATGATTAAGCATTTAATATAAGCATGTCCAATTGCACAAAGTATTGGCTGCAATCTGTTGTCTTGGATTTAAAACCAGACTGTTCATACATAGAAGGATTTAAATAGCGATTTAATTTTCAACAATAGATTCTCTAATGAAGGCAGAATAAAAACCACTCCTTCCCTGCTAATTTACTAAGTTTTATTAATAACTGATTTGAATCTCACAGTTCCCTGTGTTTCAAAGCTAAGGGTCTCTCTAGAGAGATGAGAATCTGCAGCTACATATTTCCTTCTTCAGCCATAATCTTGACTGTTCTCCAGTGAGCAGTTGCTCTTCCATACTATACTCCTCTAGCAAACTCGTTCAGGTTTTTTTCTATAATGTTGGCTAAGCTTCTGTTGAAATAATAAACTTCGTTATGCATCTCCAACAGCTTTCCCTTGAATTGCAAGTTTGCAGATTGCATGATGGTGTTATACTTTTCTCCTCTCCCATAGTTCCATAAACTCTGCAAATTTTGTTAAACTTCAACTGTTCCCCTGTCCAGTTCATTACATGGCTTAATGCTGGCACAGCAAGAAGGCAGGAATACCAGTGAGACTATCTCATTGGCAACACTGTGGTCTACGGACTAGGGCATCAGATAGCCCTGTGGTTAAATTGCTGAACTGGGATTTACAACCTAAGTTAGGTATTTCGGTACTACAGTGTCTGAAAGTCTTACTAGAATTCAAGCGTCTAGGAATCATGAGTCTGTTCTCTGTCAGTTCTGAAAAAGGCATCATGCATGACCATGGCCAAACAATTTAATCCCTTTGAACTTGTTTTCTACCAGTTTGTTGGCAATAGCAGAACTTGTCTCCCTCACACTGATGTTTTAAGGATTACATTATTTGTGCTTGTGAAGCACTCAGGCATGACAGCAAATACGTGTGGAAGCCTTAAAAGGTTTTCAGCTCTTAGATTATCTGCAAGTTTCATCCTTTTTAAGAGCCATGCATGCACCATTAGCACAAATAACACAAAATTTTGCGTTTAGCATCAGAAAGCTATTATCTCTCTCTTAGATCAGTCCCTCATGAACTGGGGCCAGTCTAGGAACTGGTCCTGACTCAAGCATGCAGTGTGGAAAACGACAAAATAAGGAATCTCCTTTCCCAGCTTCTTCCACAAGTGACAGGTCTCTTAGACAGAACAACAGATAGGCCTAGTGGTTAGGGCAAAGTGCCAAGGAAAACCAAAGAGGAAAACCAAGGCACCAGGAAACTGAAACAAGATGCAAGCACAGTGCCAGCAATGGTCATGGCAGAAATTAGAAAATTATGTACAACTGAAGCAAATCACGTCAAGGGCACACAGCCAAGAAAAATGGCAAGGAAGAGACTTGAGCAGCCATCTTGTTGCACTCAAACCTGGGTTTAAATCCTCTTCAGAAGTCCCATCTCCTAAGTGACTACACAAGCTCTTCTCCCACAGCAGAGAGAAAACGTAAGTAGCCATCTTGTTAGAGTGGGGAATGGGATTTGCAATATCACAACAGCAGCCTCTATATCCATGAGTACAAGCACTGTCACCAAGACACTGTGTGAGCAAGTAGAGTAAGGAGAAGGCAAAGCTGTAATTCTACTCAAGGCGTGGAAGGGATTCACATCTTTTTAAAAAGTATCAGAGGCTATACTGTTTCCACCGCAGACAGGGATTGCTGAGCTATATTGTTCAAGGTTACTTGCCTGCCTCCACGAGGATGCAGCGCCACCAAACCTGGTACTACAGGCTGCGACTAAACATTGCATCTTAGCCCAGCATGACTGCAAGAAAATTTGGTGCAAAATGTCTATTACAGGTGAAGCGCAAAGGCTGTCTGCAACTTCTGGCAGAACTAAACCAATAAGCTGAGATAAGATGGAACAGCGAGCCCAGATAAGGGCTCCCCTCATGAGTCAGTCCTTCTCATTCTCATTTCCTTCACCCAACTTCTCTCCACCTGTGACATTTCTCCTCAGAAGAGTTTCTCCTATTCCTATTCTTCCTATTCCTATTTTCCTGTTCCTACAAATCCCAGTCATTTGTATTTTGGACCATTTATTTCTTAGAAGAATACTGAAATTCCCCATCCTGGTAGAAGTTAGAAATCACAGACTATTGCAACTGCCACCTGAAAAGAATTTTAGGTGCATATGACCCATGAAGGTTCTCCACACACAACTGGCTCTAAGTAAGATAACTCTTAAAAGAGAGACAAAAGGATAAATAGGCTTCAGTATAGACTGTTAATGCTACTCTTTGACCTGGTGTCTGGCAGCTTGTGTCTTCCACAATCCAATAAATAAATTGCAGATTTTGCACAGAAGGGAAATCACATTTGCTGCCTCTGAAGATGTGTACGGTTCTTCCACAGAGCTTAACTGAGCATTTCTCAGGCACTAGCCAAGCTAAAAGCATGTTTGTGCTAGCACACCGGCCCATTTTTGTACCTGCTTTTTTCATGAATCCACAATACAAAGCACACAGATGTATTCCCTGCAAAATTCAAACTATATGGGACTGAGCAAAACAAGGGCCAATCCAAGCTCATATTGACAAATTACCTAGAAACAAAGTATACTTCAGAGACTGCATGTGCCTATTTAGGTCAAATTAACCCTCAACCACAATAAAGATATAATGCTGAAAGAGCTTAGCAACTAGCAATCTCAAGAGTCATAAGCTGGTCATGTGTGCTTTTACAATGATGGCAATTTTGTTTTTATCTTATTGCTGGTTTTCTGTTTCCCAGTATACTGGGAGTGGACAGAGGCTTCTCAGCTTTGTACCACTACAAAAAACCCAAACAGAAGTCACATCAATTAGGGGACCGCGGGGTGTACGGTACACAGAAAAATGCAGAAAAATACTTAAACACCTGCACATATGGGGCTAGGGTCCCACGTAATACAATTCACTGACAGCCCTGGAATTGGTGCTAGGACCAATTTTGCCCATGGAGTGCTGTGTAAAGCTAAGTATTATTGTTATGTTTGTAAATGGCATCTCCATAATGTGCAAAAAATTGTTTCTGTATAAATCATTGTAGATTTGGAAAACAAAACTGAAAACATCTGCTTAGATATTGGCCTGATTTTCCTGTGTTTTTCCACAATTCTGTCCTCAAAAATTAGATAATGTCCAATGGGCATATCTACTTTAAACTATTATTAATTTGTTATTCACAACCTGTCAAGAATATAGCTATTACATGAATGTCATCACTTTCTTCTAAGATGCACTGTTTTAATCACAGCTCACAGTATTCATCTGCAATGATTCCAAAATTTAGAAAATCGTCCAAGCCTTTGAGTAACAAGTTAATTCTCCACCAGAAAACATGGATAATTTCTGAGCAGAGTTCCAGACCGCAGCACGAAGCTACGTAACCCTTCTGGAATCAGTTCTTCTTGCCTCCTGTTAAATTCATGACTGCTAAACAAGATATTCTTCATTCATAGGTCTTGTACTGCCAAAGTGAGTGGCATGAATTATTTTTTTTTTTCACAAGCAGGTAATTAATGCAATCAGCTAAAGGCAACAGGATTTACTCCTTGGTTTGAAACCTTTTCTTTTAGGGTTTATGACTGGGATCATAGTCCCATTAAAGCTACTGGCAAAAATCCACAGATATCAGAACTGAGCTCACATATTAGAAACCACTGTCGCTATGGATTAAATCCTGCTTGCCATTCACGCCTATCCAGTCCCATTGCAGTTCGTAAGTCTCTGCATAAAAAGGGAGAGACATGCTTGCATGCACACTATCCCTCAGGCCTTCTATTACAATTAAAAATACTCTATTTTTTAATCCAAATATTTTGCTAAAAAGCTAATAAGAAACTGATTAAAACAGATGGCAGGATTAAGTAACATTGGCAAAGAATATTAAAAGTTGGCAAAGAACAAATTTCTGTGTTGAAAGCATGACACCTCCCTTCAAGAAATGCCAGAAAGGGGATGCACAGTGTGCAGGTATCTGAGTTCAGAGCCGGGCACAGAGAAATCCCCACACTGAAGACTGTAAAGACTTGAGTAGACAAATGCAATGTTAACAGCCTAACCTGAAGCCCTAAAGCTGTTCACTCTCTTTGATGAGATCCTTAGGCAGGCACCATTGCACATTAACAAAGGAAAACTTAATGGTTTAAATCAGATCAAGCGTAGGATATGTTTTTTGCATTATATTTAACTTCATTCCAGCAGGTATTTCAGTAACTCTGAAAGAGTCTACAGAATGAATTAGTCTGCTCTTCATTACACGACAGAAAGGAATATCTTTTTTTCCTGTACAGAACTGATTCTCATCCTTCAGGCAACTGGATTTTCTTCTGTTCTACTCAAAAACTGTAGGACAGACAATAAAACAGTTTTTAATCTTCCTGCACATCTTGGAAACATTTTTTAAATGATTTTCTGCCAATCCTCTTCTACTGAGAGCTTTCACATGGTTCACAGCTAATATAATCCTACATTTTAAAGAGGATGGATTACAGAGAATTATCCTCCCAGTTATATTACAAGTGGTGAAAGGACCCTTTTTATTTTCTCAGATACAGTTTTATTTCAGAGCAGTGGCCTGGAAATAACTGTTCCCTTATGCTCAGATTGTGCCTTTGGTCACACCACCACTGGGTAACTACAAGGACGAGACACCTTTAAGGCATAATTTTTCCTGTTTCCCTTCACTTCAGAAGCAGTGAAAACATTTTTTTTTCTCCATAAAACAGCACTGATGCCATCATATGGTTCACTTTCTCCTGCTGTCTTTCCTGTCTTTTTTAACTGTAAGTTGATTCAGCCTGGTACTATAGTATGCAGTATTTATACAGAGATTAGGTACAGTGGGACTCCATTTTTAGCTGCCACTATTTTAACTTTGTTAACAAAAAAAAAAAAATTGCAGTAATTTGCTATTTCTGTCCCCCTCCAGCTCCCTGTTACACACCAAAGGTAAGGGAGACAGTCAGAGTTTCATTAGATCTTCATTTGTTCTTCCTCCTTCTCCAATCCATACTCTTGGCATGAAGGAGAGGAATAAAGGTATCAATCAATCAGTCCTCTCTTTCTTACACCTAAATCAGGTTCAGGTAAATCACATGTGTAAGTGTGTATTTTACTGCTCTGTGGAAAAGTGCACTGTAAAGCACAATCTAATCTTTGGTACCTTGTTCCATTTGCTGGCAAGAAACATTCTTCTCAATGTTAAGACCATTACTAAATATTTAGCACAAGCAGTGGCCAAAGTAACTTGGGCCAAAAGGCAAAGTAACACTGTTTACGTGCAGTAGAAGTACTTGGTGAGAAAGATTTCTGGAGAAAGGTGCAAAAATGTCTCCTTTGAATTTCTGGCCAAAAGGCAAGAATGGCTTTCATGCTCTTGTTTTCACAGAGCAGAGAGAGGAGTGTTGTACCAATATCTACAGCCCTCTGCTTTTCCCTTGTTTAAATAAAGACATGTTCCATTATTTACCTTTGACAACTATTTATTGTTTTGTCCTGCTTTCCTGACAGATTGCAAACACAGATGTTTCAGTGAAAATGATAACACTGGTCTATTACTGTCAACATTCTGGTTTCTTCAGTCAAGGAAGGTGGAAAACACAGCTTTGCTGAACTTCATATAATAATAAAAATAACAACAAACTCAGCCTCCAAGCCACATGAACAATGTTTTTCGACAGTATGAATTATTTCAAGAAGCTGTTCCTGAGGTTACATAAGCTTAGTAGTCTAACCCATTTCACGATGAACCTATATATCCTAACCATGTGCAAAGGCCCCAGCTGTCTACTAAGAAATAATAGATTTTTGCACTAAGAGACAAAGGTTTATTACCCAACTAATACAGGATATTGCCTAATTTCTATAAAAGCAGTTATGGTATCAAAGGTGAAGAGACTAAGAAAGTAACTGAAGAGTGTTCTTCCAAATTTTGAAAAGTAACAGTCTTTTTTAAAGTCATCCTTTACAAAGATCATTACACTGATAATCTGAAGCTGTTCCACAACTATTTGGTCCAATGTAATAAAATAAAGCCTTACAGTCTTCAGTCCTAAAAAACAGACTGCTGCTGCAGTCAATAAATAGTCTTAGTCATCTCAGATAGATCTCTTCAAACTCAAAGTTGGTTTCTGTAGAACTGCTCAGGTTTTCTAATAGTGTAATAGTTGAGTATATTAATCTGGGCCTAGTTTGTTGTATTGTTAATGTACCTACTTAAACCAAGCATTTATGTTCTCATACTACTGCTTATCCCCTTCACTTGTCTCTCTCCCACAAACAGAAGAGAATTTAAAATCCTTATTTGCTTTGTAAATCATTTCTAGTTTCTTAGGAAAACATCCTACTAGATTTGCTCCACTGGCAGAATATCCAAACTTATGCACTTGGTGCTCAACATATTTGTAGGCATGCATTTGTGCACAAACAACTGCCAGCTTATTTTGTATGTAGTACAGGACAAAAGTATAAACTACACCAGACTGCTTGTATATAGCCAAAATAAGCACCCATTCCTGTTTGTGTTCAGTAACTAACAAACCCAGTGAAAATCAAGCCCAATATGCATTCAGAATATGGTGATTTCCAACAACTGTATAAACCAATACTAATGTTAAAAGTTAAGAAAATAAGATTTCCTGGTCTCTTGATCAAAATGATTGCTCTCCACAAAAAAAAAAAATTAGATGGGGCAATCCCTGGAATGGAAACAGAACATCTTCCACTCTGGAGTCTCAGGTGTACTACTTCCTAAACGTTTATAGTGGTCACAAGCACCTGTTTTATTATTGCTCAAGTATAATACTTGATTTGGACAATTTGAGATGGATTTAATATAGCCGCTCTTTGTGCCTATAGCAGAAGGAAATGCAGCTCATCTGTCAAACAAACTGGCCTCCACATTCTTGCAACATGAAGCAGAAGATGATGAACTGGCTCAGCCAATACACCTGTGTACAGCTGACCTTGGATACAACAAGCTATGCTGTCATTTTCTGCCAGAAGAATTAATCTGCATAAGGATCTGTTTGCAAAATTAAGCATTCACACTGTATTTAAAGTGTATTATGAGTCAATTCTTTTCCTGCTACAGAACTTTTGCATCAGTAAGTATTTCTTGGAGATCAGAGTCTAGCTGAAAGCTGCTTAGATCCAAGAGACGGGATAACACCGGCTTGCTCATCTCCTGGTGATGTTCTTCAACTGTGCCAGAATTCTGTTTGTGCAGCTGCCGTGCTACTTTTAAAGTAGGTGAAGAATGAAATCCCTTCATGGCTGATTAAGTTTGTTGTTTTGCATCTCTGGGTCAAGTATATTTTTCTCTGGACTGATTTGGAGTAGAGAATTCTGGGGTTTCTGCAAATTATCAATAGACTGTTCCCACATACCACCAAGACTGTTTGCAAAGTGGTCCTTAATAAACAAGGAGACAGGAGACCCTGACAGAATCCCAAGTACAGTTCTCAACATAGTTCACATCAATATTTCTTGATCACCACATGCTGGATCAGCCTTGAGGAAAAGCACTAAGCAGAGCTGTTTCATAATGAACTACTTCCTGCCTCAGGGGAACACTGCAGTATCCTGAAGGTCTTACTGCCCATATAAATCATTTTGTATCTACTATGCCAGGTAATCAGGATGCAGAGGTGATTCCTGTGCTTTCCCTTTTGTTGATGAGTCTTCCCCACTCAAGTAGTCCTCCTGCATTGCTAGGATCCGCCTGAAATCAAGTTGCAAAGAAGATCTACATGTAGATGTGGCACTTAGGGACATGGTTTAGTGGTGGACTTGGCAGTGTTAGGTTTATGGTTGGACTCGATGATCCCAAAGGTCTTTTCCAATCTAAATGATTCTATGATTCTATGATCTGCCTCAACTCAACCTGCAAAGCCCCTGTTTTGATGGACCAGTGCAAAATAGCAAACAGCAGAGACAACAACTCTTAAAGAAAGTACCTGAACAACCCTAAGAATTAGATTGATAGTGTAAGTCCACAAGCTTTTTACACTTAGCTCTGCAATAGCTGCTCTAATACTTTTTACATCCTTTTCCATAAAGCAGTTCTATTCCTAGCTACTATTTTCTAGTGGCCTAGGGCTCATGAATACAGTGCTACAATAACAAATTTCCTAGCACTGAACAACACAGAGAAAAAGGAAACAGTTTCAGGCTTGTGAGGGACTATGATAGATAAATAAGGCAAAAATAATTCAAAGAACTCTGAAAAAATCTTGAGTTTCTTTAAAACCAATACTGCACAACAAATTAAATAACAGATGCAAAGCTGAAGTCACCAAACATCAGGGTTGGTATCTGTTAAAAGCAGTCTTGCAGCCCAGGGTCTAAGGGATACTCCAAGCCACTCCTTGACAAGTGTAAGCAATGTGGCAGTGGGAAGTGAAGCAATATTATGAATGGCTGCTGGAGAGCAGGAGAAATAGGTCCCAGCAGTCTGGGTTGCCTAGCAGCCCAAACTGACGCCCCATGAACAGCTGAACTTTTTCAGGCTGCATTATCACTTTGCTTGTGTTTCAAGATTTTGCAGTTCATTGAGATATTACAGAACATAGCCATGAATATCACATAATCTTCAATTTTCAGGTATGTAAAGCTATTTCATTAACAAATTGCTCTACACTTATTCCAAATTTACCGAAGTTGTTATTATTCACCATGGAAATATTTCCAGTGCCTAGTTCTCCCCATCTATAGCTATTACTCAAGGTGACATAGGAAGTGTTGAACAGCAGATCTTGTTAGAACACTAATATTATTAAGACAGAAGTTAATAATTCTGCAAGTTAACTTTATGACCAATTAGTCATACAATGTGATGAGTGCTGGAGGCATTCTATTCCAGATGCATATCCTAATCTACCTGCACTAAAGCACAGCTCAGCAAGACAGCTTTGTGGTTGAAATACAAAGCAATAAAATGCTGAGTTAAAAGAAACTCTTTTGAACTATGAAGAACTCAGGCTATGAAATAAAATCTTTTGCATTTAGCAGGTGTTGTGCAATGCAGTGTCACTCTTACCTCCATGGGAAAGGCCTTAAAATTAACCGTGTGTTCAGAACCACGCTGGTTTTCTCTCCCCCAGTGAAATCGAACATCATGTAGTTCAAACTCATGTCCTCGAGGTAATGGCCCCCCTATTAGCACTGGGAAAGAAGACAAATGGTAAGGAACTTGGCTTTCAAAGCAGACAAGCCACTGAATATATTCTCCAAATACAATGGGGATATTGTTGCAAGCTTCTTTATTATCAGCCGTACTAGAGAGGAGAAGAGTAAAGTTGACAGACTTGACATCTTCACTTTTGAAGTACCAGGCAGGTACAGAACACGAATTCAGGCAGTTATGAACAACAGTGAAATTGCTGTCATGCTGCACTCTTTGTTTTATGAGGCAGAACAGCTGGTCATAACACGAAATAAAAACATCGTACCTTTATCAGTCAGAAGAGGGAATGTTTATTGCTCTTATCAAGACAGTAGCTTTGTGCTCGAAACAGATGGCAGGGGTTCTGAATTGAACTGGTAACTACCTCCAACTTGTCCGAATGCTTCATCTCTGCCACTTATATTTGTTATGAGTCACAGAAACGGATAGAAAACTTTTGATTGTCAATATTTTGCTAGGTAAAGGTGTTCAGTCATATACCACCTGTCAGGCTTCTGAGATACAGAATGCCTCCATATCCAAATATAATCAAATGTACACACAGGAGCAACAACATACCTCATTTACTTAAAAACAGCTTCTAGGCAGCCATGGCTTTTTTTACTTCAGTTTTTTAAACATCTGGAATTTCTTAAAAGCATCTGTCCTCAATTGCAACACACACACAAAAAATTTATATAGTAGCTTGATACTTTTGCATTAATAGAGACTTCCACCATAAGTAGTAAAAGCAAGCAATTGTACTTGTGAGGCCCAATCTACTTTGGAATTAATCAATGGAAACATTTTGCCCAGGGATTTCTGAATCTGCTTCAGATCAAATATTATTCCACAAGCTGTAGGTAACTTCCCACTGAAAACATTGAATACTGGCTTCTAGGCAGGGCTGGATTTTACTTAAGGGCATTCACAGTCTTCCCCAGAATCCACTAAATTCTAGCTTGCATTTAAATGACTTTGAATTGATCTTTCACAATCTCTGATAATTGATAAGGATTATTTAATTGCATAACCTACAGCTTTAGAGAATTAAAGTTCCATAATATAAAGTTATTTTGACACACAAACTAAATAGCCTTAGTTTGGAGCACAAGACATAGTGTAATACTAAAACATAATTTAGCAATTGAATCATATTGCAACTGTACAAACACAAAAACAAAAGTACAGAACTATAAAAAAACTGAAAGAAAACTATCAGTTATGGTTTTCATAAGCAATTACACTAGAGAAAAAAGTAAAATATTCCAATTAATCCCCCTTTAATAATTCTTCATAACTAATCTAACAGCTAGTAGGGTTTCTAAAATGAAATGTCCTAAATGTAGTTACAGATTCAGATTTGCTTCTTAAACTTGCTTTATCTGTATTCTATCTATACCTACATCCTATAGGGAAAATCTACAGATCTGGTGAACATTGGGGGAAACAACCAATTGAAGTATTTACGGAAATGTGGACAAACAAAAAGAAACATGATACTCAATTAGTGCTATTTCTTAGGAAAATGGAGCTTTTTCTCTGTTTTAAAATATTGCCTCCAGAGAAAGTGTAACTAGAACAAATGTTCTCTATATGGTGTAGTTCTGCACCTCCAGGAGCTTCAAAGAGTTTATTTCTGAGGCTTAAGTTATAACACTGATCCCATGATAAAAGTATTTCAGTGCCTGAAGCATGTTTATCTTTCCTTTGCCTTTCATCAAACCGTGATCCTTGTCAATGCATGAAACATGTTTAACTTCACTTTGCCTTTCAGCAATTTTTGATCCTCATTAGAAAATGATCCTAAAACCATCATCCACTGTGCAATCCACTGCTAGCTTAAAAGAAGTCTCTGTTAGTAGGATATCCTCTAAAGCATTTTTCAATATACAATTCCATTACACAGTTGGTCATGCTTCTTCCACCTAATGCATAACACATGTACGATGATCAAACTGGAAGCAGCCTGTGAAAATGTTTGCAATCAAATAATGAGAAGGATTTGGGAATTCCAGATGGATTGCGTGTCCTGAATTAAAGGATAAAATCAATCACCAAGAATGACAAATTGATTTTTAATATGTATCTTAATCAGTTTACTTTTTTCCACAAAGAAGTTTTTCTTTGACTGTTAACATTACAGTAGATGAGGATCTCTTGCACATTAATTGGACAGAGTTTCAAAAGCACTTAGTGCTCAACAGTTCCCATTAAAATAATCTGGCTAAATGGATTTGTCATCAGAGATCCCCTGTGAGGAAAAGAAGCTGCAGGAGTTTCCGCAGTCCCTGAAAACTGGCCAGAATACTAGGTCAAACACAGCTTATTAACTCTTTTCTCTTCTTGGTAGGGATAACAAATGTTGTCTTCCCCCTCCCAAAAATGGAAAAATTATCCCCAGTTTACAAATAGAGAATGGGAAATTACGTAACACGAAAACTAAGGAAAAGCTGAAACTAAAACAAGATTTCCTAAATCGTAATTCCATACCTCAGTCATAAACTTTTATTCTATTTCACATTTTCTTATATTTAAAGACTCATCAGTCTGGCATCATGCTGCATTCAAGTTTAAAAAGTAGTCTTTCCTTCTCCTAAGTCTCCAATGGTTTTGCACATATATGCATTTAGGTGTGTTGGTCCCATCTTATTAATTATTGCTACTAAGTTACAAACTGCCCCTGGGAAAGGTAGAGTTGAAGGAGTTGCATTTTGGCATGCAAGCAATGACATCATTTGCAGATGCTCTCACTTCCTCCACAGGAGAATTCAAGAACTTTCCTGATCCTGCAGAAAGACCTTGACTCCTCGGGAAAAAGCTCTGCTTCTGATGCAGGCAGTACAACTGACTGGAAGTACAAAATTTCTACTCTATTGCAAATCTGCAAAATTCTGTAGAAAGAAATGTTCTGTGTTGCAATAATACATGGAATTTATCATGGAAAGGAAATTATAAAGGAAAGCATCATTAGTAAAATAACAAACCCTTCCTTTTTAAAAAATTCAGTGTAAAACTGAACTGACTCCTTCACTCCCAGCACAGCTGTAGCTCCCAGGACTACTGGGATCTCAGAAGGAAACAAAACTTTGAATGTCTCATGGTTTGACAATGTTCGGCTGTTTGAATGCCCCCCAAAGGTTGTTACTAGCTAAGATTGGTTAGAATAACTTGGATACTCTTCCAAACACATGGTAAGAACTACCACCATGCTGGAAAGCACAATGGACTTTTTTTCTCCCTACTTTCTTTACAGTTGTCTCCTTCAGACAGAATAGTTTACCCAGATGAAACATCTGAATGAGATACTGCAATTTCACTTAAGCTGGAATTGTTTCTTTTATTATTTGCTTCTAATTCCTATTTGATGAATGACACAAAAAAAAAAACCTTTAAGAAATGAGGACCGCTTCACTACCTGCTCTTCATCAACATTGTAAGCATGTATAACTGGAGTATCTATCTTAAGCTGCCGAATTCTGTAGTTAGTACTCAGAACCCACTCAAATTAATGGAAAAAGCTCTTTTAACTTACACGGTCTTCAGACCAAGGACAAATTTTGCCAGCTGTACAAAACCATTTGGCATCACGCTGTCTTAGTGATAGTCTGGACTGCTTCTGAACACAGACAGCTGTTAATGCCAGTGCATTAGATGACACCGCCACAGGAGGAAATTCTGGACATGCTCTGAAGCAATCTGACTTACCATCCAGTTTGGCATTGAAACTTGCAGTTCCCATTGCTCAGCTTACTCCTTTTCCTGCTGAAGTCAACAGCAAGAACACTCTTACCGGCCGCAGGGCATGCCGAACGGGCACTGCTCGCTGCTGGGAACAGTTGCTGCTCCTGTGCTCGGGGCTACACGTACAGCGAGCCTTAAGGCAAGGCAAGCTTTAGCGGGGAAAGCAAAGGCCGTGTTTCAGCATACCTGATTTTGACTTCAGGGCAATCTGAATCGAATGCCCGTCGTTGATCACTTCGCAGTCACGACACACTACGTAGTTCGGCGACAAGCGCACCTCCAGGAGCGAGGGGTCATATTTAGCTTCTCTCGAGTTCAAGTTAATAGGCGACTGGTACTCCCCGTTAGCGTCAGGAAAAATCAGCCCCCACTCCACTCCTGAGACACAAGAGAAAGCCGTTACGGGGAGACCCGGCACCCGGCGCTGCACGGCGGCTTCCCGGGACAGCCAGACCCCCCCCGCCCTCACCGACCGCCTCGCTGCTGCCCACCGGCGCGGGAAGGCGCGGCGGGGGACGGGGGGGGGGCTGCTCCGCGGCACCTCGGCCCGCCGGCCCCGGCGACCGCTGCCGGGCGGCTCCGCGGCCGCCGCCGCCCCGCGCCGCAATCCCGCCGGCGGCGGCGGACCTGCCGGCCGCCGCGGGCCGGCGCTTCCCCACTCCCCGCGGCTCGGGGCGGCCGGGGGGGGCGATTTTCCCTCCGCTCCGCCACTGAAGTCCTCCCACCACCGCCACCTCCTCCCCCGGCCGCGGCGAAAGTTTCTCCCCGCCGGAGCCGCCGCCCGCGCCTCACCTTCCTCGTAGCCCCACTCCGGAGCCTCCTCCCGGCGCGGGAAGGGCTCGGCGCCCTCGATCAGGCTCCTGTCAGCCATGGGCGGGCGCCCTGCGAGCGGGCCCGGCGGCCGGCGGCCGGGCGGGGTGTGTGGGGGGGTGTATGTGGCAGGGGGAGGCGTGTGTGTGTGTGTGTGTGTGAGGGGGCGAGGCGGGCTGGCTGCGCTCCGCGCCGTGCTCGGCCCTCCCTCCGCCCTCCCGCCCCCGCCGGCGGGCGTCGTCGTGTGGCGGGGCAGGGGCTGGGGCAGGGGGAGCGGCGCGGCCGCCGGGCGGGCCCGGGAGCCGGTCGCTGTCCCAGCGGCGCGGCGCGGCGGGCGAGGGGTAAGGGGGCAGCCGCGGAGCGGGGAGCGGGCGGCCGCGGGAGCCGGAGCGCAGGCTGGCGTCCCCCGTGGGCGGCTGCTCCCCTGGTCTCCTCACGTCTTCCTCGCCTTCCCCTGCAGGCTGCTCCCCTCGCCTGGGTGGGTGTCCCCGCAGCTCCCGCTGCCCCACGAGGTGCGCACAGGCGGTCCGTGTGCCCGGGGACACCCGGGGAGAGCAACTTCAACACGGGGAAGGGCAAAGCCCTGCCCCTGGGGAGGAACAACCCGGGCACTGGTACGGGCTGGGGGGCCCCCAGGCTCGAAAGCGGCTTGGCGGAAAAGGACCTGTGGGCCCTGGTGGGCACCGGGTTGGACATGAGCCAGCGATGTGCCCTTGACACAAAGAAGGTGAACGATACCTTGGGCAGCATTAGGCAAAGTATTGCCGGCAGGTCGAGGGAGGCGATCCTTCCCTTCTGCTCAGCGCTGGTGAGGCCACAGGTGGGATCCTGGGTCCAGGTCTGGGCTCCCCGGTGCAAGAGAGACGTGGACATGCTGGAGAGAGTCCAGCAAAGGGTCACAAAGGCAATGAAGGGACTGGAACATCTCTCCTATGAGGAAAGGCTGAGAGAGCTGGGACTGTTCAGCCTGCAGAAGAGCAGGCTCGGGGGGATCTCACTGATGTGTACAAATACCTGAAGGGAAGATGCGAAGACGACAGAGCCAGGCTCTTTTCTGTGATGCCCAGTGACAGGACCAGAGGCAGTGGGCACAAACTGAAACATGGGAGGTTGCCTCTGAACATCGGGAAACACTTTTTACTTAAGAGTGACTAAGCCCTGGAACAGGTTGCCCAGGGAGGTTGTGGAGTGTCCATCCCCAGAGATACTCATCTGAATGCAGTTCTGGGGAACTTGCTCTGGGTGGCCCTGCTTGAGCAGGGGATTTGGACAAGGTGATCTCCAGGAGTCCCTTCCAAGCTCAGCTATATCTGTGATTCTGTGGTTCCTCCTCACCACACAGCACTGTGCCCCTCTTATGGAGGAATGGAGGCCCTCAGTGAGGAAAAGGGAGTTGCTGAATAAGCAAGGGAGTCCAGCTCTGTTCCTTCTGTTCTGAAGGAGAGTTGAGGCCTCCATACTCTTTAGAGTGACCCCTTCATTTAGGCCACATCCAGGAGTGTGGATTCAACTCGTCCTGCAGAATATACAGGATGTAGGGTTTGAGGAAAGTCTTTCCCCAACATAAGGATGCCTCGGTTAAGAATATGAAAGGACTCTTCGTTCTCCTTTGCCAACAGCCATGTATGGACCTAGAGAATGTTCATTCTGTCAAGGGAAAAAAGGACAGAAGATACCTCTGTAACAGAGATCTCCCCTAGGCAGTGGCCCAAACACTTGCATCAGTGACAGCAAGGGGAAAGGGAACCCAGCAGTGACGGTCTGCAATCCCTGACAGCCGCCAGGAAAGGTAACAGAGGCAGTCACATAGAGTTGCTATAATGGTAAGTGGAAGTGCCTTTTGCTTACCATCCTTGGCCACTTAAAGATAGTGACCAGACCTCCCTGCATTCTGGGAGGCTAACAGCCAAGAGGTTAACATCCTGATCCTGTGCTGTTGATCCACAAGGTTTGATCTAGGTGTGGACCTCATGCTTCAGTGTTCCCCCACTCAGCAGTAGTACCTGTGATTGCTGTGCAGGGCTGACATGGGAGCAGAAATTATCATCAGTGTGAAAGTGAGATGGAAGAAAGACTGAGCTGGAACTTCATTAATGAAACAAGAGAGTGCTGGTTCATGGGCTGCATGCAAGGTGAAAAGAAAATAGGACACAAGAAGTAGAATGTACTGGGCTGGGTTTTTTTCAAGATCAGAACAGAAACACAAGTTTCCTTCTGCAGGATTATTAGTTACTATCTTCACTATTGATGGTTTAAAGGAATGGATACTACACAAACAAACGACAACCGTGGTGCAGCTTATTGAGGCAAAAAAGCAAACAGACATTTTTCCTCATATATGCGCACCTGACATCAGTAAAAACAGAAAACTCAGATTTTTTAACATTAATTTAGTGACATGAGATAACATGTTTTATATGCATACCTGTGTCCCATACCAAATTGGCTTTATTGTTTAAGTTTTATCCCCTGATCACTTCTTAAACACACACTAGTTGTTTCTATTAAAGTCAGTCCCTTTGAATCATTGCTCAACAACATGGGGAAAAAAAAAAGTTTCCCTAAATCGTTGCTGATTCTGGTCCATCTGACTGGAAATTAATTTTCCTCTTTAAAGAGAGTCTCACATATTAAAAAAAACAGTCCTGAGAGGCTGGGTTCATTCCCTTGCTCCTTGAAGAACAGTACTTCATTCATGCCCTCTATTAAGTCCTTTCCTGCAGTAGCTTTCCTGTGGGATGTCTGTTCTAGAATTTCACACTTATGAGGGGCAACATTATCAGATGTGCGAGTTCCTGTTTTGCAATAAATACTTTTCATGGCTTTCCATAGTTTTCATGGCTTCCATTCATAACTGAACTTAAGAACTAAGCTACTTATATTTGTTGCCCTTCCTTTTAACCTTTCCATTCTCGCCATATCTCTCTGCAAAATTAGGCATAGCAGGTAAAGCCTTACTGAATAGTTGGCATTTCTTTATTCCCATATGTCTGCTGAGTTGTTTTCTGTGCAAATATCCTATTTCTTCCATAGTATCTGACAAGCATAGCATGATCTAATCAGCAGATTAGATTCCACTGAAGATTCCTACAACTTCTTTAATGGTGAACTGTGTAAGTAACAAAGGAGTTCAAGGGTATGTCTCCACAATGAAATGGAGCATGGGACAGAGCCCTCACGCTTAACTCCAACCACAAATGCAGATACTGACCTGACCAATCTCTGCACAAATCAACTCATTCATTTGGTATCAGCTTCAAGTAAAAGGATTGAGACAATCATATGGAGATAGTGGCATGATCTAAGCCTTGTTCAAGATCAGTGGGATTTGGTCTCCTTTAATGATGTAGGCACTCTTAGAAGTGTTGTGCTCTGTCAGTCCAATTTTGTTCCTATGTATAGTATACTGATGGTGCCCTATGCACTGCCCTTTGCCACATATTGATGTACTGTGCAATCATTGAGAAACACTCACTGTTGTAGCATTGTGTTACCTGATATAGCTGTCCCAAGACATCCACTTCCACTTCACAGTTCTTTCCTCTCCAATTAAGTGTGCTCTTTGTAGGGATCACATGGTTTATGCCAGCCATCTGTGTTCCATCTCTCTCTTAAACTGACCTTATATCAGTCTTCAGAAACTTTATTGTTATGAGACATCTAAAGTTTAAGTTTGTGTAGAAGCTCCCAATAGTTGCCTTTACTATGAAAAGTTGTTTAATATATAACTATAATGCACAAAAATACACTCTTTATTCTGTAAAAGTGCATTGCTTGTGGTGTTTGCTATATTGGCTCAGCATACTGAAAAATATGTAGGGAGGCATAGTTATGGCCCTTAACCTGGTATCAAATTGATGGGTGAAAAGTAGGAGAAGCCCAGCCAATGTGACCTTCATAAGTGACATGGCACCTCACCAGCAGAAGCAGGGCACTTCTCTCCTGAAGCCCATTTCAGCCTTTGATTCTGTGGAACGTGCTGACTTCTTGTTTAACTGGGATTGATGATCACACCTTTTGATGATACCAGGAAAAAAAAGCTTAGGCACAGATCCAGGGCTTAACAGTTCCTCTTTGAACTCAGAGGACAGTAGTTCAGAAGTAGCAGAGTCTCTGACATTCCCTTTTGTCAAATGAGAAATGGCATTTTGAAACATGTTTGGTGTGATACTTAATCCTGGTGAGATTGCAAACAACTATTCTTGCATTTCCTATATCTAGATATACTTATTTGTTATACAGTTACTGATTTTTTTCAAAAGACAATATACCTTCCCTAAACACCTTAAAATGTATATACTAGGAAAACCAGGCCTGAACCAAAATTCTGCATCCAAACACTGTGAAATTTGTATGCATACATTGTCATTAATGACTAGCAACTTTTTTCTAGGAGGTTACATTTCAGCAACTGTACTTACTGCTTTCACCAGTCCAAAAGGGAGACTCCAATGCAGAAAATTGTACAGGTTACTAAGAAATCTGTGGGAAAAATAAAAGCAGAATTACATACAAGTTGTTTTAAACTATACATTTCTACCTGCAGATTCTTTGCAGGCCACAGAAGTGACAGTTACTTCTCTGATTTGAGGGATGAGAAATTCAGACTGTGAGATGATCATATTTCCTTTACTATTCACTTTCTTCTTTATTACCTTGCTGCCAGCATAGAGTAGCTGTGGGCATGCAGGACTTGACTTAATATTATGATAAGGAGAGAAATGTTCTGTGGGATATTAGAGTATTCCATTTGGGGCAATTTAGAATCCATTTATGCTTCTCTAAGCAAGATCTCAGTTCTTGCCAAGGTGTCCTGAAAGAGAAGGCAATGTCCATACAGCAACATAGGCAACTGAAGGGATCAGGAGCATCTAGCTTTTTCAGTGAATAGGGCTTCCTATTTTGCTTCCTGCTTTGAGGTTGGCCAGCAATCATCTCTCATGTGGTCTTGTTTTCATCTTTATTTCTTGCCAGGTTACTCTCTCAAGTAAGTTTGATTCTTTTCCAAATTTAGAAGTGTAAGCAGAAAGTTTCTTCATTTGACCATTAAAGCACAATCTTATATATAACAAAATTGAAAATCTCTCTGCACATTTTAAAAGGAACTAGTTCATTACAAGAAGTAATATTCCAGTATTCCTGGAATAATATTATTTGTCTATCATTTTTTCCTGCAGATGAAGCAATGTGTTACAAAAAGGAGAAGGATGGTCAGGTAGCATAAATAGTCCAAGATGAAAAGGTAAAGAGAGACCATTTTCAATAAAGGGACCATTTATAGCAAAGAGAAACCATTTACAGTGGAAGACTCCATATGTTTGCAAGTCAGGTTTACATTGGCAAATGCTGTCTTGCAAACATTGCAAAATATGTCCTCTGGATCCCAATTTCCCCTTACATCCACACCAAAGGGTGGTTTCAGTGGCCTTGTGTGTTTTATGGTCTGTAAGTGTAAATTTGTGCTTCTTGGCTTTGCCAGCTAATAGGATAGCAGGCTGGTCCTGCACACACTTCACACGTTTCACTTTACAATATACATGTTTTTGCGGGGAATTAAAAGATCAACACATTGATCTGAAAGTGTGTACACAATTTTTTCTACAGTACAGGTATAAAACTCTTACATGCAAAACTGTATCTGTAAGAATGCACAAGAGATGAAGGGAAAATGGGAACAGGCTAATATTTCTAAACCAATGGGCATAACTGGCACGTATTCTCCCAGGGTTCAGATGTGTAAAACAGGACTATGATGGCTGCCCATGAGAATTCACACATACAGCTAGAGGACACTAAAATTACAACAGGATAGTTTCAAGTTCTTTAAAGAAAACCCAGGGAGTAGGAAGCCCTTTCTAAGGACTAAAAATGCCACAGTCAAAAGGGAAGTGAAGAAATAATAAAAAATACACTGTTATTAAGGGCACACTAAAAAATTAGAGAATAATCTAGTGTACTCTCCTGGAGCTTTTCTTTTCCCTAAAAGGGTCTAGCCATGGAAAAAAACTGTAAATAATTATAAAAAATAGCAAAGACAACAGGAATTGCTGATGAAGTAAAATAAGTACAAAAGTATAGTGAAATCCTGCAGACAATAGAAAATTAGAAGGGAAGTGAGATTTTTTTTTCCCCTAGTAGTCTAAAAGGAAAAGAGAGATAAAGGATGAAATAGGTTGTCTCTGAAACACAGAATGCAAATGATAATCAAGAGCCCTGACATGGCAAAACTCCTATGTATATAGTTCTTTATTTCTTTAGGAAGGAAGCAGAACTAAAGATACACCCAGACCAAAATTCAAGGAAGAAGATGGGAAGCTCAGCGGAAAAATCTGCAATAAGGAGATGATACGTATTTATTTACCTAACTGTAATAATTTCAGATCTTTAACATTAGATGAGATTCCTGAAGGATTATAAGTTTCGTCTAATACCTGTTGAAATGAAGTGGCTATTTGTCAGTGGAACTGATAGATGTTAAATCCACTACTTGCAAATTAAATATTTGAAAAAGAAGCACTGAATCAGGGAAAGACATAATATCTTCTGATTAAAATAAAAGGAGAGAATGAGCTAAATAATGAGCCTGAGCAGTTTTTCACTAGAGGAGCACAAGCAGGTGTTGGCTTAAAGGTGTTGGCTTTTCATCTGGGAAGCTCGTGAGAAATGGGAAGCACTGATCAGGATCAAGTGGAAAGGGAATAACAACATATTTGGGTCTGTAAAATGATGGCGAAAGGAGAGTCAGTTCTTCATTCATTCTACTAAGTTTTGCTTATCAATGTGTAAACATCCATAGATGACAAAGTGTTCACATGCCCCGTTCCAGTAAAGCTATGAAATCATACATTCAGAGTGCGATCTGGCTTCCTATATCACAAGCTATTACATTTCACGCAGTTAATCTTGTATTAAGTTAATTATTTGCCCATTATTAAATAATAACTTGTGTTTTGCCACAGCACATTTTCCAGAAATGCATGACCTGAAGACATCAAGAAATGAAGAATTCATTCCTTTGACAGTTTGTTCCAATGGTTAATCCCCTTCAGCGTTAACTAATGAGTACCCAATTCTAATGTGAATTTATCTGGCTTTAACTTCCAGCCACTGGTTCACATTATGTTTGTTTGCCTAGACAGAAGAGCCTTTATGGCTTTGTGTTTTCCTTCCAATGTACTCACCCACTTTAGTCTGGTCACCTCTGTGTGGTCTAAACAAGAGGAGCTCATTAACACTTACAAGAGGGTTAAGACCAGGATATCTTGGGTTTAGCTTTTTTCTGCACATATTCCCATTTTCCACATTAAAAATACAGACACCAGAATTATTCTGTGTAGCTCTTGTTTTCACCTCTGTGTTCTCATTCAGTTCTTTTTTGTCTGCACATTGATGATACACATTAGTCTTTTTTTGCTGTTGAATCAGACATTGCAGCTCTTGTTCTCCTGCTGTTTAGTATAAACATTAAATCCTCTTTCTGAGTCAGGGTATCCAGGAGCCAGTCTACAGAATGTGGGCACAGCTTGCATTATCATTTTACATTTTGTTGACCTAAAATGCCATTTATTTGAATGAGTCCTCGTGTTCTTTTTTAACGAGAATCTTGTACACTATTAAGTCATATGCCTCATAAAAATCTGTAATCTCACTATATATGTTTGTTTGACAAGACATACTTACAGTAAAACTATTGTCACTAACATTAATTATATTCCTCTCCATCAAGCTTTTATGACTGTAATCCCATATCAGTATTTTTTTGTATTTTTCCTGAAACTGTTGTCAGGCTAGCCGAACAGTAATTACATAGATTATCTCATGTCTCTCTTTTTTCTTTAATATTTACATAATGTTAAAATTCTTTAAGTCTTGTAGTATTTTCCTGGGGTTTTGTTAAAAAAATTGTTAAAAATTTACAGAAAAGATTGAAGATCTGTTCAGCCAATTCTTGTAGAACCCTAGGGTATGAGTACATAGATTTAAATCATATTTAAAAATTCTAAGTTTTATGATATCATATAATACCACTTAGCTATTAATAAACTGCAAAATTCTTTACCCACACATGATATAAGAAGATTAGACTCCTTCTCTCCAAACATGGAACCCCCAAAATATGCATGGGGGTTTTATTTCTTTATCATCGTTAACAATCCCACAGTCTCAACCAGTAATTGACTTTGTATTTCTTTTCTTACTAAAGTAGTTAGAAAATGGTTACTTGTGTGAACTCTAGCTATGGATTTTTCCCTAGAGTGTTCATCAATATTCTTATAGTCCACAGCTTCTACTTCATATCAATATTTGTCTACTCCTTTTCCCACTTATTACACTTTTCATTTCTAATTATTTTTTCTGTTCAGCTCTGAATCAGCACCAGATTCTAAGTACAGCACCTCTTTTTTTTTTCAGTTGTGACACTTTGTCACATTTTATAGCAATTAAAGAGCTTCCTATTTTCATTCAAATTTTCCTACCTTTTTCCTCTCAACTCATGTCACTTGTAATCTTAGCAATAGGAAACAAACCATATGATTTCAAAGTATATACAGCAGGAAGCAAAAGATATGGAAAACAGTTTGCAGTTTCAAAGTCCACTGGTCAACTGCAGATAATAATTATAAACGAGCAAGTATTTAAAGGGAGACCAGGCAGTAAATGATAGAGGATGGTGTGAGATAATACTGTAATGCTGCTAGAAAGACTCTTAGCTCACATCCTCAGTTTTGTAATTCAAAACAGTTCAACGGGAACCTAGGAACAGGAGATGATTCCATTCAGATTTAGATTTTACCATTCATTAATCTTGTTTCAATAAGAAGCAACTGATTTTGTTCTAATTTAAATGTTTGGGGTAAGAACACTGAACACTAATTTCTTGAATTAGTAGTCTTCCAGGGTGATAATACCATCAGAAATACTGTAGTAATACCTGCCTTAGATTAGATGTGTTGTAAAAAGAATCACTAAAGGGATTTATCTTTGTATCCCCAACCTCAAAAAACTGAGATCTTACATGGACACAGAAATGTTCGTGTTCAGAAGTGCAAAGGGACTGCTAACTTTCCAAGCCACTGAACAACTTCAAACAGCTGCCATTAAAAATAAAAATCCTTTCATAAACTGAATATGAAACCTTTGCCCCAAACACCCCAGATTTCCATGCAGTAAGTTACCCAGTGGCTCTAATATTTTATCAATGTCCTGCAATACATCCATATACAGCAGTTTTACATAAAAGGGCAGGGAGGGGGGAAAGGCATCAGAGAAGACTTCTTCACTAAAAAGAAGAGTTTGATATAAGCCTTTTTTTTTTTTCCTGTAAGAATTTGTATTTCACAGTCTCCACCCTCCTGCTTAAGAATCTCAAAACAGGCATTTTTCTGGTTTACACTGAAACATGGGAGTCTTAAATATCTCTTCAGCTGCTTCCTAATGTTTGTTCCACAGGAAGGGAGTTCGTAGCATACTGTGCTTTGTTGTGTCAGCAAAGCAGATAAGCTCAGCCTCTCTTCATCTCAAAAAGGGGCAGAGGAAGAGCACCAGGAGACAGTGTAGTACTTAAGGATTATTGTGAAGGTTTCAGGGAACGAGACGACTGTCAGGTAAGCAGAAAAGGTCCTCTGCTATTTATGTTCCTGTGCTGCTTCCTAAACTGCTCAACTGTGTGTAAGCACTTTCTCTGAAATAGCTTATTTTTGCCTCGCAGCTGTGAGTCAGTATTCCTCATAGTGAACTCAAGTTCTCCTAAATTCTATTATTATTCCTGCTTAGCACTTAAAATCTCATTTTGGCACTGAAAAGCTCTGTCTTGGGTACGTTAACATACATTCAAGTGTTGGGTATTCCCTTCACACAGAAGATGGCCCATCTCCTGCAGTTCTACCTGACACGCTTGGGCTGGCGTCATATGGAAGGATCCGGCAGGGCTTTTTGCTGAAAATCTGACACTCCATGAGATTTGGCTACCTACATACTTTGATCAAACAACAAGTTGTTCCAGAGAGACCTTATCATATGAAAGGACAGGCTCGTCTTGAGTCCCCGCGCGTTTTTGGCTTTGGCAGATCCCTCCTTGGAATTCAGGAAGGCAGAAGATGCTTTTCAGGTTGAAAGGCATCATTTATAGTTTCTTGGGACTTTTCCTAGACTGTCTACATTAGCAATAAGTAGAAGGCCTGCAGCAATAAGTCTGATGGCACTAAATCAAAGTGTCCACAAAGCTTCTAAAGTACGATTCTTCTGTGAGCTTCCTGTGAGCGCTTTCTCCCCTACCCTCACACTTCTTTTAATGTCTGTGGCTGAGCTTTTGGCACAGTCATTGACACACAGCTTTGTCAAGTTGCAAATTACAAACTAAAAGTGTGGAAATACAAAATTAAAAGCTATCACAGAGCTTCTTTGCTAACATAGGGCATTGAAGTAAGTTATTCTGCGACAGGAGGGCTAGTGCTTTTTCAGTGTAACAGGGAAAATTAAGTCCATGACAGACAATGCAGTGCATCAACTCCAGGAAACTGCAGGAGTTTACAAGAAAAACTTCTCCTTTCATAGTGAAAATCTCAGAGACTCTACAAAATCCCTGCAGCATGGTGTTTAAAATGAGGTACTGCAAGAGTGGTGAATAAAAGTGGACATGCTCCGCTAATGAGGGCAAATTGTACCAGCTCTTTACAAAGAATAACTGTGTTTCCACCCACGTCAAACCAGCTCTGCTGACAGATGGAAAGAGAGGGAAGAGAGGCTATGGCACTCTCTATTCCTTTCTACTCACCTGAGTCTGGCATCTCATAGACACTGTGGATCATATTGGGGCTAATCTTGCCCTTATTGAAAAAATGACAATGTTTTGTGTGAGAGCTGGATTCCCTAGGGGGAAAATGGCAGTATTCAAATTCTCACCACACGCCCAAACATAACATGCTCTCAGATTACATTGCTGTTCACTTTAACGGCAATAATATGATTGGCAATAGTAAGATTGTGGCCTTCATTAGGTTCAGGAGTTGACACTGTTTGTCATAAATGATAATATTTTACAACTACTACTTGAGGGTATTTGTATGCAGATTCAGACTGCTGCAATGTATGGAGATCTGCTGCAATGTATGGAGAGCATCCATTTGGGGTTTCCAGTTTATAGGAAATTTTGTAGTTCTAATAGCATTTAACTAAGGCAGACATTTTTTCTAGCATTAGGCTTTTTCTCTTAAGTACTTTCTCTGGTAATTTAATAAATCATTCCTCATATCCTCATGTTTAAATTATATTCCCGTACAAACCGCATGGAGCAGAGTTGATGAGAGTGCAACAGTGCATGCACTTCCAAAGAGCTGGCGTCTCACACCCTCATTAGCAGAAATGTATCTAGAAGTTATAAGCGCCTTTCTAAAGATACTTACAACACACCTCCCTGAGATTTACTCGCTTCCTGCTTTTCTCCAAAAGCAGCTGAAAGAGACACTCTGCACCTGCTTTCTCCTTGTGCTGACATCTGTTTCTAAATGAGAAAGGAGGCAATGAATGTTAAGCTGAAGGGACTTAGTTTATTTATGATTGCAGAGATTCTTGGCTTGAAAAATCAGTTCAATTCCAGTGCCTTTCACCTTCCATGCTAAGCAGGGAGACAAAGAGAGCATTCATAGACACAACACATGTGACATAGGGCAGTCTAATGGCATTAGAACAGTTCAGTGAAACATTAATGAATTTACAGTGATGGCAGCGCAACAGTGCTAGGATCTAATCTGCTCTGTGGTAAGTGGTTTTCATAAGTAACCTCAAACACAAATAACCAGTCAGGACTCTCACTAAAATCTCTTGGTTTCTGACAAAATATAATCAACTATTTTTCTTTTGAAACCAGTAGCCTTTCCTTTGTTTGCTGTGTTGCTGGTGTTTCTCCAGTCCGTGTCATATCTCAGACTGTTAAGACTTCACCTATTCTGAGCATCTGATATTTCAAATACATTTTTGCCCATAACCTCCTGTGCTTCATGCTGCTAGCCTCAGCAGCTGCTTGGAACTGAGATCCAGAATCATACCTCCTTGCTGTCACATATCTGTGCCTACTCATGTATTTGGGTGAGGTCGACATATAAGGTGTTAAATCAGATATCAGCAAGGTTCTTGAGATGAGGAAAGATGTGAGCGCTGGCTGTTTACACAAGATCTTATCCTGCCTCACTGACATCCAAAATGTTATTGCCATTGACTTAAATGAGCATGGTGATGGAGACAGCAACCTCTGCTAGAATGCCTATTTCCAGAATCCTAGAGAAGAAGGTGTTAGGCTTGAGCAGATAAATATGTGGGGGAGCTTCTCTTCACAGTCTACCAAGAACGGTGGTCACACATTAGTATCCACAAAATTATTCACAAGATTGGTAATTTCATTGTAGACATTCCCGTGTAAGGAGAACTATGACTTCTGTATTTGAAGCAAAGCAAAGTAAAAGTACTTCCAGTATTTCTAAATGTCTGTGGGTTTAAATGTATCCCATGACATTTCTCTGAAGAAATAGGTGCTCTTCCAAATGCCATAAAGATGCATATTCTAAATCACATTGTCCCTTCCCAGGAAAATGGGTAATGAAACAGGCAAGGAACACAAAGAGGTGAAAAAAGTGTCTGTCTGTAGGTTTTCAGGGATCTGCCAAATCTCACCAAAGCTGGATTTTCATTAGTCAGAAGGCAGCAGGCTGGAGTGGGAAAAGATGACAGTAAGAAGTGGAGATACACTGCAGCCTGCGGTGTTCCTACAGAATGGGTAAATACAATGAAGCTTGCCTTACTTTAGTTTACTCCAGCACTAATACCAGTGAAACCAAGCAGTGTGGGGTGCAGTGCAGACCAGCTAATTGCATAAACACCCAAGGGTCTGGAAAGACTGGTATAGCACAGCAAAAGCCTTTGTGATCAGTACCCAAGCCAGCAAGATCAAAGGTAACTTTCATGGCAGCTAGAGTTTATTAGTACACCAGTAAGATCTGTAACTGTGCTCCAGATGCACTGTAGCAGTTTTCTTACTCAAAGAAAATGGGGGTTTAAGGACATTGTCATGAGAGAGGAACTACAGAAGCAAGGCAGAACAGAAGTGCATCCACAGTTTTATTTACTCCCCAGACTGCTTGTCAATTGATTTCAGTGGGACTTACCATGTCAGCAGGGATTGCTGGGAGGAGAAGACAAATCTGTCCTTTTTCTATCAGAAATGCTTTGAGAATCAGATTTACAAAAAAAGATTATATAGGATTGATTGCCTTCATTAGCCTCATTTCAGTAATATTATTAGCTATAAATCACAGGAAAGTTTCATATGGAATTACATTCTTATTAATATCTCAACATCCTCATCCCTCCACCAGTTATCATGTTCATTCATCATATGGTGGAAATCACAATAAAATTGTTTAACTGGATACTAATAGCATGGCTGTATCTTTCCATCTTCCATACCTTCTGTTAGCTTCTTTTTATCTTTCTTTGGTTTTAAATTCTTTTCTTGTCAAATTGTATTGGAGAGCACAGAATGCTTTTCTGGTCCTTACCATGGCTCATACATTAAAAATGCATTAGGGAAGATATCAACTACCTCGATTTGCTTTTAAATGTTGTCTTTCACTCATAGCCACTGAAAATAAGACTCATGAATGCATTAATCCTAAACAGAGTAAGTGGTGGTTCCTCATTTATTAAAAATGCAGGCCAAAACTTACTGTTAAAAGGATGATATAAAAAAAAGTATAATTTGCTCCATAAGCTTGATGTTCAAAATAATTCATCGATGATAATAATCATAACAATAATAGGAAGCTGAATAAAAAATAAAATGACCTTGTCTAATTCAAACCTGGAAAGAAAATTAGTTTTCCTGAACAACCAAAAACTGCTTTCAGAAGCGGTTTTATCTCTGTGGAATTGGTGCAAAAGTCATGCTGTTACATATTCCTTCTGTTCAGTACCTAAAAGGCCGGGGGAGATATTTTTTCACACGTATTCCCAGCCCTGCTCTATTCCCTTTGTGCTTTGTGGGATCAGCACAAAAGGTCTAGAAAGTAGGCTGGAAAAATCAGCTGCGGGTTCTCCTTGAGAGAAGGGCTCCCCAGCTGCCGCAGTGCCAACACAGCCAGCTGTTGCCCACCAGCAGCTCGCTCCTCCTCTCCAGCATACTGGACGGCCCAAGGTCATGATGCTCACTGTGCTCCTTACCTAGGGATGGGACAGCCCAGCCTCTAAGGACTGCAGCTGGTGAGGAGCGGCAAAGCATCTCCCATCTACCCCAGAATCAGGTGCCAAAAGGTCCCTGCTGTCTTTCTGGGTGTCAGGATCCTGCGTGCACCTACACCCCACAGGTTTATACATGAGTTCTTTCTAACAGAACTTACTAACAGTAGAAAAGCATGGTTGTATCCATGACTATAACATGGGGCTTCCTACAGAGACAGCACTTTTTGTTTTATTACATAAGCAATGATTTCACAGAATGGCTGAGGTTGGAAGGCACCTCTAGAGATCATCTAGTCCAAACTCCCTGCTCAAAGCAGGGTCAGCTAAAGCAGATTGCTCAAGGCCATGTCCCATTGGGTTTTGAATATCTTTAAGGATGGAGACTCCACCACCTCTCTGGGGAACCTGTGCCAGTGTCTAACCACCCCCAGAGTAAAAAAAAAAAATTTTCTTATGTTTAAGTGGAATTTCCTGTATTTCATTTGCCCCATTGCCTCTTGTCCTGTCACTGGGGACCACTGAGAAGAGCCTGGCTCCATCCTCTTTACCTACCTCCATCAGGTATTTATTCACATTGATGAGATCCCCCTGAGCCTTCTCTTCTCTTGGCTGAATAGTCCCAGCTGTCTCAGCCTTTCCTCATAAAACAGTTGCTCCAGTCCCTTAACCATCTTCATGGCCCTGTGCAGGACTCTGTCCAGTAGCTCTATATCTCTCTTTTACTGGACAGCCCAGAACAGGACAGAGCACTCCAGGTGTGGACTCACCAGCGCTGAGTAGAAGGGCAGGATCACCTCCCTCGACCTGCTGGCAACACTCCTCCTAGTGCAGTCCAGGAGGCTGTTGGCCTTCTTTGTTGCATGAGTGCATTTCTGGCCCACGTTCAACTCGGTGAACAACCCTCAAGTCCTTTTTATTCAAGCTGCTTTCCAGCTGGTTGACCCCACAGCTTCTACTGGTACCTGGACTTGTTCCTTTCCAGGGGCAGGACTTGACATATCCCTTTTTTTAACTTCTTGAGGTTCCTGTCAGCCTGTTGCTCCAGCCACAAATATTTAGTGAAGCAGCCACTCCTCCCAGTTTTATATCATCTGCAAACCTGCTGAGGGTGCGCTCTGTCCCACTGCCCAGGTAACTTATGAAGATGGTAAACCATGTTGGCCCCAGTGTCAATCCCCAGTGTACACTTCTGGTGAGTGGCCTCCAGATGGACTTTGTGTTGCTGATCACAGTCCTTTCAGCCCAGCAGTTCAGCCAATTTTCCATCCAACTCACTGTCCTCTTACCTAGTCTGTACTTAGTCAATTTGCCAGTGAGGATGTTATGGCAGTGTTAAAAATCTTGCTAAATTCAAGACAAACAACATCCACTGCTCTCCCCTCATGCACCACACTAGTCACTTTGTCATAGAAGGCTACCAGGTTGGTCAAGAATGATTTTCCTTTCCTAGGCCTATGCTGACTAGTCCTAATCACCTCTTGTACTTTATGTGTTTGCAAATGGTATCCAGGATAATTTGTTCTATCCTTTCCCCAGGGAATGAGGTGAGGCTGACCAATCTGTAGTTCCTTCTTGAAGAAAGGAGTGACATTTTCTTTCTTCTGGTCCTCAGGAACTTCCTCTGATTGCCACGACCTTTCAAAGATTATCAAGAGTGGCCTTGCAGTGACTTTGGCTAGCTGCCTCAGCACTTGTGGTTGCATCCCATCAGGTCCCATGGACTTGTGCGCATCCAAGTTGTTTAAGTGTTCCCTAACCTGGTCTTCCTCCAACCATGGTAATTTTCCTTCTTCTAGATGTTTCCATGCATCTCAGGGACCTGGGAAGACCAATGAGAAAAGAGCACTGAGTACTGGCCTTTTCTGTGTCTTCTGTCACCAGGTCCCCTGTCCCATTCAGCAGTGGGCCCACATTTTCCCTAGTCTTCTTTTTGCTGCTGATGTACCTGTAGAAACCTCTCTTGTTGCCCTTCACATCCCTCACTAGATTCAACTCCAGTCAGGCTTTGACTTTCCTAACCCTATCCCTGCATGCTTGGGCAGTGTCTCTGTATTCCTCCCATATCACCTAACCCTACTTCCACCTCTTGAATGTTTCTTTTTTATCTTTGAGTTTTTTCAGGAGCTTCTTGTTCATCCATGCAGGCCTCCTCCCACCTTTGTTTCACTTCCTGCACATGGGGATGGACCACTCTTGAGTCTGGAAGAGGTGATCCTTGAAAATCAGCCAGCTCTCCTGGACTCCTCCTCTCTTCTTCAAGATGGTCCCACATGGGATTCTTCCAAGCAGGTCCCTGAACAGGCCAATGTTTGCTCTCCTGACATCCAGGGTTGTTAACCCACTGTTTGTCTTCTCTCAGGATCCTGAGCTGCACCACCCCATGGTCATGGTGGCCAGGGCTGCTCCTGACCTTCGCATTCCCAACCAGTTCTTCTTTGTTTGTAAAAATCAGGTCTTGCAGAGCATCTTCTGTCTTCATCTCCTCAGTCACCTGTATCAGGAAGTTGTCATCAATGCACTCCAGAAACCTCCTGGATTGCTTTTGCCCTGCTGTGTTGGTCCTCCAACAGATACCAGGGTTGTTAATGGCTTCTGCGAGGACCTGGGCTATTGAACATGAGATTTCTTCTGGTTATCTGAAGAAGGCCTGATCTTCTTCTACCTGATCAAGCACTCTGTAGCAGACCCACACCAATGTCACCCACATTGGTCTGCCAGCCAGCCCAGACCCATAAGCTCTCAGCTGGCTCATGGCAGAGATCCATGCACCCCTACTTCTGCCTCCAATACAGGGCAACTGTCCCTCCTCACCATCCCATCCTGTCCTTCCCAGAGAGCTTGTATCCAGCCACTGCAGCACTCTGGTTGTGTAAGTGTGATTTGCCCATTAATCAGAGATTTCCAAAAATGCAGGCTCCATCTACTGAAGAATTCCAAGGTGAGCATTTTTCTTTTTTTATTTCTTTTCCAAACCATTGGCAACAAATAGAAAGTCCATTTCTCAGTACCATTGCAAAGTGCATGTGTTATGGTCAAATATGTCCTATGCTACCGTTAGTTTTGTAACTAAGAAATGTTTCTATCAAATGGTACTTATCACCAAAATTAAATAGAAATGATGAATGGCTTGCTAATATTTTTCTGTGAGCCAGTTTTTAAATGGGTCACATTGTTCTTCTCTTTGCCAGCAACCTAAAATAGAAGTTATTATATCAACAGTGGTTTGCACATAATAGAACGTTATCTGAAATTGAGTTTGGTAATGTTTTTCCTTGAAAATTAAGGCTATAGTAGTATAGTTATTGAAAATTATCATAGTTTACTTTTTATTTTTCTATTTAAAAGCAATATTCTTGACTGATAGTAAAAATTGCAGTTGGAGTTCTGACTAGAGAAAATGATCTCTTGGTACAGGCAATAAGGAAAATGAATGTTCATGTTGAGAGCATAGCATTATCGAGACTTCTTTTCCCTTCATGGGCCAAATTCTCTCCCAGCATATTTGATGCAATTGCACAGACTTCAGTGGGACTGCACTAATGTATGTTACAGAGTATACAGGACATTTTGTTGTTGTTGTTAAGATTGAACCAAGTTGTAAAAATAAGGATAGAATTTAAGTAAAAGCATTGACAGCATTTTCTTTCACAAATCTTGGATTTGAGAGGCTATTTACAAAAATTAAACTGTGGTCTTTTCCTCCCTGGATTATCTTGCAGGTGTGCAGCTGCAGCTCTTCAATACCAAGGAAAATATGAGCTACCCATGGACACCAGCAAAAAGTCAGGCACATGCAGCCCACCCAAGGCACATGGGGCCATTCAAGAGACACTGGCATCTCCAAGGGAGGGGTTTTTTACACTCACTGTGAAACACTCTAGGAAAATAGAAATTCAGATGTGCACAGGGTGCAACTTGTTTGGCCCAGCTCAGATTTGTGCATTACTGCAGTGCTGGCGAGGATTTTGTTCAGGCAATGTCACATGCAGCTGTAGAGAATTCCTCCTCAGCGAACGGATTTCCCCACTATCATGTAAGCAGCTTCTGCTCCCACTCAGCTCTCAGTTCAGGATTAAAGGGCATCCTAGGGCTCCACTTCGGTGGCTTAAGTTGAAGTAGGGCTTGAATGGTCAAAATCATTTGCAACCCTTAAAAACATAATAAGGGAAAATAAAGAGTTATTTCCACCACCTGCTGAGGAGAATGGAAGCGCAGGAGAGAACAGACTAGAATACAGGGTCCTGACTATGCTAGGCACCATGCTTTAGATTCTTTGGGGATTTCTTCAGAGAGGTGAACTTCACTTGCACTGAGATCAATGAAAACCTGCACATTCAATCTGTTTCTCATAAAAAGATACCTCTGAGTCTCTCCAGCGTGCAAGTCAGAACTGTCTGAAAGTCACAGGGAAATGAAGGGCTGAAAGGCTAAGAATTTCATGCTTCTTTTTCTTTTTATATACTCTTTATTCCTGCATATCCTATGGGAAGCATAGGACTTCAGCACAGGGACAGCCAGAAAGATTCAGGGCTGTTAAATTAGTAGCTTGTTTAAATCCCAAGGTAAACTAGTTGTGCTAAATTAATCTATGAACCTTCACGACAGATCTAGCGCCTCTGAGCAGTACAGATATTTTGAGATGATCTAATTGTGGTTGGAGAGAAGGGAGAGTATGGGCATGAGTAACACTATCCTATGTGCTGCAGTGGGGTTAGCACACAGCACAGTGCAAAAAACTGACATGGGCAACACAGCCAGAACACCAGACATCAAAGATGTCTAGGCATTTCTGAAAATTAGTTGCTGGAATAATCATAGGATACCAGATTTGAAATGCTTGCTAGGAAACTGAGGAAGATGTGTAAAGAAAAAATGGGAGTTTCTGGAAGTGGTGGGGAGATTGGAAAGAGCAGGGGCAGCTACTGCCGTCAGTTAATAGATTAATAGGAGCTGTCTCTTGTGGGAGTTTTTCCAGCTCTTGAGCAGGAGTCAGAGGCACCCCAGCTAGCTTTGTTTTCTAAACTCAGGCAGGGCCAGTTAACAGTAGTGCCTCTCACCAGAGTGAATTAGAGGATACAGGCACTGCCATCTTTAACATCATATTGGGAAGCAGGGGACAGGTCTTGACAAATTGCAAGAGAAGGCCGCACTGTGGAGCCGAGCAAGAGCAGCGTTTGGGATAACCCCAGGCTGCTTCTGGACAATGCTCTTTTATGAGTCCAGTGTGGCAGATGCTGTGGGGTGGTAGTACTACATCCATCCCCACTCCACACCTAGCCTAACGCCAGCATTACGAAAGCACATGCAAATTGTCATGGTATTGTCAACTTAATTACTACAACTGAACAAGAAGGGAATAGAGAAGACTTCCAATGTGCTGCTGGTAAACGTGGAATTTGTAGAATATTGGTATATGCACCTTCGTTGGGTGGATGACTTTTACTCACTGAAATGGACTTTTTTTATAAAATTCTTGAGATTACACATTTGGTTTTACCCCTCTGCATGAATGGTGAAAAGATTTTTTTAAATACTATGCTGCAAATAGAAAGTAAAATGAATAAGCATTTTGCAGTTTGTGACTCCTTTAAGATATGATTGATTGTTGTCCCATTGCCGCAGGTCAACCTCTGCGATCATCTTCAGCTGCATTTCCTAAACCATTAATAGGATGGACAAGGCTAAGATAACAATGCACGATTTATTTTCCAAAAGCAGCTGACAGGAGGAAATGGATACCAAATGAATTAACTCATCAGAACAGTACGGCACATTTGGAAATTCAAAACAGACTGCCTGGAATGATTTAAATCTAGCATGAGGTTAATGTCAGTCCCTTGCTTAGGCGTGTCAGTGTTGTAATCTAGTGCTCCAGTTTTAGAAAGGTTGATGGGGCTTGTGTGTTAGGGTGAGCCTGGACTTAATTAATTACATGACTAGAATACCACCTATCATGGCCACACACAGGTTGCGCATTATGTGCAAGGGCTACATTCACATGCATGGACACACACACACACAATGCACAGACTTGCCAACACTTTCTAATATAAACTAAAATTTCTATTATTTGCTTATTGAGAGGCATTATTAAAAACAGCAGGTATCTTATAGACTGTAAATACATTCTGTCTTTAGGAAGCTGCATCTGTATCCAGGGAAAAAACTTGGCAGTCATCTCGAGGGAGCAAGGTTTCTCTCATGCCTGATTTATAACCAACAGAGAATTTCTCAGAAATTGGTTTTTACCATTTGTCAGCTGCAAGTTGTCAACCAAGATTATTTTCTCCTGGTAAACTTCCACCTGTGTCTCTTTCAAAGTTACAGGAGTGTATCTTGAGAAAACTGTGGATCTTTATTCAGCATACCAGACTCCATTACAGCACTACTAAAGTAATATGTACCTTTATAGCTGTCATTAATAGGGTATTTTTAAGAGCTTTAGTTCCTTGTTATCCTTCATGGGGTAGGTAATAAGCCATAACTAAGGGAGTCAGGGGCTGTATTACAGAAATATTTGCTACCACATGTGTAGTACAAAGATTACTTTGCAAAGAGACAACTGGCAGCCAAGGCAGTTCAGGATATTTCTTCACATATTCATGGCAAAGGCCTGATAGCACTTTTCACTTTTAAAAAAAATTAAAAAAAAAATCTAACACAAGACCTTGCTAAATCACTGTATCTGAAAATGGCTAAAATTTGATTAGCGTGTGCAGATAATGGGGACTAGGCAACAGCATAAAAATGGTCCTGTTGATGGGTATCTGAGGAGTCCACATACCTGGTCCATGACCAGCAGCTGTAAAAAGCTCTTTGCATTCCTTTTGGTGCAGGAATCACTTGGCACAAGGGTCATCCCAAAACAAAAGCAATTCAAGCAGCCTATCTGAGAGGAAGATGAGGAAGGAAGGAGGAAGGCTTATTTCATCTTCTGCACTGCCAATCATTTTTACATCATCCCAGATTACGCAATATACCATAGCAGGGACGGTGAAGCATGAGTTCATCAGGAAAGGGCAGTCTTCGTTACCACTGTATGCTGCACAATGGTCTCAGATGTCTGAGGTGGAAAGGTCACAGCCACAGACTTCACAGCATCTCTATTGGGCTTCAGTCTACACCCACCCTTGATTATCCAGGGTTATGAGGAAGACAGCTTAAATGTGTTGGTGTAAAGCTGTGTTTATCCTGGTGGCATATAAAGAAGAATCCAGTCAAAATCAAATTAAGTAGCTCCCTTCTTACAAATGACATTTTTGCTGTGCAGTACAGATTAAAATAAAAATCCATTAATTAGTGATCTGATTTCATTTTGCAATGATGTTTTACAATGTGTAGTGTCCAACAATATGTAGCAATAATCCTAAAGAGAGCACATGAGGATTTAAAATGTACAACAATGTGTAACGTCTTTGGTGCTCAGACTCTTGTTCCTTTGCATGTAAACCATGGTGATACAAACTGGCTTGGCATAAGGCGCAAGACTTTCTCTCAACTCAGAACAAATCAGCTGTACTGGAATGAGGTAAAATTACAAAGGTAAGGGCAGAATTGCTTTAGTTCAAGGGACCGTGTCATATGGTCACAACCCTTCTTTTCCTTTAGTACCTGGGTTTATTATGATATTCCAATAATCTGCAGAGAAGTGTTGAAATCCCTTTTTTAAACTGTGTTGGTCTCTCTCCTTTTGTTTAATTCCCCACATATGCGCTCACACACACACATGCACACAAGCTCTTAACCTTTTTCATTATGCACCAAACAGGTTTAGTGGAGCCCCAAGCCACAGCACTTCTGAAATCAAACATGTTGGTGTTTTGTGGAAGCTATCTTGCAAATTCTTGCAGAACAGATGTGTGATCCCAATCAACCTGCCAGCTCTGCATACAAATTGAGAGTTCGGATCAGATACAATCCTCTTCCTTTATTTTGTTCTGGCTTAAAACAGCTCTCTCAGATCAACCTCATACATGCAAATGTCCCAAAGAGAAATGCTAGATTTAGCTGACAGATGCATAAAATCTCATGTTATCACAGAATTCCCCAGTGTCTACTCAGCACCAGATGTCAAAGAATGCAAATCTGCAGCTGGGTCTGGTGTTCATTTGTGCTCCAAATTCCCTCCTTCACAGCTGTTGTTTTCCACTTCCATGTACACAGAGCCAAATTTTAAGAAGCAAGAGATAAACCATGGCTCTCTATATTGATGTGAATATACATGTTTCTTTATTTGCCTGGAAAACACCTGTGTATTTGTGAGGGCATATTTGAGTATGCTCACCCGCCAGTATTGAAAAGAACCTTGCTCATCTTTCAAACACAATCTCTTTTCAACAAGTTCTCTGGAACTGGAGTTGTCTTTCCAAATATCTGTTTGTAAGTACAGAATAGGATTTTCATCTTTGCTTAGGCCTCATGGGCACTGTAGAAATCATAATCATAACCACAAAACAAAAGGCATGTAATCACGAGGAACTGCAGAGCAATGTTTCTTCAGTTACCTGAGGGGGCCTTTGCTGGACATCCTGTGTGCCCTTCAGGAAAGGAAGCTCCAGCCTGGCACTATAATGACTGTTTTAAACTTTTGGTCTCCCTTGCATAGATATTACAAGCCTGCACAGCTTTTGAAATATACTCAGTGAGTGCCATTAAAATATATGTCTGCAAGAGCTGAACTGATGTGAAATTTTTCCTTTTTTTTCTGTCTAAATAGGTGGAAAATTTGAAACAACATGTAAGGATGACTACAGCAGTCCACAGTTGTTTTTCTGAGCTTCCTTTAAGCTAATTCAGATTCCCAAGGTTCACCTCCAGTGGCCTCGAGTGTAGTTTAGATTTCATTTTCATAAATGAAGATAAAATGCATATGGAGACCTTTTCTTCCACCTTACTTATGTAATGATCTTCCATTCACTGAGTTCTCAGTTGTACAGATAGTAATCATAATCTAACCAAATATTCGTTTTCTTACACCTCTGATTTTCAGCCAGACTTGAGGAAGTTGGTTTCACCTAGGGCTGAGACACATTACTGTGTTTAAAAGGGGTAAGTCTTACATGATGGGAAAGTACTCAAAACACAGGTTCAAATTTAAATAAAAAGTCCAAAGTGGACAATAGCATATAAATAAGGAAAGCATAGCATGCACTTTACCATTGCAACATGCTTTATATCAGACTCTATTAGTTTCCCAGAATGTTTGTCTTTTCCCAAACAGTTTTTATTGCCTTAGGCTAGACGGGAATATTTTTGTCTTGGTTTTATGCCCCTGAAAGTTTCAATGCCGGCACCAAATGCAATTCACCTAACAGCACTGTCTCCCCAACTTCACTGAGGCCTAAGGTGGTAAACCCATGCTATGAATAGCAGTGTTGTACTGATTTCTCATCCAGTACCTGTAAATGGTATAGACCAGCCTCACTAGAATTACCGCACACTTCTTCCAGTCTTGACCTGGCTTGCATGCAGCTACCCCAGCTCTTTCTACAGCACTGCCACCCAATACTTCCAGCTTTGGCCCTAGGGCAAGCAGAGCCAGATCGGGCACCTGCATCTGCCATATGAATACTCCTATAAATCTTCACATTGCCAGTAAGATAGAATCAGATAAACAAATCTGGCTACAAAATACTGAAAAGCTGACTCCTGAAGTTGCATAAGCTAATGCCAGAGTCCTATTATTGTCATGAAATGTTTTAACATAACTTGAATGATAGCTATGAAACATGGAAGTGGAACAGAGACATAGTGAGAGTCCGCAGCTGTTTCTGTATTTACTAACTGTGGCCATAAGACAGAGCAACGGTAATGAAAATGTTAAGTGTTAAAGGCACTTTTGGGCAGTCTAGCAGTGTTTATTACTACTATTATTTTATACATATAGAGAATATCCATTTTTTAAAGTAGACAATAGTATCAATTTAGGAAAGCAGTGATTTAAGATAAAATAAAAAGTGGTGTTTGCTGGTTTTACAGCAAGCAAGAGCAGAGCTATCCACCTATCAAATAAGAAGAAAGGAGGGAGAAGAGTTTAAAATACTTTGTTTGAAGTGATATGACCCGGCACAAATAGCCTCAGTGACATTTTAAGATCAAATAGTCCAAACATCAAGTACATGTACTTCAAATCACAAGGGGAAGTTCTGACAAGTTCAGCCTGATCTGCCCAAGCAAAGGAGCTAGTGCCCGGGGTGACAGAGACTTGTATTAAATTCTGAGTTCCCTAAGTTTATCCTGCATATTTTTACAAGTATTTACTTATTTATTTGACTTCAAATACTTTCTAGTGATAATATCCCAATGACGTGTTTTAGACAGTAATTAAAAATGCATTTATGAAGTTACATTTTTAGGTTAGTGACTGTTTTCCTGAAAGAATGGAAGGGAATTACTACGAAGGCAAAAGCAAATATTTCTGAAACTGATAAAGAAATACATGTTCAGACTTTAAAAAAAAAAACAAAACACAAAACTATCCAGAAATGACATTTAAATATGATACTTCGTAAAAAAAAAAAATGTTAAAAATACTGAACAAATACAAAGAAAGAGGAAGCACCGAGAAAAGTAAGGAAGTCGGGGAGATTTTCAAATTGTCTGCAGCATCAAAAATACATTAAATCTGAGAGTATAAGATGTTGAGACCCAAGCTGTGAGAACTCAGCAGGAAAACAAAGTGCTAATTGTGCCCAGAGTAAAGCACAAGAGGTGCATGAGGAGGGGACTCAAAAACCTGCCTGTGGTTGTGCTTGGAAGGTTTGGAGGAAGCGTCGCTCTGAGGCAAGCGGGCAGGTGGGCAGCTGTTACCTAAAAAATAACTGGGGAAAAGCAATGTCACCTATAAAAATCATTGGAAAAGAAGGTTAGAAGTTTCTTCCGTTGCAAAAGCTTTCATTCATAGGAAACAAATAAAGGACATTTGTGCAGTAAAAACCAGTCCATCAAAGCCTGCCTCCTGCCCCCCATGCAACAAACATCACTCCTGTTAGAAAGGAAATGTACATTTTCAGCCAGAATCGCTCTCTGGGAGTAAATACACTGCTGGAGATGGCTACCTCTGTGGAGCACACTGAGCCCCGGCAGGCCCTGCGTGAGAAACAGGGCTGGAGTGCAACAGCCAGGCTGTGGGGAATCAAGCCACCAGGAACAACCATCACTGCTCATTCGATGCTCACTGCATAAAAGCAGATACCTTTCAATTAATTATATTGTATGCCTGCTTTATGTTTGTTATCATAGAGATTTATCTCAGAAGCAATGCCTTCTGCTTGGAAAATAAATGTTTCTACTTTGCTTTATTCACTAATAGCTGGAGGACTCCATTATCTTGGGAAAACATTTTTTCCATTTACACTGACTCTTAAATATTTTATGATCATTTTCCTTTCTAGCTTTCACAGCAAATAAAACGAATACATGACAGACAAAAGATGTTAAATAGTCACCAATGTATGTAATTTAGTGTATACATTGAATCCTCACCTATTTTCACCCTGTCTTTCTATAAATTGTACTGTCCACTATACTGCTTCCTTCAATTATTTTCATTTACTTTAGACTGTCAGTGCTTAGCCCGACTACCATTCAGTCTCTATGTTATAAGTACTTCATAGTGGGCTTCAGGAGGTACAGTTTTTAAATGATGTAGCTCTGGAATTTGAATCGTCGTGTTTGAAAGGCATTTAATTGTTACTTCTCTTCTGTGAGGATTACTGCAGTGACATTTCAGCGTAGTACCTCTGCCACTAACTCACTTTCAGTTAGTTTAGAATCAAACATTATTTTTATCAGTCTGAAAAAGATGGTAGAAGACTTTTTTTAATAATCAAATGTAATACACTCTGTTTTCCTGCACATACAGCCAAAACAGCTCGTGTAATCCAGCCACGTTGATTGAAAGCAGAGAGGAGGGGGAGACTCAAAGGCGTCTTAGGGATGCACTGGTTGAACACATCCCTGAAAACTTCTTTCTATAGCACTGTTTTGTTTTGCCTCCTCTCTCTTTTCAGGAATCCCGATGACAGAAGAATGGCAGTAAGATCACCTGCTTTCACTTACATGTATCAGCTGCATGGAAGTGCCCAGGTGTACAGGGAAACTGAGCCAAGCCCTCCCTAACACGGGAGCAGACCTCTCTCTGCTTTCTGTACCGCACCACTCCAGAGGGGGTTGTAGGTAACAGGCAGTGTCCTTGTTGCATACGTAAAGCACAATGTGCGTGCTTGATGCCATACAAATAAGGGGTTGACCAGTATAATAATCATAAATGTTGTGCATTTGATTAAATCAAACCAAAATTCTGTAACATTGTAGGAGAAATGTATCTAGGCTTATTATGGTCTATAAAATCTTGTAAAATCTGGCTTGTTTTTTTGAGTCTCAAGTTGAAAACACTTTGAAGAAACATGCTTCTCGCTTTCTGAAATTGAAAAGAAAAAAAAGTAGGTTATCATTTCATATGTTTATCTTGACTACTAAAGCTAAAAAATAATTAGTCTCTCCAGAAAACCTCATCCTTTTCCATAAAATCTCTCTCTTTGTTTTTCTGGTGCAAAACACACATTGATACTGAACAAAATGTTTCAGAAACTCCTCCAACCTTAGTGAAACAGTCACATTTACTGTGTGCAGGATATATATGACATCAATTTTCAAAGGTCAGGATATGAAGTACTATGTTATTACAACATATTAACTGTACGCACCATCACCATCTGTACACCACTGACTAGGCATCACAGAATTAAAATTTTTTCTCTGAAAAAAATAAAAATACAGGTCTTGAGAGTACAGACTTCTACCAAACTACCTTCTCTGAATCTTGCAAGCTTTAGAAATTTGGTCTGTTTCCAAGGAGTAGTTACAAAAGAGATGAGATGTAAGGCTGGCATCAGAGCTGGGCAAGATTTTGTGTAAAGTAAATCAATTCTGGGGGGGACTGGAACTAGGGAACTTAATAAAATCAGCTAATAAATTCAGTGAGAACCAGGGACTGACTGGGGAGAATGAAAAGGTCATAATATTTTCATTTCATATTTTCCTTTTTAATGAAAATCCTTATTTTGAAAGCATTGGATATTTTGTTATGATAGCTTTTTAAAAAAACATTTGACATCATGTTTCTAACCACCAATTTTAATTACTATTTATTTATTTATTTAATAAGTTCATCAAAAATTCTTAGCCGAAATCTTAAACCAGCATTTTGATCTTTAAAAAAATAAACCAAAAACTTTGGAAGGCTCCAAAATGGGCTTCCCAAAAGCCTCATAATATATCTATTTCCCATTCATTTAGTTTCTCCTCTGAACAAAAACATTTGCTCTTCAAATGGGTTTCTTATGGTGAAGTATAGGGTGTGTAATCTGCTAAGCTGTAGCTTGTGCTACAATTGGGTTTACTTTTTAGAAAGTTTTCTAAAATGTGCTTTGTATATATATTCATTTGACCTAAATTTTACCTAAATCCCTGGGCCTGTTGTCTCCTACTGGCCAACCCTAGGCCTTCAGAGTCACCTTGTTAATAGAGAGCACTACTATTCAAAAATTTAACTGGACGTTAAGCTGTCTGAAGGTGGTCCTAGATTTATTGCAATTCTTTACATTGAACTTTCAAAAGGAGATATAACTTCTAATACAATTCTTGACATATGCTTTTTTTCTTGGCTGTTCATATGGTTCATTTATGTCTTCACTAAATGAATAGGAATATTTACAGGAATGTTTTCTGGGACTGTTTACTAGACCATCACACTGGGGAATTGTACATCACGAGCACACTTATTTCTTAAGTCATACTGAGAGGCATGACAGTAATGCTATTATGAAGAGGAATAGAACATACCCAAAATACATATTTAGCTAGTACTACAGAATGCTTGGTTTTTTGCAAACCTGGACAGACAAGTAATTCTATTTATAACATTAGAACTTAATTCTCTTTCTATCAGTGTGGTAGTTTGCTTTATGACCTACTGCCTTTGCATGCCAACTAAGACGTAGTGAATAGTAAGCCAAAGCCCCTGAGTGCCAATTGCACCACTTCTCTTCCACATCACCCAGAGGTAACATGACTTTGTTACCACAGGCTGCCATAACTCATATTTGAGTTCCTGTACTTTCTCTGGCTAACATATATCAAAGGTTCACACAACATAATGGACAAGCTCTATTTTGCTAAAGCAGAGAAAAGTGTATGGTTTCTGTGTAATGTCAGAAAGATCTGGGAAAAGAGATTCCTTTTCCTGTTCAGTTTCTACACTGAAAACATTTCCACACTGCAAACATTTCCACACTGCAATTCAGGGTGAGGCAGTAGCATTTGCCATAACTTGACTGACATGTTAGTCAAGGAAATACCCTCAGAGCAGTATAATTTCCTTTCAAATATTTATTTCAGTGTATATCTTTTATTCTGGTTTATAGAAATTAATACAAACCCAGTCAATCACTTTGGATATCCAAAGCAATATATTCTTCAATATTCTCTTCATCCCATGCCCAGTAATCATCACACAAAGACCAACTCATTCGTTCCTGCTTTCCATCCCTTCCTTCAACTCCTGAAAAGGAGTAAAGGAGAAGAGAGGCTTTCCAGCATGCCCTGAGGGAGAATATAATCCAGGATTAAGATCAGGAGCCATTTCTAAAGTTGAGGTGGGCACATGAAAAATCATTTTCCTCCAATCCCAGAATTTGGATAGGTATAGCTGCAATTTCAATTCTTCCACAGATGGGCACTGAGGTACAGTGCTCTGAGTGCTGAGTAAGCAAAAAATGCTTATTTCTTCAGGCCAAATGTTCCTTTAGGGGTGGTGTTTGGTTAGATTGTCCAGGTCATCTGAATAATTGGGGTTCTCTGCTACTTTTATTCCTCACCAGGCTAAGAAACATGCTAACTCTAAAGGAAGAGATATTATAACCTTAATATTTTTTACTTGCATTATTTATTTGTACTCTATTGCTGTTTGTTGTTTTTATAACTACAGCTTAATGCAAAAAAGTACTTTTCCAATAGTATCCATGCAAGCAAAATCCCTCTGGCTCATCCAGGTTTTGCCTGAATAGAAGTAAAGGAACAAGTCTTTGTCCTCTTAACTTGAACTGCTCCATCTTTGCTACATACCCTCAGAACCTATATGACAAACAGTGCTATTATAAACAGAAAAAACTACCTACTGACAGTAAAAAGGATGCAAGCTTAGAGCACTGGATTTGTCATGCTGGAACTTAGCCCCAGTGTATTTCATCTACTCTCTGACAGAGGCCTCATCAAGATGTTTCTGCAGAAAGCAATATCATCACTCTCAGTGCCTACAAAAATTCTCCAAAGTGCATCTTATCAGTGTTTATTCTCGCAGAGTGCTTGGGATGGAGACCCATAAATGAGTCTAACCAAAAGTGCATGAACAACAAGAATATCACCAGCCAATTTTCCTTTCTCTTTATGTTGTTTTGTTTTCCCAAATCTCATAGCTAGAATCTGCTTAGTTAGATAGATAAAGTTGTTAGGGATTTACAGAAAATGCCTAAACACTGTATGGCATCACTTGATTTATATCAATTCTCTTGACATTTTTCAAAAAGGGTAGAAGCTTAGCTTTTCCTCAGCACTAAAGATGGCCTTCAGCTTTTCAAGCCCTATTTGAGTGGCTATGTCATACGTGAGTCCCCAGAGAGCACTTTGTCCTCTTTCATCCTCTGATTTCCAGCTGGTATTCACTGCAATTTAGTTCCTAGGAATCCCATCTATAAAAGTGAAATGACTACGCTGAGAGTTTCAGCTTGTTTTTCTACCTATATAACCCAGCTGACAAACCTCTGTGTTTTATGAAAACACAAATGCGTGAAGCAAAGCATGTGTGTTCAATGTTGACTTTGTTTATTTTCTGTGACTATGTTTCACTGTAAATTTAGGATCTAAACACTCAGTTTGAATCCAGGCAGAGGCATGCACTTATACATTTTTTATTATTACAAAAATAATTTTCCTACACCTTGATCCACTTACTAATCTTACAAAGACTTTCTATGTAAAAGATATTTATTTTTAAGCTCAATTTTATCCATTTAACAGATAATTATTTATCATAAACATTTATGATAAATATTACATAACTTAAAATAACTGGCAAACAAAACCATACTAGGCTCCCTCAGAAACGAAAATAAATCAGCAATGTATGTTGGCCTGCATTAATATACGAGCACTTCCATCATTGCTCACTGCCCAGTGCCTCTTCCTCAACAGGATCTTTTCCCTACCTCTGCTGCCTTCCAGTGGTTCTATTGCCTTTCAGCTGTAACCTACTCTTAACTTTCTTCATTCTTTCTTCTAGGATCTTTGGTATTCCTTTACCTATCTTAATAAGTCTTGCTTCATCCTCATTTGCCTTATTTACTTTATGATGAACATTGAGAGTGGAGGTTACACAAGCTTCTCCCAGCTTCCCCTTTCATTGCTTGATTTGAACTGTTTCTTTATAGAGGAAACTGAAAGGAGCTCAGTTTCTAGGATACTTCCAAATGGTCAGACATCCCAAAAGTCCAGATATCACAAATTCTTGATCTATCTGGTAGTCCTCACTGTTGTTTCTTTGCCATTCTTCTCTATTAAACAAAAGAATTATTCTACTTCTGGCTACAAAAAGCCTCTTCTTTGAGCATCTGTCCAAGTACGGCATCATTCCTCATCTGATCCAATGGAAACATCACAGTGTCATTTATCAAAATGTGTGGCATGGCTGGTAACTTTTTTCAATGCCATTGGTGATCCCACAACTTTGTTCCACACTTCTATTTCCTGCATCCACTTGGTAACAACCACCTTAAGAAGAAAACACAACTCTAGATTTGTCTCTTCCCGATACTTGTGTGAATGACTGTCTTCTTTCAGACTGCAGATAAGATAAACTTCTTAGAGAACAAGCAGGAAATTTTTCACTAACAAACAGAAGTGTATGAATGGTGTAACTCTGCTGATGAAGCTCAGACAGGGTTCATTATGCAGACAATACAAGCTATTAAAGCAGAAAAACAAAATTAGCTCTTATATCATTCAACTGTGCCTGTGCCAAAACAAGAAGTAAATCACTGAAGCTGTGTATTATGCATGAGGTATACAACATTGTTGAAAATTGATTTTTTTTTTTTAAATTGATAAAAGGGAATTTGCACAGGAGTGAGATGTGATTTTCAATTCTTAGCCTAATATCATTGCTAATTTTAATTGCTATTAGAAGAACCTTGTTTTCCTCTAAGGCATTATGCAAAGAATCATTCTAGCCCAAATATGCATGGGAAATGTTTAAGGGCCATTACAGAACAAACAATAAATATGAAAGCAACAGCAGTAAACTAGCAAATATCCCTAGCTATGATGCCAGGACTTGGCTGTTTAGCTATCAAGCAGACGTTAACAGATGACAGATAAGTAATTATTCAACAAAGTTGGATGAAAAAAGCTTAAATGCATCCAAACAATAATGCAAAATACAATCTAAAATTTGATGAATGGGAAAAATTACACATAACATAACAACATAATTTCTGTGTAATATTCTTAATTATGAAATATTAACATTTCAGTATGCGAGGTTTTGGCAGCAGTTTGGAATCCCATTTATGAAACTGAGTCCCACGCATTTACATATAATTGGATCCATGCAAAAGATTCCAGTCTGTGCTGAGAACAGACTTTGGCACGCATTGCCTCAGGGGGAAAACAGCACAAAGGCCATTGCATCCTATATCTTGCCTAGACACTTTTCTGCTCAGAATCAGAGCTGGCCTGTTTAACAATAGCAACAGCCAGAGGCTCTTATCACCTTACAGGAGGTGACCTTGCAGGAAGGCAGAAAGGGTCTTTAAAGGAACACCCTTTTCCTCTCCCCACCTCAGGAAAGCCCTGCTCACTGCTGAAGGGAGAGAAAAGACATTGGTGAAGAACAACGCAGGGGATCCCAAAAGTAGTGCCTGCAAGAGATACTGGCACATAGATAAAATGGAGTGTTTTGCAATGGATGGGGATTTACACACATCTAACTGAAATATATGAAATTACAGAGAAAAAGGAAATGTTATATGTAAGTAGCATGCAAGTAAGTGTGATTCAATGATGAAAAAAGTATTACAAAGCAAAACTAAAGAGGGATGAACATTCAACTAAAAACACTGGAGGGATGCAACCAGAAAGATATTTATTAGTGTTGTTGAAGATGTAAGCAGATGAGGTGTTCACTGAAGAAATAAAAAAACAAATAACAGCAAAAATATTTTTCCTTAAATTTTCTAAGCAAGTGTAGCTTTATCATAAGGATGGGAATTGGAATAACCCAGTGTATGTAACCAAATCCAGCATCAAAATCTTGATCGTTGTGGCAGCACAGACTCAAATGCCTTCTTCGTAAGTATCTCCTGTAAAGTGTATTACTAAATGAGGGAATAAGGAAGCAGGAGAAAAAGAATACAACACAGAGTCCATTCTCTAATAAAGGACAACATTTGTGCTATTCTGCAATACTAACTCAGAACTATCCAACATAGACAGATTTTAGGGTAATTTGTAAATCAATTACTTACTTGTTAACACTGTTGCAAAGAACACTTTGAACATTACACAAACATTTGCCCAAAACAACAACCAATTTGGGTTTAATAGCAGAGAAGTGCCTGTAGCTAAACAAACATGCAGGCCATCTGTAGGACAATTTCACAAAACTAGCAACTATATTCAGTTAATTTATAATCAGTTAATTTGAAGTATAACTATAGTTTAAAATATCCCATGAGACATGTAGGTGCTAGAATTTTTGCTATATGCTCTGTGTTCTAACTGGCAGGAACAATTTGGTCATAACAGTTACATTTTAATTAGTAACAAAACAAGGAGGTAATGTAAAAGACATGATGACAAGTAAGAACAACAAATCCTGGCAGTATAGTCTGAAAAAGAACAACTAGAAAACATAAAGTATTAGTCATAGTGGTCACAACACTTAATTTTGAAATATTTGAAGGAGTAAGAACAAAACTGAGTATTGGCACAAACTTTTTTTTTTTGATTGAGCAACACAAATAATTTTGCAGATAAAAGGATGGAAAAATATTTAGATGGAGTTGGGTTAAATGCAATATTGTTAGGTTATAAAAACATCTGATTTACATTTTTTGTCATAAAATGTTTTTTGTGTGTAAATACAGACTGATTGGTAATGCCTGGAAAAGAAGTCTGTATGCTAACTCATTAATTGCTCATCAAGTACTAGCTTGGAATTGTAGTTAACTATTTCAGAATGATTCTAATGAAAGGTTACTCATATTGTTTGACATGGACATGCATATTTTCTACCATCCTTCATTGCTCAGTGTTTTGCATATTTCATAGGAATATAAGATTGGAAGCCCGCCCCTTTAGTTACTAAATACATTCCCTGCTGACAAAGACAACGAGGTGAATAGTTTGCTATCATTCAGTTATTATTAGATATGTTAGACAGCTTCCTTTTTCTTTTTTTAATGATATTGTCCAGGAAAGCTCTGTAAGTCTCATTATGTTAGGTTCACTGCCAATGCTCATGAACAAAGGGGAAAGACGTACAATAAAAACAAAACCAGTTATCTTTTAACCACATGTGAATTCCTGGCATGACTCAAGTCAATGGGTGCCTTGCCATTGTTTGGGATTTCACCCTGCTATTATGGAAAGGGGGTGTTCTCGCTCTTTAGGGCTTTTCTCATTTAGCAATCAGAAGCACGAGAGCAAGGTCAGGAATATAAAACTAGATTAATAAAAAGATTAGGGTCCAGGTTTTACACACTGAATCTAAAAGTCACCTACCTGAAGGCTTCACTCAGCAGCTCCTTGCTCCAGAAAGGCCTAAAGTTTCCAGATATTGAAATTTTGCCAATAAAGTGTCTGGGGCACACCCAGAATTGCTTATGTCCTCAAAGGGAATTGCCAAATGATAGAAGTACCACTGCCTTTCTCCCTTGGGAGACCATGTGCAACTGGTGTTCTCAGACAAAAAAAACCCTGTTTCTTCTACAAAATTAAGAAAAAAGTACTGTATCTTTTGTCCTTAGCTTTTAATATCCTCATCATTTTTTAAAAATTTAGAGGTTAAATCACTTATCCAGGATATATGACACTCAAGGTTAAATCTCAGGATGATTTGAACTGCATCACCCACTTCTCAAGGGAATATATTATCAACCTGTCTCAAATAAGCTAGAGTGAAATTCTCTCAATTAGTCCTCTTATACTGTCTCTACTTTGCACATAGCAGTTCGAGAGGAGTTCAAAGACTGGAGAGATCTCAATGGTCTAAGTCCATTCAACTACTTCATAGAGTATGCAAAAGTTTTATCAGAAGAAATTATAAAACCCACATTCAACTCTCCCCACACTGCCACCTCCAAAGACAGAAGAACAAGTCTGAATATGGCAGTGAGTGTTTCACAACACTGAATAAGTTGTATTGGATCTGCCTCTCTCCTGCTTTAGGGATTTCTGAGAAAGGGCATGTAATTTCAGGAGAGAGATAAAGAGCCTTAGCTTTTTTAAGGAGCGAGGCTTATGCTCACTTGGGATTTCATGTTATCATTGCATGCTGACAAGTGGCTCCCATAGACCCCGCTGTTGGACACCTAACTCTCCATATATATAGTATGATTGCTTAACTGTTGATTTCTCCACATTGAAAAGGCGATCCCTGAAAATTCTTTAACTGATGGAGGATACAGGCACAGAGAATAAGAGAAAATAGAATTTCTTCCTGTCACTCTTTATCTCTAAATTACTAATCTTATTGATCAAATGGGATATAATAACACCAGTGTGAAACTGGACTGTTAAAATATTTTCCTGGGGAAGTAATACTTCTGGGACTTGCATAAATGTTCTTGTATTCATGAAAACATGGAGAAGATGAAGCACTTCTGGACTGAAAATCAATATTTCCCTTACAAAGAATAAGTCATGCAGACTCCCTTAACCAACTGCAAAATAAGCAAAAAAATGTCAGCTTTAAAACATGTTTGAACTGACAGGTTAAGGTAAAAGACACTTGCATCTGCTGAACACAAAAGAAGGTTTTCACTTTCCAAAAGAGTGATTTTTCTTATAAATTCATGGTGTTGTGCATTGGTGTTGTTGAGGTCACTTTTACACAAGTGCTTTGTAGCAAGAGGAAGGAGTTCACAATCTTCTTCCTTGTGAGTTTTCACTTGTTCTACAGATGTCACACTTTAAAACAAAAATCTCCATCATTACACCTGAACTTTGTGTCCCACAATTTTATCTCTGACTGTGGACGTCTTGGCTCTTGATCTCTTGTTTCTACCTTAATTAAATGGAAAACAATTACTCAGGGTAGCTAGCTATCTGGAATGTTTCCATATAGAGATCTGAAAACAGCAGGTTTTTTCTCAGTCTGGCTCTCACTTCTGTTGCTTTGAAGCACAACTGAAATAAATTTATTTTATGTTCTCTGTCCATCACATAATATTTGAAAGTATGTCAGCCTCCTGTAGCATTACCTGTTCTGGCACACACAGGCTGTTATAATGGTTACAAGAGGTGGCAAAGCAAAACTTACGGTGAAGAATAGTCAAGAATACTCTTACACATGGAACATAGTGCTAGAAAATGGATCAAGCCACTCTCAACATAGCAAAGATGTTAATAAACCCTCCGTACCCATTCTGAAATTGGAGAATCTTTTGATCTCCTGATCAATTAATCCTTTTAAAAGCTGTATATCAAAAAAAAAACAATAGTTAGCTACTGTTTCATTAAATGATAACTCTAGACAGACTATTCTTTCGAAAAGCAGATAAGGAGGTGGAGGTGATTTGTAAGATATAAATACAATAGCACTCCTTATGCCTACCATGTTAATTTGGTACACTGACATGTGCCTCATTTAAACACGCCGAACACTTTTAAGCACTTAGGAAAACAAGCAGGATATGTTTTCTCAGAAAGCAAAAAGGAAAGGCTGAAAGACTGTATTTCATTATCACCAAACCAGAAGGTGCAAAACTGGTACAATGCAGAAGTCAGAAGAGTTGCTGTGATCTAGGTTTCTGAGAAGCAATCTGCATTTACCGGATCTTGGGACGAGTTAAACTGGATCTTTTTCCTGTAGTGATGAACCCTCCCAAAAAAAGACCAAAAAGACTTTTAAATTCAAATAAGTCCGTTTTCCTTAGAAAACTGAATCCTTTGTTTTTATACCCAGGAAAATCCAAGTGATTCAATCAGGCAAAATAAAATTTTATAGAGTTTATAAAAAACTCTCTGTTTGCCTTCCACACCTTGCAGAGGGGCCTTCTTGTATCCAGGGTTTGTGACAGCCAGCTAAGTGGCCTTCTGGACTGAAGAAAACTGCAGAGTCTCCTCTGGATCCCAGGAAATCATAAAATCATTTAGGTTGGAAAAGACCTTTAAGATCATTGAGTTCAATGGTTAACCTAACACTAACCTAATCCACCACTAAACCATGTCCCCAAGCATCATACCTACACATCTTTTAAATACCTCCAGGGATGGCGATTCAACCACTTCCCTGGGCAGCCTGTTCCAATGTCTGACAACCCTTTCAGTAAAGAAATTTTTCCTAATATCCAATCTAAACATCCCCTGCCGCAACTTGAGGCCATTTCCTCTCATCCTGTTGCTTGTTACTTGATAGAAGAGACCAACACCCACCTCACTCCAACCTCCTTTCAGGCAGTTGTAGAGAGCGATAAGGTCTCCCCTCAGCCTCCTCTTCTCCAGACTAAACAGCCCCAGTTCCCTCAGCCGCTCCTCATAAGACTTGTGCTCCAGGCCCCTCACCAGCTTCATTGCCCTTCTCTGGACACGCTCCAGCACCTCAATGTCTTTCCTGTAGCGAGGGGCCCAAAACTGAACACAGGACTCGAGGTGCGGCCTCACCAGTGCCCAGTACAGGGGGACGATCACCTCCCTGCTCCTGCTGGCCACACTATTTCTGACACAGGCCAGGATGCTGTTGGCCTTCTTGGCCACCTGGGCACACTGCTGGCTCATATTTGACAGGCTGTTGACCAACACCCCCAGGTCCTTTTCCACTGGGCAGCTTTCCAGCCACCCTTCCCCAAGCCTGTAGCGCTGCGTGGGGTTGCTGTGACCCAAGTGCAGGACCCGGCACTTGGCCTTGTTGAACCTCATACAATTGGCCTCGGCCCATCGATCCAGCCTGTCCAGATCCCTCTGTGGAGCTTTCTGTCCCTCAGGCAGATCAACCCTCCCTCCCAACTTGGTGTCATCCGCAAACTTACTGAGGGTGCACTTGATCCCCTCGTCCAGAACATTGACAAAGATATTAAACAGAACAGGCCCCAATACTGAGCCCTGGGGAACTCCACCTGGGACCAGCCACCAACTGGATTTAACTCCATTCACCCCAACTGTTTGGGCCTGGCCATCCAGCCAGTTTTTTACCCAGCAAGCATACATTCATCTAAGCCATGAGCAGCCAGTTTCTCCAGGAGGATGCTGTGGGAAATGTTTTTTTTTTTCTCTTTTCTTACCTATGGATGGTCCCTGCCCCTCTCAGAAGTCTCTTAGCCTGAGCAGCAGCGGCCAGCTCATGCTGCAAACCTCTCTCTGCTCTTCTCCCACAGGCCCCAGCCAACATAAGTTTTGCTCTCCAGCTGTGCCCGGATGTTCCCAGGGAAAGAAGCCATCTTCCTCCTCCTTCAGGTAGTCTCTCTGACTAGGTCACCCCTTTACCTTTTTTCCAATGTACAAGCTAAGAACAAACAAACCAGACAGATTCTGTCCGTACCGGTCCACTGCTCTCTGTCAGTACTTTTCAACTTGTACAAGAAAAAGAGAGAAAAGAATTACTGGAAATAAGACAAATCACTAAAGTTTGTTACAAGCTAAAAAGAGTATTAAGTGGCTGGAGATATCCGTTCATATATGTGGCAAAGGACAGAGATGTCCGCCCTCCACAATTTTTGCAGTATCTGTTATACTGTGAGCATTGCAGGTCAAATGAAGAGAAGGCTGTCATACCATTGTACAGCATATGCATTAAGGTCTACGTTCGCACCAGTCCTGTTGATCTACAGTTTTGATGGTTTCTTGTAACAACAGCGAAGCCTTTGATCAGCAGCCTTTGCTGTGGCTGCACCACCACTGTGGATCCACCAGCAGGAGAACTTTGACCACCAGCAGAATCAGAGCAGACCGACTTTTTGTCCACCTTATCTTATGTCTGTCACCCTTCAGCACTCTTTGGCCTGCATCTCCTCCCAACTAGATGTGCTGTCACTCAACCCACCAATGTAATTCCTGTATTTGATGTTTTTTTCAGTTCAAAGTGTACTTCTCACCAGCCACCAGTGTAATACCAGTGCTATGCGTGTGTCCTACAGAATGATATGATGGGATTTTGGGACACAAGCGGGTGTTGGACACATCCTGGCAGACAAAGTCAGATTCAGTGCAGCCTTCTGCCAAACTGTCTGGGAGATACCCTAAAGCTAATTATCGACTGGGCCTGGATTTACATTTAGGTGAAATAATTGCCATCTTCCAAAGGGAGGCCAGCACGGTGGCTCATCAAGGAAAATGAGGCCCAGAAATGGAAACAAGGGACAAGCGAGACAGGCAGTGTGAGAATACCTTCATGTTCCCCAACACTAACACGAGCCTTCATTGCATCCACGATGCAAATTCATACACTGCAAGAAAACCTAAGTCTTAACTACTGCTGTCACATGTCTTCTGTCTCACATCCCAGGGCATCCCCGGGGAGGCAGGGCAGGGCCTGGCAGCCCATCCTGTCCCACCACCCCAGCCAGGAGCAGCCGAGGGCTATCTAACCCTCACCCTGACTCTGACTTTAATTCCTGGCAGGGGTTCCCTTTTATCGGTGGAAAGAAAATAATGTGTGGCCTCCTAATGATCAATTCCACCTTTCTACCCCAGACGGCCCTGCAAAATGCCATAACAAACTTGGCTCTTCAAATATTGGATTTCCAACTGGTAATTCCAACCCTAAATTAAATCTTAATTATGTTTAATTAGATATGGCCTCTAATTCCAGTAATATCTTTAAGAAATTGCCCTTTCCAAAGATGGGTAGACATTACATAAAAAGAGAACATACTATAGTTTTGAAGCTTTAGATTTCTAAGCTCTAAATTTACTTCCAACCCTGAACTTAAACTTAATTATTAGCAGGAGTCCCTTCTAGTGTTCTCCCCTGTTTTATTTAATATTTTTGAAAGCTATTCTTTTGTAGTAATTATTACTATAAATATCAATAAATACTAATTCTTTCTTTCTTTGTAAATCATACGAAGTGCAAATCCTAATGCAAAATTTAATTACATGAATGAATTGAAGGAAGCCCAGAAGTAAATGAGGACATAAAGCATTGGCCCATTCAACTGTTTTCTCTATTTGTAGGTATCTAGATCCTCTAGAATGCAAAACCCAAAAAGATTCCTTTAAGCATTAAGCCCAAAACTTTAACCCTAGCTCTAATCCTAACATTAACATCAACACCAGCAGTGAGCACAGCAATGAAAGCAAAAGAAAAGCATATTCCCATAGAGAAACACGTCATCTTTGTATTTCCCTAGTCACCGGAGAATCTGCCCATAAACTGGGAACAGTAAGCTTTAGATTCCTGATTCCTAACACTAACCGTAGCCAGTACAGCTGTATAAATCTAGCCTCTACAAGACAACACAGAGCATTGATCCTTTCCAAAACCTGCCCACTTCCAACTAGTAATGATAGGATGCAGCAAAGATCTGGGCTCTTAGGAAGGAATGTGTCCATAGGAGAGAATGCCTCTTAACCTGAAACCTAACCTCAGTCCTAAATTTAAAGCAAGTTAGAGCCTTAACCTAATACATAGCCCACCACTAACCCTAATCTTAGTTATAACCTGGTATGCCTCCAAACAATAAAATACACAGCATTTGCCTTTACCAGCACCAGTTACCTTGTCTTCTGAAGTCTGCAAGCCACAGAGAACACATTATCAACTGGAGTCTTGAAAATCCAGTTCCAAACCCTATTTCTGACTTAATTATTCACAGGGTTAAGAGCATAATAAAAGAGTACATCCAACCTCCTACCCTGTCATCATCTGCCCTCTTCCTAACTCTATCAGACCACCAGAATAAAGACATGAACAAATATCTTGAAGACTTGAATTCCCAAATCCCAGTCATGATACTTGCGTTAATTAAACGTATGTAAATAGTAAAGAAGGATATAGAATGTTTACCCTTTTCTGCTGTCTTACCCTGAGAAAACAAAAAAACTTCAATTCTCTCTTATACTCCCAAACCCCAGCTCAAAATGTACCTTGAAGCTTTATGTTAGCTGGCCCACCAAACAAGCAATGGCCCTTTCTGAATTGTCCTCTTCTGCACACGTGGGTCCTAGAAGCTTTACAGTCTGACTCTTACACAAACCATATACCACTTTTTCATTATTTACAGCAGACAAATTGCAAATTCCTGTCAGATTTGTCTCCACAGATTAATGCCAGCAGATTAAGAAAAACTGGCCTCATTAGTCTTCATTCTCCTCCCACCTATATGGCACCTACAGAATACTGCAATGCTACAGAATTCTGAATCTGCAGAAACTCCAAAGTTAACCCCAGTCCTAATTCTACTTAATGGTTGGGACCTATATCCAACACAAAAAGACACATTAAAATAATCCCTTTTGTCAGCATTTGTCCTCTTCCTAGTTCTGACAAATTTGATAACTTACTTAATATTGGCCATGTTGACAGAACTGGGAAAAATAATAAAATAGAACATTTTCTTAGTTTCTGATTAACTGGGATCCAGTTAAATAGGATTTTTTAAAAATAAATATCTTTTTTTGGCAAAGATTTTTCACCTTTTCTACCCCTAGACAGTCTGCATTGTCAGCACCTCATTAGAATGAGCTGGATAGTGAAGAAAAATGTTTTAAATGAGTACATTTCACAGAAAAGTTGATAACTACTGAAATCAATTTCGTCAGCTAATATGTCAAGAAATATATGTTAATCCTTTTATTAATTTTTAAACATAAATTAATAGTGTTCTACAACCTCACAAAATTTCTATGCCACAAATTTAAAAGTGCTCTTCACCAGAAATGATAAAAGGAAAGTATGATACAAAAACTATTCAGTTATTAGGAGTTTAATTTTTGCAGCAGCAGCTATGATTTCTGTTAGTGCTAACATTTTTGGTTGCATCCTTGATGCAAGTTCTCCACCTAGTGGAATAATTTTTAATGCTCCAAAGGATCAGAATTCCCTGCATATCATTTTTATTTCTGATTCATTTAAGGAGTAATAGCAACAGTTTCCTTACATAATATTTTATAAATATTTAACCTGTACAATTAGTTTTTCCAAAATTAAACTTCATTTCACACAGTGACTGAAATCTTTATAATAGCTTCAGAAAACATAAAGGCCAAGAGAACTACAAAAGAAAACCCAGTCACAACAATCAAACTGTATCCACAAAGCAAGCTCAGATTTTTTTATTCATCTAGGTTTTGGTAGTTGAGCGAAGTTCTATTTTTAGAAAATCCTATACACTTCACAAATATTAACAACAGTCATATCTTAAAGAAAATTTTAGAGCAGGCAACATACCTGTTCATATAGCATCAACAAAACAAACCCGTCCAGGTGCGAGAGTAAAAAGTAGCAATATGAACAGCTTATCACAGGGCACAGTAAATTCCAAATCACTTGAAGTTCTTACTCTGAGGCTGGGTGGGACTGTAAAATATGTTTGCTGGTCTGATCACATACATGTGTATGTACATACATCATGCAGGAATTCTGGGGGAAAGTAGAAGGAAAATTGCCACGCAGAAAGTCAAATCAGACGAACACACCCTGCTTAAATGTATGAATCATGATAATACTTCCCCCTGTGCCTATGAAGAACAGCCTCTTGGAAGAAAATACAAAAGTAAGAAGTGCTCGTACAAAATACACAGTTCACATCTCAGCCCTATTAAAACTTAAGTTGGCCCCCAACTCCAGTACCTGTAATCACAACCGTAGCACACAGCACAGAGAAACAAAAGTCCCTTCAGGTAGGTTGGTCCTGAGCTACTTTGGGAGACAAAGGTCAAAACAGAGGATATGAATTTCACCTCTGTTCTTGCTGGCGACGAGTCCACTCCCAAAGCAATTGGTGTAATGCACTGTGCTCCTTGCATGACACATTACTTACTAATTGCATGGCTGCATTTCAAGTCACCTTCAGTTCACAGTAGTTTTTAGTTGTGACTTGACAGCAAGAGTGGGTTACAGTTATCTTGCACTCGAGATAATGAAGGTATAGATTATGGTTGAGAGCCCACATCAGACAAAAGAGGTCACACGTCCTGACTCGATACAGATCAACATTATAAACTTGGTCTCATATAACACGAGCATCAGAAAGGTGCCTTGACTCGCTCAGTGCACTTACCAGAACTCAATTTGCCAGTATTGGAGATCATACTCCCTTGAGCTGATGAAGTTCCAGTTTAATCTTCCTTACTGTCCCGGCTGACTCCACCACGGCACCAAGTCTCGCGGATGCAGGTGGACTTGGGTAACCTAGCTCTCAGCCAGCGCGCCGTCTCACGTGCACACTACGCTGCTTGCATAGCAGCAGCAGCAGGCAGATGTCCCTGCTGCACAGAAGGGGAAACTGAGACAGCAGGAGGCTAAGACTTATCTGAACAGATCGCAAAGAAGCAGCAGTGGAGGAAAGAGACTTAACTGAAATCTTTTCCTGTACGCTAATAACACATAGCCTTCAAAAACAGTGCATTATCCTTTTCCAAGCAGGAAGATAGTACTTACTCCAGCACAAAAGATTTCTTAATGCTAGATTAGGCAACATAAACACAGTATCCTGCAGGGTATGACACAAGGCAAGAAAAGATGGGAGAGTTTCCTTGTGATCATGGAACATACACATGTAATACTGTCTTTTACAGTGCCTGAGTTTCAAATGTGACACAAATCTTAGCACATGGATTTTGTTGTATTTACTCTTCCTTAGAGAAAAACTAAAATACAGAGCTATGTAGCTTGTGGAGTTGTGCAGCTTTTTTTTTTTTTTTTTTTTTTTTTAAGTTACTGATCTCCTTGAGCTCCCACCAAATTTTGACCACCCAGAAGCAAAGAACATTCACACCAACTTCAGTACACTTTTTACTGTGATTCTAGTTCATGAACCATCACCAAGAGCAAATCATTCTTTCTTATTTCTGGAGATCAGACTGCAGGCTTTAAAAGCCCCGCAGCTCTCGACTGGAAAGAAACGTGTTAAATTGCAGAACCCACCATCACCTCCCCAACTGGACCCTGTAAGAAATACAAGTGTATAGCAAAGGCTAGGAGTGAAGCTAACAGGCCCCAAATGACTGTGCTAAGAAAGGTCCTCAACTCCTCCGCAACCTTCACTGTAAAACTTTCACTTGGTTTTCAATGCACAAGGGGCAAATTTGGTGACTCCTCTTATTGCAGAAGGCAGCAGTGTACACTAAGCCTACCTTCTGGCCCTTGGTGTGTTCCAGTAGTCATTTCCGTGGTTGAAATCAAAGAATATTGCTTAACAAGGGCTGTCAAATACGAGGGTGCAAATACCCCAAGCACAATGACAGAGAAAGATCAGACTTAGTTACTAAGTCAGACCATAGGAGCAATCTGGTTGAAGCAGAAGGGCAAAATTCATAACCTCTCTTCACTGTTCTCCTGCCTGGAAACATGTCTTCTGCTCTTCAGTTGTAGCTACACTGGCCTTTTGTCAACATACTGCTTTTCAATTTTTCTTCTTCAGTGTCTGTAGTCTACTGATTTGATCTGCTACTCCTGCTTATAAGTTCCCTTTATTTCTTCCTGAGAATCAGCAAATACTACTGTCCTTCAGACTGGGTATTGACGTTCCCTGCTTGACAGGTTCCTTCCACTGAAATTGCAACAACAAGGTTTCTGGTAATGAGCTAGAAAACCTCTTCAATATTCCTCCATCCTGCTGCCCACAGAGGAGGGGGTTCACGTGCTATATGTATATATTCACTTAAGTCCTAAATTTTTGTAGTCTGACTGAAATTAGTTTGTTATCCGAATGAAAACTGACTTTATGTCCCTTGCTAAAATGCAAATAACCAGAAGGAGAAAAAGATATCCTCAGACATTTGAAAAAATACCCTTAATCGAGGAGTATGCCTTAGTTTTTATACTTGTTCACGCAAGGGTTGCTGAGAAAACTCTTGATACTAGTAATTTATCTAGTTAAATAAGAAGCTAGTAATTTATAAGGATGTAGCTATAAGGCACTGCTTCAAGAGTAAGAACTAACGCAAGTGCACAGCTCTGGGTTTTTTTCAAATTCCCCAATGGAATTGCATGACGTTTTCAGTATGCCAGCAATGCAAACTGAAGGAATCAAAATGAAGTTTGGGAGCACAACTCAGAGCTCCTACCCTGCTAAATTTCATCTTGCTTACCACCTACTGCTTTGGTGCTGGGATTGTAACAAATTTTAAAATAAATTATTATGGGAAGAAATTTTTTTTATTTGTCATGAAAAAAAAAAAAGGCTGAATTCCTCTGTGAAATTTGTGCTAAAAATCCCCCTATGAATCAGAAAATGTAACTGAGGCAAATGGAAATTTCTAGAAGTGATTAATACATGGAAATATTTCTAACAAAAGATATATTTAAGCATTCTTAGTCAGACTTGCAGCTACGGCACCAGAGTATGCAAGCTTGCTAAGTACTTTACTTTGGAATAAGGTCACAGCTATCTATAATTCACACTATTATGACTGCTGGTGCCCTTTTGGGTTTGGCTTTTTTTTTGGTTATATTAAATTAAGCTGGCATCTGGTTTTGACTTTGGGCTACTTGGTACTTTCTTAATAGCATGGCAGATTCTCCTTTCTTAATAGCAGTTCATGAGAGGATCCCTTAAAAAAACTTGCACTATTACAAGAACACAGCTCACTGTTAGAAAACATATATTCATATAGCTACAGCTGAAGGCAATTTTCTGCAGATTGCCACTGTGCAGCTACAGGAAGAGAGGAAACATTTCTTCATTATATTATCATTACAATTAGGGTCATACTGGACAAAGAACAAGTATCCCTTGGGATTGGACAGTGACTCCAAATTCTTTTTTTTTCTTTCCTGAAGATGATAAATGCAAAACATTTTAAGTAGCTGTTGTTCCTTTTTTATCTAGGGTACATGGACAAAATCTGTCACATTGTTCTTTTATGAATTGTCCATTTACTGAGTACTTCAGAAATTCTAAAATGCCTTTCACAGACAGATGTTGTTTGTTGGCAAGGATTATATTCAGAGTTATGATTGTGGATATCGTGGGAGACATGTAGTCTATTTATGTGTATATGGCTTGGGTTTTTTTCCTCTCATCCATACAACAATCCTTAGCTGAAGATTTACAAGAGAAGTTCTAGAGAATTGAAACTTTCAGCTTTTATTGGATAGTACCACAGATTCATCACTTGCTTATTACCTGCTAAAATAAAGCCCAGAATGCAAAGAGGTTGGTTGCATAGTGCCCAAAGTAAAAATCATGGCTCTGTATATAGTTCGTAGAGCAAGACAGGTCAAACTGCTCTCTGAAGGAGCTCTCTGATTTGATTTCTGAAAATGTCTGTCTTTCTCCATCGACTAGAGAGGGAAGTTAGAAGGGCTGATGGCTAAACCTAGACAAGAAAAAAAGATGTTTGGGGGAAAAATTTAATGTAAATTAGGATAGCCTCAAGAAAATAACTATGTTGAACTCTGAGTTTGTTATTGGGGCAACAACAGCTAAACATTTTTATCTGCAAGGCTGAGATCATCTTTCTTATGAAAACAGCAGCAGAAGACTTAGTTGGGCAAGGAGGTGGTTGCTATTGTCACAACATTAAGATTGTGATATGCAGATTTTTTTAATGTTCTTTCCATTCATAATTGCAGTCTTACAGTTAAGCAAAATGGATTGCCATCCTGCCTTTTGAATTGGCCCTTCAAATCCTTGTGTTTTCCTGCCTCCCTAAGATAGGAAGAGATTAAGGGTGACTGACAGCAGAAAAAATTTATGCAGCCACATATATGTTAATCTTGCCATCTTTTCTGCAGGATTTGGAAGGAGACGAATATTTATAACTGTTCCTTTGTCTTGCTTTTGGACTAGCCACTGATTTCCCAACACCCTAGAAAACATTTCTAAAGGTCTGGGACAGAAAAATAATTCTTTCGAGACAGCTAATCTCTCCATTCATATCATTCATATGAAAGTAATTCTACACCCTTAGTATTGGCCAGAATATTTGGTCTTGAGTCTAAGGCCAGGAAAAGACTATGAGACTGATGAACATTTCCTTTATCACAGTCTTAACTAACCCAATTTAATGTAACATTTGAAATTAAATCAGTATTCTTTTGCATGTTGGCAAACTTGAGACAGCAGCCTGTTTCTGGCCACAGGCTGCAAAGGTTTTTTTCAACCTCAAACACAACCAAGGTCTTATCTGAAGGCCTTCTTAATTGAGGGGGGCTCATAATCTTGACATGTATAATCTGGCTACATAACTGTTCTTAATTTGAATATGTTAACCTGGTTTATAAGAGCTGAGATCCAAGCTTTTTATAATAATAAGTTAAAGCCTATTCATTTCTCAAAAAAAAATACTCCAAATCCCCTCCAAAATTTGTTCTACTTCATGTATTTCCAGCATTGTTAGGTCTCACTTTTCCAGAGTTTAGCCTCAGAATACTGTTACCTCTGCATCTGAAACAGACCCTTGTCTTTGCCTGTTCAACCCCACATTAGGTACCAAACTGGAAAAGTAATCTGCTACATATCCCTAACTGCCATCATTTGTTATTACTACTTTTTTGACATGGCCATATTGGATACCATGACAACATATTCTGGGCAAGAATGAGAGGACTTACACGGAACACAAATGAATGCACTTTGTTCACTTACAGCTAAGTATGATCACTTCAGTTTTTCACTTTATTAATATTTTACATACATAAAGATCCTTTTGTCCTAATGGATTCCAAAGCAAACCATTAAAAAAGGAATAGGAGTGATTTAGATATTACTCCCCATAATTGGATTATATGTTCCTTGCTTCTGTGTTAAATTACTGTAGCAGTTCAGCCTACAGATGACCAAAGTCTCTGATTTCTCAGTTGAGAAACAGTCTTTTCTTTGAGCAACAGACTTGTAATTGTAGCACAGAATTTGTCAAAAGATCCATTCTATCCTCTGCTGAATTAAACTCATAAAAGATGCAAGAACACATTTGTGCTGCTGATAGTGACAGTAGTAGCTCTGCAGATGTCACTGTTGCTGTCGCTTTGCCCCACATAACTCAGGCAGTGGGTATCTTTCCAGAAACTAGCACAAAGCCTGATTCAGTCCTTCCCTTTTAAACGTGGCCTTTATAGTACATGGAATTATAGCAAGCAGGAAAAGGAGGATGCCATTTGGAGAGCAATTTCTAATGAATTTATATTTTCAATGTCTGAACTACACTTTCAGCAAGCTCCTGGTCCTTAATTTGGCCCTTTAGGGCTGAATGCCTCTAGATCTCTGGCTTTGGAACATGTCTCTAAGCCAGTAGGCTCCCCGTGAAGTGCTGACTGGTGCAGAACAAGGTTTTCTGAAAGACCAATATTCAACTATATTTTAGCAGTTCTATGTTGTAAGAGGTTAGTGGGATGGCCACAGGTCCTCGCAGCATCCTTCCAGACAAGTTGTCCAACTGCGGGTTGTGCGGGTTCATGGGGCACTGGGTGAAGAGCTGGCTGAAGGGCAGAGCTCAAAGGGTTGCAGTGAATGGGGCTGCATCTGGCTGGCAACTGGTCACCAGCGGTGTTCCTCAGGGTTCACTTCTAGGACGAGTCCTGTTCAATATATTTATCAATGATCTGGATGCAGGAGTTGAATGCACCATTAGCAAGTTTGCTGATGATACCAAACCGGAAGGTGCTGTTGACTGTCTTGAGGGACAAGAGGCCTTGCAGAGGGCAATCTATCTCTAGACAGTTTGGAGCATTGGGCAGTGATTAATGGGATGAAATTTAACAAGTCAAAATGCCGGATTCTGCACCTAGAATAGAGTAGCACCTGGCACAAGTATAAATTGGGAGAGGAGTGCCTGGAGAGCAGCCCTGTAGAAAGGGATCTGGGGGTGCTGGTCAGCAGCAGGCTCAGTGTGAGTAGGCAGCGTGCCCTGGCAGCCAAGAGGGCAAACCGCGTCCTGGGGTGATCAAACACAGCACGACCAGCCAGTCAAAAGGGGTGATCATCCTGCTGTATTCAGTGGTGGTGCGGCCTCACTGTGTGCAGTTCTGGGCCCCACAATTTAAGAAGGATGTTAAGGCCCTTGAATGCATCCAGAGGAAGGCAACAAAGCTGGTGGAAGGGCTGGAAGGAATGTTGTATGAGGAGTGGCTAAGGACTTTGGACTTGTCTAGTTTGGAGAAAAGGAGGCTGAGGGGTGACCTCATTGCTCTCTACAGCTTCCTGAGGAGGGGGAGTGGACAAGGAAGTGCTGAGCTCTTCTCCCTTCTATCCAGGGATAGGACGCGTGGGAATGGTTCAAAGGTGTGCCAGGGGAGGTTTAGACTGGACATTAGGAAGCCTTTCTTTACCTAGAGGGTGGTCAAACACTGGAACAGGCTTCCTAGAGAGGTGGTCAGTGCCCCAAGCCTGTCAGTTTTTAAGATGTGTTTGGGCAATGCCCTTAACAACAAGTTTTAACTTCTGGTCAGCCCTGAAGTGGTCAGGCAGTTGGACTAGATGATCGTTGTAGGTCACTTCCAACTGAAATAGTCTAGTCTAGTCTAGTCTAGTCTGTCCTATTCTATTCTATTCTACTTCTAAGGGGAAGCCAAATTATAGTTATAAACATTCTGTTTCATTCAGGATTGGAACTCAAGGAAAGAGATAAAAGGGAGTAATCGCAGGATTGTAGCCGTCATGTTTTGTTTGTTTTTAGGCTCAACAGGCAAGACAGGTACCCATGCAAGCTATGGTTATGAGGGTTTTTACATGCCTCAAGTTAATAGATCTCGGGTTTTAAAGCTGTAACATTTAACTGGCCTGGCAGGAGAAGCTGAACTGTTAAGTCTCATTTACCCAATGTAGATTGCTCTAGGAGAAGTTGCTGTGGAAGATTTAGCTACTCACAAGTATAATCTAATAAATAGTTGAAAGATTTTTGCACTGGGATAGCAGGACTCTTACATCAGCTAAAGAAAGAATATTTCAGAGAAGTCTTTGAGTATTATTTGAGGGGAAATGGCTCAGAATTACAGCAAAAAGCCATTCTCACAGAATCAAATATTAAATTACTTAAAGAAGAGCTAGAAAAAAATAGTAATGAACTGCAACAGGAGGAAAAAAAAGAGAAGGGAGAATTCAGCAACAGTATAACGAAGAACTAAAATTGACATACTGTTCCAAGAAAGCATAAAGGAAACTATGTGCCCATGGAAAATCTGTTGTCAGCAACCAAACCCAGGACAAATAAAATAAAAGTTTAAAATCACAGCTCCCTGTAAATGGACAGATAAGTCAGCTTTGACCAATTTGGTTTATCATAATGAAAGTGGGATTTGACCAAGGTATCCTGGATAACTGAAAAAAGGGAGTGTTAATTCTATGAAAGGTAGTATTTGGGACCAGTGGCTGAGATACAGGATTACAGAGCAGTGTCATCCAAAATGCCATGCAGAAGAATAACAAGTGAACAGACACAAAGGAGAAAACACTGGCACCTAAAATATAGCTGCACTTCACTAGTGTGGTATCAAAATTGACCTTGCTAAGAGTGTGGAATACGTTCTTCATCAGGCTGCACTGGTGGACATCATTACATTCCTATAATTTAGATAGACTGAAAAGGAAAGAGAATTAATTGTCTCCCCAGAGAAAGTCTCTAATGTGGCATGTTGGACTCATGGACCTGGTTCTTGAAAATTTAACAGCAATATTTTGGAAGAATGCTACTGCTCAGTGACTCAAGAAGAGAAAATAAAACATACTAACCTAAGTATTTTAAATTATTATATTGGTGTTATTTTAAAAAGACAAGACTGTTGGTAAGTTTACAGATATGAAATTGCAGTGGACACTCAGCATGTATAGGTGGAATCTATCTGGAAGAAGAAGGAATTTGTCTTGGATTAGCCAACACAGAGAATAGCTGCTTTGAATCAGCAGTAAGCCACTTATCGGAGATGTACAGGAAAATAGCTTACAAAATACTCAAAGAAGAGCATTCAAACATTTTTCAAGGTCCAGACTGGATCCCTAGTCCGCATGTGAGAAATATGACCAGTAACCTGTAGAGAAGACTTACTAATGTCTTACCTAATATACCAAATGATCAAGGAAAACAAAGAAGAATGATAAAGTATACCAAAATCAGCCTCCGAGAAACTGGAGAAAAACATACTGATATACAACAGATGTCTCAAGTCCAGGCCTTTCAGCAAGGTAAATCTTGCTACTCACTCTTAGAGCCATAAAAAGCCTACCATTAAGGGTTTACAGTTGAACAAAGCACAGCCTTCTGTAGGCACAAAAAAAACCCAAGGTGAGATATGTATTCCAAATGTGGAATAGCCTTACTGTTGTATCATTACTGAAGACTGTGGTGAGTATAAGAAAAATATTGCAGCCATCATAAGAACATCAAATACATCTGGAAGTTGGAGAGCCTTCAAAGAAATCTCTTTGCCTGATTAAAACTGGGCTGAAATTCATCCTCCTCTAAGGGATTTGAGGTTCATTGGCATAGTATTGATGCAAGGTGTTAAACTTCCTCATCTGCTTTCACAAGTATATTTGAAACTTTTTTGAAGTACCAATACATACAAGAACTCTAAAGAAAAGAGAAGAGGGAGGGAAAGGGTAAATACTATCAAAACAGTTACCTGTACTGGGAAACTTCAAAGAATTTTAAACCAACTAACTTGACCACAAGTTGCAACTAATCCATCCCTAGGTGCCGACTTCTACCAAACGTTAGAAGGTAAAGCAAGTAATTGGTAATGGACCACTGACTATAGCTAAAAGAAATAATTACTTTCTTTCATGAAAACTGGACTTTTCTACTTTGAATTAGGCTGCAACTGGCAAACATTGTAACCTTCTGCAATACAGATTCCTTCAGGAGTTACAGTGATGGCAGCTCCTTATCCTGTGCCTTCAGTTCTGGAAGGCTGAAACTCACTGCAGAATCAGTCAACTTAGAGGTTAAAAGACAAAAAGATATTTGTCTGCTGAAGAGACAAAGGCTTTCTCCAGATTGTTTCTGTTTATGAGAAAATGACAGGAAGCTAAACAAATTGAAAAAAGTGATCTGTTTTGCAGTAAGGAGATAGACAAAGAGATGGAAAGGTATATCGATTAGACGTTACTAAACTCTTGACAGAAGAAGAAAAAAATTGGCCTGTTTTAAAGTCTTCTGCATGAGGAAACATTTCATCACCCAGATGAAAGATCTAGATTTAGCTAACTTTTTTCATTGTAAGACATATGGTCACAAAAATACTTAGATTTTAAAAAACAGTATGACAAACAAATGATACTGGTTGAGCTGATTATGGCCGAGTACCCTCTTACAGAATTTAGATTATATATAAACATAATCAAGTGGGCGTTTTTTTGAAGTATCTAAAATCACTTTAGTAAATCTTGGCTCTGTTATAATACATATATTAATAAAAACATATGACTCCAAATAGTTTGCTTTGGAAGCAAACAGTTCTTGATTTATTTTTTTTCCTGATGAAGATTGCTAATCTTAGCCAGTAATGAAGAAGAAATTCTCAATTATGAAAAATGAAGAACAACCACTAGCCCTAAATAAATTCCTTTTCAAAGTACCCTCTGCAATTGGTCAGTTGAAGAATTACTTTGCACAGATGTTTTTTCTAGATAAAAGGCTGGCACAGTGCACTAAATTTCTTGGTAAAAATACATTTAATAATTCAAACTAGTTAGTAATTACTTCTAAATTGTTAGGAATTCATTACCTATTAGCAGAGTGATAAAATTTTAGACAGTATAAGCTTAATCACTGTTTTAAGTGAAAGACTGAATTCAGTTCTTTTACAGAGTTGCTAGTTACATTTCATAGTAAATTCAGAAAAGAGTTGCTAATATAGCTGTGTCCCATATATAAAGAATATTTATATAGACAATCCCAACTCTGAGAACGTTTATATAAATAACATAAGCAACATAACATCCATCTATCTCTGGGATAACATTCTACAACAATACACTAAGATGTCTTACTGAAGATCTAAATGATCTTTAGTCATGTAACTATGATCAAAACCTCATCACAAACCTGGCCAAATAGAAACAGAGACTTGGTCATTACAGCTAGGGAATCACAGTAGATGATGGTGGCTTCTGCATACACAATGGTTACAGAAGTACACACTTTCTACTGAGTTCTCTAGTTTCAGCTGACTACTTGTCTAACATGCTTGTGTTGCTGCCATTACCATGATTATCTGAGCTCTACAGTCTTTATCGGTCTTGATAATACTTGAGTAATGCAAGAAAGTGCTAACCATAATTTCTACCAAGGCAACAGCAAATCTGTGGTGGAGCAGTAAATTCAAGTCACAAGCTGATAACCCAGTTCTTAAGCCACCTTTCCACGATATGGCCTCAATAAATTTAAACTCCCCATCCTAAAAATATCCTACTTCCACTTCTAAGTGAAGTTTTGGAGAGAGAGAAGCTGGCAGTAATAAGCTTCTTTGCTGTTTCTACATTATTTAACCAGGAAGATGTGACTGGAAGATGGTAAAAGTGACCTTGAAACTTCTTTGTATATAATAAAAGTATATTTTGTGATGTAGCCCTCTCAATTAACATAGAATATTGCAAAAGAAACACTGACTTCAATAACCTATGCTAGCCTAAATTGTTTATTTTGACAGCCATTCAAGAAAGTGATGTTTCAGCGATGACTGCTGACCTTCCTCAAGGTTTCTTCCAAATGACTCAAAGCAAGCTCTCTAAATACCTAGAAGAAACGCAATGTCAAAACAGTGTACTTCAGAATAACTGTCAACATGTATGACTAAATTAAATTAACCTGAACTGAAGATTAAACGTTGTTGTTTTGAAATGCATATCAATCTTTGAGGTAACTGCACCAAGATAACCTTGATAATTTCTGTGGATTTGGGGAGGAGAACACAAACACACGGCTCATTAAAATCAGTGGTCAGCAGTCAGTTTTGGCTGATGGAAACAATGAAAAGCCAATATTGTGCTAAATGAAACATCAATAGTTTCAGTTTAAAACTTAAAGTTTTAATATCTGAGGTACTGACAATGTTAACAATAAACCGTGGTTTGGGGAAAGAAGCTCTATGTTCTGAAGTATCAAATCACCATAGTTATTTAACTGTAGTAGTGTTGTGGAGATTTTTAATAGTTATCTCAGAATTTCTTCCCACAGTTAGTAAGAGCATCCAAAGACTGAAATGGTAACCTGTAGGAAACAACTGCAGTGCGTTTAGATTTTAGAAGCCATTCATGTTATTCAGATCACTTTCATTGGTAAAAAAATAATTACAGTCAAGCAGGAATAAGCTCCACTGAAGACTAAACTACAGGTGTTACTATAGCTGCTGTTTACAGAAGCAAAGCCTGGAAAGATTTTATGTAGCTATTATTCATACATATGATCATCTCAAACATTTAGGCTTCCTCAAGGGAGTTGGAGTTGCACTGCTTGGCCCTGAGTTAGTTATATAAATCTAAACTGTCTGTTTCTCATATGTTTTAATTCAAATTCCTGACAGTATAACTGTGAGAGTATACGTGTGCTTCTATACACACAATTTTAAAATGATTTAACTGAAAATAGAAGACATTGTGAATTGAAAAAACAATACCTAGAACAGGCTGTTAGTTGTGAGACAGACATCACTGTTTAGTATATGCAAAGCCAGGGCTGTTTTGTTTTTTTTTCCCTTGATGTTCATGGATAGGTTTCTTGCTATCCAAATTCTCAGCAATTCCTCTTTTAAAGTTCTAGTATCACTTCACATGCCAGGAAAAATACATAAGCCAAAATGCATCTTCAGGGAGGTGTTATGCTGCTCTGAATGGTTGACTGCTCCAACATTTAGAAACTATGGTTCTGTCCTTAGATTACAGCCAACATTTAAAGCTTCAGGATCTGTGAGGTTCTGAGGGTAAACTCAATCCAGTTAAAAAAGAAGCTATTAGTAAATTTTAAGTGGTTTCTCTCCTTTGTTTCTCAATGGAGATTGCTATCATGTAAACTACTCCATAGCTTATTCTTAACCTTCCTGGAGTAACTGCAGCTCTAGGAAATGTTTGCATGCCACTATGCAGTTAAAGGAGCTAAATTATTCAGTGAAGTGTCTTTTCCATACTTCAAATCTTGGCAAAGCCTGCTACTTAGAGGAAGACTCTACTAGCATGGACCATCACACTCTGATTCCAGTAGCTCCTGTTTCCTGTGGTTACTAGCAACTCTCTTGAAAAAGGCTTTTTTCTTAGGTTTGCAATTTCTTATGCACTTAAATGATTCTTACGGTCTCCTTCCTTTCTTATTCTGCTCTTCTCAGTCATAACAGATGTATTGTACGAAGCTTCTACTCCCCTTCCACAATTCTGTCTTGGGGAAAAAGGACTGAGAAACTGTCGCTGACCTTGTTCCACCATTGGAAGAGGGCTGTGGAGCACTCATTTCCTCTTCCCTCCAATGCTTCCACAAGGCAGCCTTCTCTGATGAGGGATTACGTTTGCCCTTGTACTGCCTTCCTTTCAGCAATGGTTCCCCAGTCAGTGTCAGATGCAAAGACTGTTATTGTTTGACAAAGAATTTAAACTATTCAACTCAAGTCTAAAATCTGGTCTTGTTTCAGTATCTGGGGAAATTTGCCAGGGGCTTACCTGATTTATTTTAATAGGTTCAGATTCTTAGTCAGTAGTCTAAGTTCAAGACACACTAAATACACTCTGAGCCAAGTTCATCAGCTGTAATAGAAATCTGAAGTCCTCGGGCCGATGCCCCTTGGTCACTTTTTAAGGTTTTTCATTCACAACGTCCTTCTTGTTTTCCACAATGTGTTCTCCATGTTGTTAAGTTTATCTTTATTGCACCACCTACTACTTCATCCATGAAGAGGCAACAGTTTGTAAGAAGTATTACTGTAACACTGAAAATGCTTGTTCTTAAATAGTACTGAGAATTAGAGGCAGAATACAAAGAAATATCAGATACAGTTAACTGGGTATTTTCAAAAGAGCAGGATAAGGACTGTATATGTTTTCTGACAGAAGAAAAGATTTTCTCATAAATAAAGAAGATAATACACATGACAAAATTAAGTTTGGGAACCTTTACTGCAGACAGCTGTATTTATTTCCTGGAAAGCATGGTTACAGTTTTAATAGTAACATCTAGTGCTTCATGCATATGATTTGAAGGAGGTTTGAGGAACAATGAGTAAATCTTTGTGTCAATTTTAAAGATACTAAAATTCTGAAATAATGTTGTTATTCCCATTTATTCCCAATACACAACATGTACATTTCCAAAGTGTTTTAATGCCACAGAGATACACCTTCTATGTCTTCCAGTCTGTGGCACTACTTTGGTCAAAAGTGCTTTGAATCCTCTCTAGCACATCATTTTGTTTTACATTTACCCTAAATATAAACCAGCATGTATACTGAGTCACAGCTTTCTTCGGATTTATATAATTTCTGTTTATCAAATATGATACTAACCACAGTAATTTGTTCTGAATAAACGTATAATAGGTAATGTATTTTTCCCCTCACAGAACTGCACTCATGAGAGTTAAATTTGTCATTTCATTTTTTCCCATTCAATAGACAGAATTAACAGAATTTCAATTCTGATCAAGATAATTACCTTAAAATAAGGCTCAGCAAAGTACTATTTCTTACTGGCTGGTTTACCCGTTCAAGTCTACTTTTCACTAAAACTCAGGTGGATCACATGCATTACTAGGCATCAGTTAGACCTCTGTAATTCTCTTTGGCAGAAAAGGCAGAGCCCAACTTATATATACAAAAATGCATGGAATTTACTCAACTCACAACATAAAGTCAAACATCTGCTTACTGCAAGTATGGTATTTAAACCTATTTGATCTTTATCTGAGGTGTAGGATAAAATGTTTGCATGTTTTAAGAGACACTCGTGAACTTAGCCCTTGTAAAGCTGAACTACTGAACTATTCCAAACAATGGGACAATTCCATGTTTTAAATTGACTTATGTAAAACAAAATATACATGCCTGTTGTCATTATAGCAAAATTTTCATGTAAGAAAGTACAATGAAATCTTCAGTAATTTTTCATAATTCAAATGCAAATTACTGACAGAAAATTCAACTTATTAAGATGAAACCTGAAAGAATGAGCCACAGAGTAGATGGAATGTTCAGCAAACCCAACCAGTTCATGCTCCAAAAAGTCCCAATCACAATTTTTCTTTCCAGTAAAAGTGGAAAGAGAAGCAGGCTTAATACAGACAAATTAGGGATGAATTTACTAGGAAATGTTAACAAGCCTATGAATCTCTGTATGGCCCATTTGTTTTGGAAACCAGTCCATTTGTATAATTGATCTGTACTTACCTTTCTGTTTTCTTTCTCTTCTCTTCTTCCTTTCATTGTCTACAGTAATCAACATTTTTTTTCCAAAACAGTTGTTTTTATTTTATATGTCACATTGTACTACTTAAACTGGATATTGCATCATTTCCTTCATTTTTGTTAGACATAAGTATTAAAATTGTCATAAACTTTTCTCTGTGTTTTCCCTTTGCTTCAACTGACATTATACTAGAGGAACTATACATTTTCATTGCTTTTACTTAAGGCAACTGGTTGAATATCTTGCTTTGAGTTATCAGGATACAAATACTTTGATCTCTACTTAGTCTAACTCACGTGAATTAGATTAGTGCTGCCATACCTTTCTGGGAAAGCTGGCCGTTTCGTTTCTTTCTGTGCCAAGACAAGTTGCATTCCCAATACCCGGCATAACTTTATTGCATACCTTCAGCATAGTTAAGTCTGATGCACCATGGAAGCACCCCATTTAGCGAGTAAGTAAAGACTGATTAACTCTATGTTACACAGAGTATACACAATAGACAGGATGGCTATGGCCTGACTGCTAATGCAGAAAGAATTTATGCTGTATGCCCCTCTCTTTTTGTCAGGGACAGTTCTGCTTTTCCCCATCATGCAGCTGGGTTGATGTGCATGGCAAGAAGAACTATGGAAAACTTCCACATTACTGTTGCTCATGGAAAAATTAATTTAGGCTCTTCCCTGTATGCTCCTCTGTTGCCTCTGTCAAAGAAAACTAGTAGAAGTAGTACTAGGAGTAGGGTCCCAGTTCCCACTGGGCATAAGCTACCATGCTGACTGTTGTTATATCGCCTTAGCCAGTTGTTACAGGGCTGATGATTTCCTAAAAGGAGCAAATTCTGGTTTATTTCTGAATCACTAAATTACTTTTCATAGTTTGTGGACCACTCAGTGCTCATACTAGGGAGTACTATATACTGTGTATTTTTTTCCTACAGTACCAAGGAGTTCTGCAAAGATACTCGTCATCTTACCTTTTGAAAACATGGGAAAAAATACCATGACTGAAATTGTTACCCAGAAGGTCATTTTGTCAATTTTCATGTATTTTTTGACGACATAAAATAAAGAAAGATCATTCTGAAGAAAATACAAATAGGATTGAGAAACATAGCAGGAAAAAAATGCTAAATAGGAAAAGGCCTTGGAGAAGAGGACTATCAACTTACCACAGGGCAAGCCTTATGGTGATGAAAGCTCAGCACTGCTACAAATTGCAAGCATTTTCTATGCTAAGTAATTATGATGACATGATGGCTGTAAAACTAAACAAGCTTAACTATTAAAAAAGATGGGATTACAGTGGCTAGTGATATCATCTGAATTTAAGTTTTAGCAGACGAGAGCCTCCTTAAGTCAAGATGCGATACAACTTTTCTTTCCATTTGTGGACTAGAAATAATTGAAAAAAACCCTTTTTAAGTGGTATAGCAGTAAACTGTAGACCTATAAAAGAAGAAACTCTCCACCAAAGAGAAATCTGATGAAAAATAAATGGCATGTTGGAACCAGGATAATTACTTTCCTCCTATAATTATTGCCATGAAACGTAAGACAGAATCCTTGACATCCAAAATTTTGTACTACTTGATATCTCATTATCAGAGCAACAAGGTATTCTCAATAAACATGCAGAAGTTGAACACCTAATAATTTGCTGTCTGAAATGAATGCAAGCTGAGGGGGTGGGGGGTGTTGCCATATTACAATTCATTATCTTGGGGTTTTTGCCGTTCTAGGATGTACTGTTTACCTTTCTCAGCCAGTGTGTGAATGGATATAGGAACCTGAATGATGAGAAAAAACACTTGCCCACCTTCTGATCTGTGGAATTAAAGACTTTCTAGCTTATGATGTAAGGCTATGATGGCACAGCTCATGTGGGCAATAACAGCTTTGGTGTGACCTTCGCAGCCTGAAGACAAGTGAGGGAAACTGCTGAAATAACCTTAAGAAGGCTGGAGTTCTGAAAATTACTGTTAAATGAAGGAAAATACATGCAGAAGCATGTTTTGCCTTCTACATCCACAAAGGCTGAATACGAAAGGAGCCTACATATGTATTTGTTAAACATCTTCTAATTTAAAATACTTAAGATGAAGCTTATCCAGTGGAATGCACAATGAAGTACTTAAAAGAGAAATAAACCTCTAGTTTTGTGCTATTTTGGTTTGATAAATTTAAAATTATTTCAGTAGGAACTTAACGCCTTTTAACATCATTTTAGCTATGGTTTAGCTATGGTTTAGCTACAAGCATTTTCACTAGAATTACCAGACATTGCTATTAGGGAATGGTCGCTCACTGTGTGTTTGGATCAGCTGCTAGCTGTCCTGTTAACACTGAGCCTGTCAACAGAGTGTATTCAAGTATATAAATCAGAATTAATTTGATGTGGATTAACTAAATTCCTGTGCGGACGCTTACTCAGAATGAAACTACTCTTAATCTGAAGTGGCCTTAAACTCAAAAGTAAATTAAGCTATGCCAAATTAATTCTGGAAGAAAGGTTTAATGAAGTTTAACTAATGTGCTTTTAGACAAAAATGTAGGGTAGGTTATCTGCTAATATCTTGCTGGAAGAAGATCACTTCTGTGGTGCTGACACTAAAATTTCCCCAGCTCAAATCCTTCAGCAACTCTGCTGACTTCCAGAGTCTTAGACAGTTCCTTACTTTCTACAGCCACCAAAAGATATCAGTGGAGGTGTCTGAAAAAGAAAAAAAATCATCACTATTAGAAGAGAAAAAGAAGAAAAAAAATTGAAAAAAAAGAAGTTTGGTGGTGGGTTGGTTTTTTTTTTTTAAAAAAAGCTTCTTTTTAACCTTTTCAGACCAAAATATTTTCAATTTGAAAAAAATGTGACCAGGCTTGCCTACTCCTATTCCTTTTTAAGTAAACCAGTTTCCTTAAAGTTGTCTCACTTCTTGCCATGAGTAAACAGGAAGTTTTCATGATTTTCACTTCCGGTGAGCCTGTGCAGTAACTTCATTTACCTTCCATTTCCTCTTTATGAAACCATTGCCAAAACAATTTCAAAAAGAGACCTAAAGAAAATTAGGAAAAACTCTGCCTCTAAAGTAAAAAAATCTTGAAAATTTGCCTTTATGCCAGTTTAAGCAGACTTCTGCATGGATCTCTGACGTTGTCTGTGTAGCACTAGTACTCCATGCTTTTGTGCTTCTTGTTACACAAGCACACATTTTCTAATGTTCCTGAGAATAGAAAAAAAAAAAAATCAACATATCTTTTCAGTTGGTTTGTTATCCATTTCAAGGTTATTTCAAGGATCCTTTTGTTTTCCCAGTTTTTATGGGAAAAGTGTATTAAAATTTATCACTTGCTGTTTTATCAAACTGTTTATTTTTATGCCAAGGCAGTGAAAAACAAGGTTATTTGCAAGGAAAAATAGGGTGCAGTGATAACAGTGGCAAAGGCCATTAGTAAATAAACAGGGATAAAGCAGAGGTCATGTAAATATTTCCACGGGTGCAAAAACCTAAAATATGAATACAGCTGGGAAACTGAAGAACTATACTTTTACTTTTTGTTGCACTGGCTTGAAAATGTAGTCTCAAGATTATCTTTTGAAAACAAAAAATGCTATTAAAACTGAATTTTTCATTCCCCAAGATTATTTATCAATGAAGCTGATCTGGAATAAAACATTCAATAACTATAGTGATCGGAAAAACATGGTGTCTTTCAGAATGCATTACTTTTATTTTTTGCATTTAGCTGATAGCATTTAACTAAAGCTGTTAGTTAAATACAACACTATTCTAAATAAAAGCTTTAAAAAAGAAACTAATTTCCAGATGTTTTTTCACCAGCTCAAAAGCAACAATGTAACTTAGATTGGGTCTTTTAAAAGTATACAAATTGGCATTAATAAAATTGCTGTATTTCTGAAAGAAAAACAGAAGCTACAGAAGAGGGCAGGGAAACAGCGTCTGTGCGTACGTTCCAGGTGTTAGCTGAAATCCTAGCCAAAGCTGCCTGGACTAGGACCCTCAGAGCCCAAGTTGCACACCCTTCACAGGCACGTATTTCTAGGTACTCTACTCAGAAACCCAGTCTCCAGTTTCCCACTTCTCCACTCCAAAATTTTAATTTCTCAGCTCTTTGGCCTGAAAACCCCTGGTCTTCCAGTCCTCTTATCCAACTTCTCACTGGAGGTATTTCTTCTCATATTGCCCCCGATCCTCTCTTATTCCAATCCCCAACTTCTCCCAGCCCAGAGACCACTACTCTTTCTATTCCCTGCACTCACTCTCCTCATACCTGTGTGGGAATGTCTGAGCATTTTCATTTCTTTGCTCCAGACCACCCATACCAGAGTGCGGCAGATACCTGCTGCTCTGCCCCTCCTCGTCCTGTTGTTCTCTGTGTATACAGACTCTGCTGCTTCCCACACTCTGGGTCTAAATGGCGTGAAAAAATAGAGATCCTAATGTGTTTGCTATGTCATGAATTACATACTTAGCAAACCAGTCAGTGTGTAAAGGTTTACATCATTCAGATGTTAAGCCATGCTAACTTTCTTGAAGGCAAAGATTAAAAAACCATGGACGACAAGCCTATATTCTAGCTCCACAAGTGAGAATCCTATTATGAAGCCCAAGGGATGGAGGACTGGGAATTAAAAGACTAATTTGCTCCCTTCTTTCTGTGCAAACAGTAAGTAAGTATACATGAAATCACCCACTCAAGATATACAACAATCTGTCAGACTGACCAGAGGAGGGGAACACAGATTTCTATCCACAGGAGGTAAAGAGACCAAATACATCTGAGCCCTTGCTGATGCTTCCAAATGCCCCTGTCACAAAATGAAACCAAACACAAACAGTGAATGAGAACCTCAAATTGCCAACATCAAGTATCCCCAAGCCCTGCAACTGGAGGGAAAAAAGGAATTTCATCACTGGACTTGGCTATAAAGTCCAGTGTGTGGGTTGGGACACTTCACATAAGAGACACTCATCAATAAGTGGGTCAGAAACCGAAAGGGATTTTCAGGATTTCTTTCAGAAACATTGCACCAGCAAATTTAAGTGTCAATACAACAAGCAATTTCAGCAGCTCTCTGGCTGCAAATGAGAACTGTTCCCACATCTCAAGGATGTATCTGAACATGCAAGATGCTTGCAAAAAAAAAGACCTAACAAATGATATGCCAATTTTGCAAGAGAACTAACCTAACTAACTAACCAACTAACCAACTAAATAAATAAATAAATAAATGCCATCTAACTCATATTAAAGAGGAAGTTAAATAAAAAAAGAATGCAGCATGGGTGGTGGTTCTGATGATCCACTATGAAAGTAAATTATAATTTCACCACCGACGAAATAAAATGTTAGTAAATACCTCTGCTTGATGCTGCACATCAGAGACATTACATGGGCTTCTACCATTACTTCAGCTTACAAGTTTGGGACAGGGAAAAGTGCTATGAACCTAAAACCAAAGTACTAGACTCTTAAAATCCTAGGTTGGAAGGAGGAGGTACTACACTAATCCATTGACAAATCTTTCTCTATGCCATTAACATAATGATTATTTTATGATAATTTCAGAGGATTTATCAATAGGCCAGGTTGTCCCTATAGTCCCTAATGTTAATAACATATGAAAAGGATTCTATGATGGAATTTGTAAGACCTCAAAATATCCTAGATCTTCTATAAATAAAGGAAAAACTAGAATGGCTGACAAGGGGCTGTTCACTTTTTATGCTTAACAGGTAGCCAGAAATTCTCTTTCCAAAGGCAGATCTTCATTGAGATTTATATACATTTGACTGCCTTCCTGCAGGATCTGCTCTGTGTATTTCCACATGAAGTGGGGTCCCATTCTCAACATTTATAATAAATAAAATATGCTATATATTGCCTTGTTACTCAGGTAAATGTCATGGTTTAACCCCAGCCAGCAACTAAGCACAACACAGCCGCTCACTCACTCACCCCCCAGCCAGTGGGATGGGGGAGGAAATCGGGAAAAGAAGTAAAATCATGGGTTGAGATAAGAATGGTTTAATAGAACAGAAAAGAAGAAACTACTAATGATAATGGTAACACTAATAAAATGACAACAGCAATAATAAAAGGATTGGAATGTACAAATGATGCACAGGGCAATTGCTCACCACCCGCCAATCAACACCCAGTTAGTCCCTGAGTGGCAATTCCCCGCCCCCACTCCCTCCCATGTCATGGGATATGACGTCCCATGGTATGGAATACACCGTTGGCCAGTCTGGGTCAGCTGCCCTGGCTGTGTCCTGTGCCAACTTCTGGTGCCCCTCCAGCTTTCTCGCTGGCTGGGCATGAGAAGCTGAAAAATCCTTGACTTTAGACTAAACACTACTTAGCAACAACTGAAAACATCAGTGTTATCAACATTCTTCTCATACTGAACTCAAAACATAACACTATACCAGCTACTAGGAAGACAATTAACTCTATCCCAGCTGAAACCAGGACAGTAAAATGCAAATCTAATCTTCTAAAAATTATTAAATAAAATTCATAAATAAGATAAACTGTAGCATACAATAAACTTTCAGAAAAAGTACATACAGACAGATTATAAAGCCAGGCACCAGGAAATAACATTTCCTACTCAGCATCTGTATAAATAATTTAACAGCACAAAGGCATGATTTAAAAAATTTTAAGCTAAACTGAAGAGTGGGTAGAGATTGACTTCTAACAGTTAAATGATTATACAATGCAAATTATAATTAAAGTGTGGTTGTATTCAAATATTACGCTAGCATTCCGCTTTTGTGTTTTAGTTTCTGTAAAAAATTCCCGTCTAATGCTTTGCTCTGCAGAGCACCTGGAGCTTTGGATGTCTCCATGGCTCTTTCCTAAACAGTACTGTTAGTGGTAAGGATTCTGCAAAGCCTAAGGCTTTGCTATAAACCCCAAGTGAGTTTGCACAGTGATAAATGATGGAAATTTAGGGAAAAACTGAGTGACACAGAAAAAAGAGCAAACTCTAGTTTTCTCAGGTGTATCAAATTTGCCAGAATATTATCCCAATACTGTCTTCTTAGTGAAATATTTCATCATATTTCTAAAGAGCATGTTATATAAAATCACTGACAGGTAACATGTATTATTCAAGAGAACATTAACAAAAAAACAAAAGCAAAGCAACCTTCCGCAAGCATTATGTTTCAATATTGAATAACCACTGCTTCTTTTATATCTCCTGGCTAATAATTTTTTTAATAAGTGAGACTGAGTCTATGGTAGCTTTATGTTAAAGTACTAATGCTGAACAGAAGAAGATATGCATTTCTCCAGAAAACAGAAATTTAGACAGGCGAGAGGTAAAAAATTTTTAAAAATACATTACCTATTTACCTACATGCCTCTTAATAACATTTAAACAAATGTATGTTAAACATAACTTGGAGGAAAATAATTTAATCTCTAGTTGGAGGCATCTCAGATTTGCAGAACAGATGATAACACTCAATAACTTAGGTATATAGTCTCTCATCCAGCAAATTAGTTTGTATTTACCATGGGGTAGCACAAGCAATAAATTCTCACATGTTATCCTTGCAAGCCTCTAGCAAACACCGATTCCAAAACCATCCCAACTGTAGCATCACAAGTGACTGAAATACTCCACAGATGTGCACATGCAAAGCTTCTCCAGCACCGCCAGCTGCCTGGCTAACTAGAAGAGGCCTGGATGTCCGTTCACTGTGCAGCTGCTGACCCAAGCCGAACAGCCACAGAGCCAGTCAGCGTGGCATAGCCCTGCCACTTGGGTCACCTGCAAGCTGGTTACCTGTCTGACTTACCAGGCTGCCAGAGCAGAAACAGGTAGGGCTGCCTTCTCTCTGAACTGTCAGTCACGTCAGCAGGCTGTTTGATGGCTAAGCAGTGGTAATAAAGATACCCACTCATTTCACTGGAAATTCTGCAGTGTCTGTATTTTCTCCCCATCAGCAATCTGCACTTTTAGAAAAAGGAAATTCCCTTTTCTGATCAGATTTAATTCAATCACGCCAGGTCAATTTTGCTTGTGTCAAACCTGAAATCTAGAAGATCACATAGTTTGGAAACTAAGTGACGAAATCCCATCAGTGAGGTAAACAGAATCACGGAATCATAGCATCACAGAATGGTTTGGGTTGGAAAGGACCTTTAAAGGTCACTCAGTCCAACCCCCCTGCAATGAGCAGGGACATCTTCAACTACATCAGGTTGCTCAGAGCCCCATCCAACCTGAGCTTGAATGCCTCCAGGGATGGGGCATCTACCACCTCTCTGGGCAACCTGTTCCAGTGTTTCACCACCCACATTGTAAAAAAATTTCTTCCTTATATGTAGTCTGAATCTACCTTCTTTTAGTTTAAAACCATTACCCCTTGTCCTGTCGCTACAGGCCCTATTAAAAAGTCTGTCCCCATCAAATACACTTGAAACTTATTACCCTGGGATGTTGAGGAGAGATTGCCAAGGCTTGACTAGCCCTCAGAGTAACACCCTTTGTGGCTCAACCGTGGAGGAATATCTGATACTACCAGCGGAGATTTGGAGCATGTCATGAGTGACTGCAGGGCTATGGAGGAGAAGGTAAAGGACACAGAAGCCCACACAGTTCTCCTTCGTATTTCCCATTGCAGCCAAGGGAGAGGGTCCTGTAGGAGAGGAGACTGAGTCAATACCTGTCAGTGTGACTGGTGTAACAGAATGGGCTTTAGCCTTCACATCCATGGGACCCTCTTTGAGAAGTGGGGACTGCTGGGCAGAGGTCTGATCCATCTGGCAAAGCTGCCAAAAACATACAAAAGCATGTCAAAGCACACAAAAGTATAGTTTGTGTGGCTGTGGGACAAGAATGGATTTGCCTGAAAGCTAATATGGAAAAATTAAAGCTTAGCCACTCCAGTTCCCTGATCCAGCAGACTACTCTTGTAGTGCCAGAACAAGGGAGGGTCCAAGAGCAGGTTAGTGGGGGCAGAGCTGCCCCATCTCTATGAGCAGCAGCTCTCACTTGTACTGGATGAAATCTTACCTGCTTGCAGCCTGGTTTCCTGCAGCTTTGTTTCCTGTGGTTGAGGTCACACAAACCCATGTGAAGAGTGTGAACGCCAGCTGAAGGGCTTACCTATTAGAGGGAGCATTTAGGAAAACTTGTTTTAGTGTGAATTCTTGATTGGGTTTAACCACTGACCCCAAGTGCAGCTTTTCCTTCAGCCAAGGTATTCTACTCCATCCAAATGCCAGCTTTCATGATCATTATTAGGACAGGGAACATAGAGGCAGACCTCCCCCATAGACGGATATGTGAAAACAGAACCTTAACCTCCGCAGGAAACAAGGCAAACCCCTGTTTTTCTGAGAAAACTCATTCTGTATAGGAATTTGTTAGTTAACAAAGATTTATATTGAAACTTCACTTCTTGTACATAAAATAATGGGAAAGTGGCTTTCTTCCATGTGTAAAGGGTTTTTAAAGCAGGAGAAAATTTCACATGCTGCTTTCCAACGCTCTGTCCTGTCCAGGGAAGACCTATTCACTATTTTTATGAATAACCTGGGTAACAAAATGGCTGAGATGGAATAAAAAGAAAAAAATCAAATGTTTGACAAACTGAGTGGTCCTGATCAAAACTACTGAAATTTAGCAAAGGGAAAAACAGTGCTTAATAAAGAGATACCAAACATATAGATACATTTGGGTAGTAGCCATCTAGAATAGTGATTTAGAATGAAAAATAAAATGCAGATGCTGCTGAAAAAAAAAAGAAAACAAATCACATTCAGGGAGGAGCAAGACTGGCTCTTTTGAACTGCTATTTTAGACACCACACTTTACAAATAATGTTGAGAAACTGGAAGAAGTATGGAGGAGGGGAAAAAAAGAGGAGAAAAATTACTGACAAGGGAACATGGAAAACATGATTTTTTTCATGTAGAAAAGGTAGATATAATATTTATAATATATAAAGAAGCGCCTTTCTCTTTATAGCTATCATTTTTTTTTGCATGTCCAGAGGGAAGAGGACAATAAAAAAAAGAATAAGCTTAATTTTGGTTTTCAGGTCATGAAATATGGAGATAGGATTGGGCACAATCAGCTTTATTGAAGGTTTTTACAAGTAAGTTAGATGCACACCTGTTAGAACTGGTGTTAATTCGATGTTGTCCAAGTTGTTGACCTGATGCTCCACAAATGTAAAACCCCTATAAAGCCAAAAGCTGCCAGACTGGTACAGCTGGAATGGCAGACCTGTGAGCTCACATGAAGAAAATGCCAATGGCTTTTCAACAGTCCCCACGGATTCACAGTCAACAAGCAGCTGAGCTGAAGGGCACCATAAAGCATCACCGGCCTTAGCGCCCGACCAGTGTCCTCCCACGTCACGCTGCTGGGCGTCTGACGTAGCCTCGGCGTGGGACCGACCGGTGAGCCGAGCTACCTTTGACTGCTCCAGGGCCAAAGGTCTGGGCACACGGGACACTTCGTGAGGCAGCTTGGACTAAGGAAGACCTTCAGGTTCTTCCAACTCACCAGTCCATCTGTGAGCTCTAAGCAGAAAATCCTGAACGGTAGCTGCGAACTTAGGCTACCTTCCTGGCTCACCGCTTCCACTTCAGTGAGGAAGGACAGCAACGGAACAGAAAAAACCCTCTCCGAGCCACTACTCGAGTCCGGTAAGTGATGAAAACAAGCTTGTACAGAACTGCTCGCCAGCGCTTGCGCTTAGAGGCTTCCCTGGCTCAGAGCTGGCTTCGCAGCCTCAGCGCCAAGCATTCTGCCCCGGATCCTCTCCGCCGGAAAACGGCCTTTAAGCGCTTCAGCCGCCCGCCCCGGACTTCGGCACCCCCGACCCCGGTGCAACCCGGGGGCTCAGCAGCGCCTAACAGAGGCCCGATCGCCTCCGTTCCCCTCTCCCCCGCCTCTCCCCCGCCGCCACGACCCCCGCCCTGAGGAGAGCCCCGGCTCCCGGCCGCCGCCTCCCCTCAGCCCCGCGGCGCGGCGGGGGCGGGGCGGGGGCGGGGCCGGCGGCGGAGCCCCGCCCCCACGCCGGCGGGAGGCGGTGGCGGCGCCGCGCCCCGGGCCAGCCGCTAGCTCAGCACTTCCGGGTCGGGGGCGGGGCGGAGCGGAGCGGAGCGAGGAGGTGGGCGCGTGACGTTGCCGGAGGGCTCCGGGGCCGCTCAGGCGCCTGTTATTGTTCTCGCCGCCCGCTCTTCCCGCCGCCGCGTCTGCCTTCCCCGGCGCCTCGGGGAGCGGCGGGAGGGCAGTCAGCGACCCAGCGAGCCCGCCGGCGGAGGTAGGAGCGAGCGAGCGAGCGGTTGCCCGCGGAGGCGCCCGGCGGGAGCGGGCCGCCGCCCGGCGGCCGTTAACCGTTTGCACCTCTCCGCAGCGCGAGCCCTGACAGCGGGGGCGGGGGCAGAGCGCGGGCGTCAGGAAGGAGCGAGCGGGAGAGCCGGCGAGCCGGGGAGCGGGCGGCCATGGCCTACGCGTATCTCTTCAAGTATATCATCATCGGGGACACAGGTAAGCGGCGGGGGCGGGGAGGCGAGGCGAGGCCGCCTCGGGAGAGCGGGGGGCGGGCGGAGCGGAGAGCAGGGCCCGGCTCCCCGCTCCCATTTCCGCAGTGCTGGCGTCGTCGACGTGGTGGCCCTGCGCGAAGAGGCGGCTCCCCCCCCCCCCCCCCCTCCGCCTCTGCGCTGGGCCCCGCCCGGGGCCTCGGCCTGCCTCTCGGCGGCTCCGCGCCCGGCGGCCTCGGGCCCCGCCGCCAGGCCCGGAAGCCTGACAGCCGCCTCCGGGCCCGGCTGACAGGCCGCGGGGCAGGTCGGGCTGTGTCACGCCCCTGGCTGCGGCATCCGAGCGGGGGGGCGGCGGGGGAGAAGGCGCTGTCACTGCAAAACTTGCACCTGGGCAGTGCCCTTTACTTGCATCCCCGCGGCAGTGAGGCCGGAGAGGTGGCACGTCCCGCAGTTTTGCGGCGAGGGGCCACCGAGACCACTGCTATGAGGTACCTTCGGCTCGGGCTGCAAGGATGCCCTCTCCAGCCCTGGCTGGAGGTGCTGTAGCAAACTGTGTCAAGACGTGCTGTCAAAGGAAAACTAAAGCCCTGGCTCTTTCCTTCTCCTTTATGGGGACTATTTTTTTTTTTCGTTTGTCTTTTTCTTGACCACTGCTTTCCCAGATGCTTTAAGTTGCTTCTGTGGTCTCTTCCTCACCCATTTGCTTGCCACTTTTTAAAAACTTGCTGCGTTCAATTTGTCATTGGCTGCTGTGTAACAAATAATAACGCTTAGTGAATGCTGTAGACATAACCGTATGCTGATAGGAATTGCTATTTGAAGCCCCTTTGCCAGTACATACAGCGCTTCCTCAGCACAGTGTGGATATGAGTAGCATACTTTCGTCAAACTGTTGTCAGGACAAGGTAATACCATAGTTAACTACTGTGCCTGTGTATTGTGCATCTTTCTTGTTGTTTTCCTCATACCTGAATAAATGTCTTCTTTAATAAGTTTGATGACACAGCTGTCATTTTACATGCTATTCTAAGGATACCTGCATAATTGTACTTCGTACCTATGAACCAAATTATCTGTTGCTAGACTATAATTATACATTACAGTCGCGTAACACGTGAGGTTGTTAAATACGCTGGATGAAACTACTATGTGATTCTGTCTTTTTTTAAACCTACATTTAAACCCTGGAAGCTTTTTTAGGCTGCTGCAGTAGCAGCTGTAGTTCAAAAGAATATTAAGAAATGTATCACAGCTATAATGACAGTGTTGGAAGCATTAGGCTGTAGATGATAAGCAAAAATTCTGATTTTTCTCAAGTATTTAGGTGAGGGACAGCTCATTAAACCAGAGGACAGGAGATTACCTGCGCAGATTCAGGGGAAGTAAGAAGAAGTTTGTCTGCCCAGAGTGATGCAAAATGGTAGTGCAGGATTCGGAACAAGTGGCCAATCCTGGTGCATCTCTGAAAACTATAATCATTAAAAGTGGTAGAGATGGCAGCAGACAATGCCTTTGGTACATTGATCACATACTGATTAGATTTTTACAATGAAATATCCTCAGTGTAATTGTCTGTGCTGCACTTTTGCATTTAAGTTGCTTGAAATGTGAAATACAGAGTGGATGTGGGTCACTTTTGAAGTTGTTTCAGCTGCCTAAGAGCCAAATATAGGAAGAGTGAGACAGAAAAAGGAGACAGAGAAGAAAACAGCTCACTGTTTGTGTTTTTTGTTTTTGTTTTTTTTTTTTTTAATTCCTGTGGCTTTTATTCAGAGTTGTTACAGGAAGCTAATTAAAACTACTGCAATGATTGTTCTTGAAGTGAATTAAATATGCCAATAGTGGTAAGTTGGTTTTGCTTTTATTTAGATCTCCTATGAGCTTTTTTAAGTATTCTAATATAGCTAGTACTGAAGAGCCAATTTATGTTGTGCACAGTTGTTTGTTGCCAAAACAACTGTGATGGTTTAGGTGTTACTACTGTTCCTCAGACCAAGGCAGTTGAACTCACAGCTCTGCTGATGGAAATTAGGAATGGATTGGGATTGTCCTGTTCAGTTCCAGTGGTAGTCTGCCACAGCATTCGGACCAGTGAAGATACGCCAATGGCCTTGCAGGCCATGTAATCCTCATAGCGATCAAGAAATTTGTCTCTGGGGCTTGATTTAGAGTCTTTGGAAATGGATCAACTGCCTGGTGACTCAGCAGTTAGTTGTAAACAAACTGTAGGAGAAAAGTAAGACAGCATCAGCTGAGGACAGATGTTAACATTTAGCTCCTCTTCCTTTTCAGCACTACAAAACAAAGTGGGTTATGCGAACCATAAACAAACCAACGAAAAACCCTTGCAGTTATACAAGACACCTGCATGTGTCTTCTCTGAATTGTGATTCCACGTGCTATCATCTACTTAAACACAGGAATTCAGTATGATTTTAGTCTCTTAAAATGACGGCCACAAAAAGTGACTGTGCAAGACTGATTTTTGCTCAACAGCTCTTGTGCCATTGCATTGCTTGGTTCATTGGTCATTGACATTCCGTGACTTTTTCTTTCACTGGTACTCCAGGCACAGTAGCTTTATGAACATGGGATTGATTCTATTCTGTTTGTTACATTTTATATATTTAAAAAAAAAAAAAAAGTTTTTTTTCTATCTAGTCAGAACTGTTTTAAGATCTATTTAGTTTTCTGTTGTGGGAGAGACCTGAAATGGCATGGCTGTCTTCCAGGTACTCAAACAAGGTTGCCATAAATCTGGGTGGCTTTTACATTGTATCAGTGGAATTTCATGGAGTTGGTATCTTTAAGAGAAAAATACAAGTATTATGGAATACTGACTGCTATGAGAGTTAACCAGGAAAAATCTTCTGATCTGGATATTTCCAAAACATTATAGGAGTTTGCAAATGCATTTAGAAGCACATGTGGTGCATTCTGCTTAGGGCTGTACCTTTGCCTTGTGGCCAATAGTGTCTGTTTCATGTTGATTGCCGGTAGGAGTTGGTGTGTTCTTCCACTCTTCCCTACACATCTGCTTTTGGCCACCAGTTGAAGTCAAGATGGACTTTGATCTGAACACTCTTAGCACACTAGTATTGCCTGTTTTGGCAGTTGATGACTGAAAGTCTGTCACTTTTTTTTCTTAAAAGTTTTTCTGTGTGATGGTGAAATCTTGTTTTCTGCTTAAATGTTTTTGTTACCAGCAGTGTACCACATAGGAATAAACTGGGAATGATACATAAGATTTCTGTGAGGACTAGAGCTGGATTTTTTTTTTTTCCCCAGAATATTTAATATGCATTAAACAAGATTTTCTTATGTTAGAGTGTATTTACTAGATTCTACCAGAGAATGCTACTGAACTTTAGTATACCTGAAATGCCAGTTTTGCAGTGGTCCAATTTCTTGCCACCAACATAACTTGTCAGTTGTATCGCATCTAAATGTCTCTTTGTGATCAGTGTTGCTGCATCTTCCATGAGTAGGTCTGTCTTCTGCTTTTCTTGAATGTGTTAGTTCAGCAACCCTCAGAGCTTCTTGCATAATGAACTTTCACTTGCCTTTCAATTTCAGCAGATAGTTGCTGGTTATAAACCAACAATATCTCAAAGTTATTCTTATTAGGGGAAGACGATGGAAGAAAATATAATTGCTTGGTGATCTAATTCTCCTCACTCTCTAAGCTGTCTAGTAAACCATTTCACTTGAACTAGGAGGTTCTCAAATGTTGAAATTGAACAATTGAATTGGCTTTATTTTTCAGTCCTTCTGAAATGTTTCTAGTGTCATTGCACTTTGTTCTGGAACAGCAGCTGTTACTACCTAGCAACGTGCATGCCCAGAGCCTCTTGCCGTTATTTTCTACCAGTATGTAACAATGCTTCTTGGCTAAACAGGTTTTCATCCCACTAGAGCTGGTGTTAACACTTCATGATAGCTTGAGAACTTGCTCATACTGAAAACCAGAGTACTGATCTGTGCTACTTATATCTTGCTTTAGGACCCTTTCAATGTTACTTTCACCCCTAAAAGAGCAGATATTAGGTGTTGTATAAGTACATCTTAGCCTCTTATTAGTAGTTAACTAGAATTAGCAAACTGTAAGTAGATGCCCATACAGATGGTTTCATGAGACTGTTACTGTGTACCCTTATACTAATGATAATCTTTAATTTAAAAAACCCAACCACCACCACCCCCTCAAAAAACCCCAACAAAAAATCGCTAACACCACCCCACCCTCCAACCTTGACTAAAACCATTTTATTATGAATGGCTGGCAGTTTTCTAAGTCTTTTGTGATCATCCAGGACACAAAGAGGTTTTTTACAGACTCATGTAGTTTAATTTTGTTTGGAAAGAATTTTTATTTATTTTTAAAACCTGCAGTTAGCAGTTGGGTAGTGCCATACTAAATGAAATGTGATAAAGCTGAACAGCTCCTTTCAGTTTGTAGATCTGCACTAGTTTTTATGTAGGAGGGAAAACTTAGATCACTGGCCTCAGATACGCTGTTGTAAATAATTTACAGCAATGTTTATTTAAGTATTGAAGCTGAATCATCTTTGAAAGAGTTAAAAAGCCATTTTTATGACATTCCTTTTCCCAAACTTAAGTAGTCATGCTGAAGGATTTTGGAGGTTATTTTTCTTCCCTTCTTGTCCATGCTCACATTGGTATGTGAAGTCCCTTTGCTCTATAACTGACAGTTTGCAATTTTGTAGTTTGTCCTTCCTATTAATTTAAATAAAATTCTCCCATTTGATCACAGAGTTTTGACTAATGGATAACTGGCTTAAAAGAGGTTAAGAAAAATCTTTGCTTTAGGTTAATGTCTCATTATGCTTAGGCCTGTGAAAGGGCATTACTGCACTTTGTTGGGTTGCATAAAGATGCTGTGGTTGGAAAGGAAGGAGAGAGGGAATGAGCTATGGGCTGTGATAAGCAAAGGGCTTATGAAACATCTGGAAGCTGTGCAGACTACTAGAAAGAAGTAGAAGTACCTCATAAGCCAGGTTAGAGGTATATATCTTGACATTTGTACTATTTAATTACCTCGTTTAAATCTGAGTTGGCTTTAAAATCTATGTTGTTTGAGACTGTCCTTAGCCTATTTAAAGATTGATTTTTGTTTGTTTTCTACAGGGAGGTAAGAGAAGCAGGAAGTTTGTTTCAGCTCATTTGGTATTGGGCCTTTGGTTTCATGGGCAACCAAGCTGACATAGTTGATTACAAGTAAAAGGAAGAGGTCTTGGTTCCCTTACCTCGTGGTGACCTTCATAGTTTACCATGAGCTGAATCAACCTGCTAACGCAGTAGAAAACTACCTACTTTGGGGGTTAACTTTTTACTTCATGGCTGAATCAGCTGAGTTGGCCCCGGGTCTGGAGTACTTTCAAAGGAGGAAACTGGACCTAGGGGGATTGGTGAGAGCAAGATATCAAAGGGGCAGTGGGTCTTCGTCTCTGTGGGTGGTGAGCTGATTGATCACCCTGTCTTGTGAAGCAACAACAAAAAAAATAGTTCTGTGAGATGGCCGAGTTAATCCAATGTTTATCTGCTGCCAAAATGGGTGGACCTGGTTACCATTCCTTGTCTCAGCTATGAGGTTCTGCTTCTTAGCTGTCACCATCAGTGCTTGTCTCATCCTTCAGAGAGCCAGTTCAGCTCACAAAGATAGTTTAAAAAACAAAACCAAACAAATGGTAGGTATGGTCAGAAAAGTGTAAGAGCAATTTTGAGTAAGGAGGTAGAACTGTGGGGGAAGGAGGGAGTCTACTCATCAGAGGCAGCTAGCAGATTAACTAAAGATATTTGTCTTCAGAATTCAGTTTTGATAGCCAGGCTGGATGACTACTACTGCGGTTCTTTTTCTCTGTCACCTTTCTTGGGCTGTGGTGGTGCTTATGTGAAAAAGTAAGGAAATTATCTTAGTCCCATGTCGCCCCCTTTTTTGAGGCTTTTTTAGTTTTGAGCTAGATCAGCTTTCTAAGACAAACAAACATCAGTGGAAGGAACACTGATGAGTTTTGTCTAGTCATAAGAAAAGCCTGGAAGTTTTCCTCATGTTGACAGTAGTGCACCTTTGACTTTGCAGCTGATGGCTGAACTTTCCCTGTCCTATTCACAGGGAGTCACAGGAGCTGTAAGGGGAGAAGGAAGCAAGTCAGCTCTCTTAGCAAAAGCCATTTAACTGGCTCAGCTGTATCATGACCTGTGCTATGGTTCCAGAGCTGCTTTTAATTGCCGTGAGCACAGCCTGCTACTGAAAAGAACAACCCTTCCCTTTGCTATATATTTTGTACCCTAGTCTCATGCACATACTAGTGTGTTGGGTGACTGTAGTTTTATGCTGGGTCTGTTTCTTGGTTCAGCTCATTGCATAACCTTATGAGTGAGAAGGGAGAGGTTACCTTTGCCACTGAGCTGTTCTGGCTTGCTGAGCAGTGAAATGAACACTAGTGTTGATATAAGGAAGGGAGGTGTTGGAAGCGTGGCTGGGCCAAGGTGGACAATAGCAAAGCTCTGGCAATGCTGTGCCTAGGGAAGTAGACTGCAGAGCGGCATCCAGAAGCTGTTAAGGGAGGCAGAGGAATTTGGACAACCAACTCAGGCTGCTGGTTTGAAAATCAGAGCCATAGGGTATAAAACTACTGTAGCGCAAATTCCACTTCCCATCACTGTTTGGGTACTAAGAAGTGATGAAGGGATCCTAGAACAGGCACTTGCAAAGAAGCATGCTGCTGCTCTGTGCACATAATCCATTGTTTTAATTTGCTCTTAAGCAAGAGCTTTTGTTTACTGTGGTTGTTGTTGAAGTGTGTCCAAGCTCTGCTCATTTCTTGTTTTAAGATACTAAGATTTTTTTCTCTTGGGGTGGTTTATCTGAAGCTATATTAAAGTAATTGTGGCAGTAAAATGGAGAATGAGTTAATAAATAACTGAATCTGTCCCTTTTGTGTTCTACAATTGACTATCATAGGACATGCTCTACTTTTCCTAGAGTGTCTGCCTTATTTCATGTATAAGATTTATAGTGCTAAGTGACTGAGATACCTGGTAAACAGCCACTTCACTGTTAGAGTTAACCAGTGTAGTTACTTTAAACCATCTGTATGCCATGGAATTAGCTGTCATGCAACTGTTAATTGATCTTTGCAGCATCTGTTTATGTCACAAGGTGGTAAACTGTTCAGGAGTTCATATACAGCTCCTGTTCCTGATACAGGTTGCTGGCTTTGTCTATGATACTGCAGTCTGCTCAGGCTCTGGAAGTGAATGGGCCACAAGCTATTCTCATAAGAAATTTTCTGTTACAAACTTGCAATGTCTTAAAACTATAAAATAAAATATTACTATTAAATGTAGGCAGTAAAATATTTGTAAGTACTGTCTAAAATGGATTATAACCTAAACTTAACAGGTACTACAACTTTGCAACTTTTTGAACCTCTTTTTCAGTCAATAGCAGTACAAAACTTAGGGACTTCCAGATATTTTTTGCTAGAAGGTTCTGAAGTAGCAGGAATGGCATTAAACAAACTAGTTATTTCTTCTGATTCTGTGTGTGAACCCATCAGTCTGTGGTCTGCTCCTAAAAGGCCTGCTACACAGAAGTAACTACAGGTGCAGTCGTCTTGTGCCAGTTTGAGACAGGGCTTGCATCAAAGGAGCTGTGCTTGTCTGTCATCTTCGCTGAGCTGATGCTAGTGTTTGTATATTCTCCTGAACCAACAAGCTGGTCACCAGTCTTACAAGAAGAAGAAATATCAGATTGCCATTTGAGAACTAGTGCTTCGACACCTAATCAAGTGTCACTTTGTTGAGTAGGTTTTGAAATATTTTTCTAATGTTTGTAAGATTCATGCAGGAGTATTGGATAGTTTTGAGGTTCTGGTTTATCCAATGATACTGAAATCACTTTGTAAGGTTAATGGCCAAAGCTATTCTATGTTCTATTTCTGGTGTGATTTATAGGTTGTTTTTTGTAAGTGACATGGTGATTATGTTCTGTGATGGGGCAGCTATATTTCATTGGTGGTATAAAAGTTTCCTGTATATATAAAGTGTTCTGTGAGTAGAAGAATTATTGATATTTTTAAGATCCCTTAGAGTTTTGTGTTCTCTGTCCCAACAGCTCCAGTATTCTGCCTGTCCCTTCTCCCTGTTTCTTTCTTGCCTCCAGCACTCTCCCCCATTCCTCATCCACTTCTCTTATGTCCACTAATTTTGTCAGACAAAATCTATACCTGCTTCCAAGCTGCTTGTGTTCTGACAGCTTGCTATCATAAGCCAGAGCACTACAGAAAAGAGATCTGTTAAGGCTGATGCTGCAAACTTTGCCTTGGGCTGTAGTTCCATGCCGCTCTAAGCTGTTGATCTGCTGGTTGCTGCATTTCTCTTCCCTCATTTGAACTAACTCTCATGCTTGTCTGACCCTGCATTAAGCCATTTCTGTTTGCTTTGTCAGTCTTATTGTCAGATTCGCATGCTAACCCAGCGGACAACTGAAATTGCTTCAGAATTCATCTAAGCCATGTGGAGAAATGGGCACAAACATGCAGTAGGGAAGAGAGTGGGGATAGCAGCACTAACAACTGGCTTAGGCTGCTGGAATTGCTGCATCACTTGGGATATATTCATCTCAGAGTGTCATCAATTTGTCACAACTTGTTTTGTGACAAAACTAAATGTAGGTCTCTTATTTCTGTTAGATTTGATTGAAACTCACCGCTGGTCTTAGCTTTTTAAGACCAAAATGACAGGTGGGCAGTGATTACGATTGTGTAGGCTTTGTTTCCTCATGAAACCATACTAAAAAATGTTGCTGAATTTAGTAGCAGAAAGATCAATGTCACTTTATGCAAATTTCTGGTATGCATACCTTGTGTCTTGCAGTATGGTTCTTTTCCTTATCTCTTTGTTTGCTCTCTTTTATTACCAGATATGTCACTTCTGATCAGCTGTTGCTGACCTCTAGTGTGTGGCTAAAATAGCCTTATCTTGCTGGACAGATAAAGTACAGCAGGAACTTGAATGCTACAGTATTATATGTTATGTGATAATGGTTCAGAGTTTAAATGTATGTAAACCAAATGTATGACTGTCAAGTTTTAGAAGGTTGAAAATGCGAAATTTGACTGAGCAGAACAGGAAAAATGACCCTCCAAGTAAAAGAACAAGGAAAGATTAACCATAAAAAGTATTACCTTTACAGATCTAAGTAGTCTGAGTACTCCTATTGATGGTATTAACTTTTACTTCTCTGTGCTTTCACATACAGAAGAAATTGCCCATTTGCTGACCAGTGTCCATGTAATGTGAAGTAGTTAACCCATTTGGGTTGGAAATCAGGAGGTCTGAGCAGGACAATCTTTGTGTTGTCTGGCTGTAATGTGAACTCAGCTGTTGCTGTTTTGCTTGGACTATTTTTTGGCCTGTTGGGAACCAGTGGGCAGTAGCACATAGTGATTTCAGCAGCCATGTATGTACTTCTCTTACCTCAGCTGATAAATTAAGAGTTAGATGGGAGTGAGGTGCTATTGAGGATCTAGTTAGCTTGGAAGAAAGCTGAAAGTACTGAAGGAGAAGCAGATGTAGGATTGTGAGGAGTAGCAGCAAGACTTGAAGTTACTGTGGAGAGGATGTGAAATGATACTTTGAAGGTCTATTAGGAAACTTTTCTGCTGAATTTTAAAAGCAGAACTACTTTTTAAAAAGAGGACTTAATTTTTGTTCAATTTTTGAAAATAACTGCTTTGACTTTAATGTTTCTGGAACTTTATAAGCTGTTGTGTTATGAAAAGTTGCATACACTTCAAAGTAGGTGAAATCTAGTGTCTCAAGTTCCAGCAATGAATTTTAAACAACATATAACATTCACTTAAGTTAATTTCTGTTGGTTCATAACAGATTTTAATTTGCTTAAAACTTCTTTCTTTTCTTTTTTTTTAGGTGTTGGGAAATCATGTTTATTGTTACAGTTTACAGACAAGCGGTTTCAACCAGTTCACGATCTCACTATTGGTAGGTCTCTTTTGTACCCCACAATGCTAAAGGTTAAGCAGCTAAGGTACCTACCTCAGCATGCATTTGTGAGTTTGTTGTACTGCAGTAATGTAGGATTTGTGCTGTATTAAGGTAACAGTGAATCTTTAGCTGATGAATATTTGTTAGCTAATAAAGCCAAGTGGAGGTCTTTTTTTTTTCTTATTGGGAAGGAGCAATCTGAAACAATTTTAAAAAATCATAGCTATAGTATCTCAACTGTCTCTTCAGAAAAGCTAAAAACTGGGCATGGAAGCAGAATTGGCCAAACTTGAAATGCATTGATGGTAATGCAAATGGCAGATTTTTCACAAGGGTATACGATATTAGCCTAGCCACAGAACCTTGAAGAAAAGTTACAGATAAACTAAAGCAAAGTTAACCTTAAAGATGAATAAATAGATTTACTATTTGGGAAGACTAACTTCTGGATAGAGAAGGATGGAAGTGTGATGGTATTTCCTGTTTGGAAGGGACAGGGGTTTTTCTTCCCACTCCTCGATTGGATGTGGACCATTTGTGTTGGGTACGATTTGATATTTGTACTAGGGGAAATGAATACATGTTGACAGAAGGCATTGCTTGCCTCTGATCTAACTACAGTAAATGATAAAGTTTTATTTATCTTTCCACACAAAATATGAGGAATAGTGTGGGAATAAATTATTCCGTGGGCAAGCTTAGTCTTCAGATGAGTTTCACTGTTAAGCATAACAGATCCTAATCTCTGATAAGGTTGCAGAACCTTTGAACTTCTTGATGTTATTTCAAGGAACTTTTCAGTTCTAATCGTGATGAGCCTTGCACAAAATATATCCCTAGTCTCTATTTTTAATTTGTGCCCTGGAATAGGTAGGCTTCCTGTGTTTGGGAGTACTGAAATAGATGCTTGAAATATAAACAAATATTCTTTATGTAACAGAATGTATCAGGTGGTTTGGTTATGGCTTCCCTTTCTCTCTTGACAGTCCTCCTGTGCCTTGTGTGTGGCTGTCTAATATAATACAAATTCTTAGGCTAACATCACTTCTCAGATATTTCTGAGGTCTTGGCAGCAGATAGGCTGGCTGGATAAAGAGCCTGAGTTCTTTAGGGAGGCATGAATTATTGTCATCATTTCTTCTTTAGGCCTGCCAAGTATATGACACCTTATGTATCACTTATGCCTTTGGCAGCCCTGTCACATCAGGAAACTGATAGGCTGTAGGAAGAAGCTTCACCTCAGCAGGGTGGTCGTAGTGCCAGTTCTTTGCCTGGCGTATACCTAGCTGAAACCTGGGAGCGGAAATTGAAGCTAGTGGGATGAGGAGGTGAACCTAGATAGCAACTTAATGAGGGATGTAGGAATGGAGCATGGGAAGCTTCTTGGAAAGGGGAAGAAGGGTCATAAGCTGGAAGCAGCCTCCTTTCACTTAACTGATAGGGCATGTGTGTGTGTGTTTGGCCAGGAGAATGGTTCTCCCAATTACCCAAACAGATTTAGAAAGACAGAGATAAATAAAGAACATGGGTTCAAAGTCATATGAATGCCCATGCAGGGCAAGATGGGATGGTTTGATGTTACCTAATGCACTTCCAACTGATGGTGTTAAAACTCCTGAGAGCCTGTAGATTGAATAAAAAGGCTTGTGTTACATAGCCTAACTTTTTCAATATAATACAATGATTTCAGCCTATGGGAGTGCAGATCCGTTTCTTCTGGGAGCAGCTTGGGAGAGGAGAAGGGAAACTGATATTGGACATGTGGAAAAAAGACATTTCATCTAGAGTTGTGCAAAATTCAGCCTTAAATTTTAGTATAGCTAACCTAAAATGTTATCTTTAAGATTTAAGAAATTCAGAGAGAAACTTTACCTGTAATGAAAACAAGGGGGGAGGAGGGGAGGATAGAATGCATAGAAGCAGGTATTTTTCTGTGTTTGAGCTATGCTCAGAATTGTGCATAACTGTGATAGTACTCTAAAAGAACTTAAAATGCAATAACCATCTCCATTTATTTTTTATTTGGGAATTGAAGTATCTGTTATTAAAAGAAATGAAGAAGGGAGGGAGAAGCTGCATGATGCAGTTGCAGGGGGAAAAAAGCCTAACCCTCCTGACCCCCCCCCGCCCCCAACCAAACCCAACAACAACAAAAAACAAACATACACAAAAACCCAACTGCAAAACCCCCCCCCACAATTTTTGTAGGTAGATATGGGTGACAAAAAACACTGTTAACGTTTATTTGGTTTGCCTGTTGTCCTTAGGACGTGCCCTTACTGTAAACCTGAACAGCTTCTATTCCTTAAGAGAACAAATTTACCATCAAACTGGATGTGTTGTTTCAAATTCAGAATTTTCTCTCAGCAGATATTTTGATGGAAAAGGATAAATATCCTTTTAATTTTTCTGTGGTGGTGTGTGTAGAAACCAAATATTTAGGATGACTGCTGGATTTAAATCAGCAGCTCTGTATCTGCATTTTGAGATGAAGTAATACCTGCAGCGTTGCCAGTTGTAGTAGTCCAAGGACCTTCCCCTGGCTTTGCAATCAACTTCGGAGAGCATTGTCATTAACCTGCTTCCTCCTTTCTGCCCCTCCCCCTCCATTCTTTCAATTTGTTTGCATACAGTTACTGCAAGTTATTTGGATGCTAAAGAGAGCAGAGTGTTCTTTGGCCCACGGCTTTTATTTGGCTCTGATATCCTGTGGGAGAGGAGGGTGGTTCCTCCTTGCCCCCTTCCCCAAAAGTCATGCTGCAGAAAGCAACGCTGCACCCCCAAATATTCTAAACAAACTTTTGAAGAGATGTTTGGAATACTTCAAATCAGGGCTGCTTAGTTGGAAGACTTCAGTCCAAATCTAGACAGTGATCAGTTTTAGACAAAACTTAACCTACCAGATCTTTATTTTTTTCTGAAATAATGGATACACAATGCATAGATTAATGAAAACTTGATAGCTTTAATTAAGTCCACTATCTCTAGGCATTTATCAGATTTTAACTACTGTAGTAATAGTCTCAATTTATGCTTAATTTACTGTTAAGGATCTTAAAACTGCTTTAATAGATGGTACAAAAGGCTGAGTTTTTTCCACTGAAGAAATCCTTTTGTTTATTTGAAACACATTTAATTTTTTCCTTAGTTATTAAATTTGATCTTTAACTAGCTAGAATTTTGGAAGCACTTTTTTTTCAGAAAGGCAGATGAATTTCAATTAATAAAGTAATAAAATTTATCTTGTTGAAGGTGATATTTGTATGCTCAATAGAAAATTTTATTGATAAAGAATTTTGAGTTTAATTTCTTCTAAACTGGCTTCAGCAATCTATCATTGGTAGAGTGCTAAAATAACTGTGACTCTTCCAATTTCCTGTTTGCATTCAAATGTACCTGTTTTTGTCCCTTTGATCTGGACCTACTAAATCGTTTGGAAAACTTTGTAGGAAATACCTCCTTGGCACTTGCTCTAATTAATGCATTTTCAAAGCACTTGCAAAGTAACAGTTTTCTTCCTTCTGGAAAACTTTCCAGCTCTTTCAAGCAGCTGGAAAATTAACTGAAAGCAGATTGTGAAAGAGATTATTTCCTACAAATACAATGTTGAGTTAACTTAAACTTACCTTTTTGCTTTCATAGTAATTGACATTCTTCTTTCTGATATATGCTAATAACGTAATCTTTTGTAAAATCTATTCAGGTGTAGAATTTGGGGCTCGAATGATAACTATTGATGGAAAACAGATAAAGCTTCAGATATGGGATACGGTAAGTAATACATCGTAGAAATTATTTAAACATATGACTCCACTAGTTTTCCCTTTGTTCTGGTTAAGTTCTATCATCAGCACCAATGTGAGACTATGTACTTTGTCTTGCAGCTTTCTGTGGTTTCTATGAAGATTAAAAATTTGCTAAAATTTCCTTTTTTGGTGTGATGTACTCTTAAAATAGTGCAAATTTCTGCTGTTTGCACTGTAACTTTACTTCCTCAAGTAACACTTTGTCAGATTTGTAAGACTGGAATTGGTGCTGCCTCACTTTTTTGTGAAAGTTTTCTATATTATTAAGAACTTAGATTTCTCTAAATAGTCTTTCTCTGTGCATTCATGCAAGGTCTGGTTAGTACAACATCCTATTGGGAAATTGTGATATGTCTACTAGCTTTAATCAGGAATTCTCTGGAGGAAATGTTTGCATTTCCAATGTAGAATAAAAGATATGGCTCACTGTTTTCATAGAAGATGACTTAGGAACTCAAGTTCACTATAATCATGAAGATAGTAAATACTTCAGACAATCAAGAAGTGACTGGTAAAACCTTAAAGTTTCGAAAAGCCTACCAAAAAACAGACTTTGACTTTTGAGGGGGTTCAGGTTAAGAACACACATTAGCTGGTTTTTTGTCAGTCACTTTACCATAGAGCAGCTAGCCTCAACGTCTGTGCTTGTGATGCAAGGGCTTTAAGATGCTTATGCTGATAGCTATGTCTTTCAAATGTGCTTAACTGTTCCCTAAGGCAGGGTTGTCTGTTTCCCTTTCCAAAAGCATTTTAGGATGCATTAGGGACTTGACAGATACATGAACAATAGCCTCACGTATGTGTTCTTTTTGGTATAGCAAATGAAGGAAGGAAGATACATTCATATAGGCATGTCTACATACGTACATGTGTATATAAAAATGTAAACCAATACAGTATTTTAGCTAACTTCATAGGTAAGATCTGAAGTACCTTACTTATTTTACAAGTTCATCACTTGAAATGGCATCTAACACCTGTGCCTCCTTGCAAGTTCTCCATGAAAAGGTATAGAAGAATATGATCAGATTCTTCTTACTTCAGGCTTTTTCTGCCCTGGGCATTTTTACTATTAGAACTGTGGGTTGCTGACTACCAAGGTGGCTGATCGTTTTTAGGTTCAATAGACAAGCAAATCTCTGCATAAACGGTAGCTTCAGAAGCAAACTTTTAGTATGTAGTATGACTACACAAGAACCTATCTACATTGGTCCTTGTTTCCTAAAACTGGAACAGATTCTCTGTAGACAAAATTACTAATTTTACTGCCAATACAGCCACTGTCTTTCATTGGCTTTCAGACTGATTTTGTTAATGTGCTATTATCTGCTTTTTGGGTACAAGCAAACTTCAACTATTTTTGAGTAGATTGTGGTTTTTTGGTGCCTCTGACTCAGTAGCTCTTCGCAGTCTGGCTTCTTGAATGAGTGCAAAGTGTCTGATAGCCAAAATTTCAACAGAATTGCTTTTGATTATAAGTTATAAACTCTTTTTGAGCAGGGATTTCATCTGGCTAGCTTCTGAAGTAAATCATACATAAATTAAAAATATTCATTGAAAGCTTTCATACACTGAGTAGATTGTATGCTTGTGTTGTAGTTAATAATTTAGAAGTTGTAAGCAATGAATGACTTAGTATATTTTCTGTAATTAAAATTTTAACTGTATACAATCTGATTTTTAAAACACAGGATATTTCTATTCTAATCCAATCTTGACTTGTAAGCATATCTAAATTCCACTGTCTCAGTTCTGATCTTGGGTGCAAAAAATGTTGAAGGAATAGCAAAATAAGAAATATGGTGAGGTAATTCTCAAGAGATATTTTACTTATGAGTGTTAAGGTACACAAAGACGTCCATAACGATCAAGGTTACTATGTCTGTATTGTGTATCCACGTTTACTGAGCATTTACTGAATTTCTTCATCTGTTAACAAAAACTGCTAGCTGTTACTGGTGCTGTCTCCCTATTTACTAAGTTGAAACAATTTCTGTTTTATAAGACAAAGTTCATTTTACACCTGTGGCTAAGGAAACACATGAAGTATTTATGTTTTCGGTTGGTGTTTACTGAGTCACAGCACCAGGACTTCTCTGATTTAGTGCTAGCTTTACATACCTGCTCTTAATCCATCACTGAACAGGAAGCATCTTGAGCAGAGATATAAGAAGTAGAGAACTGGATAAAATTTGTTTTGACTGCTTCACAATGAGCAAGGACTTGCTTTCTTAAGAGAATCACTTTAATTCAGATTTTGCGGCCAGATATTTCTATGCAACAGTGCTCAGTTTGTGTTGTCTTCAGCAGATCAATGGACCTCCAAGGAAAAGTATATTTTAATAATGGGAATATATGGAAGCTGCAGCATACCTGACTGCAGGAGTATGTCATAACTTACAAGGGCAGCTGAAGCTAACAGTTGCATGTCTGTGAGATCCATTTGCGTGCTCTTCTTGTACCATAACTCAAGAATATTTGACTTTTTCATTAGCATCTACAGTTTAGATCAAGAGTGTGTTACCGAAGTTAGCTCTGCTTACTGCAGTCTGATTTTTCACGTGAGAGTAGTCAAACTGCATTTCTTTTGGATGAGGCTGAACTGGAAGATATGCTCAAGGAATGCACATATGCCCATCGGAAATTGTAATCCAGTATTTGGTCCTGTGAGCTGGTAGTCTAGTAAAACTAGTCTGATGCAAAACCACACACACACCCCCCACTCCCCCCAAAAAAAACCAAAACCCAACCTCCAAAAGTGCCCCCAAACCACGGCCAACAAAAACCCAAACCCCGCGTTACATGACAGATACTTGGTGCTCAGTGTGACCATTGCATACTTAGTGTTAGGTGTTGCAGTCTTTGCTCTACTGCTGATCGTATGTCTACACAAGCAAATAGTGTGTCCTGTTGTTCTCTCCCAGCTGCAGGCTGCTCCTGATCTCCCCACTGCTGGGCTCTGCAAGCTTGCTGCTATGTGTGCTGTGGCATGCCCAGGTTTTTAGGTCTGTGAGTCCTTGGGTTTCACTTTTCTGTTCTGATGCATTTAGGTCAGTCAAGGGGAGTGCAGGTATTGGACCAAACTGTTCATTTGTCTTGTCTGTCTTTAGTTTCTAGATTATTTCCTTTCCTGTGTCTTTAATCTTAGTAATGGCTTTCAATAGTTGGATAGACTGAGAAATATTTTTGTCAAAACTGGTTAGTTGGTAATTGCCTACTATGAGAAGTTAAGCTACTCTTTTGTGGAAGCGTGGTATTTGAGTTAGTGTCAGTTGCAAAAATAACTTTTAGGGAACTAGAAGTGGTCTACAGAGGCTGTTAAGGATCAAAATGACCATTCTGGGAGCTATTAAGCTTTGTGAGTTTAAACAAGCTGTGTAGATGAGGTTAGTTGTCTTGTGGCAGTGTAACACTGAGAAATATTGAAATTGCTTCTCCTTAGAAAAACTTCATTGTTGTACAGAGATACTGGGCTTCTTACCAGGCTGAGTCAGTAGCCCTCATTTTGTTGTTGAGGGGGATGTTCTGTATTGTATTGACTGTTACTAACAAGTCATTGTTCATGAGCAAAAATAAGCAATAATTGAAAGAAGGAATTAAGTGCTCTCAGGCGCTGCAGGGGGAGAGATCATTGATGATAATAAGTAGTACTACTTATGTTCTCTAAATAAATTGGTATGAATAAGAATTTTTCCTGTGTATTTAAATACAATAATTTTTTATATCTATGTGTGCTTCATTCCAAGGAAATTGGTGATAAAAAATGTTTATTTTTATTCATTATTATGTTTCTATAACACCTTAGCCTTGCTTAGACTAAGACTAGTCTTGTTCAGACAAAGACTATCTGAAATAATATTTTCTTTTTTACAGTCTAATTTCAAGTAATTTCTTGGTTTCCGTATAAGTGAGCTTTCTAATTAAATTGATAGTGTTTTCTACTAGTTAAGAGCTTGCACAAAAAAAGTGCATTTGTGTAAGACAGAAGGCATAATTGTTGAAAACATGTCTCTTTTCCCTAAAACCACAGTGTGACTTATCTGTCTACTTTCAGATATTCTGAATATACTAATCCTTCTTGGAAATATAGTTATTTTTCATGTGTGCAAATGCTTTGGATTTAGTAAACCAAATAAAGTTCCCTTAATTCATTAAATGAATATTCACTTCATCTTAGTGATATTGACAACTGCTAGGATGTAGCACTCACCTGCAAGAGTTCTTACCTAATTGTCTACTTTATGATATTTTCTACTTGCTTTGGTAGTCAGAGCATATTTTTATGTTCATGGGCAATTGGTGAATTCTTCTACTGTATTTTTACTAATTTGACACTTTCACCATTGTGCCTGCAAGAATGCAGCTACATCTTACAGCTCAAGTTATTGACTCGGTGCTCATGGCCCCTCTGTTTTACTGCTATGAAGTAACATCAAGAACTTAAAGAGGATGTTTTGGTTCCTGAAACTAGTTTGATCATCAGTTCACAGACTTTTGCTGCTATGTGGGAGCATTAACTTATTTCTAGATTCATGGATCAGGGGGGAGTTTGTCCACTTAGTAGTTTGGAATTGCAGTTTGTGTAATAGGACCATCATCTGAATTTCAGTGCCAGTAGCTAAGTTACTGTTCATATCCATGATGGCACTTTAGGAAGCTAAGGTAATTTGATACGCCTTCTAGCTTAGTGTTCAGAAACCTTTGTCTGTCATGTGCTTAAATGTATTTGGTTATTGAAATACTGTATTATTGGTATTTTATTTTCTGACTGGTTATGGATTTCTTGTCACCTTATCTGTGGCTTTCTACAATAATAGAGCAAGCTTTTGCTTAGGATAAAGCCTTAGATGGAAGAAGGGCAAATCACTTCCTTTTGTCCATAGTGGAACTCCCATTTTAGTGAGGGTAGCTACTTAAAACCCAAAGGTTTCAAATATATTAATAACCTGAAATAAATCATAGGGGTACTTCTAATAGTTGATGGCTAAAGCCTTCTATTTCTGTGATGTGTTGGGAATTGCTTTGGCTGTCTAAATGGCATGTATTCAACAACATCAGAAGAAAAGGCATATGTACAAATGATCTGTATTTAGACATACGTAGTTTCACCCTTGGGGATCTTTAGTCGTCTTGAAATTTCAGGTCTTATTAGGATGCTGGCAGGGTTATTCTGAAGCAACATGTAACTTGGCTGAATCCTCCACATAAATTCTGACAGTTTCTTAAATTGTTACGGATTCTTCTTCATAAGCGTCTTTAGTTCTGTTCTTGTTCAGGAATGTCTTTGCTGGAAAGCAGCAGGGTGGTTTGTTGTTTTTTTTATTTTTGTACTACTCTTGTGCTTGTTCTTTGTACTACATGCTAGTAAATCACCTTAAAATTATTTTTATTCTGGAGTAGACACATGATTGCAAGAAAGATTAATGCATTTGTATAAACAAGTTGCCATGTGACTAAAAGGTTGTTAATTTATTTATAACTTTCAAAACTATATTCAAAGCTATGTATTGCTTCTCTCTCTTTCTGGAACATTTTGTTCCAGGGATCAACTTGGTGGAGTAGTTCCCAACTGGCAGTTGTCATAGGTAGTGTGATACTTGTGTGAGTTTTGTTTCTCAGACGTCTTTTTAGTTTTCCATACAGCTTATGAAAGTGTAAACAAGGTTAAATGAGTAATAATTCCCAATGTGAATGAAGTGTTCTGTCACCGGGTTTGAACATACCATACATGTATGCCCCTTTTAAGGGTGAAGGAGTCTAGAGCTACTAGTTACGGTGCATTGCAGTTTCTCATTTTTCATGTAGATGTATACTATAAAGTTTCCTCCTAGTAAAAACTGTTGGTCAGCTTGGATGTTGAAGGCCTGCTGGGATGTACTCAGATAACTCTGTCCTTGAAGAAACTTTCCAAATTCTTCAGCATTGAGAATAGAAAATTAGGTAAAATTAATTGACTGTTTTCTAGGGAGATGCGATGTTGTGGATCCTGTTTCATTATCTAACTACTTTCTTGTGCTGCATCATGGCTCTTTTTATTTTTTTTTCCCTTAGTTTATAGATTCAAAAATACACAGTTAAGGAACTTGCAAGGAATCCTTTTTGATAGCAAAGACTTGCCTGCACATTTTGCAACTGACACCTACGTGACTACACCACACACTTGGAAATGACACCGAGATTTCCTATAGGAATAGTAACACTTGGAGTCTTTTCTCAAATGTGCCACAGGTACTGTGTCAATGGTAACACAGTTATATAGCTTAAATGTTCCTGAAAACTTTAGTACAGGCCCTAAATCTCTGTGTATCTTAGTGACCTAAGGTGTTTGATAATGCTTCATGTTCTGCTTATGTCATTATTTTGATATTGTGTCTTGGTCTTGATACTGAGGTGTATTTAGAGAAGCACATGGGATGTATGTCCATGCAGTTCTACAGTTCAAGCAGGGATGAAGATTTTTGTACTATTTTGAAGACTTGTAACTCCTAGAACTATGATAATATAAGTCTCTCCTATCAGAAAGTTTGTTTTTGTTAACCGACAGGATACAAATTGTAAAAGCTTACAGTCCAGAAAACAACCAAAAAGAATGTTACTTAGATTTAAAACATCACTTGTTTATCAGAGCCCTACATTTTTTCACGATTAGTGAACTACTCCTGTCAGAGCTAGCACCTTTTCTCTGAAGAGAGAGGATGTGTGTTCAGGCCTGTTCAGTATGTATTTATTGGTTCCTGTAGGTAACCTTGTCTGAGTGAGAGTTTCTACATGGCAAATAGCTGTCATGGTTTATCTGTTAGGAAAGAGATCTTCCTACTTCCACTGCAGTGTAACTCAAATGGGTATAACCAGGGGCTGCCTTGGAGCAAAGGCTTGTGTTGTCTGTACTAGTTGTAATATGGCCTTGGGAAATAACCTGTTTAACATTCATTTAGTGGCTACTGCCACTACTGTTCCCCACACTGCCCCCCCCCCCCCCCCCTCCATGCTCAGCACTGGCACAGGTTGCCCAGAGAGGTTGTGGAGTCTCTTCCCTTGGAAGTCTCAAAAGCCATCTGGACAGTGACCTGGGCAACCTGCTCTGAGTGGCCCTGCTTGAGCTGGGGGGTTGGAAGAGGTGACCTCCAGAGGTCCCTTCCTACCTCAACCATTCTGTGTTTCTATGAAAAAAGCTTTTTAATATGGAAGAGAAAAAAAAAGGGGGGGGGGGGGGGGGAAGTGCTGGATTTTTGGAAAACATGGAAGGGATGGTAAGAACAATGTTAATTCCACTTAAGATAAAGGGCTTTTCTCTGGTGTCAAAGCTGTTTTTAATTTATACTGAGCTTCCATACTGCTACTTCTATCTGTTGCTCCTTGTAGCAAGTAGCTAAACTTGGGTTGGTCCTACTTTGTAAGACTGATAAAGTACAATTATAACACACTTGTATTTTTTTTTTTTAAAAAGTCGTCTTTGGCTAATAGCATACACTTTTTTGTTTTGTTTTTGTCTTCTTTGAAATAGCTTGTCCCCCTTTGGGGGAAAAAAAAGTGAGGGGAGAGGGGGCAGAGACCAAATTGTCAGATGAAAAATGCTTAGAGTAATAATGGTACTAAAAAAAAAGCTGTAGAGTATATTCTACATGCCTAATGCTGCTGTATTGACCTTCTAGATCTCTCATTTGGAATGATACTGTCAAAATAGACAGTAAATTATATATATAAGGTGTTTCTTATATTTTATATATAATATAAAGTATATATTATATAAACATAGATATCATGGACTTCCTTTACAGAAACTCAGTTTTCTTCTGTTTAGAATGAAAGGGAATTCAGTTTATGTTATCTATTGGTATGTGTAAGCACAAATTCATTATTGCTGTATGGAAGATTGTATCTTCTTTGGTGAAGAAGGGGTAACATTTTCCACCCTTTCCCCAGTCTTTCCTTCAGGAAGCAATGATATTTCAATTTCATCGTGGGTAAGCAAGACACAATTAAAAATGTTACAGTATTTTCAGGATTTAGATACCAGACTTTTGTAAGTAAGTGATTCTTGTAAGAACTCAAAGTTCTTACATTCTTGTAAGATCTGCTAGAACCTCTGACAATCTTGGCTGACCATGATTAATTTACTCAGGGAGATGAACAATTTCATGTGTCAGGGTGGAATTTATGAAGGTGAAACAGGCAGTCTTAATGTGGTAGGCTAAGTCCACTTCATGTATGATTTTAGGCAATACATGGAATACACTGGTAACAATAACTTGTCTGTTGCTTAGTTAGGAGGAAAATGTTTTATGCATCTACCACGCACTTGAGCTAGTCATCACACCAAGAAAAAGTTGTAGAGCTTAGTGGAGCTTCTGGGTAGGGAACAAAGTCTTGCTCTAAAAACTTGGGTTTTTACTATTCCTTGGTGCATTCTAGCAGATTGTCTGTGTTCTGTTACCTTAGTTTACATGAAGATGCACTTGTACTCTTGGCCAAGTGCATATGCTAGTGTATGCTTATTGTGTTGAAACTGTTAAATATATTGTCTTTTGTAACTTTTTCCACTAGAATGGCTAAGATAAACTTATTTTCTTAAACTGAAGTAGCTGATTATTCTGGAAGATAAGGGTGCTTTCTGAAGACTGAACATGTTGAAACTTCTTGTGCCACTGTTCTTGTTCAATGACAGAGTCTAGATTAAGTTCTCCTTGAATTCCAGAAGACCTTATACTAAGAAAAGTACAGTAACTGTGAGAAGAGAAAGTTCTCTCTACACTAATTTTGTAGGTTGGGGCTGAAGAGTAGCTTATATTGATAAATATTTCATTCTTGCTTTTCATGGTTTTAAATCAGGGTAATTTCCTATAGTTCTGCAGATAACTATCTTGCTGCATGTAGAGTTTTCTCCAGCATTAATATTAGTATTTCTTAATTGTGTTCTGTGTTACCTTTGAATTATGCTAAAGCTTCTGTTATTACTAAATATTAGAAGTAAATGTTTCTCCTAACAACTGTCAGGTGCTAGATAGCACTTCTGAAAAACATGAGCGTGGGGAGCTCAAGGTCTGCAACTATGAATATTTATTTTTCAGGGCTGTGTTCTTTTGAGTATGTTCTTTTAAGTGCTGAGATTTTTTACAGAATACTTTTGTGAGAGCTATCTAATTTATGTAGAATCTCTGAAGTTTTTCACCAGTGCATACGAAGATGACTCTTACATCCTGTAGCTGTTTTGACAAGTATTATTTATCAAGTACAGAGGAAATTGATTAACTGTGGAGCAGAATTGTGTAAAATTGAATTCAGGACCATTTTCTGTTTTTTTCATAATAAAATGATTACTGAAAGAATTTCATCTGAAGACTGTTGAAAGCTGGCTGCCGTTTATGATATAACGGATAAAATCTGCATCCTTGGCCTTCCAACAACCTTTACACCAGCAGATGGTGGGCGTAAAGATGTCATTCATCATTTATTTACAATGGGCTTTATTTATTCTGGTGTCAACAGCTGCCCCAGGGAGCGGGTTATTGAATTCAAATGTGAAGCTCTGGGTTATTTGCTTCCTTTCAAATTTGTCTTCAGAGCTTAGTTGCTAGGAGTCCATTCTGTGCTCTAATAATGATTCATGTATTGTGAAGCCATTCAGTAAATTGGGTTGTCAGGGATTGCCAAAAAAGGTTTAGAGGTCTTGTTCCGATTTTTTTTTTTTTTTTTTTTTTTTTTTTAAAAAACAGCACTATGCTTTAGTTGGTGTCTTCTCCTTATGTGCCTTCTCTTGCTAGTGTTAGAGACTTTGTCCCCAATTGTGCTCTCTCTGATTTCCACTCCATACTCCTTGTCCCCATCCTCTCAAAAGTAGAATTCTATGATTCTCTCATTCTAAGTTTGTGGTTTTCAGCACCAAAAAGTAAATTTGAGATATGAAATAATGAAACTTTGTCTTCTACAGGCAGGGCAGGAGTCCTTCCGTTCCATTACAAGGTCATACTACAGAGGGGCAGCGGGGGCTTTACTAGTGTATGACATTACAAGGTGAGAATACCAAGGAGGTATAACTGGATTAATATTATACGTCTTTGTAGAATTGTGCTATGGTATGTAGCAGTATTAAAATGTTTAATTTAGTTTGGCTTTTTGTATAGATATTTGTAGTCTAATGTTTTGCCAACTTTCCTTAAATGCTCAAAATCAAGATATAGCCTATGTAACCTATATCCTTCCAATTTCTCTGTATAGTGGTTGAGAAAAAGTATACATAAAGTCTCAGGAAGAATGAAACTATTTTTATAAACTATTTGACCATGAACCTCTGCGTTACCTTTATTCAGAAAGATGTTAAAATATTTCATTAATTCCTTTCTACTGTTTTTATTACCAAGAGCTATAATTTTTCTCTAATTATAGCAGATTTTTTTACTGGAGTGCCATTCTGCAAAGGAGTGAAATAGTAAAGTATCAAAGTTTGATTACATAAAAATACCAGGAAACTTCTACCATTGCTGTGTTTATGAGGTTGGGAAAATACAGGTCTTAGTGTTGGGGTTTTTTTAGCAGCTGTTCAGAAGTGACTAAGGTTTTGCTTCTGTATTGAATAAAGTCTCTATACAACTTATCTGCAAAACTGTGGGTACTGTGCCTGGTTTATGAAAATGTTCAGGCTCCAAAATCCTATTAGGGTGTGTGGCTCACTTTGTGGATCTTGGGTGTCATTGCTGAATTAAGCGACAACTTTTACTAGAGATTACCTAGTTGTTTTTCCTTTTGTTCCCTGTTTATTTTTAAATATCAGGAAGCAACATATCCTTTCCATTCGATTTCCAGCAAATGAATCTTTGATTCATAAATAGATGGGTTTACTCTTGTGAAATCTTAAACACACTTACAAGCATGTAATTTAATATTTAGTGTACACATTCTGTAAAAGCTGTAACATGCCATAGTTGTGTACCTTACTTTAAAAGACTTTGCTGCTAAATTCATTATTCAGTTTATAAACTCACAGAAAATTGTCATCCATTTTCTGCCTTCAGTAGAACAAACATGACTATACGAGTATGTGATTATTTGTACTGTTGTTTGAATTGGTTGAGGCTGCTAGGGACTTTTAAAATTCCGTTCAGCAGACTTTATATGTATATAAAATTATAGTTTCTTACAGCTATAAGAATCCTCTGTACTCTTTGTAGCAAACATGTTTTCAATTACTTTTTAGGCAGAGTTCATTAATGCTCCTTGGTTACTAAATTTTTGTTCTTCTATTCTCCATCTCGCAAAGGGATTACTAGCTTTTATCCCTGGAGCATGTGTACTAATAAATGAGTTGGTTACTCAAGTACAGAAACTGACTAACAGAAGGGAAAGAAATCTCTTGAAATACTGCTTTTAATTTTCATTCCCTTCCATACTTAGGAGGGACACTTTCAACCACTTGACGACTTGGTTAGAAGATGCTCGTCAGCATTCCAATTCCAACATGGTTATAATGCTTATTGGAAATAAAAGGTAAAATTTAACCAGTTACGATTTTGTAAGTGGTAAAAATTTATGACTTCTCTGGATTTCAGCTTTTGTGTTTTCTTATTTGTAGGCAGTATGTTAACTTTAAATTACTTCAGCCGCTGGACATAGTTCTGTGGTAAATCTAAAACCTTTGCTTCTCTAATTAGGCTAATACAGTGTGCAGCACACGTGGATCAACTACCTTTTGTTCTGAGTACCTTTTTTAGAAGTAATTTTGTTTTAAAAGGATTGACTGTGAATGCATGAAGTCATGGATTATATGAACTATTTTTCTCATTACATTTTTTTTTTTCTTTTAATATCTGGAATCACCATTTAGAAGCACCTAGATCTCTCCCTTATAAAGAGAATATGACTCCTGATTTTGTGTTCTGAAGTGCTTTAGTTTTTGGTTAAGAATCACAGCAGAGAAAATGTAATTAAAAAAAAAAGCCCATACTGCAGGATCCATTTTAAAAATCTTTCTCAAATGTAAAAAGTGCATACCTCAGTGATTATATGAGATGATTCTGAATTCTAAGCCTGTTTCATATTCTGTATGTTTTAGCTGGGATTGGGGGCAGAGAATACTCTTTCACCATTTCCTGGTGAATTCAGGCTGCTGTTAGACACTGGGTGATGAAAATACAACTAAAAGTTTTGGAAGTGTGTTACCCAATTTGTAAACAACTATTTACTTGGTCTTCTCATCAGCTAGACTGTCCAGAGTTCTAAAATGGTTCCCTATTGATGCTGAGACTTTGATCTCTATTGAAGGTCTTTATAAAAACACATCATTGAATACATTAAGTTTATCTGTAATTTTTCTAGTTCTTGATCCAGTGAACTGTAGCATCATGTCTAGATTTTTTTGCTGGATATAGGATTTTTCCAAATATCAAAAGCATAATTTCAGAATTTAATAACCCTGTAGTTATGGGCCTTTACCTAATTAACCTTAACTTGTCTCCATGCCTCAGCAATTCTTGAAGGTAAAGAAGCTAGTTGAAATAATGGTGTGTATGCTTGTCCCTTAAAATTTAATAAACAGCCAGATCATTTCTTAGATACTGCTGAGAAACAGCCTTGTGGTAAATAGAGTCTGGTTTTGCTACTCTGGCCTGTTCACATCTTTTCTTCTTCTTCCCACTTGTCCTCCTTTCTGTTTTCCTCCCTCTGCCCCCCACCCTCTACCTACCCCTGAAAAACATGTTAAGTAATTGTAAAGCTTGTCCATGTTTTTATACATAATCTGGAAAATTAATCATCACGTTCTTTTTAATTGAGGAATGTGATAAGAATAGTCTTCACAAATTAATATAAAAATGTAATCTATTTTATTAAATGAAGCTTTGGTAGGCCCGTGATGTCCCTGACACACTGTTTTTATGCTTCTGTGGGTAAAAATATGGCACTGAGAGAAACAGTAAAGTTTACTTTAGATAAGTATTACATAAGTTTACATACTTAGTTGACATCTGTAACTATTCCTGATTTTTCTTAGCTGTTAAGCTAAATTTTTATGTCTTGCATTCTGCTGATGCAGACTATACTACATGATTTTATATTATAATATGCTACTTGCAGTTAGCTCAGTAATTCCCAGTTGCAACTACATTTTATTCAAACAATACATATACTTAAATGATGTATTTTAAGTTACAGATTAAGGTGCCACATGAAGTAAAAGTTCTTTAAGAAGCTTTTTAAAGGGGGTTATTTTCAAGCTTCAAAAAGGAGGATGAGAAGAAAACTCCTTCAATTATATTGCATTACCTTGAAAGTGTGTTACAGGAGTTCATATGATAGGGCATACTACTAGAGATAGATGGAGGGAAGAACATGTATACTAGCATAATATTTCTGAAGGAATAAATTTTGTTCTTATGAGTCCCAAAAGTGCACTTGATAATACATTTGTAGTACTGACTTACTGCTGGATTTGAAGAGTGTTGAGAATTTAACCTGAAATAATAGTTGTTTTTTTGAAAACATTACAAATACTAGTGTTAAAACATGACAAATACTGTACTTAATCTTCTTTCCAGAACAAAACATAGCTATATTGATCTAGTAAGACCAAATGCTTCGAATTATTGGAATGGAGAGAGGAAGACAACTGTGGTTAGTAGAAGCAGTTAAAGCTCTTTAAGAATATGTTTAGGTATCAGTAGTGAGTTTTGACTGGTTTATCACTGCAGTTTTCGATGTAGCTGCACTATTTCAAGTCAAAATAGTTGTTTATTTCTGTTCTGTTATGGAGATAACACTGTAGTGAATGAAGGTTTTAAATAAGGTATTTTTGAGGGTAGCATGGTAGTAGCAAATAAAGACACTGCTCAAGTTGAAAAATACAATGTCAGATAGCAATTACAGGGACGTGAGAATGCACACCTTGTTAAGATATCTTAAGGCTGAAGCTGAGATTCTGGGAATGCTTACATATAATGAACATCAACTTTAAAATTGTTTTGAGAAGACATATATTGAAACCTTATCTTCAAATGCTCCATGTTTAAATGATGTGCTGAATTGTCTTGACTCTGACTCATCTGAGCTAGCATGTAGTTGTAAAAATAACAAAAACCTGCTTTGCTGCAAAATTGATGCCACAGTGAGTATCTTTTTTTTTTTTAAATACATGTATAATTACAAGGATGGCAGCACTGAAGCCCAGTATGGTACTTTGTACTGGTATTCTTGCTGCAAATTAAACCGCTGTATTTGCACGCTGTTTAGTTTAAAAATGCGTATTGGAGAAGATCTTTTTACATGCACAACTTAAATGAAACTTTATTTAAATATATATGTCATTTATTATTTATGTGTAAATGTAGCATTGTTATTGCTCAAGATCTAATATACTTAGAAAGAAGGACAAACTGTGTGCTTCTTGTTCCTAAAGAAGCTTTAAAAAGGAAGAGTGAAATACTTACATGTCTATATGACTTACAGAAGGAGATTTGTCTTTAGTTGTCCAGTCCAAGAGGGGTTTTTTTCTGTTCTTTTGTGTAATATTTAACTTTCATCTAAACTGCTTGGTAAGCAGGAAACAAGAAACTGTGTGACAGTCACTTCAAATTCTTCTGCTGTTAGAGGGCCAGGCCTGGAGTTTCAAAACCTAAATGCTAGCTTGGGAGAGAACAGCTAATGTAGTTCAAAATGACTTATTTTTTCTTTTAAGTTTTTTTTTTATCAAAACAGAAATTGACTGTATGAAGTTTTGTTACTGAATAGAAAAAATGAACTTTATTTTTTAAATTATTTTTAATATCATTAAGAAGTCATTTATAAAACTCCCTTATCAGTTCAGCTTTACAGTGTGGATTGGTAGATAACATTATACTAGAAAAGAGTGATATTTACCTAAAATGACAATGTCTAAAGTTAGCATTCAAGGAATAGCTAGATAAATATACACGCATTGTGTTGAAAGCCATTTCATGAAGTCTTTGATAAGATCTGTGTCAGCTAGGATTGATAGCTCAAGCAAGTGTGATGTCTGTGGCTATTCCATATACCATAAGTGCAAGGCTTAGAATAATTCTACTTTAGGTAAGGGCTTGAATAGATATACATATGTACATAAGTTCTAATGGGGGCTCTTGGCCTATAAGTGTGTCTTTGAAGAATATTTACATGGACAGGTGAGATCATGCAACTAACTTATGTTTTTTCCATCTTAGTGATTTAGAATCTAGACGAGAAGTCAAGAAAGAGGAAGGTGAAGCATTTGCAAGAGAGCATGGACTTATCTTTATGGAGACATCTGCCAAAACTGCTTCCAATGTAGAGGAGGTAACTTGAACCCTGAACACTGATTTCTGAATGCTGATATTTGAGTAACACTGGTATTTTAGTAAAAGAGTTGTTTTGAATTGCACTTTGTTATTTGGACAGATACTATGCCTCTACGTTTTGGATTCCTTAATTTAACTTAACTGCTCTTTATATTATGAGAAAGATAGTTTCTATGTTGTATCTCTTTGCATAGCACTAATCATATTGTTGAGACTCTAGTAATTAATATACTTGTTTTGGTGGTGTTTTTGTCTTTTTCTTTTTAATATTTAATCAGAGAAATGGGTACTTCTGTCTGTCCTGAAATCTAAAGAAAGAGTAGAATAGATTTGCTAGTCCAAAGCAAGCCAAGCGGTTGGTATCCTTGACAGATGTTAATCTAACCTGTTCTAAAGACCTCTAATATTGTACAGGCTCTTCAGAGCAATCTATTGCAGTGCTTTGGTATCTGTATTGTTGTCAACTTTCCCCTCTGCTACACAGCAGGAATCTTTTTTGCTGCAGTTTACGCACACAATTTCTTTTTCTAGTTCCTCTAGAACTGCTGAAGAGGTCATTATCTTGGTTGCTGTAGTCTGCTATGTATTTGAATAAGTTTTTCAGTCTTTGCTACTTTAAAGAATTTAAGTCTTCTGAAGTTTTGCTTATAGTTCATATCTCTGGACATATGTGAGTTCTTGCGTATCTCACCTTGATTTGTTGCATGCCTTTCTGGAAGGGTGGTTGTGGTGGGTTGACCTCAGCCAGCAAGTAAGTGCCCATCCAGTTGCTTGCTCACTCTCTCTCCCTGTCCAGTAGGATAGGGGAAAGAACCAGAAGAGCCAAAGCGAGAAAAACTCAGAGGTTGAGATAAAGAGTTTAATAAATGAAGGAAAGAGGTGGGGGGAAGAAGTGATGGCAAGGCAGGCAGTCACAACTTCCCACAAACAGATTGATTCCCAGCCAGTCTCTGAGTGACACCTGCTTTGGAAAGACTACGCTTTCGTTTTTATGGTTGATCATGATGTCACATAATATGAAGTATCCCTTAGGCCAATTCTGGTCAGCTGTCCTGGCTGTGTCCGCCCCTGCACCCCCAGGATGTTGCCTACCCTAAGCCTAATCGCTGTGGGAGGCAGAGTAAGAAACAGAAAACCTTGACACTGCACATGCACTGCTCAGCTTTAGCTAAAACATTTGTGTATTATCGACACTGTTTTAGTCACAAATCCAAAACACAGCACCAAACAGGCTGCTGTAAAGAAAACTAACTTCATCCTAGCTAGAGACAGTACAGCAGTGGACAAAGAGCTCCATCTGAGATACTAGTGCTATGTAAAGCAGAAAGATTGTTTCGCATGACTTTCAGGCCCATACTCAGTTCATACATCCCCACTTACTAACCTTTTTTATAATAGCATGACATAGTTCAGCTTCTCATACTGCCCTTACTTGTTTCCCAAAATTGTCCTAAATGCAAAATGGTGGACAACCGATGAGGTATTCTTTTAGTGGTAAAGCCTTCTAGTTTTGAAATACTTAGTATTTTTTTAAAAGTTATAGTAAGAGTAACAAACAGCTTTCATTTACTTCATTCTGGTTTGTTAGTAGCTGATTCTAACATTAGCACCTCTCTCCATGTCAAAAAATACATGCTAGTGAATGAGTTGTCCAGTACCTAATGCATCTCTGATTATCAGGAGGATAATGAGCATAAAGTTCTTTGTAAAAAAAGTTCAAATAGATTCCTCTCCTTCTGATGATACAAGTGAGTAATTGTGTGCATGTACTAACTTTCTAATTCTGATCGAAAAGCTTTAGCATATAATCCTTTTTAGTGACAAACAAATGCATTCCTTAAAAGGTGTTCTTATTCAACACTAAAAGAGGTGGCATGATCTAGAATAGTTACAGCTGAAGGAGCAAAATCTTAATCTTTGAGCCAGTACAAATAAGTGAGGAGAAATAGTAGGCACGGTAGGTGGAAAGGTAGCACTTCGTGGACGAAAGAGACCGTTTTCATTTTAATGCTGATTCTGGACTGTTCAGTATCAAAAAAATAGAAGGGAAAAAGGAAGGAAATCATGTGGAATGGGCAACATTTGAGGAAAGAACACGGAGTATGCAAAATGGAGGCAAATCTAGCAAGACTTCAGTACTTGACTTCAGGACTGGAAAGAAATTATAGTTTTGTGACTTGCTGAGGATGTAGAAACTAAACAGGAAGAACAACATTTGAGGTAATTCAGCTAAAATTAGATTAAATTTTAAGCAGAAGGTATCTGTGGCCCTGTGTCTACAAATGCCATCTTACGTGGTGGCAATGGGGAGAATGTTTTTAGTGGCTTATTTGGGAAACTAGGGCCTAAGAAAGTAATACTGTTGAATTTTGGCATTGATGGAAGTACACTGGATCTAAAAAGCTGGACATTGCAAGTCTCTGAATCTGCATCTGGATTGTTAGATGTTTTCAAGTGCATTTGTGTTAAGTGTTGAAGCACACACTTTCTTCTACTTGCTTAGGTTTCAGATAAATTGTCAAAATACTTTTTATGCATTTAATTTGAGCCTTAGACTGCTCATCTTTTCCAAAAGTACTAGACTTTTTAGATAGAACTACTGGGGTCAAAGGGGCGCTCTCTAATTGTATGGTGGTTATCAGGGGATGAGAGGAAAAAAAACTAGGGGGTTTGGAGGGGGAAGGAATATCCCCTTAATTACTCAACAGCATTTTTAATCCATGCTGATAAATCACTGAAGACTACAGTGTATCATGCATGGGTTATGTAGTTAACCCTTACAGTGCCAGGATACCTGTAGAAATCTTTGAACATGTCTGTATAAGATACAGCATCAGCCGTGTTGAAAGAGCAGGCTATTTTACTTGAGAGAAGGACATAGCTCCAGAGCCAAATGGTAGATATAGATTCTGACTAGCTAGCAGCAAAGACATATGCAAACAAAAGTTTACGTGATGATAGTTTCAGAAATATTTAAGAACTAAGTGCATGTATTAGGCCTCTGTTCTTTTCTCTACTCTGTGTTTAGCAGTCTTGTAGAATGATAAAACTAATGTTTAAGATTAATTTTTACTTCAGTTGTCAGCCGTCTGTCCTTCTTACCCATCAGTAGGAAATATTCCTCAAAAAGGGTGCTTTGGAGAAAGACACTATTACTGTAAGGCACATGCATGTGTACATACAGAAATGCATAGATATAACAGGCTAGAACATTCCCAGAAAACAACTGGTGTCTTGTTTCCCCTTTCCTTTGCCAAAAGAGGGATTTTACCATACTGAGATCATGTAGTTGACTAATAAAGCCTTGGCCTGCTGCATTTGTGCCTGTGTTGTGTTGCTTAGTGGTTGCTATTCAAAGCAAAGTAGTAATGGAAGTTTATTTCTGGCTATTAAAGGAAGTAATGTAAGCGTGATTGCCAGGAAAAGTGACAACAAAGAAGCTACACAGTATCCAGTAGCAGGACTTAAACTATTCTTCTACCCATTTAAGAGAACTAGTTAGATCCAACTTTGAGGTATCTGTCCAAAGTAGAATTAGGAAGAATATCCATTTTTCCTGTCCAAACATGTTCTGTGGTTTAAATGTTGGGGTTTTTTTCCCCTCATTATAAAGCTGGTTTTCAAACTTTGCTTTCTGAATCTGAGGCAAAAGTACTCACGGCAAAAGAACCAAGACCGTTAAGGGTTTAGAAATAAACATCTTGCATTGTTCATGGAAGCCCTTCCTGAAATCATTTGAATCCTGTAGTCCTCTGTAGCCTACCTCCGTATGTGGAAGCAGTCTATCTCATAAATATACATGGCTGCTCAAAATATTAGTTGCCAGAATTTTGTTTGTTAAAATAAACAAAAATGCTTTAATGCATGTTTTTAGAGTAGAAAATGGGGTAAACTCATCCTCTTTAGTTCTGTAGACAGCTGCTTATATCAGTAATTTCCGAAGCAGTAAGGGAAGCTTCCCAGGCAGCTCTAAAATTTTCTGAGGTAATTCTTCATGGAGTCTTAAATTATTATTTTTTTTCTAAACGGCTCACACTGCGTTTTCAAGTCTTTTTAGTTTATAGAAGATAGATTAGTTCTTATATATCTTTTGATTGACATCAGTAAGTCTGACCACTGTATAGCTTGCATCCTACAGGTGTAAAGAAACTCCATAGTGAGTGCTTTTTACCCATTTTAATTATTCTTGAGACACTGTTAGCTATACAGGTTACTGTATTGTTCTCAGTCCCACACAGGTAGTGGGTTATCTAACCACATTCCACATGTTCTGAACAGCTGCTTTGGTAGGGGCATTGCCTTGCATGTTGTCAAGTTTGTCCTATTACCTTAGGAAGCTTAGGCTGATTACCACATGAGCATTTCTACAGCATCTGGTTCAAGATCTGACATACATTTCTTAATTTAATATTGTCTCTAGTCTGTGTCCAGACTAATACCTGGCCCTGCAGCAACCGGGCTAGTAACTGTGTGGCTCTTGTATGCTGAATTCTTATCACTGGGGAATTCAGGAGGGGCAATGTGGCAGTACAAGCTGGTGGTGCTACCTAAGTTAACAGACAGATCTGCATCATAAAGCACAAGCAGATAGCCATAAAAGTCTTGCAGTCCTAGTCATAGACATTCAGTATACAGACTACTTGCATTTCATGCATATATAATACTGAAACACAGCAGCACATGGGTGTGTGTCTCCTGTGTTGTACTAGAAACAGTTAAATAGCCAGAGGAGACTTTTTATCCTAATGGATTTTTTCATTTCTAGTTGAAAATACACATTTCTCTGTGTGAAGCATGACAAGACAAGCCTCTAGACTTTGTTTTGATCAATTTGACATTGTTTCCAACCCAAATTTATCTTACCTTGTGTCATAAATGGCTGTTGTAGATATTTGCAAGCTAATGGTGGAGTCTTTAGCAGTTTCTTTATATGAACAAATCAGCTTCTGTCATTGATGTCATTTAAGCTGTTTCCCTTGTTTAAACCTGATTTCCACAACTATGTAATGCCTTAGTCAATCTGTAGCTGTAGCAGTACATTGACCTGTTCACTGCTTGGGTCTTAAGGCAGTTTAAAAAAGTTCATTGTGCTCTTCAGGATTATGTCTCGTAGCCTACATCTTGGATAGAAATGTTTAGCAGTGGAGAATATCCTGTTAGCTGTTTATCTTGTGCAGGCATGTTTATACCCTGTTTGCACAATAGGTAATTGATAGTTGGGAGTGGGAAGTGGATGTAGGCTCTTCCTTTCTAGTTTCTGTGGAGTCTTCTAAGAATTCAGTGTGGCCACAGAGTTGAATCATCCTGTGTTATACGGAATGGGATTGGGTGAGAAGAGTTTCTGAACCATTGGGAGGATAGAAGGATTACCGGGGGGGCAGGGGTTAAGCACAGGATTATAATTTGGCTGCAGTGCAAGGTCAGTTATACTAGTCTCTTCAGCAGTTGTTATAATTATTTAAACAAGGTTTTTTGTTGTTGGTGGTGATTTCCCTTTAGCCTCTGTCTAAAGCTATCAAGGTAGCCAGCTATCAAAATGTAACTGAATTTTTGTGCTTTTTCTCCTTTGTGATTTCTAAGCTGTATCACTAGTGTATTTCTTTCTTTACAATTCCATAAAAAAAAAATCTTGACTATGTTTTATAGATGTTCAGTAATGTACACTCTGAGCATGGCTGTTGGCTTTCTCCCAGTAGAATGTGTAGTTAAATTCGACCTGAAACATTGAACTTGTTTTTAGTTCATGGTGAAAGGAATCTAGTGTTAACTTTTAGAATTTTGGTTATCATATCTGTTCTACTTTCTTGAATTGTGGATGGGGGATGTGCACTCTCAAGTACTGTTTGCAGAATTCAGTGTCACATACTGGGGGGGGGGGGGAGGAGTTGAAGAAAACACCCTGATGCCTATCAGTAGGCTTTTCACTTGTATACGAGTAAGTCTGAGGTCCCAACTCCAAGCATGTTTGCACTTGTTTTAATCATAACATCAGTTACTTTCCAACCTTGCATTAAAATTGCATATAATATTTAAGAATGTTTTTCTCTCATTTGCAAGAGACATTAACAATTTTATCATATTGCTTTTTCATTGGTAGTGCAACAACAGTATATGACTGTCAATTGTAGTCTTACCTGAAACATTCAGTTTGGAGCTTGCAGAGTGCTTTCTGCTTGGGTGGTGTCTAACACTTTTAGAGACAGAATAGAATCACCTGTGTGAACTCAGGGTGACCTTCCAGTCTTCTGCAGCCCCCAGTACTTATCTTTGTGTCTCTGGAATATCATTTGTTTGAATCTATTTACATGAACTAATTCTTAAGAAGTAAAGATACCTAGCTGTATTTGGGAAGCTGGAATAACTTCGTGCATTCTTCTTGCACTCTAGGCTGCTACTTTTAATATGATTAATATGATCAACCTTAAGCAAAAGTGTTTTCTGGGTACTAAAACCAGTACTAGACACCATCACTGTTCAGAAGGTGATCTCACTTGAGTGGTACTAGTGTATCACTGACTCCTGGTGTGGGAGCTGGTTTTAGTAAGTTGTTTCCCATATGGAGGGGATTATATAGCCCTATGCCAAGCTTTCATCTTGAGATTTTTTTGTGTTACTCCAAGTTCTCTGCACATAAATAGAATGTAATAATGGATTCATTATTTAGGATTAAATCTGAGTAGACTAAGGGTTTTGACTGAGCAATGGAGCACTTCTGCTACATGTAGCTGGTTGGTCATTGAATGGTTTTGTTTCAGTTGTAACTTAATTTTCTCTTCAGGCAGCTTCTTTCATACTTTTGCTTAAATGGATAATGAGTATTCAAAACCCCTGTAGCTTCAACAGCAGTACTACTTGGTCATGGATAAGGGAACGAAGATGGCCTTTGTAATATTCTGAAGGGTAAAAATGAAAATCTTATGGAAAGATGAGATTCTTAGCAGCTTCTAAACTTGAAATGGTTTTTAGAAGTGTTTTTTATTTCCCCTCCACACCCTCCCTTAACACAGCTAATTGCTGGTAAACAAACAGTTGTTTGACCGGATAATATAGTTAGCAAGGATTTATTAATAAAAGTTGAAAATCCGAGGATGTTAATAGTTTTCATAGTAAGGTAAAGTGACACACAAGATGTAATCTGACTAGAAGTTGCAAAAGAGCAGGATTTCTAGTTCATGAGAGTCTTTAAAAAAAAAAACGAAGTTAGGTTTATCTTCACTTGTATCCAAACCAGTATTCCTTCAAGTTCCTTGAAATCAAACTTTTGTGACCTTTTAGCTGTGTGAAGCTGGCACTTCAGCCAGTTTTTCCCGTGAGAAAATAGAGAGGTGAAGCTCATGTCAGTTCATGTGTGAGAGAGAGAGAAGGGGCAGGACACCTGGCTCCAGTGAAGATTCACAGCTCTTACCTCCTTACGGCAAACCCTTGGACTGTGCCCCAGCTGTGCAGTAAGGAACACTGGCTCTGCCACCATTCTTGGGGCTTCTGGGCATCCCAAGATATAATCCAAATAAAAAGTCTTGAGTTAATCAAGGGTTTCAGGCTTCATAGAAGAGCATGAAAAGTATGATAAGGCCACCTGCCTGCCTGCCTGAGCTGTAGATTCTGCTGGAGAGATGGATTCTTAGTTCTGGGGTTTTTATCTTGTTTTTTCCTCAGGTGCTCTGTCCTTTGTAACTGTTCAACATCAGCTGCAGGACTTTCGAGACACTTCAAGCTCTAGTAATGTGCATCTTCCCAGTAAGTTTGTCAGAAAGATTGCACTTCAATGGCTACATATAAACAAGTTGCTGTCAATGTCTGTTTTGTGCCTGTGCACCTTTACTTCAAAACTAAGGCTACAAATGTGTTGGGGTGCTTTTTGGGTTGTAGGTTCATTATACAGCACTTTCCTACTGCTTGATAGTTAGCACCTCTGTAGTCCCTTTAGTGTCCTAGGCTTCTTTCTGAAGGATCATTCAGTTGTAAAAAGTAGTCTTACTGTGCATAAAACGGCTGCTCAGAGCTTTGAGATCTCACTCCATTAAGTGGCCATCTAGCACCACTTACACACCGGGATGGTGAATGCTCTAGGGGTAAAATCCATTTGGATCCGTATTGTTACTGTTTCCAAATGCATTCTTTAATACTATAGTACTCTTAACTACATTGTATCTTACACCTAAAAGATAAGATAGGAAGTTGGGAAGGTGGAGGAAATCCTAGGTGTTGGCTGACCACAGAGGTGTGAGGGTCATGCTTTAGAATTTGTGAGATACTTAACTTTTAAGCATTCCTCATTTAATTGTAAGAAAGCATCCAGAAATAATGACTGCCGAATTTGTATTTCAAAGCACTAAATTTAACTTTAATATTGCCACCAGAGGGCAGCATGTTACATGAGCTGGCAATGCAGAACCTGATCTACCCTGATTTTAAGCACAGATGAACTTGTAAAATCTGAGTTTTTGAAAGTGTCAGTGATTCATTTACAAGTTTTTCCTGTTATGTTCAGCTTGTAGCTCAGTCCTCAAATACTTGTCATGGCATTAGCTTTCTAAGAAAGAGAAGTGACGTTATTGACATCTGCCAAGTGAAAACTAAAGGTAGCAGTTCTAGAACTTGCATTCTGGTGCCCTTAGCTTATTATTGTTCTTGCATACAAATTCCATAAGACAGAGGTATCAAGACCTTATTCCCTTACTTCTTGTGGTTTTTTTACCAGTCATAGAATTCATTCTTTCTGGTTTTGTCTCAAGGGTAGTAAACCTACATTACTTGTTTACTTTGTGTGATAAAATGGATGTTGAAGTTGATTTAATTCTATGTTCAGTGTTTTTAGGATTAATTTATCTTAAATGTAGCATCTGTACTGTTTGGTAGTTGGGGTTTTGTGTTGTTTGGGGTTTTTTTTTTTTGAGGTGAGCATTGTGAAACTTGACTTCTTGATTCCCATGTAGCAGTATGATCTATGGAACTCCTTATACAAATCATCTAAAGTTATTATACTGGTATATTGTGACTCAAAAACCTCCTTTGTTAGCTTAGCAGTAGGTGCAGGCATGACATGACAGGCAGATCACATCTTACAAGACTTACTTTCCCACTTGTACAGTAATGTAATTTTCCTCAGCGGGGTATTATTATTATTTAAGAATCTAGTTATAATGTGAACACAATTGAAAAACATGTTCTGTTAAAACAAATCACTGAGTAACTTGTATACAACCTTTTTTTTTTTTTTTTTTTAATGCTGTGGTGCAGATACATTTGGTAGTCTCATGCATAAAAGCATTAGTAATTTGTGATTTAGAAAGATGAAAACAAAGAGTTAAACACTAAATGTAGACATTTTCCTGAAGTTACATTGTTTTCTTTAATTTTCCTGGAATGTAGTCTAGAATTTTCATATTTGGAAGTCTAACATACTGAAGTCTCTCTTTCCCTTTTATGAGTAATGGAGGTGCTGTGTACTAGGGCCTTGCCATCTTTCAGGTGACTGAGTATGAATCCAGATTGAATCTGGTACTGCCTCTCCTGGGCTAGTGAAAATAAACCTGGACTTGAGCTGATTCGGGGTGGAGGTGCTCGACTATCTTTGTATAGTGTTTTAGTAACAGCAGCATTATGGGAATGTGCAGTGTAACTGCAGTAGGCTTGGTAGGCAGCCAGCTGAGTCCATGTGGGCTTACTGGTCGAGGTCTTGTGTTGTGTGGAAGTGGCTAAACTGCACCTGGATCCAAGTTGGCGTGTGAAGTGCTACAGCTGTGTTCTTCTAGTCCCCTGCACATGGTCTAATAAATCCGAACTGGATTTGAGGGGAAACTGCTCTGTCTTCTTGCATCCATAGCTCAGTTAATCTGCAAATAGGATAAACTGCCCATAAATAATTGAGAGTTTATAGTATACTGCATGTTCCAGATAAGAGTTAGAACATGCAGTATTAAAAGAGATTTTTAGAAGAAGTCAATTATACCGAGTTCACCTTCTTGTCCTTGCTAATTGGGGCACCAGCATGCAATGCCAGAATCTGATATGATATTCTTAGTGAGTAGACTGCTGTTTTCAGTAAAGTTCTCAGGTGGTTATTTTGAGTCCGTTTACGCTTTGAAGTGTAAACTGACTTAAAATACATGGATGCAAGAAACAAATGGAAGTCTCAAGGGATGCAAGTCTCTCTTCATGGCTGATTAGTAGTAATTTTTCAGAATCCATACCAACTGAAGAAAACATGAGATAGACTTATGTGCTATATTCTTGTCCAACCGTTGTTTTCAAATAGAAATTATTTCTATGTGACCCAGTGCAGCCTGGCATTTTGCCATGCAGAAGACAACTGAAATGATAAAACTGAGAGGAATGGAATATTTGGATTTTTCAGATCAGTGGTTTCTTAGGCAATATTTTTAATATTAAAATAGACTGTACTGAACTCAGTATGCTTTTTTGCTTCATACAGTACATGTGTAATAACTATGATGAAAGTGGGGGGAGATTGAGTGTTGTTAAATCACAGTATGTTTTCCAGTGCATTTTACTATTTTTTTTGTGAGGATAGGTGCATTCCTGCAGTGATCTGTTCTTGAGTGTAGCATCCAGAAGATTTTATACTCAGTTGTGTTAATCTGGAGTTTGTAGTCTGTTAAAATTCTAGTTTTGTTGGTCTAAAGTAATTTTTATAGATCTAATAGAATTAATTTCATGAGAATTACAAGACCCTAGGCATAGTTAGCCAACATCGTCTAGAATTGTTAGAAGTGCCAGTTGTTAAGTGCTTGTTTATGTGAAGTTATCATAACACATTTTTAAGACTTCAAGTTCTGTTTAATGTCCTGCTAGAGTAGAAGCAAGCAAGTATCCTCACAGATTCCAGCTGTGTGAATTTCCAAAGTTTTTGACTTCTATTTTTCGATAGGCCCATGTATGAAGCTATTACAATAATTATTGTGTTATCAGAAACCAAGATAAATTTGAATTCTTTTTCTTACGTTGAAACCTTCAATTTCTGAGGAATTTGAATCAATTCGTAGTTGGCCGAAAGCCAATTTTTCTCCTCAACTAACGTGTGTTTGAAAAACGAACTCACTTCCTAAGTGCCTTGTGAATCTGCAATGATTAATTCTTCTCATTATTTTGCTGCAAATTCTCATGACCCTCTGTGATGATTCGATCACCCACTTAGAGTTTATGCATATTCATATCTTTCCACTCCTGCTGCAGTCGTTCAAGTCTCCTTCACTGGCTGTGGTGTGTGCTTGGTGCAGTAATTGAGCTGCAGTAGATTGATTACTCTGGGGAGCTGTAAGGCCTTTAAAGGTGAAAACATATCAGTCCTGTTAATTAGGAAACAAAGCTCTGGTGGCAAGTTCAGCAGTCAAATGCTTCCAGTGTAGAAATGAGGAAAGGTATGATTTGTTCCTCTCCATGAACCCTGTTTACTTTTTTATATTTGAATTAGATCTGTATTTGCTGTAATAGGCTTGTGCAGGAGATAGTATATCTTGTATGATTGCATGGTGTTGGTATTTTAAAACAAAAAGAACTATATGTTTGGTATTGATTATAATTATTAGCTGCTGTTAATCACCTCTTAAATTATACATTATTTTAGGCATTACTTAACCTATAAAGTTAAATGAGAGATGAAGAATGGAATCGTTGATTGTAAACTTCAACCAAAAACATTTATATCATTCACTTTTTCAGACCTGAATGTCAAAGTCTTTTCTCTGAATTAAAACAATAGATTTTCAGAAACCATAATAAAACCTGGGGCTTCACCTTTCTACTATTAAGATGTCTATTGCCTATTGTGTGCAAGATTAATTAAAGAGAATACGTTCTTAAAATTAGGTGAATATTAAATGATAGCATAAGGTTTCATCCCACAGACAGCATCCTTACATCATCATTTTAAGTACCCCGTGGTTTTATGTTGCTAAGCTCTCTAATCTAGAGTGGCCTATTACAGAGATATTAAGGGTAGGGGAAACCATCTGCCACACAATCTATCCATAAGGGTCAGAAATAAATAATTTAAAAGTAATTTATATATCTTAAAAACCACTTTTACCCTGTAATTACTGGACAACAGATTGTAGAATACAGATGTTATGAAAATGCCACTGTTTTTGTAAACAGCATGTGATCCATTGCTACTTCAGGCTAGGTATAGGATGCTGTTGTCATACCTGTTCCTGCTGAGGTCAGGAAGAAAAGTCTTGCTGAAACAACTGCACATGAGATTGGATACAATTAGTGCATCTTACACCAAAGGATATCGCATTCATTGTGTTCGTGGGTTTTTTCCTCTATTTTAGGCATTTATTAACACCGCAAAGGAGATCTACGAGAAAATCCAGGAAGGAGTTTTTGACATTAATAATGAGGTAACTTTTAGTACTCTGAACACATTTTGTTTGTTAAATGTACAAAATTCACCTTCCCCAGAAGGGTGGACAGTAAAATATTTGTCTGTTCCATTTGGATATAGAATTGTCTGGCATTGTGATAAAAATGGATTAAAATAAGTGACCCTATCCATCCATGAAGCATCGCAAAATAATATAAATCCCCAAAAGAGAAGAAAATCCACTTTCATCCACTTCTCCATATGGTGTCATCTGTTTTCAAAGATAATTTTCCACTATGTAAATGGGGGACCATGTTGATATGCCAGATGCACTCCATGAGCTGTCCAGTGTAGGGGAGGGATTGCTTTGAGAGTTACATAAAAGACTTTTGAAATGTTCCTGGTTTAGGTGGCTGGGTTCTGTGGGGAATAAAAGATTAGCCATTTTGCCTATGCACATTACTGAAATTACAGATTATTGGGGCCTGTCTCTTTGCTTGTTTGGGGTGGGGGTGGGGAGGTGGAGCAGGGAGCACTTTTATAATGCAAGAGCCTAGAAAGACCTATAATGTGTCTCTTGAATTTTGAAATTATTATACTGTCAAAAATCTGGAGCAGTTAGGAGGGGTTCATGGCTGTAGAAAAAGCAGATTCAAACTGAGTGGTAGTAAATAGAAATATTAGGATTTAAATTTGACAATGTGAAGTGGTCAGTCCTTTCTGATGCCCGAGGTTGTTTTACCCTGCATGTCCCTAAATATCATTGCTGAGGTGCTTAGTGAAACTACATGTGAATATCTGCACCGCCACTCTCTGTTCTGTTCTGTGAATAGGTGCATTCTCTGTTTGGGACTGTCTGATGCTTCTCTTAAGTGTGATAGTCCTTGCAGAATTGTTCAAAGAGTCGTGAGGGAATTGGCAGGACTCAATTAAATAGCTTCACCTCCTTCTGCTTAATATGTTTCAATATGAAGAAATTTAGACTATTAAAAATATTGCTTTTATGACTCTAGAGAGGAAATAATGAGAACCTCCAGTAGTATGCAAAGTATTTGCATTAGGAGACTTGTAGCTGAATAAGACTTGAATAGTAATCTTTCAAAGACACTAATTCTGACTGGAAAAATGTGTGTGTATATATGGTGTTTTGGTGAGACACTTTTTATATTCAGTTTAGTGATGAAAAGTTTTAAATTTTCTTTAACATTTTTCCTAAAGAAATTGTACTCAGTAGTGCAATATAAATTGGACAGTAATCAGAGTGTCTGAAAAAGCATGCTCATTGTATCTGTCGAGTTTCATATAGTAGCTGACTGCTTTACTGTGCCTTATGGAGCTTTGATTGCAATATGCTGTCAAGAGCCAACAGTCCGTGCTATTTATTTGGCTTTATGCCAAGTCTGGCTCCTTGATTCCTCAAGAAGTTGCTATCAGCCCAGAGGGGGCAAAACCAATGAGCCATAGGGCATGCTTTTTATTAAAGAGGAGTCAAAGAGCGAAAAGAAACCACATCAGCTGCTGTCAATACTGAGCTAGTGCCAGAAACCCCAAGGCTACCACTGTTGCAGAACAACTGCCAAGCACTATAAATCTGAGATTTACTGTGACGCAAAGTTTCCTTAAGAGCTTAATTTCTGAAGCTACTGTATTACTTTTCTCAAAGTGCTGTATTTTTAGGTAAAATCCACTTGAGGGAGTGAGGGTTAAGATATAAGTGTGATTTTGATGAATGAAAGAGCTACACTGTGTGTGGGTTCTTGGCAAGTAGCCATGTCTTTCGGGATCATAGAAATTATTGATGACACAGAACACTCGTATGCCCTTAGCCTCTACAGCTGATTCAACACAGAAAGAAATGCTGTCTAGAGAGGAAAAGTTTTATATTAAACTAATGGAGATTTTGGTGAGAGGGGAGAGGTTATACATTCCTAGCAAATGCTATGTATTTTTAAAGCCTTATGCCAAGTAGTATTCAAATACAATTCTTGCTCTGTGTGTTAGTATTAGGAGTTGAAGGTGCGAAGTTTAACATAGAGATGAAATGAGAAGGAAAGCATCTTCCTTTACATTATATTTAATTGCCAAGGGCATACTGCTAAAAAAAATAATAGAGATTTTGCTGTACTTATTGCATACATTAGCAGAACTTGCTATATATGATCTTCTAAAAAAAAAGCTTTTCAATTACATTGGTGTTATAAAATAATTACACTGTGTATTTAAACTTCATTACAGGCAAATGGCATAAAAATTGGCCCTCAACATGCTGCTACTAATGCAACACTTGCAGGCAATCAGGGAGGACAACAAGCTGGAGGAGGCTGCTGTTGAGCCTGTTTTTACTTTCTAGCTGCCTGGATGGGGCCTACTAACTTGTTTGTTCACCCTTCATCCCCCCACCCCACCCCTCCTCCCCCCCCCGCCCCGCTCGCCTCCACTTCAGTTCAACTGAGACATGAAACTTGTAAGTTGGTTTCCTGTTGCAGAAGACTTTATCCTTCAAATTCTTGTATAACTTTGAATAAATGGTTAATGTTCACTTAAAGACAGATTTTGGAGATTGTATTCATATCTATTTACATTTGATTTCTAGGTCAATTGATGTGATTATTTTTGTTAAATGTTGTCTTGTGCCCTTGACTACGAACTGAATTGTATTAAACACTACAAAGTCATCTGAGTATTTTAATCAGTTTGTGTAGTTAGGTTTCCCAGCTCCTGCGGTTACCTAATGTTTAATATTGTAGAGCTGTCCTCAAGTTTTTTGTCAATTTTCAAGGCTATAAAGAGAAGCGGAAGGACTCTTTTAATTCTGTATTTATCACTTTCTGTATATATAGTTTAATAACCTGCTTGGGTGTACTTGCCAAGCTAGAATTCTTTAATGCATTTGCATAAATTCTATACTACTTAGAGCTTGAAAACTATAGAAGCATTAATAGAAATTGCTTGGACGCTAAATTTTAAGCCTTTTTGACATTGTTAGCATGTTCATCCTCCCCTGTCATTATCCCAAAGTCCAAGAGAAATGCTTAATGTATATTACTAGAGGCTACATATGTGCTATCTATTTTAATGCCAAATGTTTGCTGTTTGTCCACAATTTCCACAGCACCTCTTCAGAAATGGATTAGCTGTTTGCCTTAATGAATACTATAGGTAAAAACAGAGTATGAATGAAAAGTAGAGGAGGAGTTGATAAATTCAAAATGGCACATTATGAAAACATTACTCTTTTCTTAATGTTTTTTTTCTTGTTTACCACTTGATTTCTAGGTATATTTTTCATGCAAGGACAGTTTTTCAACCTAAATGTACAGTAGTTGTGTAAAGTTTTCTTTTAGTGACAACTTGTAATCCTAAATATATGGTAAGCATCTTGTCTATTGTGAAGAGGGTGTGAAAATAAAATCTGCCAGTTTGGAAATCTTGATGAAACTCAAAACTAGAAATGCTTTGGTACTTATTATGGTGGTGGTCAGGGGGAGGGGGGGATGTTTTGCCTCAAATGAAAGGGTTGCAACAGTGCAAAACAGAATCCTGTGTTTAAGTGTTTATTTGTTAAAGTACAGAATATTCCTGTCAGTTTTCCTACAAATGAGGAAACAACTGAGTTTCCATCTCATCCTGTTTAAATAAATCACAGATAAAAGGGTGACACTAATGCTAGGCCATACTTCATGTATCTAAAAAAAAGGGGGGGGGAAGGGGGAGCAGGGCAGGAAATGACTGCAAAACTTTTGTCTTACTGGACCAATACTGACTCAACACAACACTGGGGGACATGGATCCTGATGTCATCCATTCTTATTGTCAGAACTTTAACACTGAAAGTGAATAAACTTCAGCCTGACAGGTGTAACATAGCAGTGGTTCTGAGATTAAATAAACTTTAAAAAATGTGTGGAACCTTTTGTCTGTATCTGGGGCAAGGGAAAACCGATAAGGATTTATGCTAGTTGCCGACTTCAACTCTTTCTTACGCGTTTAGGAGCATTATAAGCAATGCAATATAATTGTTTTCAACTATTTAAATTCTTAAGAGGTTACTTCATTTACATGCTTTCAACTGTTAAATGTTTATTATATTAAGCTTGCATTTACAAAACACACTTACTGTTTCAATTGAAGTTTGAAAATGGTGTTGTGTGACAGTAAAACCATAGGACTGAGGTGCATTGATGCTGAGGGGAAACTGGCTTGTAGTAACTACATGGTCATAAGAAGAAATGAACAAATGAGTACTTGCTTGAATTAACTGCTTGAAGATTTTTTGCAACTGGCAACATTGCAGAACCCAGTTGCTTGAGACAAGATGGGAAAAAAGCATGCTCTTTTATAGCAGCCTTGGCTACATTACAAATGGGAGTAAATTTCTGTTAGCCATAAAAATTGCCCCTATTAAGGAAGTAGAGGAGGACAATTTGTACCCTATCCTGAGAAGAACAAAATCGTGATGATTTACAAAGCTAACAGACGCTCATTTTCTGCAAGCATGGAAGATGTATAGAATTGACCAGGAATCTAGGACTGTTATAGCAAAGAGCCACCAGTACTTTTTTTTGGGGGGGGGAGGGGGTGAGGGACAGGGAGAATGTGCTATGACTTAGTACAGTCACATGGACATATCAATTTTTGATCATGCTGGTTGGTCCTCACGTGCTAGTCTTACAGTGTACATTATGTTAAGAATCTGGTACTTTCAAAGAGGAGCTAGAACAAAACCAAAGTTCCCTCGCATTCTGGCTGGCTTTTTGTCACAAGCTTTGTGCATACATAATCCTTTTATTGCCAGTTAGAAATCTGTGTATTTTCCTGGGTTTTTGAGAAGCCCCTGATGCTATTTTATCCTCTTAGAATTTGAAAATTATATAGCACAGAACCTAGCAGGAGGGTTTACTTCTAGAGCATGTGCTTTCCAAGGTTATTCTTTTGCAGGTTTTGGTTTTACTTGTACATGAGTGACTGATAACTTGCTGAGCTTTCATGTTGAATTCCAGTTGCTTTTATTGGTTGATTTTTGTAACCAAAGAATGAAAACATTTAATTGTTCCCCAGCAACTTATACAGCTGTTACATGTAATGTAAAACTATTGATACTGAAAAATCATACCAAGGTGCAGTTTCCCTGTACTCCCAGTTTAGCATATGGTATAAGCCATAGTTAACTTACAAAAGAGTAAATTTGGAGTGACAAATCCTCTAAGCATGACTTAAGACTTGTCTGTCTTATTTCTACTTAAAATGAGAAGCTCCAGGAATTTTGGCAATTTCATTTAAGAAAGATTAACACTCCTTCTCAGTCTTATACCTGTGTGTTTCTGTTGACTTCAGTCATTCTGATTTATTCTTGTGCAAGATCAGACTCGGCAGTGACTCAAGGTAAATGACTGCCAAAACACTTACTGATAAGCTAAAATAATGAGAGACTGTCTGAAGCCCCTAGCAGGCAGCGAGTGCTCTGTTCCCTGCTCCTGAGATGTCTGCTTTCTGCTATGTTGCGCTTTTTGTGACACTTGGTTCGTTGTGCTGTTGGCTAGTTGAAGAGCCTTCAACATCACTATTTATATATCGGTGCGGTCGGAAGGGTACAGATTAGTTTTAGGCTAAATGGCACATTTAAGTTGGGAAAGTTATTTCTGCCTGGAATTTACCTGTGACTGTTAGAGCATTACATCTATTCTTGGGAAGAAAGGAAAACTTCTTATCAGGCTCTAAGTTGCAGTTAAACTGAATCCGAGTGAAAAAATGTGTATTAAAACAACTTAGAAATATCAGAAGACAATTGTGGGCATTAAAGGATACTTTTTTTTAAGTAATCATTTTAAATTCGGGTACCCCCATGTGCCTGCGTTTTTCTCAAAAGTTGTTACCAGTAGAGTATTGCTTTCGTAAATGCTGATGCCTGAGATAGTGATTCCTCTTGATAGACTATTCTTTTGACACTACTGATTGTCCTACAGCTTTCTTCTTATTTTTTGTTTGGTTGGGTTGGGGTTTTTTTACCCCCTAAATTGAGTTTCTCTTGTATATTGCCTCCTTTTTGTCTTGTCTGTTCTGGTATTCTTTCATTCAAACTGAATCCAGTGAGTGAAGTGCTGCTCTCCATCTTTACCATGCCACATCCATTACACCTACACTTGAGGGAATTTGCCCAACATGTGGCATTCGCTTGGGGATGGTAGGGTGGGGTGGAGGGAGAGAGGGGTATACTATCTTGCTGCATGATACAAAATCATGAGGCAAGTATTGCATGGGTTCCGTTACTTGTTAAAAATACCATGTGCTGTTTGAATGTGTGTGGGGATTTAATTTGCCTATTTCTCTTCCACTATTGCATGGGAAGAGATAGGGGAGGAGGAGGAAGACTAACAGGTTTTATGTGGATATCTTAAATTTGTTTGCTGATAATCATACTTACGATTTGCATATACTTAATGTTCCTCCCCCTAGAATCTCTGGGTTTTCTTCTGCCATATTACTGCAAGTAACTTTTAACAGTATGCAGTGGTGATTTATTTTAATACGGCACTGAAATCTCCATTTGTAAATAATCCGGGCTGCTGCTGTGTAAGTAGCTGATGAAATGTCTTTACTGGGTCTGCTGCGTATGAAAGAAACCACAACATTAGGCAATAAAAACTACTAACAAAATGTTACGAAACCAAGACCATGACAAAAAAGCAGCATGTTGTGGATCTATCATTTTTATTCTTGGGACAGATTTTATTATTTTTGGAACTATTACAAGACTTATGTTAAATATTGTGGATGATAAGAGGAAACAGACTCTTGGCAAACATGGAAAACCAATTACAGCATATTACCCTATTCCCCTTCCAATAAAGGAGGGGCAAAGCTAAAAGTTTATTCTTTGCTTAGCAGCTGGTGGAGGGGGGGTTGGGGTGGGGAGTGTTCCTGCTTTAGGATTGGCTTGAGGAAAGAGACTGTTGCTGTAGCAATCTTACTGCGGGCAATCTGAGCTGGAGAAAGCAAAACCAGCATGGTCTGCAGTCAGTTTTACCCCAGTCTAAAAAACGACACACTTGTCACGAGGGTGCCGATTGAAGAAATCACAATTCTATGCTATCGGGCGTACTGTTCACTTAAAAATAAATTTTAAAAAACTGTCTTTGGTTGTGACCTTCAGTACTGGAAATCTCCCTGTTGTGGTGATGAGCATTTCTGAGAACTTGTTTTGACAAATAAACTGGAACATGTATCTGATACTGGGACATGGGATTTAACTGCTACATCCCATGGTTCTATGTCACATAGAGGTGAAAGAAGGCATAGGGAAAATCTACTTTAAAGTGTGTTTAGAACCCGGTCTACTACACTGTCTGTACATCCATTTGAATTCCTGTCCCAAATTACAGTTCTTGTAAAACTGTCTGTGGCAACATGAATGTAGGTGAATCAATGCATCAGTATGTTTTGTGCTTTCCCCCCACCACCACCCCCCAGCATAGTTGCAATGTTTAAAATTCTTTCTTTAAAGAGTCAGAGATATAAATGTTTATATTAGGCAGAATTTTGTTGATGGTTGGGACTACAGTACATTTGGTGTAAATTATAGCAGGATTAGCCTTTCTTAGTTAAGCAAAGTCCAGTACCATGTATCAAACTAACTGGAAACTGATTGTTTACGTCTCCTAGACTTTGGTGTAAAATCCTGGGAGGCAAAAAAATCCTTAAGTGAGAGGCAGCTCAAAAGAGACCAAGGTACAATTCTAACAATTGTCAATTTAATGTTGTCCAAGCTAAAATAGTCAAGTAAACAGTATGTTTTCTCATTACAGCTTGGAAAAACATTTTCAGATGCAGGGAATGTTTGAAATAATGTGACTTACAGGACAGTTAAGAAGGGTACTCAGTAAGACAAGAACGTATGGGGTTGCTTGTGGTCTCCCACGAAGATGATTTGGGGAGAGGCTGTCATTTTAACAAGCGTTACGCTGCAGCTGAATGCTACCTCCTACGCTTGGGAAGGTGTTGCTGCTCGAGAACTGCAGCACCGGGCTGGCTGTGATGGAGGAACTTTTACATTTGTATACACTGTGTTGCCAGGTGCACATCGGTAATGCCAAGACCAGAGCTGAGGCAGTGTCCAGCATTTGAGGACGTGTACATGTGGTTTTTAGGAGGAGAGATGGGAACGGAAATGGTAGCAGAGGGCATCGGGCAGATTAACTTCAAGTCCTGGCACAAAAAATACCTGAATCCACATACACCACCTGTCTGGGATTGTTGTATACAAATACAGCAAAGCTTTGTCTTGAATGTAGTTGGAAGAAGATTTTTTCTGTTTTGTCTATCACATTTTAACTTGTGAGGATGACTGGACCTTACTCATGGGTTCCTGGTTAGGTTCACGTCAAAAGTACTTAATATGGAGAATGTCAGAACAAAAAAGAACTTGTGTTTCTGGTGTCCTTGAGAGTCAATCCAGCTACTTCGAAGTGTGACTGACAGACCTAAATTAACTGGTCACTGACAAAGGTCTGTCAGCCATCGGTGGTGTACAAAAATCCAGCAGAGGGGCTGTGCTGCTGCTCCTTGCCTCGTGTTGTTCAACTCTCATCTCACAAGTAAAACATTCCTGCACAAACTAAAATGCTTGCAGTGTCTCCCATAGCTATTGCTATGAAGCAGAAATGAAGTTTGTGAAGTAAAGTATGTGCAATGTTGTAATCCTGTCTGGAATGTTTTTCTATAAACCCATGTAACTTCAGAGAAAAGGGCATCCTTACCACTGAAGAAAGTCTAATATATGTTACATCACAGTACTGGCCTGCAGGACTAACCACTGTGCATCATAAATTAATGCTTTGGCATTTTCTCTGGATTCCTATCCAAGTCTGATTTTGTTTTCTTTCCAGTTTTCAGAGCTCCATGTCTTGTTTCTTGTGTGTTTCTTCACATCTTCTGTACTTTGTTTCTCTTCCTTTTCATTACTTCTCCCACCTTTTCCTTTCCTACTCAGAGTCTGGGGTTGTTTAGGGGTTTTTTGGTCTGTTTAGGGGGAATGATTCAAGAAAAGGAGTGGTATAGTTACAGTTCCCTATTCTTCTGGAAAGACCTTTATTAATTATCACTAGTTTAAAAAAAACACAACTTTGTCTACTTTGGATGAAGTGATGTTTGCTTGTTACAATGCCGCTATATAAACTTAACGTATGTAGTTGGTCATAGACCCACCTATTTAACTCTGCTGAGGACTGGAAGAAATACAGGACAGGCGAGGACGCCTACTGAGCTATGCCTAGTGCAGACATGCAGCAAAAGGCTGGATAACCACAGCTGGTGGTACGAACCCTGGGCACGGAGCACAAGGAGGTTTGCAAGGTTAAGGGTTTGCCTTACTGACAGGCCTGCGTGGTGGCCGCTAAATCCCCTCTCCTAGGTCAGCCGCTAGCAGTAGAAGCTTCAGTACAATCATGGAAGAAAAATGTAGTTGCCAGTTAGCAATTTTTTTGGCCAAGCACCATCCTAGCGGTGGTGGTTTTGTTTGTTTGGGGCTTTATTTTGAAGGTGTACGTAACTTCATTTTGTCCTACTGGCTTTCCAGTTCAATTCAATTGCTGTGCAAGGCAAAAAGCAGTTTTCCTTCGCTGTCAGATGAACTCAAAGTTTGAAGTTGTTGAGTTATCGTTGCTCACCAGATGTAGAGAGGATCCGTTCAGGGTTGCAGCAGAGGAAAAGCTGCTACTGAAACTACTGCTTCGTGAGCCAAGGACTAAGCTTGCTTGCTGCAGGAAGGAGGAGCCCTCTCCCTTACCTGGGTGCTGGGAGCCCGTCTGTTAGAGCCGTCTCCTCTTCCTGCTCCACAAGGACCGGGGCGTCTCTCTGAGGTATGCAAAGCAGCAACGCGATACTCCCCAGGCTTATCGACCCTTATCAGCTGGATCTGCCGTTTGCTCCAGACTCCACCTTTGCTCGGAAAGCGCTCGCAATTCCATGAGGCAATTCTTCCTCGCGGCGCTGCGGCTTGTTACGACGACCATGTGCTCCTACCGTCAGCCGGGACAGAACAGGCAAAAAGCCTGCCCCGCTCTGCGTCTGCCCTGACTTCCCCTTTCCCCGGACTGCCGGGGAACGCTGTTGCGCTTCGCACGCTTTCGCTCCCGCCACCCCGGCGGCGGCCACGGCCCGGCAGGGCGGGCGGCAGCGCCGAGCACCGCGGCCCAAGCGGAGCCGCCCTCCTCCCTCCCGCGAAGCGGCCGGACCAGCCGCCCCGCGCGGGGCACCAAGGGCCTGTCCGCTCCCCAGCCGCCGCCGGCGCGCCCGCAGGCGTGAGGTGGAGACCTGCCCGGTTGGCACCGAGGCCTCCGCGGCTGCTCCGGGGCCGACGGGCACCTGCGTTACTTTGAGGAGGAACGCGTCCGGACTAACGCACCACAAACACCCCTTACACCGGAATAAATACGTCGACGGCGGGTTTAGCCTGAACTGGGGGGGCCGGGGGCGGCGGCGGGGGTCTCCGCCCAGGGCCGTCACGCCCGGCGGGCGGGCGGGCGGCACCGCCCCCGCCGCCACGCGGTGCGGAGGCCGGGGCCGTGACTCATCGCGGCCCGGGGCCGCTCCCGCCGGCCGGCAGTCGGGCTGGGGCAGCCGGGCCGGGGCGCTCTGCCCGCGAGGACCGGACCGGACCGGACCGGACCGGACGGGACGCGACCACTCCGCTCCGCTCCGCGCCGGCACCGGAGGGGGTTGGGGGGGAGAGGGCGGTGCTCCCCATTTGCCGGCGGCCGCGGCCAATCAGCGCGGCCGGGCAGTCGCCGTCAGGGGAAGGAAAGCCCGGCCGGGGTGACGTCGCGCGGAGCGGGCCGGTGGTGGGGGGCGGGGCGGGGCGGCCGTGGCCGCGGTCGCGCCTGTCGCCGCGGGAGGGGGCGGGGCGGGGGTTCCCCCTGGGGGGCGGGGGGAGGGGGCGCTCGGCGGGGAGGCGGTGGGGGAGGGCCGTGCCGTGCCGTGCCGGTGGCTCCCTCGCAGCCCTGCGCGGGGGGTGGGCGGCCCGGCCCGGCCCGGCCCGGCCCGGCGCCTGAGCGCGGCCGTCGCCACGGCAACCTGCGTCCCGCGGGGGGAGGGGCGCAGGTAGCGGGCGGCGGCGCGGGCGGGGTCCGGCCGCCATTCCCCCCCCCCCCCCCCCCGCCGCCGCCCTGCGAGGCGCCTGTCGGCGGCCGCTCCCTCCTCCCCGCGGCAGCCGCCGCCTGTCCGCCCCGCTGCCCCAGTCCCGAGGGGCCTCCGCGGGCCGCCCGGCGGGGCTGGGGGGGGTGCGCTGAGGCGGTTGTTCGGCGGCGGCCCTGGGCCGGGAGAGGGGCCGAGGGGAGGCGAGGCGTCGGGGTGCCTTTCCCCACGTCGGCCAGAGTCCTCGGGAGCGTCTCCCTGGGCGCGAGCCCGGCTGGGACTGCCGGGGGAGTCGCGGTGACGGTAGATGGATGGCGGTGGCGCGAGGACGCGGGTCCGGCGCCGCAGGGCTTCGTCAGGCGAGCCCCGGGGGAGGCGAGGGGCTGCTCGCGCTCGGCGGCGGGAAGGCGCCGCCGCGGAGGAGCGCGGCCGAAGCCCGGTCCGGCGGAGAGGGTTGAACCGGAGAAGGTGAGGTTTCCTCCCAGAGCGAGAGCGCCGAGAAGCCTGAGGAGTCCTCCCCCAGCTGAGAGCAGCCAGGGGCACGAAGTCAGGTCAGCGCCTTGGGCGTGGAGTCCGAGTCCCTCGGCGTGACGATGACCGAGGCAGCCGTTGGCGTAGTGAAGCCAGGCCGCTTCTTCGGACCGTCCGCGGGACTCCCCTTAGCGTTGCGCTCGCCGGTTCGGCGAAGGCTTTCTGCAGGCAGCCTCGCTGGCGGTGAGCGTCCTCCCCTTGCTACGCGAGCTGTTGTGCGAGCACAAGGAGGTGGGGGGGGGTGTGTGACTTCAGCAATAAAATGACTCCGCGCAACCTGGGGCTGCAAGGGCAACCCAGCCTGTCGCGCTCCCCTTTCCCCTGCCCAGCCTCCTGGGAGCCCGTCACAGAGTCCTTCCTCTGACCCAGCTCCAGCTGAAGCGTCGCCGACCTGTGTGTTGTGGTTCCTAGCCAGCTCTGGGACCGGCTGCTTACGGTAAAGACACGATACAGCTATTCTCCTTAGAAAAATAATAGGAAATTTGAGGGTTTTGACTTCTTTGACTGCGTTTTTAATGCTATCTCCAAAATTTCAACTTCTGGAGTTAAAAAGTTACTGCAGCAGAGGAAGAACACGTTCTTTCACTTTATTTTTGTACTCAGCAAAATGAAGGTGAGAAAAGAAGCGGTGAAGGCAAATATTTTGCTCTTTAACTGGTTAGACAATTGAAGTTTTATGTCTGTAAATGTTTTCACAACATCAGCAACAAGTAAACATTTTTACTGTCACCTACTTTACTTGTGAATGCAGCAAGAATCTGTCTGGATTGTACATGCCTTCTGTACTGATACTGGCTTTAATTTTAGTATAAACTAGACTGGCCTCATCTAGAGAAAAAACAATGTAGAGAAAATAAAAATTCCCCAGAAAGTCACCTTTTCATTAATTGAAGTCTTCTGTGGACAATTCCATACTAAATGTGATGCTTAGACAGTAAAGTTACATCTTGAAGGATAAAATAATGTTTTCTTTTTGCTCTAAATCTTAAAACTCTATGAAGTGCTTAGAAGTTGACAGTGGGCATAGTCGGTATTTGCCTGGACAACTCCTTCAGTTTTAATTTGCTTTTTGGACAGGTAGGGTACACCGCAGGCATGCCTGGACATTTGGCCCTTCTGCAGTTTGTCATTGAGGAGGCAGACAACTAAACTGTAAACTCAAAACCGTTTCAACACTCACAGATGAATACCTCTTCTCCTTTTTTGACCTCCTCATGTCCCTATTTTAGGTGTGTTTAAATAAATGGAGAAACATATTGTATGCAATGCATACTTTTAGGTACACACTAATAGTATGTATACATTGAAATACTATTTAATAGAAAGGCAAGCACCATCTGAAAAGCACATAAGCCTAATTGATTCCAGACACAACCGGCCTGGGTTTTGTTTCGTCTTATTCCAACTTTCTGACCTTGTAAAAATTGTCTTGATTGTGTTGTACCAAAACAAGGCCATGATCTTGCAAAAAATACCACGTGTGCTGGTACACTGAGAAGTACCAAGTAAAGCACTGTGTATGGAGCAAGTGTCGACAACATTAGGCCCCAAGTTCGTTTGTTTGTTTTCCTTTACTTACATCTAATCATGGTGAAGCAAGAGTCTCACTTCTGCTAAAAGCTGAACCAGGGTTTTCATTTTTAAAGGAGGTGAAAAATGTGTAGTAAAACGTACGGTTTGAGGTGAATGATAGGTTTTAAATTCTTAGAGCAGTTCAAGCTACTGGGATTTTATGGCATTTAGACTAGGGTAAAGAAGAGTGAGGGTTTAAAAATAGTATCGCCTGTAATTTTTTCAGTACTTGGAGGGGTGTGTGTGTAGTGGTATCTTTGTTTTTCAGATTGTTTCTACGGATTGGTAGGAAAGTTTAAGGACTTACTGGCTTTGATGATAACCCTTGCGTTACCGTTGTGACTTTGTATAAACATGTAAAAAAAGACCTAGGACAGCATAAAGTGTTAGATGTGCTGCTGTCTTTGGCGCTGGAGAACTTCCGCGTGTAAGTATATTTTCTGCTTGACAAAAATCCAAGGCCCACGTACATTGATCCTTTTATTGCAATAACTGCTGCTGCTCCTATTTGGGAACCTGCAGCTTGCTTAGCCTTGAATCTCTGTGAAGAGTTGTGACAGAGAAACGTCTTTCCAGCGTGTTGAACTGAACAGATGATCCCTCTCTTTATTTCTCTGAAGGCTCTCCCTTTTTTTTTTTTTCCAGCATCAAGAATGAACTATGTATTTGTGCCTTTGTCAGCAAGGCTCCCATGGGGTAATCCTTGTAAGCACTGGGATTGCCTGTTCCGTAGCAAGGAGGCTTATAAAAAGCAATTCCAGGTGGAAGTGGGCCTTTTCCTGCTCCTCCCTCTGTCCTGCTGCAATTTCCTTGTCATCCAGGCCCTGAGAACTGCCTGCCTTTCAGACTAAGCTGCAAATGTAAAAGAGTTGTGGTCATTTGATCAAGATAGTAGAATATCTACCTTTACTTATGTTGATTCATTGATGTTCTGGGGAGTTTCCTTGTATATAACGTAGCACATCAACTTACGGCGGTCATACAACAGCAAATGTAACTTAAAAAATTAAGCTTACCTCTAAAGAAAATGAGCAGCTTTTATGCATTATTAAATTTTGTTTCTAAGAGGTTGGCATCAGTACAGCTGCCATCGTGTTTGGGCTTTTTAGCTCCCTTGCCAACATTTCTTATTTCCCTGCAGAATGCAAGGTGGATGTGGTGTGTGCAAGTTATTTATTACAATTAAAAAATGACAGCATCTGCAGTGTTCTGACTCAAAAGTCATGTTGATAACCTACTACACCAAAGATTAAACGATGAATATTAGTACTAACGTTGTATCTGTTGTCTTCACCTTCTAGCAACTGTTTTATAACTTTTCTGCTAAGTTCTAGACAAGCTTCAGTTAAAACCCTGCCGCCTCAGAAGCTGTGATATAATCTCTGCTCTGAATGCAAAAAATACAGCATGTTCTGGCTTGCATTTTTTTTAAGAGAGAGAACAGTTGGTCCATTGCTTAAAAGTTGTGCCATTCAGTGCAGCGCTGCTTAAGTGTGCAGCCCACGAAGCGTGACCTGTGGCGTTATGGATGCAGTGCACATCCCCTCCCTCCTCTGCAACCACAGGATGAAGACATGAGGTCTTTCTGGCTTAACTGAAATAAGCAAGTTCTGTTCATCTGCCAAGAATGTACAAGTAAATATAATGATTGTGTAAGTTGCTTGTAATACCTAAAGTATAAACATACGTGTGCATAGGAAAGGTAAGTTTCTGGCAGGTTTTCAGGGGAGTTCCCTCGGCACTGCAGAACTGAGGTATTCCTCTTTAAGGATAAGACAAATGTTAGATATTTATGCAAGACGGAAACAGAAAAGGAGGGATACAGAGTGAGGTGTCTGCTCGTGGTGGTGGTACTTTTAACGCTGACCTGTAGCTCTAGATTTATTTCCTCACGATTGGCACTGAGTGGTATTGAACACCTCTACTTTCAAATCATGTCAGCACAAATGACAAGTACGCAGCATCTCATGGAATTGGATCTAGCATGTCCCCTGCGAAATGTATGCATGAAGTGAGGTGTTCCTTTATCTGTGAGTTGGTATTACCAGAGTACATTTTGTTAAATTCAGTTTTAGTATTTGTAGGGTTCAATTAATTGTGCGTTGTTCTAAATACTTGGATGATCAAACTCTACTTAGCCAGGCAGTTGTTTCTTTTCTTGCAGTGAGCTGCTGCACAAGGCATACGCACTCAGCTGGATTGTGAGAAACTGTGAAGATCACACGCGTAAGTTTAAGTCCTTACATGTTTGCTGACTGTATCTCACACTTCTTGCATGTCCCACTACCCACAATAATTATTGCAGGCTACAGCGTGAGTGTGTTACCCTTTTCCTCCATATTATGCTGTTTCCATAGAGTATTGATTCATATTCAGAGTTTTGGTCCTTCCCTTTAAGCGTTCTGTCCCAGTGAAATGAAGACCACAGCTAGCAACTCCGCTACTCTGTTGCAGCAGAAGTCTTCCATAAGCTTTAAACTTAACTATGTATGAGAGCGTTTTCTAGGGGTGGGTCTGAAATGGTGGAAGGAACAATTTATTTTACTTTTTCTCTGTATAAATGTACAGTGATTTTATGTATGTCCCTGTGTCCTTCTGAAACCAAATTTTCCATGCACACCTTTCTGGAGAGAGAAAGGACAAGATAGGGAAAGAGACAGAAGAGACGTTGCCAATTACTTTGCTGTGAGGCACCAAGATACTACTGTGATAAATCCGCTGTAAGGAAACACAAAGAATAGTATGGATTGATGTAATGCAGAGCACGTTTATGAAACGTCTCAATTACACCAAGCTGGGAGGATGGTGACCACTATGGATGATCAGAAATCAAAATGAACTTAGTAAATGCAAAAGTGAAAACAATTGTCAGTTTCTTGGAGAAATCAAGGTAGATGGTAAATGGGGAGTTTGTAGAGAATCACTAACAAAATAGCAATGGACAATGCACTGCTTTTGCAAAATGCAATGCTCTCTTAGGATTTATCAATAGGTGGCATATGTAAGTCATAGTGAAAGATGTAAAGATGATTCCACTAAGAGCTGGTAAGGCCTCAACTGCCATATTGCCTTTGGTTTCATGTTCTGTGCTGAAAAATAAAGTACAGGACAGGGCAAGAAAACATAAGAGATGTAGAATATAAAAGGAAATGGTGAAAGAAGGGAGGTTGTTGAGCCTGAAAAGTGATTTTTAGAGGGAATTGGATAAATTTTCCAATGTCCGAAAGGTTGAAAGAGGTTTGATCAACTGTTTTTGAATGCTGGGGGAAAGATGAGATAAATCAGATCTGTACAGAGGGAAAATGTCTCAGATTGGATATTAGGAGGGTGGGAGGATGATTTAAATTGGATATTAGGAGAGTGGCAGGGAGATGCAACAACAACTTTTAAATCGTTATAGTGAAATACCAGAACAAGCTACTTAGGAAATTCGGGTATCTGCTTCACGGAGGGTTTCTAAGAACAGGTTAGACAAACATCTGTTGGGGACTGTCTGGGGCTACTTTATCCTGTCTTTGTGCGGCCGGGGGACACCAGATGGTCTCTTCAGATCCCTCTCAGTCCTCTTCCTAGAAGTTTACCAAGCAGGGAGGGGAGTGGACCTGAGCTTAATGAGAAAACGGTATCATCCCATTAGTTGATCCTCTTTCAGAATAGAAAAAGAATCAGAGAGAAGTCACATCTAACTTAACTATGTAAGTAAATGAATTTTTTTTTTAACTGTGGTTGACTTGCAACTTTATGAAGCATTTACAAAAAAATACATGGAAAAGTTATAAAACTTTATACATGGGTTTAAGGTGTTCCTTACTGCATTTGTAGTGTAACAGTTTAAAGAAACAATTTTAAACATATCTTTTTCTCAATGAATGTAAGCAGCAAAAATGCCAAGTTTATAATTATTTTTCAAGGATATTATAAATGTGTGTTTGGCTGTGGGTTTTGAATTGCCTCCCATTTTAAAACAAGTAACAACAAACATGCACAGGTATTTCTGACCGTGTCAGAGAATGTCACACCTGGGTGCTCCTTGCATGTGCAAACCCAGGAAATAATCGTGACGGATCCCTCTTGCTCCCCAGTCCACAGAAGGCACAAGTTATTCAGTACCTGCTCTGAAAAATCTTGTCTTGAAGGAAAGCTGAATGGGAACGTGAAAGTCAGCGCCTCACTTCCTTGGCAGGTGAACTCTGCGACTGCAGCGGCGTTTCCCTCCCTCCCTGCCTCCCCTGGGCTGCGCGTTGGGAAGTTGCAGTGAAATATAGCTGCTGTGGAAAGTCCTGCTCACAGCGAGGAGACGTGACCTCTCGGCGAGTCAGATCCAATTTTACAGGCGGCTCTGAGTCAGGGTGGAGCCCGTGAACTGAACTTTGTATTTAAGAAGGAAGTGATGTTGGTGGCAGCTTGTGTTGCTAAGCAGATGAGTTGCCGTATTTTTATGTCAGCTGATAGTTTCGTTGAGTGTGTGACTTCATTCTTAGATATGAAGCCTTCCATTTATTAAGGACAAAGGTCAGAAATTGTCAGCGCTGTGATAGCTGTGTCTCTCCATATAAGAAGAGGCACGTTCTACTGAGCCGCCAAAGATGGAAATGGGAGCCCTTAATGCTGCTTCTGCACGGTGAAAACAAAACCGACCGTGAAACTGTCAGTTCATGTCACAGTCCAAGAGCAAACGTCCTCAGGAGCAGGGATACTGTGGAGTAGGTCAGTTCCCTGGTGTTGCTCCATTTTTACAAGAACTCGCTACTGTTCCTGGTTAAAGAGGTGGCCTGTGTAACCAAGTGTCTTCAGTAGTAATGGGAACTGGGGGGCTGAGGTGAGCAGTCGGGCACTGGCCTGTTAAATCAGAATTTAGATGGAAAGCTAAGCGATCCTGCCTCTTACTTTGGTAAACTAAGCAGCGAGTCTGTTTGGGAAGGAGAGCGAGTTGTTTATCGCCTCTGTGCCGCTGGCACTTCAGTGGGTGCTGCCTTCCAGCTGTACAGATAGTCACGGGTAAGTGGCAGTACCCGGGCAGTGTGTCCAAAAGACTTGAGGGGGAGAATGCTGGCAGGTTCGGGGCAGCTGCCCACAACTATATGTGTACCCACGCAACCCACAGTGACGAGTCACGATGTGCTGTCTCAGGTAGCATTTCCAGCTACCTATTCCCTCCTTAAAGTCTTTGGTTATGTCCTTAAGTTAGCCTTGAGAGAGCTACATGTTATCCTTGTTCTGAGAGAGATTACTGTATCAGAAAACTTCAACAGAAAAGAATTAATTTTGGGAGTAGTATTAATTCTTCTTCTTGTTGTTGAATTCCCAAGGGTGAGGCGGGGGGAACGCCGACGTCCCTCAGAGAGCTTTGCTCCTGTAAGGCATGGCAGGTGAGTGGCATCTGGACACGAGCTGCCGGAGCTTGCTGCCCCTCTGCTTTTCTGGTTCAGTTCCTCAGCTGAGGAGTTCCCTGCCACAGAAGTGGCTGTTTGGGCCAGTTCCAGCTTTTGTCACTCCGGCTGGCCTGAGTTTCAAGAGAAAAAAAAAAAACAAAACAAAAAAAACCCCAACCCACACAAGTGTCTACCCTGGCTTGCCCTCTGTTCCCTTAGCTTTCTGGTGCCACAGGGTGGCTCCTTGTAGCACTTGTATTTCTAACGCTTTTAGCTTTTCAGCTGAAATCGTTAAGGTTGTTCTTTCTGATAGGAGTCTACTGCTTCCTGGTACTAACCAAAATCCATGTGTTCTTGGTATTTCAGCGTGCTGTACGTTGGTGAACAATTTCTTCTAAAAAAGGAGTATTACTTTCCTTTAGCATATGGCACATCATTGTCGTCTGTACCCTTCTGGCCACTTCACCCTCTGTCTTGTGTGCTTCCATTGCTGCCTTATTTTTGAGAAACTTTGAGTAAAACTGGCACTTGTGAAAGAAAAAGAAACCGTTTGTCTTTTTCACTTCATTTGGCCAAAACAATGTTCAGAGATGAATAGAATGTGAGTGTGTGTCAGGGTTGTGTAATTCCAGAGCCACTTCGCAGCGATCGTGGGACAAAACGTGATGCCTTAGCTCGTCTGAGGCCGCAAAATGGCATCCGGAATACCAAGCCTGAAGTGCTTGGAGGGCAGCTACTCCAAGCACAAGCTCGGGTTCCTGGTGCAGTTCCGCATCTCTCCTTGCACAAACAGAAGTAAAAGAAAGGCTGTGAGATGAGAGGTTGTTGAGGTTTGGGTACATCTGTGCAGAATTTCCTCGGGAGCTGCAAGTTCCTTCATCAAAGCAAAAAAGCCTTTTGGAAGAAGGCAGCTGGAGGGTATGGCACAGGCACAGGTCCTTCCTGTCGGCACCGACGCACAGTTTGGACCATCGGAGTGCTGAGCAGGCGGATGTAGTTAAGAGGGGCTTTTCTCAAGCAGGGTGGGTTGCTGCGAGCTCTCTGTGCACAGTCCTCAGCATTAGCAGCTCGCAGACAAGCCACGTAGCTGGACTGGGCTGTCAGGAATGAGGCGCAGACTGCTGGGGCCGTGTGGCCCCAAGGCCTACCTGCGCACATCTCGCGTGGGGACTCAGCACCGTGAGGTGTCACCTGCTGCCTTCGCAAGTGACAACATCTGGACCTTAAGACCGTGTTTCACTGTACCTGCCTGTTAAAACAGATGCTGGTTCTTCAAAGTCTGCTGAATAAATAAGCTTCCTTTGTATCTTCATGTGATACTAAATCATTTGCATTTTGTAATACTGCTGTTTTAAAACGGATGTAAATGCTACTTGGTAGTCTCTGTGCTGTACTTCTTACGGAGTACATTAACTTATCTCTGTGTAATTAAGCCTGTCATACACAGTGACTTGCTCAGCTTTGTACAAACTATCCCCACCTTGAAAGTTTACCTAGTTAGGTGAAGTGTAGCAATTCATTGGGGTTTTGTTGGTACCCGTACCCTTGCTCTGCAACTGCTGTTGAAATTCTCAGCCATTAATGCAAATACTTTCTAATCTGTGAGCCAAATGGCTGCCTACATCAGATGGATTACTTCGTCCCAACAGTGTACAAAGGGCTGGGTGGCTACAAGTGAATTTTCATCCCTGTCATCTCTTGGATATTTTAATAAGCTGTTACCAGTAAGGTTAATCATGAAGACTGCCATGTTGCCATTTCCTCGCTCTGCTATGGAGCTGCAAAGTTCTTGTTGGTAACTCGGGGAGTTGGGATTTTCTCTTTGGGCACTGGCTGAAGCACGAGTTAAGGTTTCAAAACTTTTTCCTCCGTAGCAACCGTTGAGTACGCATGTGTGTGGACATGTGCCGCACCTGGACCGCATCCCACCTTGGAGTGGTGAAACCCCTGCAGCGCTTTCTTACTCCATTTCCTATCGTTGCTGAGGAGTTGGAGAGCGGCCGTAATTCTTCCCGTTCTGTCAAAGTGCCATTTGCAGATTCTGTTTCTTCTAAGGTTGGAAAACGTTGGGAGACTCCCTTCGTATTTTTATTACCCAAGCAGTAAGCCAGCTGATTTCATAGGCCATGGCCTGAGGATGATTTGTGGGACCCGAGGAGCTGGTTCTGTGCCTTCAGCAAGAGGCATGCACTAGAGACAGGGGCATTTTATTTTTTTTTTTCCCTTGGAACAAACATTTAACTAAGCGCCTACATGTGTCCCCCCTCGTTACTGGTGCCATACTAATATATTACTTTTTTAAAGAAATGCTGCATGTCTTTGATTGTCTTACCCTGTCTCTATGATATTCTTTAAACACTTCTCATGCTCGGAAGCTTTGCAATCTGATTTCTGCTCAACAAGAAACTGAAACAAGTTTCTAGGGGGAGCAGCGAGGCTGCTGGCGGTTGGTCTCAGAATGAGTTTCTCCTGCCCCTAAATCTTGGAGAACTTAAATCTTTGAAAGCAAGGGGAGTTCCAGGTGGGTTTGCGCTATGCCAGGGTGCTTGGCTGCCAGATTAGGGGCGCAGTTAAATGATACGCACAGAAAAACGGACTTGTGGGTAAGTGTTTCTAGGCTGTTTACTCTCTGGTCTGTCAACATACTGCAAGAGAAAACTGAAACTGATTACATTTAGTAACTTGGGAGGATACCTGTGTAGGGTTTGGGTTGTTTTGGGGGGGTGGGGTGGGTGGTTTTTTTCCCCACGAAGTAGAGAAATGCACACTAAAAATAGAACGATCGTAAACTGAGCAAATTTGGTGAAGGTATACTTGGGGCATGTGCTGCTTCAAAGTTTTTTTTTAAATGCTATTTCCACTTGCTATTTTTAACTTTATGGAAGACCACGGTGAAGAACAGGGAACGTATTATACCGCACTGTCACGTGCTATCAGCTTTTCAAGACGTTTTTCAGTTGAGAGCATGGGACAGTGTCACCTCCCTGGTCGCTGGCCCCTCTCTGCGTGACTGCACGGGCCCGGCTGCATGGGAGGAGGTGACGCCTCTCTATCCGCAAACCGGCCCTTCTCCCGAAAAGGTGCTTTCCCCCCTAAACCCAAGAGAGACTGAGTAGGCCAGACGCAAACGACACGACGCGGGAGAGTTTCAGACTTGCTCCGGAGAAGCCTGAAATGTTTCTGTGGCTGTAGCGGCCCTCACGGCCGCAGCACTGCCGCGGATGCCTGGATCGACGACCCAAGAAGCGAGAAGAGCTTTTGACATCCACGTTGTCCGGGTCCAGCTCCCGGCTTGGTAAACTGCGTGCTAAGAGACTGCAGAGCAAAACCTGTGCGAGATCCTGTGAAGACGCCTTCTCGCTTTCCCACGGAAGAGGTACGAGCGTGGGTGCAGCACGCGGCCCCCTGAAAAGGCGCGGAGGGAGCAGGAGGGGGAGGGTGCCCCTGCTCAGCAGCACATGACCTTTGTTTTCCCTTCTCCGACCTGCTACAAACAATGATGGTAAAAAGTTATCTCGTCAAATGACTCGCTGAAAATTCCTGTAACGCGGAGTGTCTTTACACTGGGTTTACATTTTAATCTCTTTATACTTTTAAGACGCTTATTTAGTTTCCAGAGCGATGCAGGGAAGACCGTTAAGCGTGCTACTGGTAATCACTTTTTGGTGGGATTTGTCCAATTTACTTACGGAATGAGTTTGTTTCGGTTTGTATCACGACTTTGAAGGTACGCCTTACAAACACGACAGCGGCAGGGCTCGGCAGCCGTCCCGGTCGCGGTGCCGGTGGCGGTGCCGGCGCGGCGGGGGCAGAGCGGCGCGCTGCCGCGGCGGGCAGCGCTTAATGGCCGCTTCCCTCGGAGAACCCGACCCGCTGGGGACAAAGTCCACCCGAAATCGCCGGACTCGAGCGATCCTACCCGCTGCGCCCGCCCCGCCCCGCCTCGCCTCGCCTCGCCCCGGCGGCCGGGAGGAGAGCGGCGGGCGGGCGCGCGCTGCTCGGCCGGGGACCGAGGCCGGGGGCCGGGGCCGGGGCCGGGGCAAGGCCGCGGGGGGCCGGGCAGCCTGCCGGGGCGCCTCTCGGTTTCGCTTCGCCGCCGCGTTTGGGAAGTTTGAAGCGCGGCAGTGACACAGAGACACCCACCCCACGCCCCCGGGCTTCACCGGGAGTTTCCCGGGACGGGACGCGCCGCGGCGGCCGGGCCCGGCGCTGACCCCGCGGAGCGGGGCTGCTCCCCACCCCCCCCCTTCCCCGCCCCCGGTCACCGGCAGACGGGGCGGAGCGGCGGGCGAGGCGCACGGAAGACGCCGTGCCCCGCGCCTCGTCCCCCGCCCCGCGGCAGCGCTTCCTCGCCCGGCGGCGGCAGGAGCCCCGGCGGGGCGCTGGCGGGCCGGGCGGCGGGGAGGTTAGTGACCCCCGCCCCTCCCCCGCCCGGTGCCGGGGTTTTGTTGTGGGTTTTTTTTTTTTTTCTTCTCCCTTCCCTCTTTTTATTTTCTTTTTTTTCCTCCTCGTCGTCGTCGTCCCCCCCCCCCCGTCCCTCCCCGTTGCATAAATTATGCCGGGCGGGGCGGTGACGTCGTGGGGGGGCGGGGCGCGCGGCGGCGCTCGCCCCCGGGGAGGGGGCGGTGTCGGGGGCGCGCCTTGTGGCGGCGGGCGGAGGGAGGGAGGGGGGAGGCGGGGGCGGGCGGGCGCAGGGGGCGGCAGCCGCGGCAGCCGCCTGGCTGGCTGGTGTCGCGCTCGGCTCGGCTCCGGCGGGCGCGCTCGCTCCCTCGCTCGCTCGGGAACTATCGGATTAAACTTGAATCGAGTGAAATTACACAAAGGAGCGAAGCGGAGCCGGGACCCGGCGGAGACCCCGAAACTACCCGAGACCCGCGCTGACCCTTCCTCTCCCTCCCCTCCCTTCCACCCCTCCTTCGCCCGCCCGCCCCGGCCAGGGATCCCCCTCCTCCCCTCTTAGCCCAGCCCCGGTGCGAGCGAGCAACTCCGTGCGTGCGTGTGTGTGCGTGTGTGTGTGTGTGTGTGTGTGCGCGACCCGCACCCCGCCTCGCCCCCCCCTCCCCACCCCCCCGGCCGGCGGCACCAACTCCGGAGCGTGTCCCCTCCTCCTCCCCGGCCCCTCGGCGGAGGGCAGCGAGGGAGCGAGCGGGGGACACCGGTCCCCGACGGCCCTCGACGGCCACGCACCGGCCCGGTGAGTGACCCCGCACCTCGCTGGGCGCGGAGGGAGGGAGGCAGGGGAGGGCGCCGGCCATGCAGCCGGAGACCCGCGGCAGGTCTCCGTCCCCGGCGGGGCGCGGAGCGGAGCGGGGGTGCTCGCTGCCGGTGGGGGGGGTGGGTGGGGGATGCTGCGCCCGGCCGCGGCTCCGGGCGAGGCGGGGCGGGGGGGGGGTGGTGGGGGGGTGGTGTCTCAGCGGGGCACTTCCCCGGGTGTAAATGGCTTTTTGTTGTGCTGCGGCCGGCCGGCAGCCTGCCTCGCCTCGGGGGAGGGGAGGGCACCGGGGAGCCGGAGCGGCGGCGCCCCTTCCCCTTCCCTTCTTCCCCTCCCCGCCGTCCGCCCCCCCCCCCCCCCCCCCCCCCCGCGCTCCGCTCCGCAAGTTTGGAGGGTGACTAAAAATCCGGGAAAAGTTGAGCGAAACTGCGCGACGGCGGGCGGGGGCGGTGGGGCCCAGCGCCGGCCGGGATGGCCGCGGGAGCGCTTCCCCCGCTGACCACGCTGACGGCTCCCGGCGGCCGCGGCGGCACAACAAGCGCTAACAAAGTGAGGGCGCTTCCCCGCCGCGCACGGCCCGGCCCGGCCCGGCACCGCCCCGCCCGCCCGCCCGCCCGCCGCCGCGCTCCGCGCCCGGCACATGGGTCGGCGGGGCCGGGGCCGGGCCGCGGCGGGGGCACCCCCAGCGGAGGCCGGGCGGTGGGTGGCGGCGGGCGGCAGGAAGGCGGGCGGGGAGGGAGGAGGAGGAGGAGGGAGGCGGGAGCACGAGGTGCCGCTCCGGCCGCCGGTGCGCACGGCGGGGGGAACCGTCCTGCCCCGGCGGCGGGAGGGGGCAGGGGGCGGCCGGCGCTCTCCGGCGGCCGGAGAAGAAAGGGGAGCGGGGGGCAGGGAGGGAGGGGACGGGAAGGGAAGGGAGGACGCTACCTCAGGCCGCCGGAGCGGTGCCGGCGGACGCCGCATAATAGGGGCTTCACCCCGCCGGGCACCTCGCTCCGCCGGCGCGGGGCCGGGGCGGGCGGGCGGGTTTGTGCCGCCGCCGCGCACATGGGGCCGGGGTCGGGGCCGGGGCGCCCCCCCCCCCCCCCCACCCCGGCACACCCCCACACACACACGTCCGTCCCCGTCCCCCCCCCGCCCCGTTCCGGGCCATTTTGAGGGTGAGCGGAAAAAGGTGGTTTGAGGCCAAGCGGTCAGGGCGGACCGGGGGGGGGGGGGGGGGGGGTCGGCGAGCGGCGCGGAGCGGGTCCGGCGGCGGGCGCTGCGTGCGGGGAGCGGGCAGCGCGTGTGCGTGTGCGCGCGTGTGTGTGTGTGCGGTGGCGGGGGGAGGGGGGCAGGGTTGTTAGTGAGTCTCAGGGAGAAGGCGCTGCAGGCAATGAGCAGCCATCATTACATTGCCTTCGTTTATCCCGGTAGCGTTACATCAGGGGGACGCGCTCCCACGCCGGGGGAGCCCCTCCGGGCGGGCCCCGCGCCGCCGGACCGGCCTTCGCGGGTGGGTGTCGGGGGCGGAGGGGGGGGGGGTGCGGGGGTCGGGGTGCCTGGGAAGGGGGTGGCGGCTGTGGGGCACGGGCTGGAAATGGAGCCGGCTTCCTCGGCTCACTCCTACAGCCCGCTCACGCCCGGGCTTAAACTAGTTGTTTTTTAAACAGACAATGGACAAAAGGAAAGTAGCGATGCCCGGGAGTTCCCTTCCCATCGCCGGGGGCCGCTCGGCGCGCCGCGCAACTCTCCCGCACTTACCCACTTTCTGCCTTTGTTTTCGTTTGGGAAGGGACTGAGCGTGCCTTCCAACTACAGAAAAGGGCGATTTTTTCATTTGCGAGAAGCTCTTTCTCCCCCCCCTTCCCCCCCCAGCCACTTGGTCTTTCGTGGATTTTTGGCTCGAGGAATATCAGAATAACCTCGATGCGATAAGTTTGTTTCTGTGTCGATGTGCGTCTTGATTTTACTTTCATCAAAGCAGATCGCGAGCTGTGTTTATCCTAGAAGATGGCTTTCGGGAGAATGTGTTTGCCTTTTTTTTTTTTTTCCCTTTTTCTTTTTTTCTTTTCTCGTGGTATGTGGGACTAGCGGAGGTACAAACAAACAAGTTGAACAAAAAATGTTTCTGTTCGTTTCCTCACAGATCATCCATTCTAACGACGGCAAAAAAATCTTAATGACTATGACCTTAGCAGCATGGGTAGCTGATTTATGCCAATTATAAATCCCGTTAGTTTGCGGTAATGTGTGAGTATCAATATATAATTCATATTAAAAAGCATGATCGGTAATTACTATTTTTTTTTTATTTTTTTATAAAAGTTGAAATCCATCGTTTTCCAATAAGAGTGCTGCATCTGTCGCTTGGAGTGTTTTTGTCTCGCTGTTGCACAACAGAGGCTCTCTAGTCTTTAACCTAAAATGGCAGCTTTAATTTGACTGGGGCCCATTCATTGACAATGATAATAAAAAGGCTGAAAGCTAAATGTAGCTGGATGCTTGGGGCACGTTTGCAGAACTCTCTCCTTTCCATTGCTAGGCACTGCTAAGAGAGGAACTTTGAAGCTCTCTAGTTTCTGTCCTGAAAGTTTCCAACATGTTTTTGGGTTTGGTTTTGGGTTTTGGTTTTTTTTTTTCCATTTAAAAAAAAAAAAGAAAGAAAAAAAAGCACATTGCATAAAACACAGTCTAGACGGCAGGGTTGCTGACAAACTTAACGGTGAGGAGATAGTTAGAGAGGGCTTCTTCCGAGAGGTCTGCCTTTTTAACAGCAGCGGAAAAAATTCTAGTAATGCCTTTTAAAATAAGATGCAGTCCGAGGGGGAAAATTAACCATTTGTTTCTGAGGTTTGTAACAGGTGACTAGAACAATTACATTCTCTACATTTTCCTATCTCCAGCCACTAAATGCGGGAACGTTGCTTGTTTCCTCTTGTTTGGTGTTGTAAATGTGCTCAGGGTTTCGCAGAGATCCTTTTGATACTGTGCTATTTTCCTCTAGGATAAAACCACAACTGCTTAGAAAAAGTAATTATTTTTTGTGTGAGACGTCATTTGAAGTTTGAAACAGTTTTACAAAACAAAATTTCCCCTACTATAGCATTGGAAAGCGCCACAGATTCATGCATCCCGTCCTGCATTTCTGTTAACCTAAACTGCTTGTTTTCAGTCTCTTTTGAGCTTTTTTTAAAATCAGGAACATATAAAGATCATTATAAAAGCTGTAGAACAGGCTCTTAGAAGAGCGTTAAATGCTTGTGATTGCAAGTTTCGCTGAAGTAGTGATTCACTGATACTAATTGGATAATTGTATTTGACCAAATATCTTACTAAATATTTAGCAATGTAATGATATTTCTATTACTTGTAAAACTTGGTTAGGTTATTTAAAGAGCGGAAAAAAACTCACTCAGATTCGAAACCCAAAACGATTTTATTGCCTCTTCAGTAATTAAGGAAAGTTTTGATCGTAGGTAAAGATCATGCAGTCCCTTTAGAAAAAACAATTTCTAAGGACGTAGTGTTGTGAAAATGCCGGTCGAAATGAGGTCTAGCAGGATACTCTCTGTTGCAGTCAAAAGTCTGTACAGTGGCAGGAGGTGTGAGTTGTCACCATTTTCTTTCAAATTTGGTTAATGCAGAAACCTGAAGAGTTAGGTCAACGGAGCACTGAAAAGACTTCCCAGTCCACGTAGCGGGGTCACTTAACCAGAGCGTAGCTTTTTTTTCACGCGCGTTATTTGCTGTTTCGCACCGAAAAGCTTTTGACGAACGTCCCCGGTATTTCCCGTTAACGCTCCAATAACATGAGGACTTGCTAAGGCGTAAAGCGAGTTACTTGCAAGTAAAGGTGAAAGGGGCCGATGGCGAAGCTGGAAAAGGTGTACTGGCGAAGGCGACGTGCTGCTCGGTCCGGGCGTGGGGCGGGCGGCCTCTCGGCGTCGGGGCCCCATCCTGCCCCAGCGCGGAGCGGGGCTGCGTGCCAGGTCCGTGCCCCGCGCCCGGGACGTGGCCTAGGCCCTTCGCTGGGGGAGAATCTGCAGTGTTGAGAATACCACGCCACGTTAAAACCTTAACAGACGGCCAAATCCGACCCCGATGTGTTTTTCGGTAAAGGTGGAAGGCCTGAGTAATGGGAACTTTGCAGGCTTTCAGAGAATCTGCTGAAATCTCGTGGTGAGACTCTGTGGTTTGCCATAGCCGTGGCATCCTATGGCAGCTGGCTGTTTGGTTTTTTGTTTTGTTTTTAGTGTGTGGCGTGATACGTAAGGGTTGGTAAGGTGGGAGGAGGAGGAAAAAAGTAACCGGAAAGAAGGAGGGTGGAGATAAACACATGCGTTGCCTTGAATCCTATGCCTTAACTCTATCCCTTATTTCCCATTCATCTTACTTTTACATTAATTTTCAGAGGGAAAGTTTTTAGAATCTCCTGGTTGGTATTTGCTCTCGTGAATCTAGTGAGTTTATTTGGGTAACCAAATAAATTTGTACAGCTGGCAAGGATACAGGCAAGTGTGTGACAAGTGGTGTGTGCCTGAACATCCTCCTTCACCCAGTTCCCTTAAATCCTGATTTCCAAACGCTTTTGTATTTGTCCGCTACAAACAGATCACTAACTGCTCAGATTTATGAGCTGGTTAACTGATGCCCATAAGTAACACGGGTGATACTTTTATGTTACTTTTATGTTCCCTGTATACATGAGAAAACTGCAAATTTTAGTAAATAATTAAACTGTCTTTTTTACAAATGAGTCTTTTGTGTGTAGGTGAGGCTTTAGATTTCACTTTTCCAACAGAAAAGTTATCGTATTAATTTACCACATCTATTTAGCCTTATCATTAAGACAGACATTAACTTCATCGTTTCTCATAATTTATATTTCTGTGAATAGCTTGTTTGCAGAAATACAAGCTGCTGGATTTTAACGGAAGAGAGTCTCAAATATTGTCTGTAGTTTGGCAGTGATAAAAAGGCAAAGGGAAGCTCCAAGTATAATTTATTTTTAGAACTCTTTCAGAGGAAGGAGTGAGGTACAATATGCAGAAACATCCCATGTTTGTATTCGGATTCTGACAAGATACTGAAACCTGATGGAAGAGTTTTCCTCTTGATTTCTTTCTGCTTACAGAATGTAAGTGTAACTTTTAGTGGCTCGTATCTTACCCGAGATCAGCGGTTGTGGACATACCATGTCGTAGTTGCACGCTGAAATTCTTACTTGGAAAATGAGGTTGGAAAGCATGATACAAAAAACAAAAAGGAGGCTGTGACCTAAAGGACACATTCCAAGCGCCTGAATATGACAACAAAGCTCTTAAGGATATTCTTAAGTATACAAAAGCTGATTAGCTCTTAGCTTCCAACATTGTGACTTTTCAAAGATGTAAACATGCACCTAGAAGAAGGCAAGTCAAAACCAAGGATCTTCGTGCCATTGGGTTCTCTCATTTCACGAATGCAACTCAGTAGCGGTTTCTAAACATCCTGATTATTTTGCTGCCATTACGCTGAATGCATTCTCCTTGGGGGGCGGAGGAGAGAGATACTACTTCTAATTTAAGCATTTTCATTTAAAAGTTGAAATTCAGTAAAGGAGTGCTAATTATCAAATATGGTACTGTATTAGTAGAGCATTGTTACACATGACTTTGAAAGCTTATTGGCATATAGGAACTAACCAGAAGCCCTTGCTGGCATGACGTAGGGCTCGCTTTGCTTTGTAGTGACCTATATAGCTATTTTGGGTGTGGTTTTGCTTGGCTTTCATGGGAGCTGCGTCCAACCTTCCTCTGATATAGACAATTGCTGTGACGAGAGGGCCTTGAGGGGAATGGTGGGGAATAAATAACTTCGAGAATCAATTGTCTAGAAAAAGTCATTGCAGCCAAAATGTCTGCCTTCTTCCTAGTGGTTCTGAGAGGAAAATTAAATTTTACGTCTGTGGTCCTGATCCTAGAGGTTATTCTGCTCAGGCTTCATTTAAATATGGGCCGGTGATCATAGCGAGCAGCACAGCAACTTACCTGCCTGGGAGTAGCCAGCATGTGGAGAATCCAGTGCTGAATGGTTCTGGAAGCACTTTAATTTTAATGTCCTTGAGCTGCTTTTTAAGCTGTTCGGTTGAGCTTTCTGTTTACTGCTAGAACTGCAACAGGTATCTGGCTTTAAAATTTCTTCCTAGTGATTTTTTTTTTTTGAAAGAAATTGGCCTACCCACAGTTACTTTGACTTCTATCTACAGAGCAAGCATCACTTCTTAAAGCATTTTATGGAGGTGTACGTCAGATGTACAAAATATCATTCCTGTTACCAGCAAAACCAGTCCTGCTCTGACATCTGAACCTTTTATTTCTATTTCTCTTTTCTGCCACCCCCAGTCCCCCCCCAGCTTTCCCATATATTTTTCTTCCTCTTCAGATTGTGCCTTTCCTATTGGGTTTTTAATCTTCTTTCCAATTTATATTGCTCTCTGTTTGCTTAGTGGAGTTGCGTTTTCTTGCCAGTCTTAGGTAATTAGGGTACGTTGCAAAATAAACACACGTTTCCACTCCTAATAATACCGCTTCCCACCCAAAGCTTGGAGGGTGCTGTTGTTGGTGTGGGAAGAGCTGGCTGGCTGCACCAAAGCCTGATGAAGTCTCACGTTAGACCCTGGGGGCTGCCTGGAAAGGGGGTGGTCGGCACCGGAGGGCCCGAGCCAGGGGCTGCAGCCGGCCGGCAGCCTTCCGAAGGGTCTCCGTGACCCTTCGAACAGGAAAGGCCTCTCGTCGTTTCACGTTTTGTTTTCAGGAAAATGGCGTTCCCCCATCATTTCATGGTGGGGAAATAGAGCTGTGATGGTTTCTCTTGCTCTGTGCAGGGGGTAGTTGTGGGTGGGGAGAGTCTAGTCCCGTCACGCTTCATGTGAAATGAAGGCGTTGCGGGATATCCCTTGGTAAACAGAGAAATTTGGAGTGTGGGGAGGAGCTGCTGGGGGGGATTGTGATGTTTTTGAAGGGAGTAGGGAAGGTTTGGAGACCAAGAACTCTGTGACCAGTGGTAAAGCAGATCAGAACCTGGAGCAGGTCCAAGGAAGACTTTAATAAAGGCACTTTTGTCCTGGATCTTAAAGTAGGAAGCCTGGGGATTTATTTACAGGGTAAACAGGATTTGTTAAATGGGTAGTCTTTAGGTGTGAAGGAATACCGGTCATTCTTTGAGAGAGAATTTGGGGAAAACTAACTAGAACTGAACTGGAAGCTGGAATTTTAGAAGTTCAGAGATCAGTGATAAACGAGGAGAAAAAGTCTTCATCGTAGAAAGCACTGAGGTAGTGCTGTTCTGGGAGAAATGTGAAACAAGGCCTTATGTGAGAGAAATGGAGAAATTCAGTTAGAGTCTTTGGTTTTAACAACTTGGGTGAGCTAGTAAGTGGGAAGTCTGAGTTGATGATAACTTACTAGAAGAAAATATTCCTTGCTTCTGAGAGGATTCATCGATGTGGCTGTTGAGATTGAAGTCCAAAGCTGAAATGTTACTTGGTAAAATGTCTTACAGGAAAGTGCATGTCGGTCTGGACTGTAGAGAATAGCAGTTTACTGCTTCTTCAAGTTGAAAATAAGACAACCAGAAAGGAGATAGGACTGACTTGGTTTTTAATGCTCGATAGGAGGATTAAAGAAAGGAAGGTAATGATGAGGCTAACAGATGTTCAAAAATCACTCTGATAAGGCTGAGATAAAATTGCATGTAGGTGAGAGACCGGTAAATTTGAAGGATGCATCTTAATGAGTTATTTAGGCTATAACAAATGTTCTCAAAATCTTACCTATTCCTGGGCAGGAGAGCATATCTGAAATCTGGCTTCCCAGGTAACTTGCTGTTTAGTTCTGTATTTGAATGTGCATTGTTTGTTCATGTGGGATCAGAAATACCTAAACAACTGTAACTGCGTTTATTAGCTTGAAACAGGATCTAAGAATACGATTTTCTTTTCCTTTCTCAATTGTCTGGCATACATCTAGGCAAGTCCTGTGGCTTCTTGAGAATGCTCAGGTTTGCACTATTGGACTGGAGTAGCTGCTTGTTGGATTTGGTGGTTTCTTGCAAGGCAAAAAGCAGGCAGGCTGTCATCTCTGGTTCCTGGTTTGAAAGGTACTTGGACTATGTGGCTAGTTCCTGGGAAGATCTTGCAGACTTCACAGGGTGATGCGGTCATCTCAGGATGGCTTAAACGAGGGCCCTGTGCCATTGTAGCTATTGCTTACGTGAGTTCAGAGATTCCTTTAAACTCTGATGAGGGGACTCTCGCCAAGAGGATAATTCTTGCCTCAAGTTGTTTTAACCGTGAAGAATTAAACTAAGAGTTTATAGTGAGCAATTTAATCTCTCTCTTGATTTAGGAAGGAATCATTCAGAAAGTGAGTTAAATAGGGGTTTCTGGACTGCCTCAGGAGGTAAGTCTGGGAGAGACCCACTAAGTAATTCAGTTTATTTATCAGTACCGTTACGAGGTGTCTGCTGTGCTTTGCATTCACTCAGCTCTGCAAATGGGGTACAGCCTTATTCATCCTTAGTTTAATCATCACTCTTTCATTGGTGGGGAAGTGAATAAGCAGGCTTCAGCTTCACTCTCTGCAAAGGTACATTGTCATTTTGTTGGTTGGGGTTTTTTTGGTTTTTGATTGGGGTTTTTTTGTACAGAAGTAAGTGAAGGCAGTTACGTGCTTCTTTAATTCTATTGTAACGTTAACAGAGGTTACTGAAAAAATGGCATCAGTTCCATCTGCATTTCTCCTTTTACTACAGTTCTGCAGTAATCTCCAGCCCATGCCACCTTCCCTCACAGAAGTGACTCTTGGTGAACGTACTTTTGTATTTTAAACAGGATTTGAACTTTGTGGCAGCCATGCAGAAGGAAGGACTTGTTTCATAGAAACGGCATAGCTGTTGGAAAAATAAGCTTGTTAAAGGCAGCGCTAGAACAGAAACATGCTTTCCAACTTGGGTCCAATAGTTGTTGTAATAGGTAGTCTTAGAAGTTGAGCATGTTAGATGTTGCGCTGAAACTAAAAAAGAAAAAAAAAAAGGAAGGGGGTGTGGTTTTGTGTGGCTTTTCACTTATCATGGTTAGATTTAGAGAAATGGTATGGCTAAGGTGACTGAGTTCTTGAATGGCTAGTTCTCAAGGAAATAAGCTAATGCCTTGCACCCTTGCTCCCCTCTGCCCAAACCAACGATTACTTAATTTTGGGGTGTTAAAAAAGAAAACCTTGGCTACAGAAAAGATGGCAGGTGAAAGGAATTGCTTCCATTGCTGCTCTTATAAGAAATTTCCCTAACACAGTTATTTAAAAGATTAATCTCCTTGATCTGTTTCACTCCTTCTACCACCAGTCACCTTTCCCTGCCCCCTCCCCCAAAAGAACGGAAACCAGAACGCCTGCCTTTCTGCCTGCCTTTCTAGATGAAGGATGGTCAACCTTTGGCTTGTCGGCGGTTCACATGCGATTCCCCTGCTGAGGTTGTCGCATGACTAGTGGCACAACTGGACTGTGCAGTATGGGGATGGTTGGGCAACGCGAATTTTTGCTGTGGGAGGAACTGGACTAGTAGGGGCTCTTGGAGGCGGATATACAGAGCCAGCTGGGATGCAGGCTGCGTGCCCGATCTTATCCCCCAGTGGGGCTTCTGGGATCTGCTGCTCTCTCCCTTTGTGGCTCTGTCTCTATGGCACTCAAGAGATTCGTGGTGTGCTTTGTGGCTGCCCAACATTAAGATTTTTGGTAGAGTCAGGAAGGCTGGGAAACCCTTGTCTGATGTGATAAGGTGTAACGATGGCGGTGCTTTGGGGCAGGGCGCTTTTTCTCTTCCGTGCGTACTACTGAAATGAGTTGTTTTTGAGGTGCTTCCAGGTAGGCAATGAACTTTGAATAGCAAGATAAGGACTCCAGCAGCTGAACCGTCCCGTTTGCTGCTCTCATCGATTCAACTGGGCTGTGGGAGTGATATATTTGATACATGTTCACTTCTTGCTTCTCAAGTGAAATGGCACGTCCACAGTAGGCAGTCCATCACAGAACGAGGCAGATCGATCCATGGAGAGAAATCACTGGACAGAAAACCTGGGGACTAGGCATCTAAAGCACATTGTCACTTGCCTGTGGTACGCTACCTTGCAAGTCGTTGGCTCGACTGCCTTTCTTTCTCTTAGGCATGTCAGCCTTCCCTTAATAGGTTTACTTGGATACTGGTGACAACTTCAGGAGAAAAGGTAAAGTTCTTGCTATTTTCTCCTTACCAGAAATGCTTGTAGCGTTTCTCCATCATAATGGTTATTGAGATTGGTGTTCACTTTCCCAGGGCTGCTTTTTTTTTTTTTTTCTTATAAAAAGAAAGCTAGGATGAAATCTGCCAAGCTTTCTTTACCTTCCTCTTCTAATTGAGTTATCCGTATCTTGCTATTATGTTTGTAAGAACTTTTCTTTTTTTCCACTGGAGTATTATATTTAAATCTGTGTAAGGATACATATTAACATATTTTTTGTACAGTAAATTTTTTGTAGCTCTGAAGATGGCTGAAAGCAATTGAATGTCGTCTTGTGTTCCATCTAATCATTTATAAGTCAGGGTATGGTTTGAGAAATGCAGTGAGCTAATTTAACCGGACATTGTTCTGAAAGGAGAAGTTTCCTCTCTGCCTTTTGTCCCCTTGCACCCTTCCTCCCAACCACATGGCTCTGCTACTTTGTTATAGCAGCAGCGCTTGTCAGGTCCTTCTGTGAACCACTTTAGTTCACTAAAATGGCAGAAAAATAACTCTGTAAAATGGAGAGCATTTTGCTGTTGTAATGAATCAAACTGGCTCATAAAAGGATCTGATGAACACCAGAGCTGGTACTAAGGACGAGGGGGGCCGGTGGCTTGGAGAGCAGCAAGCCCTTTTCATCTTTTCATTTTGGTGGCAGTGAGCAAGTGGATTGGATCAGTTGCCTGGGAACCTTCATGGGAGAAATAGAAACAGAGTAATCATCTGTGAAGCAAAGGACACCAAAAGAAAAATGTGCTGGCCTGAGTTCAAATTGATATTAAAATTTGTTTATTCTAGTGATGGTGTGGATTGCATGCTATAAACAGTTTGTTAAAATTAATAATCCACTGCCCAGAAATCAGTTTTCCTCTTGAGGTAGGAGAAAAAAAAGCCTTAAAGATTTACTAATGTATAAATGGCTTATCTGATATTTCAAATGTGAAGTATTTAATCTTTAAAACAATTTATTCACAAGAAAGTATGTTGCTGGGGGGGGGGAGGGGATTTTTTTTTTTTTTTCAACCTTGAAGTTCTCCACTAAGTTCATCAACCTTCTGAGTCAATTTGTATGTCTCAAATTTTGTCAAATCAATGTTTAATTCAGTGGTTTCAGTTATTCTGAGTTTTATCCCAAGTAACTACATTATTCCTGTTAGTTTGAAATGGTATGAGAGCTCTTGGTCATAGTAGATGGCTAAGACTTACTTCCTATCATAGTCTAAAGCTTTCTCCTAGTGAAATGAACACACTCCTACTTGTTTAAAATTGGTGAAGAAATTACATTGCAAGTAAAATAACATGCTGATCAGTTATTCCTGTAATACTATACTCTTGCTGTTCTCCAGAGAGAGAAATGGGCAGTTTACACTGTAGCTCAGCAGCAGACTGAACACCTTACAGAAAGTCAGGGATTCTGACGGTAGCTTCTGCTCCAGCCGCCTGCCAGCTTGAGGTGACTCTTTCAGCGTAGCAGGAATGTGGCATGAGAAACTGCGTGCATTCTGAAGAGCCCTGGCTGTTTTGTAGTTGTGTAAACTGCCTGCAGTGTGACAGAAAGGGGCTTCTTAGCAGGTGGAAGAGTGGAATCTCATGCTTTCCTTCCTGTTTTTCTCAAGATTTGGGCAATTGTACATGCCTTAATGGAAGGTGAATACTTGCATAGTTATAAAAAACCCCACCAGTGTAGTGCACCATCTAGATTCTTCTCTGCAGGTTTTACATCTAAAAAATTCCCTTTCAGGAGCTACAAGGGATGACAGGAGGAGCAGAAGTGGGGACTTACAAATTCTATCTCAAGGCACTGAGGATACTGCAAGCTGCTTTTGGTGAAAACTGTGTGAGGAGTGGTGGCCCTGACTAGCATTGTGTGTGTTCAGAGTGAATACTGTAGTTACTAAAAGCAGCTTGTTTACATTAGGAATTGTATGTGCTAGCTCTAATGGGCTTTAGGAAGCCCAAAGCACAGCTGTAAAACATCTGTCTCTGGGACCAGATCTTGTCTGTTTGATGAATTTTTGTCCTGCATTGCATGTTCAGATTTAAAAAAGAAATAAAACTTTTTTTAAAAAATAGAAAAGTTCTTAGCTGTCCTGCTTGAAGACTGGTTTACACTTGAAAGGCTATCATGCTGTTGTCTTGAACACAGAACTTAAAATAGTGACTCAGTATTAACTTAACTCCACTTCCTCTTTAATCCGATCATCTTGCTTGCTATATGACCTTATAACACCTTAATTTAAAGGCTGCTTATTCCAGTGGATTAAATTTGGAGGTGTCTGGAGTGGTGGGCATTGCTACGGGAGGGGCTTAAGAGGAACTGAGAAACAGCGTCGCCTCAAAAAAAAAGGGGGCGGGATAGGAGCAGCGGGGGTATTTCCCCACTTGCTGAAGCTGACTGTTGCTGATGTATGGTCTGTGCAATAGCACAAGGCTTGCTGAAAGGTCAGGAGGAATTATGAGCACACAGTTCTGGTGTACCGTAAGAAAAAGTACATTCATTTCCAGTGGGTGAATTTGATGCTCTTCGTGTCAGTTACGCATGGAAGTGATAGAAGGGAAAATACCTGTTTTGTGCATGCATCTGTGAGTGTTTGGATGGTTTTGCTTCTTTTCAAGGCTAGTGGCCAGAGCAGATGGTTGGAAACCAGGAACTTAAGTGCTACTCAACTGGTATACCAGGTTCATAATGATGTATTTTGAGGTCTGCCATATTGGGATTTGTAGTAGTTGCTACTTACTTAGCAGCTCTCATCAGATGATCTTGGTTCTTTACCAAGTATTAATTTTGCCTTGCTACTGCTTTCATGAAGTAGATAAATACCATCCTTAAAAGCAGAGTTGGTCTGATATTTAGCACTTTAAAAAAATCCGTTTTAAGTGTTTAGAGTCTGTGTCTGAATAGCTTTCTATTTTTCAGAATTTATGTCTTCTTCCTTTAAATACCTTTCTCAGGAGTAGAGTCTAAACAGTTACATTTTGTGTATTGAGTTTAGGGACTATAAGCTTCCCCCCTTGTCCTACACAGTTTGCTGAATAAATTTTGCCAAATAATCTCTGATTATTATATGCTGAGCTTAGGTTTAGGAGCAGAAAGAGTTTAGATAGTATACTTTCTATTCTATGCTATGTTATTAGCCATTTGACTCACGTTTTCTGTGAGGTTTTAATTCTACCTCAAGTCAAGTATTTAACTTGACTAAACCAAACTATGACCGAACAATGCCTTTGAAGAACTGCGTGGTTCCAAGCACGGGTATGTAATTTGTTGGGTGTGATCTGGGGGTTATGGTGAGTTTTACTGTACCTGTGAAAGCTTTGATCATTACGAGTCCTTGAAAATAAACCATTGGCTTGTGCTGCCTTGTGTCTGACGGAGGTTTAGCAGAAGGCCTGTTCTGCACTGGGCATACACTGCTGTCTCCAAGCTGGGGCTGTGCTCAGCATAGAGTGGCAGCAGCACTTCTCTTGTGTGGGAGGGAGCGGGAGTAGGCTGGAAGGTGCAAAGAGGCAGAGTTCTTCCATTGCTTACAACAGCAGTCGCCATGTCTTCTGTATTTAGGAGGTGGGCATGGTTCCCACTTTATAGGTAATAGAGAGGGTTTGTTTTCAGCAGCTAAAACATTGCACAATGACTTGTGGATTGGAGCTGAGGATTGAATTCAGTCTTCCAGTAATTCCTTTAAGTGCTTAACCTAAATATGTTGTAGTTATTTTAAGTACCTTTTTATAACAGTAGTAAAGATTCAGGCCAGTGCTTTGAGCTGATACTATCTCTTACAACTGCTGTTTAAATCAGAAAAAGGATGAATATTTTAATTTTTTCACCACTTAGTGTTGTTTTTAATTCTTTCTCCTTCAAACCTGAAAAAATGTTTTCAGTAGGAGTTCAGTATTCCTAAAATTTCAATGTATAACACAACTTCATTTGAGTTCTTCCCAAACTGAACTTAAAAACCACTGCAGGTACTGAGTAGCATCCAGAGAAGTACTGCTTGTGCTGCAGTATTTAGTATTGCCAGCATTTCTGTTACTACCCCTCTCCACCCTTTTTTTTACTCCATCAAGGGGTTAGAACCAGATCATAAACTCTCTTCAAATTTTTTGTTGTTGGAATAGGGTAATCTTTTATACAGGAATGGTAGAATTTCAGCAGAGTTTGATGCTCACCATTTTTGGTGTCCTTGTCTCATTCATGCTGTGGTCCTCTCAAATGTTGTAATCTTACTTGCATTCTTGAAATACTGATAACATGGACTGAAACACAGTTTCTTCATGAAAGGAAGGTGAAATGATATGCTAGAAATTGTGTTATTATCAAAGTAGCATATTTATCAAGAGCTAGTAAAACCATGTTACGAATGTCATCTTGCTTTTTTAGTATCAGAGAATAGCTCTGCCAGTTGAGACCAGAGGTCTGCCTCATCCAGCGTCCTATTTCACAGTGACCGTGGTGGAGGCTATCCAGAAACAGAGCAAGTCCCTTAGCCTCCACAACTCTGCAGCTCAGAATTACCTCGGAAAAAGTGATAGGTAACACTTAATGAATTTTTCTTGCATGAATTCATCTAGTCTTTTCTCGGTCTGTGTAAACTCTTGGCTTCCATTGGGACCATGGCAATGAGTTCTGCAGCTTAAGTACACATTGTATGAAGAACTGCTTCCTTTTATTTGTTTTATTTTGAACCTACCACCTGCTAGTTTTGTTTGATGTTCTCTAGTTTCCTTGTTAAAAGAAAGGGAACAATGGTTCACTACTTACCTGCTCCATGCTGCTCCTGATTTCGTAGACTCTCTTATTCTCTCCCTGGTTGTCCCTTCTTGAGGCTGGAGATTTTGAAGGGTATTCAAATACCTGTCACCCCTCTTTGGTCCTTCAGTAATTTTACTCTTGAAGTGGAGGTGGGCAGAGCAAACAGTGGCACTGCAGCAAGATATGGGTATCGCATAGACTTGTGCGTCTCATTTCTGTGGGTTTTTTTTTCTTTTTTTCTTAAATATTCTTAGCATTTTGTTTACTCTTCTAACAAATCTTGTCTTTGTAGATCTGTTTATTCTAGCTCCCAAATCTCTTTCTTGACAATGAGGTAATCGGGTCAGAGCTCAGTAAAATGTATGTAAAGCAGTCGGATTGTATTTTCTCAACGTGCATTGCCTTCTGTTTACCTACACTGAATCTCATCTCCATTTTATTACACCTTCACTGGGTATGATGAAGGTCTGCTGCTTCCTGCATAGCTGATTTTCATTTTTAGCAAAATGAACTTGTTAATATTACCAGCAAACTTACTTCAAGGCTCACCACTTTTTCTAGATCTTTTATGTGCATGCTAACCAACACAGGTCTGGGAAAGAGTCACATCATGTTTCCTAACATTTTTTTCCTGTTTCGAACCAATTACTTGTCCGTGTGAAGACCTTCCCTCTTCTGCTGTTGTAGCTTAGTTTCTTCAGGGACCGTTGGTGGAGAACCTTTGTTCAGCAGGTGGCATGTGTTTTGGTTATCCAAGTTAGCTCAGACTTTGACCACCTACCAATTGCTTCAAAGAATTCTCATATATTAGTAAGACGGGACTTTTCGATGGGAAAGCATCAATGTCACTTTTGTCGTCTGTACTTAGCTGTGTGCCAATGAACATTATTTGTTTTATCATCTAGTTATTTTTCCTGCTGAGACATTGGACTTGCTGGTCTGTAGTTCTTGACAGTCTAAAGGTGTGACTGCCTTTCAAAACTGATGCACCATTGACATGAAAGCAGTGTTTGACACCTAGATATTATGTGGTATAGTGGATAGATAGGCTATTTTATCCTTCAGCTTCTCAGAACTCTTGGGTGAATACCATCTTGCTTCGGTAACTTGCTACTGTTTGCTTTGGTTTGACCAAAACTACCTCTGAGGCTTTATGTGACAAAAAAGATGAAAGCCTCCCTTAGTTTCTCCAATGACAGTAAATGCAAAAAACTTTAATTTTTGTTTATTTTCTTGGAGTATTTCTTTCATATCTTAGTTATATGTTGGCTCAGTGGATTCTCTAGCAGGCTTCATGTACCTGGCATTTGTGAAAGGACCTTTTATTACTTTGCCCCTTTATGAACATACCCTTTGTTTGCAGCTTTACTTGCTAGTTATTTTTTTCTGGTTTATTCCCCTCTTGATGAAAACTGTTCTTACTGATAGTCTCCCCAGCTTGTGGTTTTACTGTGATGATTTTTTTTTTCTTCTCACGTCTCTGCCTTTTCAGGATAGTATTTTTTTGTCCATTGTCTGCAAACCTTTTGTCCAACTGTCTCATTTTGTTTCTCTTACCGAGCTTCCTCATTTCCATGCATTTTTCTCTGTGAAAGTAAGCACTCCAATAGTGCATTTTTTTTTGTTGTTGCTTTTTTAGGAATGCTAAGCTTAAACATATTTAGTGGATTTCATTAGCAGTAGCCATGAGTCATGGTAAGTCAAGTCAAGTACGATGTGGACAAATCTGAATGTAATATAATTTGTTGGATGTTGAAATAGTCCATAATCTAGTTAAAATGCAGTAGTGTTGCCCTGTGTGCTTCACCATAACTTCGGAGAAGTTGTTTGATAGATATGGTTTATATGTTTTTATAGCCTTTTTTCTTCTTGCCGGCAAACCAGTCACCTTACCAAGTTGTACAAGTGTCATGGAAATTTATTTTGAATGCCACTGATTTATTTAAGAGCGAGACAAAGGATGTGACTGTGTCCTTCAGTTATAATTCCCCATCAATTGTAAATTGATGCATTTGTTCAAATATGCAGTATAAAACAGTATTACAATCAAGCTGTAGTTATCATGGGAACCATAACTTTTACTTTTCTTTTTCTTGGCTTCCTATGTGAAAAATTGTACTGTAGTATATTATTTAATTGTTTAGTACTGAGGTCTCTCTGTTTTATCATTGTATGTGACATGCTACAGTACCACTCTGTATAAAAACCTTTGGTGCTTGAAGCAGTGGTGGAACAGTAAGAGTTTATTCATGTCTTCATGTATAGTTACGCGAGTACCATATTTAGAAGAACATTTGCACAAACAATAACCACTTCGTACTGGGGTTTTTTTTTTTTTTAGAATGTTGCTTTGCTTAGCTGAGAAGTACTTGGAAAGTAGTAAGTCTGTAAATCTGAAGTCATAGGCATCGACTGGTACTTCTATTTTTCATTTGATAATTTCTGTTAGAGAAGAGGCTATCCTGAAAGTTACTTAGACTTTCAAAGTAGTGTGTAATATGCACTCATGCAGTGTTTCAGCATAAGCAACTGAATTTGGGGGAGTTTTACACTTCAGTAATGGAAAAAAGGTTTGCTGTATAAAGATTGTGAAATATGTGAGACCCTATGGTCATGAAAGTAGGCAAACTGATTTTATAAAGAAGCAGCAGTTGTGTTTTCAAAATGGATGCTCTGAAAGGTGGCAAGTATGGGTTCTTAACACTTAGAAATAAACAGAATTTTAAGAGAGATCTTAAATTCTTTTGGTTTTTTCCTACCAGGAATGCAGGTGTCATGAAAGGCTGGTGCCCATTCCAGTTGTTGAGGAGTCACAGTTGGGCTTTGATAAGTTAATTTTTAAACTTTCTCATGCAACCTACTTCAGCTTCTAGATAGCATGCCATGTGTACAAGATAAGCTCATCAGTTGTTTTGTTTTCTTATTAAAATGAGTTAAATTGCAGTCAATGTGCTTACAGGTAAATTTGTTGAGGGTAACAGGGAAGGAAATGATGTAGAAGTGTAGGGTTTTGGTTTAAGAAAGAACTTAAAGGAATTTTAGAATGGTGTTGTTTCTTAGTTCAAATAATACTAGCAAAGCACCTAGAAGAAAGTGGAGGCATGGTTTGCTGTCTGCAAAGTAAAGGTTGGTAACAAAATTTGAAGTAACAAGGGTTTAAACTAATCCAGCCTAGACACAATCAAAAGCAGCATGTTGTGAGACAGTAAATTCTCTTAGGTGGCATTTAATGAGGGGTGCTCGTGCCATTTTTTGTTTCTCTTCCTGAACTAATGCATTTTGAACTTCTTCTCCTAAGTAACTTTCATGAAGAATAGAGGGGAAATCTGGAATTTGTTTAAGAGCTGCATAGTTGTTGTGCATTAGTACAACGTATCTCTGCTATGGAAGATCACAAGCTATCAGTCATTTAGTGTCCAGGTTTAAATGGAATAGGGGCTTTTACAGGCTGATTTATTAGAATACATTGCTTATAGGCTTGGTTAAAAGTGTCACGAGCAAAGTTGATATGAAAAAATGGCATGAAGACAGTTGGAGATTTCATCATGGTCTATGAATAGCTGATAAACAAAATGAGGTGCTGTAATGCTGTCGTTTCCTCCCTTAACCTCCTTGTCCCCCATCCCTCCACGCACATGGGATTCTCAGAGTGGCATTGGGAGGGGGAAGGAGGTCTTAATCTAGTAGCATCAACAAAGCTATGGATTAAAGGTATCTGCTCCTGTTTCTGTGATCCTTGTCAAAGGCATATATCACTTTTGTTCTCCCCATCCCCCAGCAATAAGGCAATATCTTTTGGGGCTGGCAACAGGCTTTTAAAAGGCTGTGCTCCATCAAGTACATTCTTAAGGAAGACCTCTAAGTAGCTGGGTACTGCACCACAAATGACAATTACTCATTAAATTGTAGCTTTGAATTGCTGAAAATTGAGACAACTCTATATTAGGTTTCTTTATTTTAAATTATGTTGGAAGCTCAGTGTTTTACGTCTGAAATACGCAAAAGGTATCAACCTAAAAAGCAGGACAGCCTTTCTGCAGGCCAAACAAGTCTTTCAGATAAGTTTGGTGTTGATGATTTAATGATCTTCTTAGGATTATCTTATTTTTAATTGAAAAGACATTTGTGTTGATGAGTGGTATGAAATGAAATCATGTGCTTTGGGTTCCACGTCCCTGTTTTAGAGGATTTATGGAGCAGTTATGCATTGGCAGAATACAGTCCCAACGTGGAGTTTGTTGTAGAATAAAATCAAAACTGACTCTTTGACAGTAAGTTGTCAGTTTTCCTTGCTTTTTCAAAGGCTTAGATACATATTTGTTCCTTCTGGTCTACCCTGAAGTTTAACAGGGCGGTAGGGCTCATCCTGAGTTAACTACAACAAGAAGCTCTTGGAAATTTTATGTGGAAAGTACTTAAAAATGTTCATAAAGATGGACTATCATACTGCGGTTCTGATGCCTCCTTTTCCCCCTATATGATTATTGATCTGAATCAGACAGATGTATGTGATTAGAGCGTGAGTTGATTTACATTTGCCCATCACTCAGCCTTATTTTCTTATTAATGAGGTAGATAAGTGGAAGGAAATAAATTATTTGTTTCTGTTTAAGCACGGTTTTCGCATGCTTTTTCTTTCCTCTCTTCCCCTTTTACCCTTCTATGTCTACAAAAGAAATAGTCAAACTACCAGTTAGGTGTTCTTAGCTGGAGGACTGGAAGAATAACCCAGGCATTTAATGTATCAGGTATAAAAGGAAGATGCTTATCTGAATATTCAGGTAGATACTACTGTAATACAAAGAAGGTGTAAATTTGGAGTAACTTCTGAAAAGCATGCAACTGCAAGGAAAAAAGGGCAACAAACCAGTATGGCTAATTCTTGGGGGTTTTTGAGTGGGCAAGCAAGTTGGGGCCTTAAGGTAAGGGGTCTAGATAGTTTCAGAATATGGGGATGCAATTTAAGACAGTAGTCTTTGTCACCTGGCTTGGAAGGAAAAATACAACTTCTGTGTTTAAATGGATGCATGTTTAGAATTGGTAACACTGTTGACACCAATGTTACAAACACCTTGCATTTTTATAGACTGAAGTTCCATCCATCATCTCTGGCTTGTCCCCTAAATCGAGAGATCTGGATTCTGTTAGCGTATTCTGTCTTGTGGTAAGCCTGATAGTATCTAGCTATTCTTCTGGTCATGGACCATCATTTACCCAAAGTGATTACAAAGCTGTTGTGCATTAACTAATGGAATCCATAATATGTTTAAATATGTGCAGAACTGGCATTTTCTGGGTTAACAACTCCAAACTTTATATTGGGTTTCCTCATGTCTTGTAATTTTTCTTTAAAGTCTTTGTGAAAATAGTAACTTGGATCTTCTGTGTAAGTAACAGCATCCATAAAAGTGATTCTGTGAAGGAAATATCATTGGGGTTGGTTTTTTGTTGTTTTTTTTTTGGAGATGAACAAAACTTAAAGTCATATCTGTTGTGCATCTTAGTCCAAGTCAAGGTTTCTATAACATGAAATGACATTCACTGGAATTAAAACTGATTTCATACTGAGGCTTCTGTTTTAAGATATAGGTATTTTCAACAGTGGAAGGTTAAAAATGATATCTTGAAATATGTTCCTGTTATCTTGAAATATGTCTTGAGTCAGCAGCTAAGTCAAGTTCTGGTTTTGAAACCTGATAGATCCCAACCTCTGGTATTCCTTCAAATAAAACTGTCTTTTGCTCAGAGATTGAACATTTGGAGTTAGTCATAGATGTGAGCTTTGTGAAGTTGTGAAAATGAGGCTCGGGTTACAGAGCCAGAACTCGCTCTTTTAGAAGTTTAATTTCTTTGTTCAAGAGATTTGGCATAGTCAAGGGTAGAAACCTGTTCTCCAGAATGGCATTCACTTTCCCTATATCCATGTATATATTTCATTTTTTCTTGGCTAGCTAACTGACCGCAGCGAAGTGATTATGTGAGGTAAAGCAGAAAAATTACAAAAGAAAAATTGTCCTCTTGCACTAATTTTTGTATATTAATTACTGGTTATTATTCATTTATGATCCTGAAAATCCACATTTCCTACTAGAGAACTAATAACTCTTTAGTGGATAAAATCTCTCTAGTTTGTAATAAATACAGCCTATGGTGTAGATATTTGCAGTAAGCTTTAGAATCAGATTTTTGTCAATCTATAAATTTTCATTTTGTTCTTACACTATTTGTTGAGTATAATTGTGATTCAGTTGATGATCACTGCGCAATTGCCTTGATAGACTGAGTAGATCCACTATATGTAACTTTAAGTAAAAGATCATCAATATAATGATGTTGAATGATAAAGCCACTGATAATTTATTTTCCTTCAGCAATAGTATTGCAATTCTGTGATATCACAGTTGGTATCCCTTTAAAGACACTTCTAAATTGTTGGAGAAGCATCCTGTGTGATAGCTCTTGTATTCAATGAGTTCTTAGATGTTTCTGAAAGATTTATAGTGAAGTCCAAAGCATTTCAAGGCCAAGTATAGCAGTCTTGTCAGATACAGCTTTACAGCCTAGTGACTTATAATGAGAGTAGAATGTAATTAGAAATTGTCCGTGTCTTTACTGAGTACTGATGAAAACTATGGCTCAAAGGTTAATTCAAATAATAATTAATATTGGTTTCTGTCAGAACAGGGTGGTAATGAAATCTTTGTCGTACAATGACTCTGATTTTAAGAAGTGGGTGCATAAGAAAGAGAGGCTACAGTTTACCTTTTCTGATTATATTCAGTTATTTTACAATCAGCATGATAGCTTGATAAAACATAATTTGAGGGCAATTTAAACATACTCAGAAATATTATAACCTACAGTGAAAATCATCTAACATGTTGCATCTGTTTAAGGAGATCAATTCATAGCTAGATTGCTAAAGTAGATGGATTTACTACAAATGATCCTTAAGGACTGCGTAAGATTTTTTTTTTTTTGTTAATAACTGAGCAATACCATGTGTTTGTGGAAAGTATTCTTAATAAGATTTGCTAGCATGAGAAATGTGGGATGTTACATTGATGTTTGTTTAAATTGGACTAGTTTCAACGAAAGCGATAGACCAGGTTTTGCTGGCAACCAAAACAAATTCTGTTCAGTTTCTTTTCCTGAGTTGAAATTTTCTATTGGAAAAAAATAAATGCTGTCAGCTTTTGCTTAAGCTAAAACCATAATTTTTCAGTTGCAAGTAGTCAGTGAGTTACTAGACCTATTTTGAGAGGCATTTCATGAATACTTTGCTGTCTTCTGATTTTTCTATATCTGCTCTGATTCTGTTCTTGCCTACCAAAAAGCTTCTCCAGAAAGTTACAGCTTGGTTTTATAGGTCCAAATAGTTCTGCATAACATGCCTTTCTCAAACCTTTCCTTTCTATTCAATCTGCTTGTCTTAAATGTTACTGGACTGCCTCCCACAATTTTAAACTTGCTGTAATTTTAAGGCTGTTTCCTCTATTGCCAAAAAGGAAACTTAAATGCCTCTAAATCAGATCTGACAAAGATCAGGTATTTTCATTCTTACGCTTGTGAAAGTGATCACAAGACTGATTTTTTCCACTCGTCTGGATAATGCTTTCCATACAAACTGCTTCAATTCTTGGGAAGCAAAAAGAGTCCGCAGTCAACATCAGACCTCTCGGGAGTGGGGGCACCCAACGGGAAATGAGTTACAGGGGGAAGTTAAGAAAGGGGGTGTGCATGTGTGTGTGTTTGAGGGGTGTTTTAAAAACTGTTGAGATGAGAGATGAAACATTATGTTGATTTCTCAGAGCTATTTCTACAGTTCTTGCTTCTTTCTTCATACATTTTTTGAAAAGCCTGGATGAGGGAGTCTGTACTATACTGAAATTGTCACTAGATGAGGTAGGGGGAAAAAAAAAAAAGGCAGCCCAAATTTTAATGGTAACACTGGAGAAAAGCTCACTGTGCAAGTTAGATACTTAAATTTTCTCTCCCTTATTGTAAGCAAAGAAATACTGGCTTGGGAACTGAGCTGCACTTCAGAGTCTTACGGAGACATCTGAAGCTACAGGGTTTGAAAACTAGTGAACAAACTTGATCAGGAAATAGAAACTTTTTATATAAAATGAAATCTGCATACAAATTTTCAAAACCTAACAAAAGAAAAATCCAAAGGATGGCTGAAAACTTGCTCAGTGAATTAAAGTTGCATGTTTATGCTTAATGATTTAGTTCTTTAAGAGAATCCATTGTCTGCAGAGTTGGTCCAGCATCTGTAGAAGGTCTGCTGTAGGGGTAGTGGAAAAAAAGTCTTTCTAAATCTGAAATACTGTGAGATTTACCAAAATGTAAACTCCTAGTACAAAAATGCTCCACTTGTAGGAAGACCTAAATGCGTTAGAATTTGTGCTGGTACTCAAAGGTGTCAGAGTACAAATGTGAATGGATAGAAATTTAGAGGGAGGTGCTTTGTTGAACATCCTAAAACCATTTTTTGTTTCTGTATATTCCTCCAAACAGCAATTTGAACCACCCATTAGGCCGTTCTCCCAGTCTCTTTCCATGACAGATCTACGTATTGATACGGAGCTATCAATTAAGACTACCCTTATTTAACTAGAGACGTATGCACTGGTGTAAATATGCCATCTCCAAATAGCAATGAGACTACATGGCGTGGGGGGGGGGGAAGGGAAAAGGAGAATGGTCATTTCAGTTCATCTTTTTTAATAGCGTAAGGGGCAAAGTTGCTCAAGTTAGGTCTGCTTGAAACTTGCTGTAGGCTGTCCTGTAGGTTGCTTTCTCCAACCACTTGCAATTCTTTGGGAAGGGAATCTTCCAGAGGATTGTATCTGTGCTGTGGAATAAACAGTTGTCGTGTGAAACTGATGTGAGCCTTAGTTTTACTCAGCCTCCACTAAAATACACTTTTACGGTAGTTTGTGCAGGATCAGCACAGAGGAGTACAAAGAGGGAGCTTTTCAGTACAAAGGCTGCCTGTTTGGCCTGCCCAAACCACCGTGAATGTGTTTAAAGGGGACTTTTATTACCATGGAAACTCTCAGACAGGAAGGAATTTGTCCTGCCATATCTAGAAAATAGTCTGTAATGGTCAGCTCTTGGAACAAAAGTGTTTCAAATAGTGGGATATATTTAAAAATTCTTGTGGTGAATATGTTTTTAAAAAAAGAATATGTAAAACCCAATCTTATGCTAATGGACTTTTAGTATGGGGATTTAGGGAAGACTGCAGACAAGTCCAATGTGAGCAGGAGAAGTGTTACGAGAAATCTAAGAAAGTTTTACCTCTCTGTGTCCAGAAGGCTTCCTAGGTGTTGAATGGATGTAGATGAAATATTCTCCCTTTAACCGGTGTGTTTATCCATCACAGCCATTCATTGAGGGACTGTGTGTGTGCTTGGCTTGAACTGCTGGAGGCAGTCCTCTGAGCACCATGGATTAATTGCTTTTGGAATGTCTTAACTAAAACCTGTTCTTTGACTCTCTTGACAAATATCCTTAGTATTCAGAAATGGCCTTTATTTTCCTAAATCACACTGAGGTACAATATTTCTTGTCTAAAAGAAATTCTAGCACCAGACCCCAGAATATTTGCACATCCTTCACTGGAGTTGCACATTGGTATGAAATAACTCCAAGTCAGCAATCTTCCCTTCCAGCCGGCAGGAGCAGCTAGCAGTAACTGTAAGATTTTCTTTGTGTAGTGTTTGGTGTTGATTTGATTGCGTGTTTGATCAGTTAGATGCAAAGTATTTTTTCACATATTTGATCAAATTAAGCTCTTTTTTTTAATTTATTTTTATTTATTTTATTTTTCCTCTGGAGGTCATACCAGCAGACACTGGTTTCTCATGTTCTTGCTATACAGCAAATGCCTGGCTTGGTTTAGTGCTGTGCTTTTCAGGTTAAGTTGTTGAACCACCTGGCTGTGGCCTGAAGGCAGTTTGAATGAGTGGTATAGTAATAAGCTGATCCAATGGTTTGTGCTGCCTGAAATCAGCCATACCACTCTTGCTTCTTCCCTTGTGCTGTTATTGCTGTTCAACTGCCCCTGTGTTGATTATCTTCTGATGGCAACTAATGGTTAGATCAGCTTACCTTTGCTGTCAGACTGCACCTGAATAATTTCTTGAGATGTTTGGGGTAAGCAGGAGAATAAAAGCATCTTGTTTGTGGCTAGGAACAGGAATAACTAAGGAGGAAAAATTGTCATGAAAACTTTCCGCTGTCCTGTCAATTTTGCACTTGCTCACAGCTGCTGAAAATCAATGTTCAATGTGGCAGGCCAGGTAAAGAACAGTAATATATATATATATAAAATGAAGTATTTCTGTATGCCTTTTACAAGCATTGAATGACCTTGTTTGCATTATCTGGGTTAACACTGTAATCTGCTGCTCTCACATGAGGACTTCCGTCTTACACGTTGATCAGTTTAGTTTCTTGTCTCCTGACTTGAGGAGCCAAAAGGATTGCAGAAGGTAGTTCCAACCAGGATTAAAAGAAACAAACAAACAAGAAAAAAACCCCACCCCGCTCTTCTTGTTTATAAAACTATCTCTGCTTAATCGCTCTGTTTCCCTCCTAGGGCTTGGTCCATTTCCCTCATCTGGGAACTGGGGTTAGGCTGCCATCCAAGCTGTGCCAGGGGATGGGCATCTTAATCATGGGCACTCATTTGTCTTTCCAGAAGTGTGGAAACCCCTGTTAGATGTATTTCCCTAATAGTTAACTAAGTTGAGAAAAGAAATACCGGTGACATCATGTATGACTTAATGTGGTTATTAACTGCGCAGGTGTTGTAAAGCTGTGAATCTGAACCGTAGTGGAATAATTGTACCATATGGCAGGGTGTTTTTCTTCAATTTTATTTTTCCTCATGTACCATGTTTGGTTTTTCCTCTTAAAAAAATGTGTTTCTGTGCCGCTTCGGTTCTGTAATACCTCTTATTTAAAAAAAAGAAGGAAAAAAGAAAAAGCATCCCTCAGACCTTGATTGGTTTTGATCTTCATTCATCCACTGTTCCCTTGCTCATTTCTCCAGTATGCATGTATAGTTTTGTCTCCTTCCTCACCGTTCCAGTTCTAGGCTTTCTCGAGCTGGCAGTTCTTCATCTGCTGTGCTTTTCATGAGTAAGGCAAATGCCCGGCTTGCTCTTTTCCGCTACCTCCCGCTCCTCTGAGGAGCTCGCACCCAGTGCTTGCAGGCTGAGTGTTGTTCTCCTGATGGGAAGTCTGGGAAGCACTAAATCATCTGGCCACGTACCGCTTCCTTCAACTTTCTCCCCAGCAGATCTGTGGGCTGAGTTTGCCGTACCGCGTGATGGCTGCACACAGCTTGAAAGCTCGGGAGCGGGGATGGGCTTTCTGCCCCCACCCCACCCCCTCGCCCTGCGCCCGCACAGACATTTCCCTGCTCTCCAGCTGCTCTGGTTTCCATCTGTTACAGGGCCTTCTGGTGTGACTGTTTCCTCATCTGCTGATCCGAGTAAAATGTTGAAGGACCAGACACTGTGCTGACCCGGGGAATTAGGGGGTTGTGGTTTTGGAGAAAATGGCTTGCATGCTTATTTTCCTTTCCTCTCAGAAACTTGGCATGCAACACATGCACATCTAATATCTTGAAAAACTTTCTTAGGTGTGTTTTCATTTCTTTGTAGCAAACGTGTTTACTCATCTGAGTTGTGCATGTGATGTTGTAGGCCTATCCTACATGGCAGCTGCCCCCTGCCCTGGGAGGAGCGCTGTGCTTCGGTCTGTGGTGGGCTCAGAAACGCACAGCCATGCTAAATGTTCAGCTGCAGCAGACAGTGGGAGAAATTGTTGAAGCCTTAGTTGTGAAGACAAAAATACGTGACTAGTAAGAAGTAGCAGGGAGCCAAGGGAGGCGTTAAGAAACCTTGGAGTGGCCATCACTCTCTTGGCCCAGGAGCTGGGGAACTTTACCCTGCGAGGTGTCTTCTCTTTTGGCAGGCAGATGCCTGCTGCCCATCTTCAGACTGCTATTTTAGGCTGCTCTTGTCTTTAGCACTTCTTTCATCCTGCAGTCACTTAGATTATCCCTTTCACAGATTGCTGGGCTGTTGCTCTTTCTTGAGTGATACTGGTAAGTTACCGACAGCAGCAGAGACGGTGGCAATGCAGGCGTGCAACCGAGGAGTATTTCTGTAAAGCAAAATAGGTGAATAACAAAACGCCCATTTTACACGTGAAGAATTGTAACCAATTCTGACTTGCCAGTACAGAGAAGCCCTGCAAAACTTCATTGATTGTCCCTGCTGAAGTATATAAAATTGTCAGAGTGCAGTCCCTTGCTAGTCAAGTTGTCCTAGGGAGTGAGTGGCTTCCCTTTTTCTGACTGTTGTGTCTCTTCCTTTTGGAAGTATTCGTTCTTAGCTTTTAAAATCTGTTTAGACACTGTCAAATTGGTTTTGGATTTCAAAATTATATGTGTAAATGAGAAACGTATCTAGCACCCACTTTTGTAATTGAACAAAGCTTTTATTTCCAGAACCTGACTACCACTCAGTGTGTGGGAGAAGTACGCTCTGACAACTTGGGCTGTTTTTTGAGGACTTCTGTGATCTCACTGAAGGGTTTTAATATTAATTCATCACTAGTGTTATGGTTGTATTTTGATGATAGTCACTTAGGAGATGGGTGTTAGGCAACCAGTTGAAAATTAATGTAAAGTGATTTTTTTTTTAAGTCGTTCATGCATTCAACTTGAAATCCCACAGCACATTAAAAGTGCTAATGCTCATTCTCCTGAAAGCAAGGTTTCTACGTTTTTCTCAAATTAGCCCCCCTCTGCCCCCAGATGCCACCTAATACGGTATGTGTAACTTAACCACTGATTTCTAACCACTGATCATGCATTTATTAGCTTGATGTTGGCAGAAATTGATAGCGGAGAAATAAAATATTATAGAGTTGCTGATAGGAGCAATTGTTTGCCTTTTGGGAGGATAGATGTATTGCATTATCAGGTATGTAATACACTTCTGGGTGGTTTTCTATCCAAGTGCATGACTGTCAGTGCAGCTGCCACACATTGTTCTGCGCAGAGTGAGAAGAGAAGCTCCATGCCCATGAGATGTGTTGCCTTCTTGAAAAACATGGAGTGAACGAAACGGTGACCGAGAAGGAGAGGACTCGGTGAAACAGGAATGTTTTTATTGATGGATAATAGTTGTGCGACTCAGCGTTTCAGTCGTGTGCTCAGCTGTGAGCAACTACCATGTTGTTAATAGTTGAGCAGTTTAGCTGAGCAACAAGAATGGCTGTGGAGATGTCAGGTAAGAGGCTCTGCAGTGTTTTGGAAAGAAGATTCCCCACCTCATCTTCTGCACTTGGAGCATTCCTAGGGAAGATACAAAATCAGGATCAAGGGGAATCCAGCTTGTAATTTCTAAAGTTTGGGAACAACAAACAGTGGAGTGAGTGTCTACTGATGGTTTAAGGAGTTATTTGGTATGCTAGTCTGTCTAGCTACAAGGCTCTTAGATTAAGTAGCTACTGTATGGTGCAGCAGGAATGGGAGATTAATTTAAATGGATGAATTAGTAGTTATCTGGGTTTGAATTCAGTCAAAGCTCCAGATGCCTAGGTCAAAAAGAAGTAGGGGAAACTGGCTGGACAGTCTCTTGGCTCCAGTGAAATGTGAAGTTTGTGGTAAACACTGAAATCTTCAGTCTAGTTCTCAAAACTGTAAAAATATTTCAGAGTGTGTTCTGTAGCCCCGTTTCATTTGTATCAGTTATCATAAAAGGTGGTATGTCTTTTGTGAAATAATAGATGGACACTGCTTTTCTAACAAAGTAGAAATGATTGGACTATGTTGCCATCCTAGGTTTGAAATAGAGGCGCTACATAGATTTCTATCTTGTAGATGTTCGTGCATCACTGCTTTGTTGATGTATACTTCCTCCTTGCTTCTCAAATGAGACTGTCTTTAAACTTGTTTTAGTTGGCTTCAGCTCAGGAAAAAAAGGCTATCACAGTACTGCTCTGGACCTTACCTGTAAATTCACTCCAGCTTTAATGCTGTTACTTCATTCCAGTTTTTAGAAGGTGTGAGAGGAAGCCCAGTTTTGTCCTTGTGAAGAAGACACAGGGAACAGGTATAAGACATGAAAAATTAACTGTTTATCCTCAGGTATAGTAGTATGTCATGGTCATATCAATGATCTCATATTCCCAGACTATCAACAAGGGCTATTTGCAGATCAGGCTGATAGCATGGAGCTCACTCCTGGTTTAAATGAACTAAATTGAATTACATGTTTATTGTAGACAGAAAAAGTGATTTAGCCTGTTTCTTAGAAGAACATCTTGATGTTGTGAAAAAATTTAATAGTCCCTCCTGTTTGTGATGCTGCTTACAATCTTGAGATCCCTAAAGAATAGGGGAGTTTTGCCTTTTAAGCAGACAGATGTTGAAGTAGTTTTGTTGGGTTTTCTTGATTGGTTTGGGGGGGATGGTGGTGTTCTTTTGGGTTTTTTTTACATAATGCTTCAATTACTATTTAATAAAACAATTATAGAGAGAGAGAAATTCTTGTTTCATAGCATGTTCCATCCCGTCTGAAGAAAATTCATTTTCTATGGAGGTGTCAGGAAGAGTTACTAGAGTATGTACACCATTTAGCATTTAATGTTGCTAACACCTAACTGCTGCTTCTATAAATGCAGATGCCTAAAAGCGTAGTATTGAATAATCAGAAAAATAAGTCTGATGCCATTTATGGCTTTGGATAATTACAGATATTCTCTTTTTTGATAAGAGACTGTCAATATTGTCAAGTCTCAGGCTTAGAATTTGTTCAATAAAACCTTCTCTTAGCCTGCCCCTAGAAAGTTACTTTATAAGTAGCCACAAATCAAACACAAATGCAGTCTTCCCCAGAGGAAAAAAAGACAAAAAAAAAAACCAACTTAATTTTAAATAAAGACTTACGGTTTTTGGTAGTAATGTTTTTTGAATACGTTGAGAGTGCAGCCTGTGCTGTAACCCAAGCTTGCCATGAGAGGCATGGCTGACTAGTGAGGGGTGCGTTTGAAAGGGAAGGTGGCAGCTGGCTTACCTGGATGCTCAGAAGCAGGCTGGGACTCGTGACAATCCTGATGAACAAATCTGGTTGACAGCTGTTGCTATTGCTACTGCCTTGCAGACATCTCTTGGTTAAGCTGGTCCCAGTATCTCTCTTGCTTCTTTATTCTCTTTTTTGTTTTTGAGTAATTTGCAGAGCTGTGCAGAATGTATTGGGTGCTATGGCGATACGAAAGGTGCGCTTGGTGTTAAGTCCTTCTGTTAGCATCCATGAAACTGAGAAGTGAAGACCTGGGTTTTAGGGAAATAAAAACAAAAGAGCCCCCTTAACAGTTTTACAAAGGCCAAGTGGTAGAAAAATCAGTCTATCGAGTTAAGTCTTCATGTATTTTAGAGTGGTAAGACACTCAAGTTCCTCAAATAAATTTTTTTTCCTCAACAACTCCTTCTTGTCCAAGCTTGGCACACTGGTATACAGTGTCCAAGGGGACCTGATTCTGATGACTGGCTGCTAAATGAGGTGAGATGTTTCATTGCTTGCTTTGCTTTGAAGGTGCAGTCTCCGTTGAGGACATAACATATACTTTTTTGAGGTGGTCTTTTCTCTTGCTTTTATTTCAGAACTGGGTTCAGAGATTACCATTGTCTGAAAACACAGAGGTACATGGATTTCAGGTGCTGAGAAGGGTAGGGAAAGGAAGAATCACGATCTTACCTGTTTTAGATTTTTGGATGATGCCTTGTGATTGGTTACAGTAATTTAAAAGGTGCTGTAAAACGTTGGTCAGGAAAGCTCATTGTGGAGGTTTAATTAGTGGCAACAGGCAGTTCATCATACCTTTCAAGTACTTCTAAGTACTTTTACTTTCCTAACTAGTTTTATATAGTATATATAACTTGGGGGGGATTGGAACGGATGGACAAGGAGGTAGATTTTATTGCTTCATTAATGAAGAAGTTACCCTAGTCTCAGCTGTAGGTGCAAATGATATTTGCTTATACAACTTAAGCCTTTCATGTGCCACTGATTCCTATGCCTCCTAAATCAATTGATCTCTAGCAGAGCCTCATCCATACTTTTTCCTCAGCTGTGCACTGTATTATTTGGTCTTTGCATGCTAATTTAGAAAGACAGGCCATCAAGATAGTTCTTGGTGTACTAAGGATGCTATAATAATGCTATTTACTGTTTGCTTCTTAAGTAAAACACAGTGTAGGGGTTCATGCTTTTAGTCTTCTGATGGCTGTTTTATTCTGAATGAGTCTTTTTGTAGAGATAAAATAAATTTGGGAGTGTTGTTTAGCACTGGAACTTCCACGTTCTTTGTACCTGTTCCAGTTTCTCTCTCTGCATAGTTTGTAAGCAAAGGAATACGTTTTAGCTGTTTGAGTTTATTCACCTTTGACTAGCAGGTTTTTGACCCTTGATAGAATGAAGATTTTCCTAGTAGTGTTTCTGCGCAGCACTGGAGCATAGGTAATACACTAGCTGTTGCAGGTCTTGTTCTGACGACCAGACTCTGAATAGTAAGTGAAATAGCTCTAAACTTGGCTGGTTACACAAATCTGTATGGTAGCAGTCTTCATGTAGTACCTGATTTAAGAGTACTGAATTCTGTTGTTCTGAGATCTTTGCTACTTAATTGTTTTTGCTTGTTACTGTTTTTTTATGAGCCATCTTATGGGTCAGACTTTCACTTTTTCAGGTATTTACAAACACAAAATAAAGAAATTGCTAGTCCAACTAAGCTTGCAGTAGAAACTCTTCCAAAGTCTAGATGACCTTTAAAGGTCCCTTCCAACCCAAACCATTCTATGATTCTACAAAATAAACCTTCCTATTTCTTCCACTTGTAAAATAGTACTCCAATCTTTTAGTCAGCCTGCTCCCTCATTTAATTTGCTTGCTTTTCCTACTTCAGAAAAAAACAAAACAAAACAAACCCTCTACGCTAAATTTTAACCTCACAGGTTTCCAGTGAGTAGAAATAAATTTTTGATTTTGTTGAGGGGAGAGTGGTATGGGAATGTATCTCTTTGTTTTGTTCTTCTGTTTGTTTATTTAAAAGGACTTGGAAATTTCTAGTGCTCTGTAGATGCTGCAGCAAGATTGATACGCCTGAAAGGTAAATTTAAATGAAATGTGAATCATTAGGCTTTCTATTATAAAGTTAATTTTAGCACTGCTTTTTGAGAGAAGGGAGAGCTACCTACTGTGAAATGGAACCAGTTTCAAAGTTTGTTTCAGATAAGTAAAAATTTCCTTTCTTATCTTATCCATGAATGCAGTACTGCTCTTGTATGTTCATCATCAATCTCTGAAAAGCTCGTGGAGAACTGAAGGTAGCTCAAGAACTTTCCTGTTGGGTGTAAAGATTTTGTGGTGGATGAATGTCAGCTGTTCCTACTGCTTGCAATAGCTTGAATGGCTATGGCTCTGGGTACTGGGTCAGTAATTATCTTTGACTTGCAAGCTGCTTCCAAGTTCTTCAAAATCTTGATGAGAAGGGGGGGGAGATTACATAGTTCTAAAACTTTAGATGGCAAATTTTTCCCTGGAAGGCTTTTTTTGTTTGTTTGAACATAACTACATTGGGAGTAATTTTAGATGTGCATGTCAATTAAGCAACACATTTAAAAATACGCCAGTTAGTTTTCTTCTTTGTGAAGAATAAAGTGGAGACCCATTAAAGTTTTCCACAAGAAAATTGGGTTCTTTTCTTTTTGAATCTCCCCTGCTTTTTATAGAGGAAAAGCATTCTAGCTTGGTCCTGCCTGGAAAGATAAGCCACACTGCATACAATGCATGATGAGGGTTGCACTCATCTGACAGTCCCCATGCCAATTTATAACTTCTGGCACCATTGCTTATACTGTGTAGGCACCCTTTTTCCCCGTCTAAGTGAACTTGAACACAGCAGTTGGTTTACTCTTAAACCAAAAGAATCAAACTTCATTTGTACATGCAGGACCCTGCTTCCATTCCACAGGCCAAAAATAAACCACCTTTTTTTGCATATCCTTCAAAACAACAATAGGATGTTCCAGATGCCTATCTTAATTTTGTTGAAACAAACAAATAAAAAACTCAAATAAGTAGTTCAATAAACAGTAGTTGTGGAATGTCTTTTTGGTATCTGTCCTGTTTCTCAGCTGTCCCCATATTCTGTGGGACATTATTGGACCTACTTAATGGTCCAGGCAGTAAATGAAGGTTCCTGAAATCTATGCACTCCCATCTACTGCATTGTGTCCTGCAGTGTACTGTCTTGCTCCACACCCCTCTCTCCCCACTCCTTTTTCCTTTACGGTGGACTTTAATTTAGTGAAATAATTTAACACTTCTTTTAATTAGTCTATTGTGTATGATAAAATACGTAATTAGTCTGGTACTACAGGTCTGTCTTCTAACAAAGTTAAGATTTGTAAAATCCAGTAGATCATGTGTGATTTCATTTAAAATACTTTATAAAACTTGGATGTTATTTTTTTCTTTAAAAGATAATTTGTAATCCCTTCCCAATGTAATACGTAATAATTTCTTTTTTCTTTGCTGAAAGGTTCAAGACAGTATGCTTAAGTGTACTGGGCAAAAATTATCATAAATACTGGAAGTTGAGTGAGGGCTTCAGTTCAGATGTAGGATGATTCATCTTGCCACATGTAAAGAGCGTTAAGGGAGAACTACCATTTTGTTCCACAATCCTGAAATATGTTCTCTTTAGTTCTGTGAAAACTCTGGCTTTTCACTTTGGATGTAGAAGGTGTATTTATCTTCACAGAAATGAGTGTGGATATGTGGTTCCTGTACAAGCGCAGACTGTGATCTACCAGTATTTATGAAGAACACATGTACAGGAAAATGACTCTTAAGTACAAGTCATAAATTGAAATGATTATAGAATATATGTGGACAAATATACCATGTGTGGTATCGGTAGACTGTAATTTCATCAAGTGGTTTTTCAGACTTCATAAACTATGAATGAAACATGATTGTATTGGCCTTATAACAGGTAAAGTAAAATATAGGGTCTGGCTACTTTAAAGCACTCATAATTCCATAGCTGGAAATAGCCTTTTGGGATACGATTAAGTCTTAAAATCTGCCCGTGATTAAAAAAATACATTTCAGTGAAAATCACATGTTCAGAAACCCTGGGAAACATTTGAGTATCCACCTCATGAATTTTTACAATTCCCAGCTTTCCGGGTGTAAACACTGCGAGCTACTTCCAGCAAACGGAAAAGGCCCCGTTTTTCTTAGCGCTTCGCCACGTCTCCGATGATTTTGTTGTTCACAGCGGTTTTTTTGTGACTCGGGCCGCGCGGGGCTTTGTTTACTCCAGGGGACGTGACAAAAAAACCTGGAGAGGCTCCGGCCGGCCGCTGCCGTGTGGAGGCTGCATGAGGCGGCCATGCCCGCCCGGCCCGGCCCTGCGCAAACCCTCCCGCTCGCCGCGGCGACCTCTGCCCTTTCGTATCCTGTGACACTCAGCCTGTCTTTGTGCTCAAGTTTATTCATGATGGATACGCTTCCCTCCCGATCGCATATGCCGGGAGCCCGGCAGAGCGAACAGATAAATTATTTTCAGCTGCAGGCCTGTGCTGGGGGAGGAGGGAGAGGGGCCTGCTGGAGCGGGGGCCCCTCCGCACCCCAGCCAGGCGGCCGGCCGGCCGGGGCGCAGCCTCCCACTCCCCCCCGGAATATGAAAGGGGATGACTCTCGGCCTCTCAGATCCTTTTTAAATGCAAAAGAATGTAGGAAATTGCCAGATCAGTTGGTTAATCAGTGACAACTGCAGTAGGTGCACAAAAAGCATGGCCCTTAACAAGAGTCATCAGTTGCGCGTTTGTTTTTTCAGCGCCTCAGCGGGTCGCCGCTGGCCCCACCTCTTGAATCCTCCGGCCGGTTTAGTGTCAGCTTTATAAGAGAATGTAATTGCTGGGAGATTTCTTGGTGACTGATGGCAACAATATAAGTCTTCTCCCTGACACCACCTCCCCCCCGGCCCTGCCGAGGCTTTTTGTTCGCCTGGCCGTCGCACCGCCGCCGATTAGCCCGGCAGCTGGCACCGGGCGGGCGAGCGGCGGCCGCGAACTGCTCCCGGCCCCCGCCGAAACCGAAAATCCTGCCGGCTGCGTGGGCTGCGCTGGCGAGGTTCAAACCTCCTCCCGGGTCGCTCTTCCCCTTCGTGGAGGTACTTGCAAGGTAACACTGCTGCCGAACGCTTTAAAGAGTGTTCCTGAAATATTTTTGTGACTGCAGTTGTTTCTCCTGCTCATCTAGGACTATTTTTGGATAAACCCCCTCCTCCTCCTCCTCACATCTGTATTTTAAACTTGTGTTGGGAGAGACGGTGGTCGTGTGACCAAAAAAGGCCTCTTAAAATTCCAGGCTACCTAACACTGAAACTGAAGTGCTTCTGCCTTGGGCTTGTCCCCCTCTCCTCCCACCTCGTGTTTGTAATGTACTTAAATGTGAAAAACATTTTTTTATTCCTCTGGTTACCTCATTAAAAACCTCCAAGTACGTACTTCTAATAAATAGCTATGAACTTTCCCCTCTTTCTTCTGGACTGGAAAGAAAAGACATGCTGAAGCTTCTTACTTAATGTTATAGGTGCTGACTTCAAATTAGCAGTGCCCCCGTGTTAGGAAAAGAGTGTGCAGCCCAACTGGTACGGCAAACGCAGAAGTCGTTCGCAACAGGCGCATGTGATGTAAGAACGAGGCTCGGTGGGTTTGCATCAGAGTACTCCTACCTGATGCTGTTGCGGTCTCCTATGAGAGCTCCCATGAACTTGAATGACGTAGGATATTGTTTCCAAATGTGTGGCACAGGCTGAACTCTAGCTGGTCATTCCTGCATCAGCTGCTTGACAGCAACAAGCTGCCAAATATTCGAAGGCTGTTGTGCCCTCAGTTGCCTCTGTAAAAGCCTGTTCTTTGCCAAAGTACATCATGCATTAAGGAAATAAAACGCAGTCTGGCTTCTGCTTAACTATTGTACATGGGAAAGTTACGGTTTCATGGATTTCGTGCCCAAAAGATGTTACTGAATAGTATTCATGGCGTTTAGCTGCACATAGGCAAAACCTGTGACTTTTGAGGAAAGGCATGTGAGGTTTTCACACCCCCCCTCCCCCAATAACAAGAGATACTGACTGCCTTAAATTTGCCACTGCAAATTTCTGTAAGGATGTGTTTCTGTAAAGAAGCAACTGAATTTTACTAAGGTAGTTGTGAAATTAAACTTTTCAGAAATACTTATACCGTATTTGCTGACTCTTCCCACTAAAGGCAGAATATTGCTGAAGGGTGTGAGGTCATTCTTTTCATCCTTGCAAGTGCCGTCTCCCTTTTCCCGGGGCGGGGGGGGAACGCGATTCCTGACGTCCTTTGATCTGATACGAGCTATACGGACTTAATTTTTAACACAGCTGTACCGTGTGAAGTGTATACTAGAAAAGCATTCTATATGAAGGGGAAAAAAAAAGTGTCTTTAGGCATCCAGATAACCCAAGTTTCTTTGGAAGTTACAGTCAAGAAATCATGTTGCAATCACTGTACAGATCTGCTCTTCTATTTTGGCTAATCTACATGCAGGAGGAATGTACCATGTTTGAAGAGTTGTCTGTGACAGCAATGACAACTAAGCATTAAACACGCAGGAGACTAGGCGTGCTTCCCACAGACGTGGTCAGGCACTTGCATAACTGCCCTGGCATCAGCAGTGCTGTTCGCTCAGTGGGTAAATCAGCTGAAAGGTAGTCTCATCAGCCATCTCACTTTTCCTATGTTGTCAGGGTGTTATATGTGTTTATGAAAGTTTTTGATGAAGTTTTTCTGTGTTCATAAAATAAGAATGTGACTTTAATTGCTGTCATTTGTCATCTACTTCCATGCGGCAAAATGCTTAAATTATACCCCTAACAGCCAGTAGGAGCTTAGCACTTTTGAAAAGCAGTTTAAATATGCAGTGTTTAAATGCAGATTTAGTAGTCTGATGTTTAATCCTACATTTTGAGGCTCCAGTCTCAAAATGACCTTTGGCAGGGCTTTTTTTTAGCATAAGAGGTCTTTCTAGCCTAGTTCTTCAAAATAGCGTGGTATTCGCAGTGTTTATTGTATTGTGTTGTAGGTGCACAGTTCCATTATATGAGTAACTGTTTCATTTGTGTCTGTCAAGTACTTAAGAGTTTTGTCTGAGATATCAACTGATAGCTGTAAAAATATCAACTCTGCGTGATACATCTCACTTCAAAGCTTGAAGCAGGCAGTATTAGTTGCCTTCTCACGTTCTGTTTATTCAGTTTACTTGCTGCATGGCCATCAAGAACTGCTGCTAAATTTTTTCTATAGAAGGATTGAGAGCTGAATCGAGGAACCTGTTGATTTACAAGAAGTTGTTCTGAACGGTGGAATGTGAGGGTGGTGTTCTGGAGAGCACATGCATCTGTGTGCTGCCCATGCTGCTTCCTGGTCTTGACTGCCTGGATCTGCTGCTTTGGGGGCAAGACTAATGAAGTTCAGGTTTTAGTGTTTGCAGCCCTAGATCAGGTTATGTGTATGCAGCAGCCAGTTTAGTTCCACTCATAAAAGTGGGAAGCTGCCCAAGGCTACTGAGTCCATGTAACTCTGAAATATTAAATTGAGCAATAGTTAGCTACTACTTAAATTTGAGATCTAGCTGTTTAGGACTGGAATGTTGCAGACTGGAGTAAATGTAAGCTTTGTCTGTTGAGACAACAGGGTTGTTAAGCAATTGACTGTGTCCTGGTAGTTGGGATCGTACCATTGTTTTGAACAGAAGTAGGTTGTCTAGGCAGTCTTAAGGAAATATATTCATTCACTCTTTAGTTCAGTCTCTTTGGTGCAATCTTTCATGTTAAGGAAAATAAAAGCTATAGAATTTTATAGCAGAATCTGTGTAGTTTGTTTAAGATTTAAAAAAAAAAGTTCACTATCTTTTCATACGTTCAGACTTTATTCAGCAATCAGCCTTGCTAAGGGTTCATATATTCTCTCCTTTGTACCTGGAAAATAGTCACTGCTTCATGAATGTCTGTTGGTTTTAGCTTATGGGATAGTAGAGAAGAAGATGCACAAACTCATATTTTTAAACTATTTAATAAAATAAAAGAAAGACTTGAAGCCAAGTTTATCAAGGTCAGTCTTGCTGTTAGTATGTCTGCTTTCATGGGCAAGTGAACAGTGGCGCTTACTGAATATTTTAGCTAGAATTATTGTTTGATGCAGGTCCTGCCTTTGTGTGTAGGCTTTTTTTTTTTAACCAGCCTTGAGGATTTAAGCAGAGAATATACATTGTTTGTAGTGAAAGCAGCAAAGAAATGATTGCAACTTAAAATAAGGCTGTGACTCTATGACTTGCTTAACTATCTAGAAGACATCTATCCTGTTAGCGTAGAAGGTTGAGAGCTTATTAGGTAATTCCAATATTGACTGTTTCCTTATCAAAACATTGGTTGATTTATTTTCATCAGGCTGTAGCTGCTACTGTCTTTCATTCTTCAACATGTGCTGTTAGCCATATATCACATCAGAGGTCTGACTTTTATTTGGGGAAGTAGAAGAAGGTTTGGCAAGAGCCGATGTTGACTGTTATCAGTGTCTGACTCTGGCCTCAATTTTATTGGAAGCCTGTCAGCTGAAAAACAGTAAATGAAGCAGTATGATTCAAATGCATGCTTGATGTTGGAAACCTTGTTTCTAGAGATGCTCTGTTAGCTTGTCTATAACAGATAGCAAAGAGAATTATTCTTCTATGTAGATTTCAGTTACTTTTATTGCAAAGTTTTATTAATGCTTCAGGAGAGTAGATCAAGCTTGTCAAAAATGGTTCTTTTAGTATGAATGATTTATACAATAAAATGAGTGAAAATTCTTACTTGTTCATAATTCTGTGGCTGTAAATAGGTTAGCTGATGGGTGAGATCCTCTACTTGGCTCAAGTTTGATATTGCCCAGCTAACATCAGCGGTTGGGAGGTAACAGTATCTGTGCGCTATGCTTTTTAGCATTTCTAAGCAGAGAGACTGTTCCATTAGATGGAGACTCTCAGTACACACTGATGTCCAGCTTTGCCAGCTCCTGATGGCAGTGTGCATCAGCCGAGGTAGCCGTGTCAGAAGTCCTCGAGCAATCTTGAATCACTGGAGGGATCTTCACTGCGACGGAGTGGTCTGCTCTAGAGCAGTCTAATACCAAAAGCATGTTTTGGTGAAGGAGCCTCCTTCTCGCCTTGTTGTTGAAAGTTCTTTAACTGTGCTATAATGAGTTGATTGAGGTGGTAAATATTACAGATGGCTTCTGCTTAATAAAGAAAATTAAATCAAAAGAAATAGATATTAGAGATATAAGATGGCTCATAGGACTGTACCCCCAAGTGATTTAGAAATATGTGTTAATATCCCAGCTGAGCACTAAAGAGATTTAAGAGTGTGGTTTTAAAGGTGACATTCAAATGCTATTTTAAGAGGAGTGATAAATGCTTACGCTTTTCCTCTTGCCCTCTGCTTCATGCTGTAGAAGGTCCTCTTGACAATGGCTACAAAAAGCGTAATAAATGTGCTGATACTTTATCCCTAAAACTTGTCTGGGACAAATTGCCTTTAGTTAAAATAGTCTGGCCTGGCATTTTGCATCCAAAGTGACTGAAAGCATCCCTCATCCGCAACAAAATGCGAGATGTGATAGTGCAAACTTGTCAATCTTTTCTGTGGTCACCAATTAAGGGCAAGTTGGTATCTGCAGGTACAGTCGCTACTACATTATGACAAAGATGCAAAAGTAGTTGGTTTTATTTGCTACGTGGATAGGCTTCCTTGTCTTAAACTTTATTTTGAGATATAAGACATAGCATTTAAAGTTCTGATCTTAAGAAGGAAAGATGACATTAGACTAGTTTTGTTCATAATAAGCAGATCCAAACAAAATCTTTCGAGTTGTTGCAGGGAGAGGACGGGGGACACATTTCAGAACATGCCAGTCTTCCCTGTGAAAAACCTAAATGGGAACTTTTCTGAATCTACTCTGTTACTGTGTGTTGCTTTTTAATTCTTCCCTCAAGTCCAAGTGTGTACCTTGTTAGGTTAACATTTTATTATTTAAATTCTTTTGCCTTTACTTATTCACCTGAGTGAGTTTTCAAGATTATAATTCTGGAGAGAACAAAACTTCAGTGTGGTCTTCTAAAGTGCTGTAGTTGCAGTTAGTAGCATGATTGCCTGAAGATGAATAATGGACTCCAATGACAGTGTTCCCTGTTACCATCATGAGAGAAATTAGGGTATGGATTGAGAAATCTACCCTATCATAGAATGAAGCTTTTGAATTTAACTTTCTTATACAAACTGAGCATATAGTTTTGCTTAAATGGGAAGAAGCGTCATGTCTTTCAGTTTACAACTTCATTAAATTAAGATAAATGGTGTGTTTAAAAAAAATTATTTTTTTTTCCTTCCTAAATGCTAAGTCTTGGAGTTTGGTATGTTTTAGAGGGTCATCTCTGCGTGCATTTGAAAAATCTGTTGTCTGTGTAACTAACTTTAGTCCATCGTAGGACTTGGCGCTTCTGCTTGCTCATCTGATTACACAGCTCAAGGGAATAAGGTTAAGGACATGCTGTTGGTAACTAGAGCGTTTTCAGGGCTTTAGTTCGGCAGATGGGCTGCTTGGCTGTATTCATACATCTGCCTACCTGCTGTGGCAGCTGCTGCTGCTGCATGTTGTGTTCTTTTGTTCTGTTCCACCCAAGAAAGGAGCACTAGGAAGTGTAGTGAATGGATTAATTTAAGGTTAAGGCTAGTGTTTTGCTTGCTTTCTAACTCTCTATCATAATAAAGCTTCTGATAAAGCTAATGAATCCTTCATAAAGTGAAATAGATTTTTAAGATGTATTTCAGGGGCTGAAACTAGCTAGCATTGTCTAAAAAACAGTCAAGTATGTTTTCTTTATATTGCCTGACGTTATTTATTTCAATATCTTCCTCTCTTTCTCCCCCTTCCCCCACTTTTTCTAGGAGCAGTAACCAGACTTTGCCTGACACTGCGTGGTCCAAAAGAATTAAGGAAATATGGAATGACATGAAGGAGATTAGTTGAGGATTAAAGGCTTTGAGGACAAAACACCTCGCCGAGGTGAAGCACAGACTAGCATTCTAGTTGTAGCTCTGAGGAGCTGTGTGCTGAAAAAAGATGGCAGATCCAGGAATGATGAGTCTGTTTGGAGAAGATGGGAATATTTTCAGTGAAGGGTTGGAAGGTCTTGGAGAATGTGGATATCCTGAAAATACAGTAAATCCTATGGGGCAGCAAATGCCCATGGATCAAGGATTTCCCTCTTTACAGTCATCTCTTCATCATCCCCCTGCAAATCAAAATCAAGCCAAGTTGACCCATTTTGATCACTATAATCAATACGAACAGCAGAAAATGCACCTGATGGATCAGCCGAACAGGATGCTAAGCAATGCCCCTGGGAATGGTATAGCGTCTCCTCATTCACAGTATCACAACCCTCCAGTTCCTCAGGTTCCTCATGGCAGTGGTGCTGGTGGTCAGATGGGAGTCTATCCCAGCATGCAGAACGAAAGGCACGGGCAACCCTTCGTAGACAGTGGCTCCATGTGGGGACCACGGGCAGTTCAAGTGCCAGACCAGATCAGAGCACCGTACCAGCAGCAACAGCAGCAGCAACCGCAACCGACACAGCCGCCACAGGCACCCTCCGGACCCCCCGGGCAGGGCCATCCTCAGCACATGCAGCAGATGGGAAACTACATGGCTCGTGGTGATTTTTCAATGCAGCAGCACGGTCAGCCGCAACAGCAGAGGATGAACCAGTTTTCTCAAGGCCAAGAAGGCCTCAATCAGGGAAACCCTTTCATTGCCACCTCAGGACCTGGCCACTTGTCTCATGTGCCCCAGCAGAATCCCAGTATGGCACCTTCTTTGCGACACTCAGTCCAGCAATTTCACCACCATCCCCCCACTGCTCTCCATGGAGAATCAGTAGCCCACAGTCCCAGATTCTCCCCTAATCCTCCCCAGCAGGGTGCTGTTCGGCCGCAAACACTTAATTTTAGTTCTCGGAGCCAGACGGTACCCTCACCTACTATAAACAACTCAGGGCAGTATTCTCGATATCCTTACAGTAACCTTAATCAGGGATTAGTTAATAATACAGGGATGAATCAGAATTTAGGCCTTACAAATAACACTCCAATGAATCAATCTGTACCAAGATACCCAAATGCTGTCGGATTTCCATCAAACAGTGGTCAAGGACTAATGCACCAGCAACCCATCCACCCTAGTGGCTCACTTAACCAAATGAACACGCAAACTATGCACCCTTCACAGCCTCAGGGAACTTATGCCTCTCCACCTCCCATGTCACCTATGAAAGCAATGAGTAATCCAGCAGGTACACCTCCTCCGCAGGTTAGACCTGGTAGTGCTGGAATACCAATGGAAGTTGGCAGTTATCCAAATATACCCCATCCTCAGCCGTCACACCAGCCCCCTGGTGCCATGGGAATTGGACAAAGGAATATGGGCCCCCGAAACATGCAACAGAATCGTCCGTTTATGGGTATGTCTTCAACACCACGGGAGATGGGTGGGCACATGAGACCAAATGGTTGTCCAGGTGTTGGCCTTGCAGATCCACAAGCAATACAAGAGCGACTAATATCTGGCCAGCAGCTTCCTAGTCAACAGCAGTCTTTTCAACAGCAAATGCCAACCTGTCCTCCCATGCAGCCTCATCCAGGGATACATCATCAGTCTTCACCACCCCCACATCCTCATCATCAGCCTTGGGCACAGCTTCACCAGTCACCACAAAACACACCACAAAAAGTGCCTGTCCTTCAGGTAAGCTACTTCCAATGAGCAGAAGATGTTTTAAATTACTGTAAATGCGTTTCAGGGTACACAAGATCTATGGTTTCAAAATAGTTGCTCCTATTTGAATTCCCTGGTTGTTTCTGGTTATGTGGCTTTCTTGGTGCACAGAAGCTGAAGGTAAAATGAGGTTCAGGTGGCTGGCTAATGTCCTTACAGTAATTTTTACAGGATAACATTATAGATAGACTGAAATGTGATACAGCAACAGGACAAGCTGAATACTTGCTTCTTTTTCCTTGTTGGTTCCTTTGAGGGGGAAAATGGAAAGCATGTGTGAGAATTGTCATTTAAACTATTAATTTTTGTATTTGCAACTTGGAGAAAGAAGTGTGTGTTATAATGTGTTTGTTTTGGCCAAACTCAGAGTTTTCCTTAAATCCTAAGGGAATGTTTTGTGGTTTTAAGTTAAAGCTGAAATTTTTACGTGTGAAAAGATTTTCAGGATGAACTGCTTCAGCACTAAGTAATGCAACTGGGAAGTGATAGGGCAACAGTTTATGCAAGGAGAAGACAGCAGGTGTGAATCATAGTCTGAAATCAAATCTTCTGAGGCTTAAATGAAATCTCAAATAGGATAGAGGTTTTATTTTACTGACTCTCTGATCTGCCGGGTTTCAATGAAAATGTATTGCTTCCACATCACTTTTCAATTAAAAGCCAAAAACGGTAAAACATCTTGATCCTCTGTAGCTTAGCAGGTTTGACTACATGCTAGTATGTTAAGCTTCAGCTGAAAAAGTGCCTTTTGGGATCTTCGCATTTGCCATTGCTTGCCTCTGGCTCTATCAGTCATCGTTCAAGAGGTTTTGGTACTGAATGAATAGGTGGTCAAGATATCAGAGGTTTAATTTTATTTTTTTAAACCAGTCAGTAATTAATGCCAAGTAGCTCTGCCCATAAATATTTGGAGACAATTGTTGGAATGCAGTCATAATGATACGATGCTACAATAAGCTTAATAAATCATAAAAACAGCTGTCCTAGCCAGTGTCCCAGGCCTGTGCGGAAAGCAGCTGCTCAGCAGTCCCCTCCACTGCTGCCTGCCGGCTGCTTCTGTTAGCCGCTCCGCACAGCGTGAGGTGGGTCTGGGAATCAGATGTATGCGCTGCAGAGAGGCAGCTGACAAGGAGTGGTAGATGGAGCAGCTCAGCAGCTGGGAGAGGCTTCCACATTCCCCCTGGAAGAGAGGAGGGGGGAGCGCTGGAGGTGCCGTAGGGTGGGGAAGCCCCGGGAGGGAGATCAAGGGCCTAAGCTGGGCAAGGGGAAGGACACCGTCTTTCTGGGAGGGAGGAGGAAGCTCCCCTCATGAAGGGACAAAGAATATCTTCAAGATCGTCTTTCTCTCCCCTGCCCCCCTCAAAATCGGTGTGAAATTTTATACCTGTGTTGGCCCTCCCTCTCCCCCCACCTTCATGCACAGGCTTTGTTTGGAGGACCTGAATTGCAGTTCTCGCATGCATGTGGAGTTCTGTGTTCCTCCTTGATAGAGCAGCTCTTGACAATGCCTCTTGTGTTATCGACTGTGTGGGTAAGCAGAATGAGAAAGGAGAGAACTCAAGACTATACGAAAAAACGCAAGAGAATGAGTGGGTATTTGGAAAGGGGGTAATGACAACGCGGCGAAATCAGTACAGAAGGACTGGGCATCAGAAAAGAGATGTACAAGATGTGGTTTTTACCCTGAAGATGAGAGCTGACACATCTAGCAGAAAAAAATGAAAGGAAAATTGTGGAAATGGTAACATAAGACTGCTAAGTAAAGGAACAAAACCTGGCGTCCCTGGGATCCTTCACAACTAGTAATAGTGGGGGTGTGGGAAGGGAAGATTTGAGATCGACTGTGCCCTAAAGCTGTGGTGTTCTTCACTGGCATTAATTGCTTGTTTTCGTCTGACCATCCGGTACACCTTCTTTTGGCAGCAAGAGGTGGTTTGGGAGGAGAAGGTTTACCTGTAGAATGGACAGGCTTGCTAAATGTTCTTGGGACGTTTATTTTCCTTTAATCATTGAAGAGGTAAAATGCAGACAGTTGAACCCTTAAATGAGCTATGTATCCTGTTACAAAGTTCTGAACTGCAGATGAATAGCTTGAACAAAGGTAAGTGCTGAAACTAAATAATAGAGGAAAACCACATGATAAGTTATTTGATTAAAACCAGTAATTCAGACAGTTGTAGCTAGTCAAATAACAGAAGTAGGCGAACAGAGAAGTTAAGTTTTTATTTGTAAAAGTTATTGTTAACATACCTTCCCATTAAGTAATTAGTTTGAGACCTGAGTGTAGTAATGAAATTCTTGACAGGCAGGCATTTCCCCCTTGAAAATTGTTTGGATGAAATAAATATTGTTCAAGTCAATGAAAACTCAACTCCTCCTGACCCCTGGGGAAAAATACAGATGTACGAAACCCCTGCTCTTAAGACTGAATACAGAATTTGTAGCTTGCCTGTCTGTGTAGTGGTTTTCCCTTCATGTCAGTTGGCAGAAAACTGTTCACTGAAGAACAGTTATTTAAATGACTGGTTTGTTTTTATTTGTGTAAAATGAATCAACAAAATTAATACAGTCAGTAAAATGGAAATCACTATGTACTTTTAAATCAACAGAAGCCATCTTAGTAATTATTTTTCAGTGATTTGAAGCTAGCCTTATCATGGGAAGGCTGTAATACTTGTGGTTAACCAAATTACTGTTTTGTTTTTAGATATGTTGGAAGGAAAGTGAAGTTCTTTTGCTTTTAACTTGAAAGAAATTGCCGTGTCGTTTCTAGGGCTTGTTACTTCTTTTTTGTGTGCAAAACTGCAAATTATTTTGGCTGGGAGATAGAGCTGGTGGTTGACAATTCAGCTGGTTTAGATTAATAGCTGAAAACTAGACATGGTTATTAGGACCTTGTTAGCAGTGAGTTGCTGACTTCAGTGGAGTTTGATAGATTCATAAAAACCATGGTAGTGTTGGGACATTCAGTCAGTGTGCTTGGTTTTTCAAGCCCTCTTTTGAAACGTTCTTCACCAAAGACTTTTTGAAGAGCTCAGTGGCCATGGAATGGGAAGGTGGGTTCTGCTGTGGCAGGGTGATCGGCCAAGGTGCGAAGCAGAGGGTAGGAGTAGCTTGCTTGTTTTCACAGTGGAGGCATCTGTGTTGGGCTTCTGAACTTGTGCTCTTCAAAATACTCATAAATGATCTGGAGGAGAGTGAAAAGTCATATGGCAAAGTTTGCTGCTGCTGTTAACATACTGAAAGCTGAGTGCCAAGTGCAGATGTGGTGAAGAGCCTAACAATAATGAAACTAAATAATTAGAAATATAACAGGAATATCAATCACTTGGCTGTAAGCTGTGAGTCAAGGCATGGCCAAAGGATGTTTAGATTGGATATTAGGAAAAATTCCTTCACCAAAAGGGTTCTCAAGCATTGGAACAGGCTGCCCAGGGAAGTGGTGGAGTCCCCATCCCTAGAGGTATTTAAAAGACATGTAGATGTGGTGCTTAGGGACATGATTTAGTGGTGGACTTGGCAGTGTTAGGTTAACAGTGGGACTCGATGATCTTAAAGGTCCTTTCCAACCTAAATGATTCTGTGGTACCTGGGCAGTGAAATGACAGGCAAAACCCTCTCCTTAGGAATAGGGTCTTGGTGTTAGATGGCTGTCTGAAAATGTGCTGTGACAGTCAAAGAAATAAAACAGTAGGAACTGTTATGAAGCAGCAGAGAGGAAAACAAAGATGGTTACCATGTTATTACATGTATGCATGGTACCCCTATGTGGCAAGTGCTGCGCAGCTCTGGGCACCTTCTGGCCTCAGAAAATACAGCAGCACTTGAAAAAGCACAGAGGGAGGTGATTTAGAGGGGAAGGGAAGGAGAGAGATGGTAAAAGCCTCTAAAATTGAGTGATACGGGTGCATGAAGAAGGTGAATGTGAAACAAGGGTTGTTTGTCACCTGTTTTTGTCTCCTTGAATTCTTTTAAGGTATTCAGCAAATTATCAGGTGGTGAGCTCAGAACTGCACATTAAGATGCTGATCTCTGAGATGTTGCGCAGAAAAATGCATCATCATTTGATAAAGATTAAAGCACCACATTTGGTTCAGCAGGTCTGTGCCGTAAATAAGTGGCTGAGAGTTTGTTGTTGGCGTGCATCTACTCTGTGCATGTCTGGTTCTTGTACTCTTCCACAGACCTTGTCAGAGAAGGGTATCAGGTTAGACAGGCCTCTGGGGGTCTAATGCTATGCAGTTGCTCTTATGTATCGTTATTTCCAGAGAACTTTATTAGTGATAGAGCAAGTGTAGGAGTTCTCTCTGCCAAGAATAGGCTATCCTGGGTGTGTTGTTTTCCAGAAATTCTTATTTACCCACAGCTACTGTGTGGGCTGAAGTTTCGAGTCCTGTTCATTAATCATGTTCCACAAATGTGATCTACATTATTTATAGTTAAGCACAGGAATACTTAAATGACAAATAGTTGTGGTGTAGCCTCCATGCTTGAATAAATGATAGACCTCAATGGTGGGCAGCAACAGTGTTGAAGGATGCTGGGTTGCAGTGTCCAGCTTCTTTTGGAGAAGGAATTCATTTTGTGTGTGTTACTGCCAGGTTTGCTCTGCTGGCCTTACTTTCTGTGGGCATGTGACTTTGCTTTAAATCATAACTCATAGCTGTGTTTGGTATGAACACATTCTTTTGAAATTTCCTGCCCTCCCTTGCAGGGGAAGAGGCAGGGAAAGTCCTGCTGAGTCACCAGCTGGGTCACCCCTGTCACAGGCCCTTCCTGCATTTTCAAACCCTGTGTTGCTGCCTCAGTTTAATTTATACTTGGGATATTGATGAAAACTACCATCAGCTGGAGTGGTTTGACACAATACTCTAACCTGGCAGAGAGTGCAGGTTAAGTTAGTTACTGCTGGCACACTAAAATGAAGTCGACTTTCTCCTGGGTATTTAATTGTTTTAATGCCTACGAGTAGTAAGAAGAGACTGACTCCTTACTTACCTCCTTACTGTCGTCGCATAACCAATTATCTGTCAATGTGTGTCCTATAATTTCACTTAGTAAGAAATGGTATCATTTCAGATGGTTAGGATTTTTCCCATAATTAATACTCATAAGCAATGTCCCACAGCTCCAGAGAGAACTGTTAGTTTTTTCATCCTTTAAGTGTTTAGCTTTTTGACTATTTTCCTGTCAATAAGTAGAACAACTCTTTTTTTTTTTTTTTTTTTTTAAGACTTATAAACACTATTCGTTCCTTTCTGTTTTGATACAGAGGCTATTTCACATGACTGCTAGCTGGTCTTTTGGGGTACTGTATATGCTGCGTGTTCAGCAGAATCTCATGGCTGCCCCTAGAAATTCTAGTTTCCCTTTCCAAGTGTTCATAGACCAGCAACTAGTGTATGTTGGCAAGATTGTTGAAGGTGCCAGACTAAATGGAATTAAAAAAACACTAATACTGAACCTTGATTACGATTGTATATTATTTTTATATACAGATAAGCATACATATGTGCATGTGTATTTATGTAAAATATATGTAAAAAACCTAGGTCAGATCAGAAGTTGGTGAAAGTGATGAAAGAAAACCTGAGAAGAAAATCCATAGTATTTATCTGAAAGTAAAGGCTGATAACAGCAAATTTTTCTTAAAAGTTTACAGGCTTCTGCTGTATGTTGTTGAGGCTCTGAAGAACTCCTGTATTTGAGCAATGTATGCAATGTAATTAACAATGATTTTCCAAATAAAAGTGGATCGTCAAAGCTACCTTTGGTTAAAAGTATTGAAGTTATTTCACCTTTGTGGAGTAGAATAGTCTGTTACGCTGATAACCTGATCCATCCATGAGCTAGTTCACATGCAGGTCTCTCTCAGATATATTCCAGTATAACAGTTAATATTAACATATCCAAAGGCTTATTTCTTTCTCACCCTTGAGAAGGCTATATGTACTTCTGTAAATAAGGGGTTGCAGTGATTCTACAGTGAATAGGCCTTTGGGCCAAAAAACTGTAGTTTTGAGATGGTTTTGCTATGGATTTTTTGGTCCTTTTTACTGTTGAGGATGTACAAGAAACTTCAAGAATACTTATTCCCTCAGGTGCCATGATTTGACTGTGATGAAAGTAATTTGTGCCATTAAATTACCTGCTCTGGAGTTTTGGGTAAAGCCAGTTTGCAGCATTAGCATAAATACACAAGTCCGCATCAGCACACTGATTTTGTAGGCTTAAGAGTTACTAGACTTGTTCTTCAGCGTGAATATGTTGAAAGTTTCTGTGATATGTTGGTGACCTGAATGTGATTTTTCTTGAAATAATTAGCATTATCTGAGGAATCACCTAACTAGAAATATTTTTAAATTTATGCTGCTGTTCAGTACCTCAGTACAGTATTCTTATCTGCTGATGGTCACTTCCAGTGGGATTTGGCAGTCATCTTATTTTCCCATGGCTGAACACTTTCTCCTATTTTATATTTATTTAAACAAATATAAATCTGTTGTTTCAGAAAAGCTTTTTTTTCATGACTGGAAGCTGATAGGGAAATGTGTGTATGGTCTTCAGCTACATAACTTACAAGGATGGAAGATTGGGGCATATGAAAGGAAGAATGCTTGATTTTTTTTTTTACATTTATTTGGTATTTCATTAAATACAGTGGCAATCTTAATAAGGAACAAGTTGCAGGCAAAGTAATAATTTCCTGCCTTTTTATTATGGATCCTCCTCCTGGTCTTCCATCCTGTTTTTTCATGTGGAATTTGAGGCATCCATTTGTTCTAAACTAATCTGCCTTTGCTTGTGTCTTGAATGCAAGTGTCACAAACTTGCGTAAATGTCCTTTTTTTCCTCTGGGGAGAGTAAATGTCTCGGTTCCCACTATGATGGGACACCATCACTCTGAAGTTGGATTTTTCACTTTTGTCTGTCGAGGTTGTTTTCTCCCTCAGTTCAGGGAGCCAGTGGTTTTTACTTTTGAATTTTCACATTTAAGTTACAATGAAAGAACTGATGACCAAACAATTAAGAAACTAAAATACTGGAATGGTGTTTTTAAAAAGGGACGGTCTCACCTGAACAATGCATCAGAATGGATGTGTACCCCTCCCGTTCCTTTCTTTATTCTCTGAGAGCTTTGCTTTCTAGGTATCAATGTTCTTTTAATTGTATGGAGAGATATGTATTATACAGGTGGTAATGTGGTCTGGATTTGGGGAACAAATAGCTTGGGTTTTTTTCTGTAGAGATGTCATCTGTAAATATTTGGTGCCTTCTTTTGTCAACAGAGTTGTACAGTTTGGTAGCTAAGGAGCAAGATTAACACCCTTGAATTTTTCACGGTGATTAAAGCATCTGTTTGTACAGATCTTTCTTTTGAAATATTCCCAAGTTCGCAGGTGTGGTTTAGAGATGGTGAAGCTGCTTCTTGGGAGCTGGTGGGAGCAGAGTAGGAAGCGTGGGCAGGAAGTGGTGATGGGGAGGGGGCAGCGACAGGCGAAGCTGAGCTGGTGGAGTGGTGCTGAGCGGTGGGAGCGGAGAGGAGATGGCCAACGCCGGTGTTAAGATGGGGACAGAGTCTAGGGACTCGCCCCACCTCTCCTGCACCAGCTGCGTGAGCCGCCTGCCTCTTCGTCCCTTGCCGGAGGTTGCCATTTGGCACAGTGGTGCCCGTTACTGCTCTGCACGCTGCTTCGGGGTGCACCTTCTGCGTCACCGTGCTGTGGGCAGACAGTCCACTAACAGCTTCCCAGCATAGTTGTGTGAGCTGAAGAACTCTCAATATCTAATCTGCTTAAAAAGAATAATCCGTGCAAATAAAGGTGGCTGAGGTCTGGGATACAGCACCTTAGCTCCTTCCTGCTCCATCTGCATGCCTCATCATTTGGTGAACTGGCTTACCTGGCCAGGTCACGTTCCTGGCATCTCTTCACTGTGTGACCACAAGATCACCCAAGCTGGTGCTGTGGGAGTGGGGATGCTTGGTGTGAGAAAATGGGGATTGCCTCTTCCTCTGGCAGTGAGCTTTCAGACCCTTTAATATGTTTACACAGCTCAAGTTTCTGTAGCACTTGTCCTGAATGACCAGCCCTTGAGTCCTCCCTCAAATTTTGATAAATTAAAACTTCTGCTAGAATTCAAAGCTTTGTCTTGTTTCATTGAATTAGTGGCAGGTTACATTCCAAGTTCCCCCAAATTTTTTTAACTCTCACCTTTTGTTCCCTTTTTCACACAAATATAAATGACTGATTTGATTTCAGAGGTGTGTTTTCTTTTTTAGAAAAGAAGGACTTTTTTCCTCTTCCAACTGAAGTATTTGCAGCTATTCTGTTATTGAAGAGATGAAAGAACACCCCCTTTCTAGCAAAAAGAGCTTGGCACAGTTTCGTTAGATGTGTGTCATGTGCATTGAAATGTGGGAAGATGCCTCCAGTATCTGTCAATGAATTGTTTTCCTTGGGCACTGAATGGAATTTCTTTTCTTCAACATAGAGAATCATTTAAAAGCCTGAAAAGCTAGAAATAAAACTCAAGATTAATTCCTTAGTCTTTTTGAGGAAACAGAACTGGGAGATGGGATGGCTTAGTGATCCAAGTGTGGGTTTGATTTATAAATTCTGGAACCAGCCTTCTTTCTGATTTTACTGACCTTGATATATCACCTATTTAGTCAGAATTTTCTTAGTTACTGGGCAAGGTTGGTAATGGTGTTACCCCTGTTTATGAAGAGGAACATATAGATGATGGGCATAAAGATTGTTATTCAAAACCCAAATTCATAAAACTCCCCAATTCCAATTCTTACTCAGGTATCTGTTACTCTAAAACATGCCATCTCCCTGCTCTCCTTGTTCCTCCTTCCAGTATTGTTCTTGCTTAAGGGTACAGCTCAAGAAGATGGACATGATCAGTCTAACAGTTCAAAGCAGGAAATCCCACTTCTTGTGTAGGAATTTGGTAATTGTAGAGGTTAACCCAAGAGTAGTGCAGGTATACAAGATGTGAAAGAAAAAGAAGTGGATCTCTCTCTGATCCTCCACTGTTGGGTTGGGAGGAATCCTTGTTTCTTTGCTTCTGTTGTTTCACCACCCGTTCATCCCTGAATCAGTACCGAGGGTCTGGATTCAACTTTCCTGTACTCCTCCTCAGCGGTTTTATTGTGTTAGCCTAGTTTAGGAGACAGTAGCTTATGTATTACACTGGACAAGCACAAAAATTAAGAACAACTGGGAGTGGGTTCATATTGCATGGGTTGCTGCTGTAGAAATTAAACATCAAGAAATGTTAACTTCTGGAGCTTGGCAGGTTTCTGTGGAGTATTATTAACCTTTTAATTTTGGAAAATTGCAAGTATTTGTCTTCAAGAGTGCAACACTTACTCTTCAGTATTCAGCACCAAATGTGTCTTTACTATATTGATATAACATGTTGTAGGGAGTGCCAAACACTTACTTAAGTTTCCTCTTTCATTTTTTTTTTATATTTTGTTAAATATAAACTCTTGTTATTTTAATCAGAGAGGAAATTTTCATATGTAACACAAGAGTTCCCAAAAGGAAGGTATACCCACCTACAATAGACTTCTTTCTTAAAACAGACTGAATAGTTTAATCAGTTGAATCAGAAAAACATAGTCAATTTTAATTGTGCTAATTAAATTGTGTTTTATTATGTCTCTAACTCCCACAAACAAAAGAACATAATGGCCACAGTAACTGAGAAGTTAATACTTCTAGATTTTTTTGATTTAGTGTTCCTGTAAGAAAAGACAGAGAGGACTCATAACAAGCTTCATAACAAACTTCCTACTATCCAGTAGTCAATATGAACTCTGGGTTTTTTCCTCTCTCCTTTTACATCTCCTTTCTCTCCAGATGGCCCTCCATCCACTTGCATTCTGGTACTTCATATCTTTTTTGGCCCTGCAAGACTCTGATAACTGTGATAATACTGTAATTTTCCTTACATATGAGCGTTGAATGATATGAAGTGCTTTATTTTATTTTTGGAAGAAATCTTTCTGTACCAGCCAATTGTTGCTAAATATAGTGGGAGGCTTATAATATACAGTGCCTGTTTGAATTTAAAGTGACACCTTACCATAAAAAGTTGACATCACAGTTTACTTGTACAACTGTATATGAAATACATAGTCATTAAAACTAGTCTGAAACATTGGGCTTTATAGCTGTTACTTGTATCTCACTCAGTTTGTTAATGGAATATTGCAAATGTTTACTGGGGCAAGCATCATCAGTTGTGGACATAGGGATAAATACCTACAGTACTGGAAGACTACTTAGTTCCAAGTCTTTTTCTCTGCTAGCCTCCTTTGAAATACTAAGGCATTAGGCTGGGATTCAGGGAATTTTTGCTGTCTGACACAGGTTGCTTGTTTCGTGTTTGCATTGCCAGCATTGCTGTCGGGTGTGCTTGAGAGGTGCTCCTCTGCAGTAGTGGTGAGCAGGGGACGGCAGAGCAGTTCCTGCAGTTCCCTGCTGCGCTGTACAGCAACGCCGAAAAACTTAACTCAGAAACTGTTAGTGGCAATGAGGGCTAAGTTATAAAGGGTTGCTTTAGACACAGCTCTCCAGTTATAATATAGTTACAATATAAAACAAAATTAAGACCCAATATTGCTGTAGGCACGTCTGATTTAAGACCTATGTGTAGTGATTTTTACATTTTACTATAGGTTGCGTAAAGAATGGCTGGAGGTAGGACACTACAGATATCTGCACTAAAGATAAGGTATTTAATGTTTCACAGAACAATGTTAATCAAAGTGGCTGGAGAACTAAAATATGATTTAGACATTATAATTAAGAGTTATCTCAATTGGTACCGCTAAGTGTGGTGTTTGTCCACAGAAAACTAGGTGGTGGTTTTAGTTGGGTTTTTTTCTTTTCTTTTTTCTGCCCCTCCCCTGTCCCCCCTCCCCCCTCCCCTCCAGTTCTAATGACACTTTCTGATTTAATTGTTAGTTTAGTTCAGTTACTAGAGGAGCTGGGAAAAGGCCTACCTGTGACATGCCATAGATAACCTACTCAAAGGCTTTTTTCATTTGTTGCTGTGACTAAAGAACTAGAGCTTGAGAAGTATCTTGGGCTCTTTGACATAAATGGATCTTGGGCAGCATATATAACATCAAAGGATTTTTAAGAAGTCTGTGATTTCAAGCCTACTTTGTCACGATGAAGTTAATAAAATACTGCAAAGGAAAGGCCATTTGGAGAACTGCTCTCTTCCCACCCCAGAGAAAAATAGAGTTGATTACTGATGATCTCTTTTGGTTTTGTATCTCATGTGTATCCATTAAGATTTCTTTGAGTTGGTGGTTTCACCCTGTGGTCTGTATACCTCTGAAGTCCCCTGCAGAATGCTTTAAGTGGCCTGGGAAAGGTGATTAAGGAGAGCAGGTTTGTATGCTAAGCAACAATATGCGTATGGGAAGTTTTTAAAGAGAATTACATCTCCGCTACTAGAGGCTTACAGATTAAAAAATAAAAACAATGGGAAAAAAATTTGACAGAACAGAGTTCAGTGTTGTAATGTAGATCTTACTTCAGATGGGGTCTGATCAGGCTGGTGTCTGAAATGGCAGTGGTTACACCTCAGTATAAAGCAAAGTATATCAGGACCAGTACTTCATCAGTGACATAGACAGTGGGATCGAGTGCATCCTCACCAGGTTTGCAGATGACACCAAGCTGAGTGGTACGGTTGACATGCCTGATGGTTGGGATGCCATCCAGAGGGACCTGGACAAGCTGAGGAATTGGGCCCGTGTGAATCTCATGAGGTTCAGCAAGGCCAAGTGCAAGGTCCTGCACATGGGTCGGGGCAAACCCCGGTATCAATACAGGCTGGGGGATGCAGGGATTGAGAGCGGCCCTGTGGAGAGGGACTTGGGGGGAATGATGGATGCAGAACTGGACATGAGCCAACAAGGTGCGCTCACAGCCCAACAAGCCAACCGTATCCTGGGCTGTATCAAAAGAAACGTGGCCAGCAGATCGAGGGAGGTGATTCTGCCCCTCTCCTCTGCTCTGGTGAGACCCCACCTGGAGTGCTGTGTCCAGCTCTCTGGAGTCCTCAGCACAGGAAAGACATGGACCTGTTGGAGCGAGTCTAGAGGAGGTCCTCAAAAATGATCAGAGGAATGGAACACCTCTCCTGTGAGGGCAGGCTGAGAGAGTTGGGGTTGTTCAGCCTGGAGAAGAGGAGGCTCCGGGGACACCTTATTGCAGCCTCTCAATACTTAAAGGGGGCTCATAAGGAAGATGGGGACAAACTTTTAAGCAGGGCCTGTAGTGATGGGACAAGGGGTAATGCGTTTAAAGTAAAGGAGGGTGGATTCAAACTAGATAGAAGGAAGAAATTTTTTATGATGAGGGTGGTGAGGCACTGGAACGGGTTGCCCAGAGAGGTGGTAGATGCCTCATCCCTGGAAAATTCAAGGTCAGCTTGTATAGGGCTCTGAGCAACCTGATCTAGTTGAGGATGTCCCTGCTCATTGCAGAGGAGTTGTACTAGATGATCTTTAAAGGTCCCTTCCAACCCAAACCATTCTATGATCTCTTCAGGGGATTGTCCCAACGGTGAGTTCTGTGTTGGCTGATCAGGATGGTGTATCCTCACCTCACCTGGAAGTAATGGATTGTATGGTGCCACCTTTTTGGAAACGAAATGGAAAGACTGAAGAGAATGTATACTAAAAATGCTTGTTGTATTTGCCTTTGGATTGAAGGGAACTGGGCATAACTGAGCCGTTCTGTGGAGCTGCAAATCTCGTAGTGGAAAGTGGCAGCATGAAACCACAGTTACCTGGGTTGCTTGGCTTACTCATACTAACCTGTCAGCTAGAAAAAGATGGCTTTAGCCTGTGATACGTACCCTCCATGTCTGTTAACTTCTTCCATCGGAGAACCTTTGAGTAATTTGAGTCAGTGGGAATACGCTGGCTGGGCAGGCAAACCCGATCACTGTTTCCATTTCACAGAGTGGAAACGTACAGCCCGGTAAGGCGCCTGGGGTTACGCAGGCGGCCACAAACCTCCTCCCTCTTCCGTCCCCACCACCGCTGCCTGGTGCTCCCCTCCCTTGAGAAGAGTTAACGCCGCTTGTTCCTCAGCTCCCGCACGCTTTCTCGAATGCCAGTTTGACTTCTGCTGTGCATTTGTATGTCCTCAGAAAGGCAAAAAGCCTTTGGGTGTAGTCTTCTGTTCTGCTTTGTCTTTTTAGTATATCCAGAATAACCGCTGCAGCTTCGGAAAGTAACTTTCTGCATTTAAAGGACTTATACTAACTGTCTAATTGGATAATCAAAAATTCTCATGCAGAACTGAGGACTAATATGTAAAAGGAGCATTAGCTGTGCACATGAAAATACCTACCTTCAATCCTAGAAAACCACCGAGTTATTTTTTGCAAGTCACAAACATAGAATTATTGAAATCTTGATCAGTGTATTTTCCTTTTAACTTGGGAACATGTTCTCTTGAGTTGTAGATGCTGAAGAAGTAGTTGCTTGTATTGGTCAGTAAAGCAAAGAAAACATTGTGGGTGGGAAGTGTATATTATACAGGAAAGCCTGGGCTGCAAGCAGCTGAAGTATGATCTGCAGGTTGTCTTGCTCTTTCAGTGATTAACTGCTTAAGTCTGATATACTTACTAGTAGGTGTAAAAGATAAAAACTCTTGTTCCTCTGCATCTCTTGGAAGTGTCTCTACACCAACTGTACAAACTTACCCCAAAACAAAGCATTCCTGTGAACTACCTAATTGCCTCAATGGGTGGGGATGGGAGAAGGGGTTTACATTGTTAATTAACTGGTATGGAGAGCTGTCAAAGCAGGCCAGGGGCTTCTAGTCTGGGAGCTCTGGGATAATTTCTATCGAAAACAATTTGGTTTTTTGAGGGAAGAATTTGTTTTACCTTCATTTATCCTCATTGATTCAGATAACTTGTGTTAGGGATGTTGTGTGTAGGAAGCTCTTGAGGAAGAGCGAGTTTTCCAACACATTAGAAAGAAGTGAAGTTCTCTTGAGAGCCTTTTTATTTGCAGTATTCATTCCTGTTGCAAGTTAAGACAGATGCCCAACAACAACTGGGTAGCAGCGTTTCCTGCACTAACCTGCTCCTTACAAGTATATCACTAATACTTAAATAATGTAACTGTGTAAATGAACAACTGATTGCCAGTAATTTCACAAATGGCTTACTTCTACTTTTCTCAAACGTCTATCATCTAGAGTACCTAAAAAAGAAAAATTACTTCTGCATTGTTTTGGGAAAATTGTCCAAACCAGGGAATAGAAAAGCTATTGTAAAAGGACACTGGGACTGTGGCATTTTCATTTAAAACGTAACCCTTTCTGTTTTAAACAGTACTGTTGCATTTTGTATGACAATCATGATATGAATGAAGACAATTTCTAGTCAAAGGACAGTGTTACAAACACAAACATTTGAAATCAGAGAGGTTTTTCGTGGGGTATCTGAGTAGTCACATTCATAGCTGTGATGATTTGAGTATGTGCGTGAAGTAAGGCTTATAAAAGAGGTAATATTTAAGGGTTTTTTTCTGACTGTATTGACCAGTGTAATTATAAAAACTTTTTGGGTAAACCCCCCCCTTATTTCAGGTTTGAAGGTAAAACTTCTGTGACGAGAAACTTGTCTTACCAGCCCTGTTAGTCTGCTTAATAGAGATTTCCCTCCCCTAGGAAATTAAACATAAATGGTGGTTCTAAGCATATTTAACTCATTTCTGAACTAGTATGTTCAGTGTTTGTCATATTCCAAATAACATTTGTTAAAATACATTTATTTTTTAATCTAAACAAGATTTTGCTGTTGATTTTTGCTGTCACCATTTATTAGGAGCAAAGCACTTGTAAAGATTGTCTGGGCCATTGAGTTGAGCCTCCAGCTGTCACATGTGCCATCTTATGAACTACTTTTCATAACCTTATCAAACTTCAATTTAAAGACCACTTGCCTTTTGCTCCCAGTACTCCTTTTTTTTTAAATTCTTACCCAAATCAGATTACTCTGAATGTTGGAACAGGCATCTTACTTTCTGTCCTAAATTTATTAGTCACTGGTTTTATACCCAATTTGCTCTGGTGCCAATTTTACCCATCTTAATTCTTTTATTTCCTGTATTAGAATCTGCTGATGTTTTCATAAATATCAATCTATCTAAAGTAAGTTAAATTCCCATTAGACTTCTCCTTCAAGATAATCCATACCTGTGTCTGAGGTTTAATTGTTGATGTGGATAATCAGAATTTTGTACAATACTGTACTATGGCACAAGCACTTCCCTGGGATTACTGGGAACCGTCTTGAGAGGCACTTCAACATTTTCATTTTCTTTTTCTCATTGTACATTGCACTAGTTGTTTATAGACATCCTATGGTTAAGTACAAATTAATTTAGTCTTCAGTTACACAGTCTTACCTTGTTTTATGTAAACATAAATGAATACCAAAAATCCGGGTAATAACATAGCACAAAAATTACAATTACTGAAGTATTCCAAGTTCAGAAGTGCATATGAAATGCTGGTTAAATTTGTGAGGGCTTTACACTGATGGGCTTAAATTTCTTTGATAGTGTTTTGAAGTTGTGACGTGTCCACAAATTGCAGAGCGTCTCATTTAAAACTAGGATTCTGAGTAAGCACAAGCTGCTCTACTGCTGCTAGAATTGCAGCTGCGTAATGCTTAAAGGACACCTTCCTTTGCAGTAACATTTAAAAATACTAATTCCTGTTACTCATCTGCGATCCTCTTCCCACAGCTTGAGCTCAGGGCTATAATGGAACCTATTATAGGCAAAAGGTCTATGACTCAGCCATTGAGCCATGCAAACTCTTGGCTTTTTTAATTGGCACCATTAAATCTTTAGTAGTTTTTCTCTCATAAGATAGGTATCATTGGTGTAAAATGCATCACTGCTGAAGATATATTGTATCTTTTGCCCTCTGATTTCCATGAGTTGATGAACTATAGGTGTTTAAAGGCTGGTTAATCAGAGAGTTTTCTAGAATTACTGCTTTTCCATAACTATTTAGGAGTGTATCTAAAACAAAATGTAAGAAAGCCATCGCACAGGTCATTATGTTTTCAGGTTGTTATCCTTTTCTATTTAGAGACAGAAGAGGGAAGAGAAAAACCTGCCCTTGCATCATGTTTTGGTTTATCTTCATAGAAATTATTTAACCTGAGGACTGGGTATCTTCTACGTGACAGGATGGAAAATGTTAATTCTTGAGTATGTAACCGGGGTAGAAGCTGCATTATTTAGCTGATGATTTTTTTGTTGTTGTTGCAGGTTGGTTTGGGGCTTTGTTTTGTTTTGGTTTTTTATATACTGGAAAGTGAACATGGCAACAGCTGTAGTTTGGGAAGGGGGTCAGACATTAGTAGAGGAAATTCAAAGAACACTGGAAGTTACATGTTTGCATACATAGGTATATATTTGTAAATATATGCATGTAAGAAAAATAAGTAGGTTTTAACTCTTCTTTTGTTATCTCCCCACATACTTAATATGTGACACCTTAGGGCTTTTAAGTATTTATATTGCTGTAAGCATCAATGCCTCTGAAAGAGGGGTGTAATGAGGACATCCAGAAAACTGTGATTGTTCATTACCATCTGCAGAGTCTGCTTTGTTTGTATCTACAGTTGTCAAGAAGTCTTTGGTTCTTATGTTTGTCTGTTGAAAGTAAGTATCAAGAAACAACAAAGTTAGTTGTAGAAAATGTTAAACTGCGTAATTTAATACACATATTTTAAGTGATTGTGCTTACAGAGTTATAGCAAGCTGCAAAGTTGAAGGTTAAGAGAGATCGAAAGTAGGACTGTCGCTGCACGGTCCTTGTGCCTATGAAGTAGTATGTAATCTGTATATGAAACTGTGTTTTTGCTGTTCCCTTTTTCTACCCGCAGAAGATAATCTGTGATATAAGTAGCTGTTTAATCTGTTTGGTTTTATAATTTGAGGTATGGCATGATAATTTATTTACTGTATATTATCCAGTAAACCCAATCTTGAATGTCATTGAATCTCATGAAACAGACTGACTTTTCCTACAAACGCTGTCTCTCTTTATACTATGGTAAAGAATTAATAGCTAAATGAGCTTTTTTTAAATGGTAATTTTAATCATAACACAGAAGAATCTCAATAACAACCAATTTATTAATCTTCTAAACTCTCCTACAATGTCTGTTGTCAATTTTACATATGAGGAAACGGGGACAGAGGGACAGGGCATTGCCTGAGGCTAGAGTGATAGACATGGGTTTGGGGCTTTTTAGTGTGCATTATCCTGGGCTGTATTGCGCTATTGCTGAAGCCAGTAGTTATCCAACTAGGTACTCTCTTGCAGTCATGGTTGGGCACTTCTCAAAGAAGAGGATCCATGGCAAGTCCTTTGCTGGAGATCCATATTATAAAGAAAAGAGTAATTTAAAAGGAAAAATGTAATTTAAAAGAAAAACAAAACAAAACAAACCATCCTTCTGGGAAAAAAAAATAGAAAACTATCACAGTGAGGTGAGGCTGGTGGAAAAAGGACAGTAAATAACTTTGCCTGACGTTCACTGCTTTCATTACAGACCATCTCCTTACAGTCTTTCCCTTTTCTGTACTTAAGTTTTCAAGGTAACATGAGTCTTCTCTTCAGGATAACATCTTAGTCATTCAGATCTGATTTACTCTAGGAGTCTCATCCATCCTGTAAGCTGAATGAGGCAGCAATTCTGAAAGTAACTAGGGAGGAGTCACCCTGTATATTAGAGAGATTATTGTAAAAAGTAAAGTACCAGGAAGTAGAATTTGTTTCGTAAGTGGTGCTAATGACATTTATTCTTTGTTTTCAAGTATTTGAAATACTTAATAATGTAGACTGCCATTTAAAAAAAGAAAAATATGTTTATAATTTATAATAGCTTTTCTTATGGTTACAGTGAACTTTAAGTATTCTTTTCCCAGGACAACATTGCGTGTTTTCTATTTCACTTGCAGGGCGACTCATTTGGTCAATGTCTGAAGAAAGCTTTTGAATTTCTGCTGGACAAGAACAGTTTAATGTTGGATAAAAATGGTTTAGAAAAGTCACCCCAACTTATTAGGGACAACTAATAGAAGTAAAAGTGGTAGTGGGATTTTGGAGTTTCTTTTTCTCTTGTTATATGGAACTTCCTTGTGACTAAGGAAATGGCATTTCGAATGTCAAAACAAAATGTTAACATTTAAATTATTTTAAATTGTCAGTCTCCTAGTACTAACTATGCTTACCTGGACTGTGAGATTGTATGCTGCTTTTGGCTGGGGTAGAGTTAACTTTCTTCATAGTAGGTAGTATGGGGTTCTGGTTTGGATTTGTGCTGAATACAGTGTTGATAACACAGGGATGTTTTCATTCCTGCTGAGCAGTGCTTACACAGCATCAAGGCCTTTTTTGCCTCTTACCCCACCCCACCAGCGAGGAGGCTGGGGGGGCACAAGGAGTTGGGAGGGGACACAGCTGGGACAGCTGACCCCCACTGACCCAAGGCATATTCCAGACCATATGATGTCATGCTGCTTTCTAGGGACAGGAGTAAAAGCTCAGGGGTTTGAGTCCTTTGTTGCATCTGTTGAAATCTTGAACTTCTAAGGCCATTGCCCTTTTCTTGAGCTATTAGAACGTGATATATATTCATACCTTAGGGAAAACTTGCTTTTTTCATGAGGGCTTGCAGATAGGAAAAGTGATAGAGTTCTCAGTAAAGGCTCTCTATGAATTGCATCTTCTTTTCACCAGCCTCCTAATCTGATGCATGTTTGTCATTAAACTGTCGATGGATACATTTTTGATATGTGCAGGCTTCTTAAACATGCATGTTTAGCAAGTCTAGAATCAGATGGGGGGAACTTTTAAAACAAAAAGTTGGGCTTTTGTTTTTCTAGGTATATATATGAAGGGGTTAGGTAAGTGATAGAGACTTCCCTAAAGTCTTCCTAATGTATCGGAACAAACACCATATGCTAATAAATGTAATTGCCTAAAATACATTTGAAAGCATTTTGCTAGTTGTTGCTCTATCTTACTGTTTTATGAATGTATGAAGTAAAGCCCTTTGGTTGCTGCCCTTATTCATTTCTACAAGACAGGGCTTGGTGAGCAGCTGAGATCCCCAGCCTGTCTCCTGAGCGCCGGTTTTCCTGAGAGGTGGGCTAGAACCATTGAAGACCCTGGTATTAGAGTGCCCTCAGAGAAGTGGCGAGAGGCTGCCTTGGGGCAGGTGTGCATGGCAAAACAGAGCGTGGCTTACCATGAGAAGGCCGAAAAGAACTGGCTATGACTAGTGTCTCTAAGGCTTCCTGAGGCTGGTAGGGAGAGACTGGAAGATAACCAAGCCCAGAAGAAAGGACATGATGGTGCACGTACACAAGTGTGGCATGTAGTCATGGAGATGAAGTGTATAAAGCTGAGTTTGAAGACTTTCTGGCACAGGCATGATGTAAAAAAATACGTAGGCATGCAGTGGTGCCAAGTAAATAGATTGGGGCAATACACACATATATCCACGCTGCTCCCATCTGCTCATCTCTGCTCCTAGTGTACCTCCTTACAGTCTTTATTGCAGTTTGGTCCTTTTGATTCATTGTTGAAAGGTATTTTATATTGTCCTTACAAGCAACAGACTAGGGCTCACAGCATGTCTGTCAAAAAGGTGGTATTTCTGAAGCTTGTATTTACTTGATCCTTAGGCGCTGCAGAACAGGCAGAAGAAATAGAAATTTCCTCGCCTGCTAGTCTTTGGCTTCATCTAGGAAAAAACCAAAACCTCAAACATGCTGCCTTTCTCTCTGTTGTTGTTCTCCCTTCCTTAGATTAAAGTGCAATTTATTTGATGTAAAGTATGAGAAGATAAAGGGTAGTTTATCTGAATTCAGATAAAGCATACTTTATTAGAGGTTTTGCAAATCAGAAAAGAGGTATCACTTCTGAATTTACATCTACACCTTATATTTTTATGGTTTTTAATAGTATGTATCTCTTATGTAAACATACAAGACATGTGTCTTATTACCTTTCACCTTATAGGGTTTTTTACATATATAGCCTGTTAATAAGTTTTCCTGTTAACTCTTTTCAGGGTTAGAAGAGGTGGGGTGAAAAAGTACCAGAACAGAAATGCTTTTGCTGTTGTATCGTGTAATGCTTTTGCTGTTACTGCTGCAAGCAGCAATGAAAGCACAGATGGAACTTTTTTGGTTCTCTGCGGTCAGAAGCAGCAATGTTTGCACCATGTATGCTGGTCTTTGATTTTTCTCTTAAACCTGATGCCATTTGCTCTGTGTCACTGTGATTTAGATTTAGTAACAGTAGAGAAACGTATTGGTAGAAGTAGATGTCAGCTAATTAAGGTTCCTCTTAAAATGGTTCTCTGAGTGACTTTAAGTCTTCTGTAGAAAACCAGAATTTTAGGGAACATTTATACCTTTAATTACTGTGGGCAGGCTGTAAGTGCTTAATACACCAAGTCAATCAGGACTGTTTTGTTGGGTTTTCTTTTTCTGGGCAGGGGACAGGGTGTTAAGGGGAAATCATAGTTGGTACCAGAGTGTCATAACCTGTGGTGATGGCAATACAGTGTGATGTAGGAACGGGTTACCCTTCAGAGAGGATGGATCTCTGCGTATTTGACATTTAGTAATTGAATGGAGGGAATTCTACTGGCGGAGGGAGGAGGTTTTGTGTGCAGGGCAGTACACTTCCCTTCTTCCCTCAGGACCTTGTATTTCATAGCATGGCTGTGAAACATGCCCAGGAGAGGGAGGATATTTGCATTTTACTATTTCAGAGGAACTGCTTTGCTTTCCAAGTGGACCTGAAGGGCTTTGGGGGAGCGTGGAGGCAAGCCCAAGAGCAACAACTCAGCCTGTATATATGCTAAAATGTTAGGTTAGTCTTTATAATGCTTATGTATTTAATAATAACAGTTTAAATACTACTGTTTTTGTTGAATATGTGAAGGTGTTTCCCCCCCCATTCTTCCTTTTCTGGAGAAGTTGAAGTATTGTACTAGGTCCTCTAGAAACCATTTCATCCTGACATGTTCTCACTGTGTGACTTCCCTGTCTTGCCTGGAGATGTGCAGCTACCACCTTGTTTTAGAGGGGTTAGAAAAGACTAGTGGTAAACTTCCTGGTTATTCTCTAATCCAAGGAGTTCTCTAGTAAGCACTAGATATCTAGATAGCTGTGCTTGGGCATAACTTCATAGACGTAACTTCATGGAGAAAATATCTGCATTTTTAAACGCAGGTTCTACTTGGCAGAAGTAAGGCATTAAGAAAAAGATGCTTATGGGCCATTTTACGGTAGAACTCCTGCTGGTCTGCCTGTCATTTTTCCCACCTGTGGTATAGACTGTATAGCATGAACTGTGCAAAACTTTTGTGGTAAGACTCACATTGGCATGTTTCTGGCATGTCTACTACTTGATAATGGAGCATACACAGGAGTGAGGTTTCCTTTGACCGTGGCTGTGCAGGGAGGGCAGGCTTGAGGTAGACGAGCTGTCAACATGAGCAATATGGCTTTTGCGAGTAGAATTCGGTACCTACCTGTACCACCGTTCCTACGTATCTCTGCAGCTAGAGCTAGTAAAAACTTGCCAAAATTGTGAGTCCTTGACCAGTCTACATGGTGATGATGGAGAGTGGAGAGTCTGGCTACTGTTGTGTAATATTTGGGACCTGCCCTGCTTGCAGTAGGAGCAATCCGTGTACTTCTGTCAAAGCCAGTATATATTACAAAGGAATCTGTAGCAAAAAAGTATTAATAAAATGTTTGTCTTTGGACCATCACATAAGCAGTTATGTACAATCCATGTGGTAGCTATTGCATTGTCTTCTGTGGAAAGCTAATTTGGAGCATACGTGCTTCATTATCATAGGGGTGGCAGTTGTCAGATTGCCTGATCGACACTGATGTCGGTTCTGATCAATCGACAGCAACCCAAGAGCTCTCTTATGGGACAAGTTAGTTGGTTTTGAGCTGTGAACAAACCATCAGTGCTCGTTGCACTGGCTGATATTCCATAGGCTTAGTAATTACTATCTCTCACTTTATGTGAGCATTAAACAGTGTTGCTACATATGATTACTGTAAAATACAGTGGGATGTTTGCTTTTAGGATGGCCACATTAGTATCATTCATATTTTGTAATCTGTGTTACTCCACAGAGTATATGACCAGAAAATAAATAATTCTAATACTATAGCTATGCTGAGACTCAATTAAGGAACTCTGTATTTTGTATAGCATGTTTTTATTCTTCCACATAAAGTAATTGGGTGATATTTTCAGCTCCACCAAATCAGCAATGAGTGTACTTTTGCAGTGACGGCTGAGGGCATTAAGATTGGTTTTAATCACTTCCACTCCCCTGTTAGGATGCTGCTGGCATCGAAATTCTAGTTGTTATGATTCAGAGTTTTTCTGAACACTTTGGATCAGCAAGTTTTAACTTTCTAATAGTTGCACCTGTTTCTTAAGGATGGTCTCCATTAGTAGTAACAGAGCAGGAAGACTTAGGATCTTCTCTTCTCTTCTCTTCTCTTCTCTTCTCTTCTCTTCTCTTCTCTTCTCTTCTCTTCTCTTCTCTTCTCTTCTCTTCTCTCAGACTTGCTTAAGAAATCAAATGGTATTGCAGCAGCACTTACACTAAAACATGAACGTTTTTCATGCTAAGTGATTTTTAATTGTCAAGTTATGTCTCGCTAAGAAGGTGTTAATAGAACTTTTGTTTTCCGTACATTTTCGTCTGTGTTTTGTAGAAGTATAGTAAGAGATTTAATAAACTACAAGATTCCTGTCGAGTGTATTTGCAAAATAGTCTTCTTTCATTCTCATCTGGTGTGTGATGCCTTTCCCTTTATTACAAAGATCACTTGATAACACTTGTTGGTTTATAAATGCAAGTTGTCACTTTGGAACTACAATTTTAGAGGAGTTTCCAAAGTACTGAGACACCAGTTGTTTCTAAACAGCATCATATTGCCCAAAACTTTAAGGTAGTACTAAGTATTTTCATATGGTAAGGTAAAAAAGACATATACAGCTTCAATTCAAGGCAGTAGTTTCACAGAAAAGGGAAGGGATCATCACTCACAATAAAGGAGAAGAAACTGTTTGGTAAAACAGGTTTTGGAAAGGATTATGGGTGTGAGCCATAGTCTTGACGATGTTTCTGGACTTTAGCTACTATAGGAAAAAATCCTGTGCAGCTGTACTGTTGTTGAATGTAGGTAGTGGTATTGGTTGCAATTTCAGAGGTGGTATTTGTTCCTGTTTACTCTGGAGTTTTTACTGATATGTGAGCTTTGCAGACAGACAATGTCTGAAAAGTATTTATGTTGGTCTAGAAAAGCCGAAGCGTGCTTCAGATCGAGGGAGCTCTGAGACAGGCCTATGCTGCAAGTGTTAATAAGACAAGTTGAGAATTGCAGGGACAAAGCAATGTATAGAGACATGATGCGGAAACTTTCCAAATGATTTGTTTTGGAGGATAGTCAAGATGAGTAGTTTGTTCTAAATAATCCAGAGGGATGATGAATCCTTTCATTAAGCTTTGAAAGGAAGAATTGTGTAGCAATTTCTACATATGGTGGCTTTTAACACCTTGGGGACTGTGCTATCAGGAAGGATACAAATTCAAAACGAGTGATGTCTGTGGCACTAGGTAGAGCTGCTTCCAGAAGTGATGCTGTAGTCCGTTTTCTGTTTTAAAAGAACTCTCTTTGGTTGCAGGTTGCTGTTTTAACTTTTCCAAAGTAAAGGCGACAATTTAGCAGGACTGCACTTGCTGCAAATGAGAATATTCAGTAATGATTTGCCTAATGTGAAATTATCCATTGTATAGATATTGTATTGGAGAGGTTTGTGTTTTGGAGCCAGTGGGAACTGACTAAGCATGTGCTCTACTGTTACACAACTTAGTTAATAAACCAAAGTTCAAGAAAATTTAAACAAATGTGGTTACCATAGATCTTTTTCAAAATACAGAAAAGACCAGGGAATGTGGAAATACCCGTCAGGGAAATGAAAGTAGTCCTAGTAAAAAGGAGGGTTTTTTTGGTTGGTGCTGATCTTTAAATTTCACGAAGTTAGCTGAGTCATGTTGCATACTTTGCTGCTCTTGCTTCATACTTCTTAAAGCTCAATATTGGCTCAAGTTGCTGCTCTGCTAGGGAAGCGACACTCAAGCTACTTTCAGTGCTTAAGTACGGTTGATTCTAGTTCAATCCTTGTTCAAGCAACAGAAAGATTCTCCTCCTTAACCTCCCTCCCTGCCACTAACCCTCACTGGATTAATCCTATATCCTGTCCATCTTGCTACTTCATGTAACAGGACTGGTTTGAGACGTCTATCTGTGCTGTGGCTGCAGAGAATGAGCTTAGCTCTAAATGTGTAAGCAGCTGTGAAACGCAGGCAGCTTCATTTTTAATTTTTCAAATCTTGGTGAGACATGTTTGGAAGTTTAAAAATAAGTCTGAATTCCAGAAAAGTGAGATTTTTGCACTCCAGAAACAATTTCACAAGTAGTGTTTTCATGTATTATTTGCTCGGATATTGTTGGCTTTTGCTGATAATGCAAAAGCATATTACTGTCCTGGGTAACCTGTTGATCTGCAAATTATTTTAACTCCTCAGAGTTTCTGAAGAATCTCAGTTTTGCTTTAATAAGCTGCAATCTTTAGTAGGAGTGTTCTGCATTGTGATATTGCATGTTAATAGCATCAATTAATTGTCAAGCAGTGGGAATTGATGAGAAAATGTCCATTGTAAAATTAAATGGTATTGCTGAAGACTGTACCATGCTGCTGGTTAGTTAGGTGACTAGCCCCAGTAGTTGGTGGTAGGAGTATTAATGTGAGCTCCAGGTTTTTTCGCATGATTAAAACAGACCATCTGTTCTTTGTTAAATGTTTACAAAAACAGCTTTTCTCTAAAAGATTTAAAGAGATGTGGGTCTAGTAAACACACCAATATTTTTGAACACCTTTTTCACCTTATTTCTAATAATACCAAAAATAATTCTGCTGCAATATCGAGTAGGGTGAATACCGATTTGTGTTTAATCTTCACTGGTTTCTTTCCTGTGGAAGATTAAATTCTGTACTAACATACTAAATTATGGCTTTGTTATTACTAAAAGCAGCAGGAGAAGCAATTTCTGTGAAGTATGCAGATAAATCTTTCAATTTTGGTAAAAACTTGTAATAGACATACTTTTTTAAATTTTGTAAATGGAAAATAGGGTTCTTCCATTAGAAATTGTGATGCTGTAACTAGAGTTAATCCTTTGTAGATTTAAAGTAGAACTATTTGAAATAATTCCCTGTGATAGGCTTGAACTAATATTTACTAGTGAAAGCCTGTTGTTCTTCCTTTCCCCTCTTCAGAAAGAGCAGACCACTGGTTTGGGGTAAGAAAATGTATCTTTCAAGCTGCTTCTGTTCTCCTCACTAGATTTGTGCTGCTCCTACACAGCTTCACACTAGGGAGCAATGTGGGGTTGTCAGTTAGGGATAAACCATTTTAGCATATTGCGAAAGTGTAGGCACAGACTTCCTAGAAAAATAAAGTTAATCACACCTATTTTATTGAAAGAGTGCTACAATTTAAAAGATCAGGTATAAGTGAATTACAAAATGTGCCAAATTGCAAAAGGAGTGGTGTGTGGCAAAAGTAATGTATATTCAACTAATAGGAAACATAACCAAAGCCTAATTGGGGCAGATTTGGCTTTTTGTAGCTTAATGTTTTGGGAATTGTGAATGATACGAAACAAAACCATAGTATTTTAATTTGTATGGTTGGTAATGCACGTAACTTTGTACTGTAAATAAAAGGCAGCAAGTTTGGGGGTTTTGTTTGGGTTTGGTTTTTTTTTAATATTTGTTTCATGCATAACATTTAAGTCTAATGTATAGTCTAAGTTGGTTTATAGCCTGAGAGTGATTCTTGTGGATAAGCTTTTTGAGGTAGTAGAAATCTGAATTTTCATAGGATGACATCTTCCAGAGTGAGTTACTGAGTACTACAGTGCGGCAACAATTGCGGCCATTCCCAGTGCTGTACCTTCTGGCCAGACCTTACATTAAAGTTACAAATGTCAAATCATGAAGGGCTGACGTTGCTGTTGTGGAGGCTTGGAAAGCTGTCTGCCTTACCTTCAGTTTTGCTTATGACTGTGCTGAAAGCTGTTGTTCAGACTTCTAAAACAAACAAGCAAACAAACCAAAAAAGCAACCCACAAGTCTTAGAAAGGAGGCAAGGATTAATTTTTTGCATTAGATTAAAAAGGTAATGAGAATACTCAAGCATGTATAAAATTTCTTATTAATTTCAGTGACACGGTCATAATTGTCACTAATGAAGATGCAACCTTGAAAATTTTATAGAATTAAATTTATGTGGCATTACTAGATTTCTTGTGGTTTTTAATATTTGTTGGCCTGGCTATCTCACATGCTTAAGAGGAAGAAAAATAAGCTACCTATTCTGATTTGTTCTAGAAAGTTGTGCCTTATACAAAAGCTTTTAGATAGTTGTAGAAGTCTCTCTTAATATGGCAAACAAATACTGTAGTGCCAAACACAAGGTACTTGCTTAATACAAATTTTACAAATAATAGAAGGAAAAACTTAGATTTCTTAGACACAGCAGGTGAACAGTATTTAAAAAGAGGACTGAGTATTGCAGTGGACAGCTCGGTGAAGACTTTGAGGTCTATGAAAAACAGGATGTATGAGATACAAAATGGCAGATAATACAGAAATACATTGACTACCTTGGGAAAATGTAGGTTAAAAGTACTGCTCTGAAAACCTATGGATAAGAAGTATTTAGAGGTGATCTGTGTCATATTCCTGTCTTTTCCTACCTAAAAATAAGTGTTAGACAGTACAAGTACATAACGGTCTGACATACGGATAAGATGGTTTTGTTCTGTGTCACAGAACAAATCTGAGGAGACAGTCAATTCAGTCAGCCAAATTCAAAACCAATCAGAAGATTTTAAAATATCTCTATTTTATGTAATGCATAATTGGACTGCAGAACTCATTGGCACCACTGACTTCCTGGGATCAGCATTTTCTATACAGATATCCAGTCTTTGTGAACTTTCCAGCATGAAGGTATGCAAGTGGTATGGCGACTACAGATTTCTAGAAGAGGTGTTGGTTCATACTTCAGGATACCTAACATGAGATTGCCTTGAGGTGGGGCTGATTGATGTGGTGCTAATGCAGTGGGTGCATCAGGTATCTTAATAAACAGGTGGAGGACGGAAACATGCAGAAGTCAACCTGGAAGTTCTTGGTTAAGCCAAGTAGACCCAGATCTTCAGTCCATCACTCAGGACTTCCCTCTTGTCCTGGAGTCCCTTCCGTGAAGAACTGTAGTGTCTAGCTTGTACCGTTAAACCTTTCCCAAAAAGCAATGAAGAGTTGTCTCCGCTTCTTGACGACCTTGCTCCTTCTGGTGCTTGGGTATCTTCTGAGTATGTGAGTGTATTCAGGGCACAGCAGTTTTTTGATACTGTGAAGAAATGCTGAAAATAGTTAGGACTGCGCTGGTTCAGTTTGTTTACATTTGGAAAACTGTATTAATATATTTGGAAAAATACACATGCATTCACTTTCTCATGATATTCAAAATTTTATTTCCTAAGTCTTAAGCGCATTGGTTTTTTTTAGGTCCAGGCAGCTAAACTATATGTCTGTGTATGCCCATCAGTTCTGCTTATGCTCAGGGGTTGGGTTCGTAGTCATTCGTTTGCACGCTTGCCACTCCTAAGTGCGTGCAGTTTGAATAAAAAGCAGAGAAAAGGAAATGCGAATAACACTACAAAGTTACACAGGCACTGCTATTCCTAGAAGTAAAATTCTGATTTGCTATAAACCTTTCTTCTCCCCAATTCAGTGGATCAAACATGAAATTGCTAGACTTAATGACCACAGCTAATGGGGAACTCTTACACCTAGAATCATGCCAACTTAATTTTTAGGGGAAAGAAAAGGAGGAGAAACAGAGGAAGGGTGGGAAAATGGTCTGGCCATATATGCAGTTGTGAGAAAGGCATCAGTATGGTGTCATGCTATTACTTTTCTTCTAGAAAAGCACTGTTATCCTACATTTATAACCACAAGCAGGCAGTGAGGAGAAGCAGGTTAGAGCTTTGATATGCTGCAAAGTCATGGTAGACCTTAGGCATTTTTTCATTGCAGACTCGTAGTTCTTTGTGTAGAACAGAACCGTTAAGAGGAAAAGAGTTTCAAATATATCAAATATGTTTGGTCCAAGCACTTGACATTTGTGCAATTATACATAGGTTCACATGTACTTTGTAAGTCTGGTGTAAACCTGATACACTATACAGGCTTTGAAATAGGATGTTTTTGCAGGTTCACAAACACTTACGGTAGTTCTCTGTCCAATCTGTAGCAGGAACAGATCTGTTTCAATTACAAATAGGGAGCTGTGGATCTTTGACATAAAGTGTAACATTATATTACATTTTAAAGTGGCTTAATCCTTCACATGCTGATCAAAATACCTCCTGTCACAGCTGAACCAATGTAAATTGCCTTGATTCATTTTTTATAAATACAGCCTGTGAATATACTTTATTTTCCTTTGCACGTCTAGAAACATACTTTAACAATTTTTTTCCAAGAGGACAAAATTCTAGTGCAACTGAATGATTTGTAACAAGTTATTAATTCTACTAACAACTGTTTTGAAATACCTCAAATACCAATTGTTTTCCTTTTGTATATATATGTTGAAGACTAAATATTTGCTATACTTCCACTTTATATACAAGCTTTAGAATAATTTTACCCTTGCTATATCAAAAAATTTGTGGTTACGTTGCTACTGTCTTAAATGCAGAAAGCTTTGGGTTTTACTGTTTTACAGTATAATGTTTCAGATATGCTACTAGGTTAATCTTCTGCTTAGTATTTTCTTCCTCTGTAACCTCTTGCTCCAAAAGAGCAAAGTTTTAGAAATCAAAGTTGCAAATCTACAATTTTGTTTCTGTTTGTCTCTCTCAGCATTCTCCGTCGGAACCCTTTTTAGAGAAACCAGTGCCGGATATGACTCAGGTTAGTGGACCGAATACCCAGCTAGTGAAGAGCGATGATTATCTGCCATCAATTGAGCCGCAGCCACAGCAAAAGAAAAAGAAGAAGAAAAACAATCACATTGCTGCAGAAGGTCCCAGTAAAGGTTTTGGTAAGGAAGACTTTCCTGGGGGACTTGACAGCCAGAATCTAAGCAGAAATTCAGTGGATTGCTCTCAAGAAGAGAAGAAGAAAAAGAAAAAGCCCAAGGCAAAGAAAGAACCGAAGGATCCTAAAGAACCCAAGGAAAAGAAGGAACCCAAGACCCCCAAAGTCCCTAAGACCCCTAAAGAGCCAAAGGAAAAGAAAGCAAAAAATACCACACCAAAACCCAAGACCAGCAAAAAGGCTAGGTAAGTCAGGAAACTTCTATATGCAATCAAAGAAAAACAGTGTGTTTGCGGGATTTCTAGAGCATCTGTGCTAAATGGCGTGGGTGGAGAGGAAATCTTGTTTTGTCGTTTGCCTTCTACCATCTACGACATCATGTTTTTGAGGGACTTGGGCACACTTCTTTTGTTTGGCTTTCCTGTTTATGGCTTCACAGTTATTTTAAACAAGCTGGAAAGGCAGAAGGTTAATTTTTCTTTTCAAGGCATAAAAAAATCTGGATGTGTTAGATTTCAAAACTAACTCTCTTCTAATAGTCATCTGTCCTCGTGTGTGGTTTATGTATTAAGAAATTACATTGCTTCAACATCAATGTAGCTTTGACCAAATCCAGAGATGAAGGCTTAGAGAAAGAAGGTTTGATGATGTTTTTCTCTAAATGAAGAAGTTAGGTACTTAGAGTTGTTACAAGTTGTACAACCCTTACAGACACTATTTTATACTGACACGACCCATGGGCTATAAGCTCTGCTTTTAAAAAGGCATTTTTTATGGATATTGATGTATCCTCACTGTAGGGATTATATTCATTTTGCTGTTTCATGTAAAGACAATTTTCCTAGCAGAAAATCTTTGTGGATAGATCAGATGCTTCAACCCTGTTTCTTAACTGTTTTCACTCAGCATTGTGTCCCTTTATCAGGATAGGCTTAAAATGCTACAGAGTAGTATAAGAACAAACCGCCGTTACACATGAGTAAATACGTCATAGATAATAACACAGACTCTTTCCTTACCCCTCAACTCCCTAAACACCATGATTATAAATGCCTACTTGAAAGAAAACTGAGAGGAAAAAGACGTTAAAGCTCAATTTTTTTTTTATTTGTACCTAGAATTTCTTACAACTGTTCTGAATTTGTTCCAAACATCTGAATCTGTTTTTCGAGATGTGGCTAGCGTTATAAAATATAACTTCCAGATGGAAGCACAGCCAGACTTGGTTAATCCAAATCAGTTTGCAAAATCCATTTGTATTAGGGTTTAAAAATTGCAGTTAATGAATCAGCTTTGCACATATTCCCCAAGACTGACTATTGGTTAGGTTTGATACAGTTATATGGCTAAATGAGGCATGGACAGTAAGATGTTATTTGTTCCTTTAACAAGAAAGAGAAGTTTCTGTATTAGCAGAGATGATGTTTCCTGAAGAATTTATAAACACTGGCTTGTAAAATCAAACGTTGTCGTGAACAGGTTGTATTAACTGTTCAGTAAATTACAGTTGATTAGCCTATCCCTATTGCAGAAGTTACTTCAGCTGTGTTCCAGACTGTCCCAAGGATGGGGTTCACATACATAGCAATTCACAGCTTAGAAAAACTCTTGAGTTATACATCTCCCAGTATATGTTTTTGAAACCAAAAAACTGTATTAGCTAAGATAACCTTTCTGTTCCATTTACCCATACTCAGAGGTTTAGAGGCTGACCAAGCCATATTGCACAGTATTGAGCATCTCCCCGTAATTTTTGCCACCACGAAGTAAAAAGGCTTTTACTGCAGGGCTTCTCAATTAGTGCGGTTTTGCAAGGTCTTGACTGCAATGAAGCTTTGTTTAACAAGCAATAGTTAGGAGTCTGCCTCAAAAACATGCATGGGTTCCTGTGGCTGTGCTAGACATCAGACCTCAGAGCTGGCCTGTCCCATCCACTCAATCCTAATATCTCTTCGTGTGTCTTCTCTAAATCTTCGGACATGCCATGCAGATTAAAGGGGCAGTGTTTCTTTGAAGGAACAAATCACTGCTTTCTTAGTTGTATTTGTAGGAGAGTCTTTATCTTCTTTCCCATGCAATGACTCTTGTCCCTGGGTGGCTAGATGACTTACATTATTCTAGTAAATACTAAGCCCTGTTGTTTTACCTGTGAGAGAAATGTCTTTGGAGCAGCATTAAGGGCATTTGCTGTTCCTTATGCTTACTCAGGGGTGTGGAGAAAGTCCTACTTTTCCCATAATGGGCTTGTGTCTCTGTTACAAAATGCTCTCTTGAAAAGAAGGTTGTTCTCATTTTGTGTTCTTGTCAGCTTCAGTATCAAAATTCTTTGAACTCTGAGACTGTGTTGGGGTGCTGTGCTGCCAAAGATTCTTAAATTGGTGAAAGAAATTTGCTTACTTTGGCAGTATCACAGATTGGGGGACCTGTCCAGTGACAAATCATTGAATCAAGTTTTTAAAGAAGTCAACAGTCCAAACCTTTAATCATCCAAGCCACAGTATTTCAGCAGCACTAACTCCAGAAAGGAAATATTACAGCAGCTGAGATGAGTGAGATTAGTGCAAGTTAATATAGATTATGGATGATTATGTAGAAGTAAAATATTTTGATAAAGTTAGTATCTGGCATGTTTACTACTACTGCTTATATTGTTCAGTGTTTTGCTTCTAAGCATTGGAGGGGAGTAGTGTAGTTTTTAGATTTCTAAATGCTGTGCAAAACTAATGGTTTTCATTCCTGAATCAGCTGATCAGTTTTAATAGGAAAGTTTTGCACTTATGTAGAATTCAGGTAAATTAAGTCAGACATAGAAAATGTATTTATTGAAGAGCAACAGCTTTTTCGATAGAGCATAACAAGTCCATGATAGTTAATTTTGACACAGGCTGTATTAGTGTCTTAGAGTATACACATAGATAAAAAGATCTGGTATTTTAAGTATCATAACCATTTTGTAATTTAATATAGCTCATAATTTAACCCTGTTATTTCAGTTCCAATTTTGACTAACAATGTAATCCTTTTATTAAACAAACAACAACAAAAACCCCAAAATCTTTACCCTTCACATCTCCTTCTGTCTTTGGTGTAAGTGTGACAAAATGAGCGGCCTGCCTCAGTGAAATGCACCTTCATATGAGGGACAACAGATCGGAGAATGGAAGAAGCTGATTAATTTCATGCTTGTTTGAATTGCATGTCCCATGGCATCTTAAAAAGAAAGAAAACACCCAAATGGGCTGCTAATGTTACACTGTGTACCTGGTGATTTTGAAAGAAAGATCACACATTAATATTGTACTGTTACAGTTGTGATGGATATTAGCCCAATCCTGCCAATACAGAAAGACGAATACAGTGATGTCTGGAAAAAAAAAACATTTGCAAAACAAATCTATTGTGGACCAAACTAGTCAGGTTTGAAAGCAAAATGTAGGTATACCTAGGAACACAAATGAAGGGTTTTCACTAAATTGTGCGGCTGCTGAGTATTGTGTGGGTGCTGAGTATTATGCGGGCTCTTGATGTTACGGAGCCAGCTTCAGGCACGTGCAAAGCAGGCAGATTTTTCCAAAAGTAGATGGACAGGGAAGGGCAAGTAGTCCTACTGAATTGCAAAGTCATGGCTCAGATGTCTGTTCCTCCTGTGCCTGTCCCTGGAGGAGATGAGGACCACCTGTTTGAGAAGATCACGCTGCAGCACAGCTGATATCTCTCCCGCTGCTTCCTATGAAACCCTAGAGAGTGGCCACCGATTACGGTGGGGAGAAGTAGTAACTATTTGCAAGGGCCAAATGGCAGCTCTTTTCAGGAGCTCGTCCCTTCTCCCGTCTCCTCGAAGCAGTGTGCTGTGCTTTGCAGGGCTGCTCTTCTCTGCTTCCTCTGCTCCCTGCGGCAGGGGAAAACTTTTCGTCCTTCCCACGCGTACAGCAGCAGCCTGGGATGCAGGGTCGGGCGAGCGGCTTGCCGATCGCAAGGGGAGAGCCGAGCACGAGTATAATTACCTCTTCTGGAGGGAGGTGGAGGCAGACTTTTTTGGCGCACAGATTCGCTGTTTGCTGTATCGGAAAGGGGATGGCTCCTGGCCGCGGAAGCGGGAAGAGGCTGCTGCGCGGGCAGCACCCTGGGGAGCTGGAGGGCAGGAAGAGAGGTCCCGCGGCGGTGGTGGTACTTTCCACTCCCAAGCTCGCATCGTCCTGAGCGAGGCAGGAAGGGGCTGCCTGTGGGAGAGAACAGGAAACCGTGCAAGATTTCCATGTGCGCGTCCACGGGGGCTGTTCCTGTTCACACCTGTCCTCGTGTCCCTCCCCAACCAGCCCAGCTGCCAGATAGTTACCTTTGCCTTCGCTGCAGGCAGGCCTTGTGGGCTTCACTGTTACCAAAGCATACCTTTTAGTAATTTGGCTGGGTTTTCAGGCTGGATAAAACCTTGTTGTCCTATTGTCTTTCCTACTTTTGTGACATGTAGAAATGGATTTGTAAAGGAAAAAAAAAAAAAGGTTTTGATTACACTAGGAGCTTTAGGTAAAGCAGTACAGAAAGTCTCACAGCTCTAACATTTTGAGAGGGTGGGATTTTTATTTTTTAATGGTTTTAATGCCTCAGAGCAGATGTGTAACGTTTTTCTAGGCCAGGTTCCAGTCATGAGTTTGTCACAGGTCAGTGTTCCCATACGGTAAAAGAGGGATCAATAGTCCATCTGACTTGCTTTAGACGTTTAAATTGCAGAAAAAAGCATCATCCAAATCCTGATAGCCATCATAAATTACACTAATAAACAGATCTGTCAGTTACCCAGATCAGGTGAAGTAGTTGCGCAATGTAAACATACGGGCTAATTATTTTGCCTCTTAATCCTGCAAAGCATGCCATGCTTTTTGGGGTATTTCTGAGTCAGATGGTTTGGCCCTGTAAGTTCCGGGAGTTTGACCTAGCTCTGTAGGTGGCTGCTTGACTAACTGACACAAAACACTTTGTCAGAGTTTGGGTACTTGTTCTCAAATTGTAATTCAAGCTTTCTTTTCAGCTGTCCTACTTACTGTTTTCCTCTTCAGCCTGTTTTCCTTCACATTGTTCACTCGTCTGACCTTCTGCAGGTTGTCTTCTTACTGATCCCCTTTGGTCAGTATGCTGTGCAGTCCTGGGGGATAAGAGGATGAAACCAGAAAGTGGTATTCAACAGCTAGATTGTAAGACATCTAATCTGAAATGTCTGTGTTTGTATCACTTGAATAGAAGGACTAGTTTTAACTGACAGTTTCAAAATATTGTAGTGTTTTGTGCGTGGCAAATACTACTTCCGTTTCTCCCAGATTTCTAGCTCTTCTTTTGGACACTATCTTGTCTCTAGTGGGACTTGGCTAAGTTTTGCATTCGTGCATGTGTAAAAACCAAATATGAGAGGTAGTTGTCTAAATGCGTATATTACAGTTCGCCTTCCTTGTTGCCAAACTTGGAAAGTACTATCAGATGTGCATCAAATTGACACACAGACCCCAACGGTAATGGCACAGTCTCTAGGAACAGGTTTTTCCCTGCGTGTACTTGCGTGTGGAAAAGTAATTCTGGTCCAGGCTAACACCATTCCTGAATGGCCTGAGTACAATCTGCTGGAAAGTGGAAAGGCTGAGTCCCAAGTGGGCACGTTTAATTGTTGGGGACAAATCACACTGGCTCTGTGGGAGGATGGAGAGGAACAACGGTTGCTGACAATCGGAGGAACCCGATGCTCCCACCGGCCAGGTGAAGCTCCTGGGTGTGCGAGGCACTGGGAAGCAGTGTGTCCCCTCGTTCGAGGGGACGGTGCTGTTCCGTGGTTTATTTGTGCTTCACCTTCCCTTTCTTCCCTTGAAAGAAACCGTAGCCGTGCGTTTAAAAAGAGCAATGCAATTTTTCTGCTGAATTTAGAACTTAAAATTCCCGGTGGAGCCGCACACGGGCTTTGTTCTCCCCAGGTTGGTGGCTCTTTCGTGCCTCTAACTGGCCTGGCGAGGGGGGAGATTCGAAACTGTATCCGACTTGCTTCGCCCGCGTCTCCCTTACCGGGCGCGCCTCAGTACGCCGAGGCACGGCCCGGGGGTATATATAGGTCATGAAATACTCTTGGTTGGGAGTCCCTGCCGCTACGAGAGGGGGAAGAAGGGTGTCTAGCAGGAAACCTTGGTCGGGGCGGACCTGCCGCCCGCGCCGGAGTCGCTGGCGGGGTCTTTGTCTGGGCCGGGCCGGGCCGGGAGGGGAGCGGAGCGGCGCGGCGGTCGGTCCGCCCCGGGGCAGGCGGGCCCTCGTTAGCGCTTCCCGGCCTTTCAGCGAGTTGGTATTTTATCAAACCTAGGCCACGGTATTCTTCCCGACTTTAAGCCTGTTATTCATAGGCGGCGGTGCACCCGGGGCACGGTAACGACTACTGAACTTAATTGCGCGCCTTGCTCTTGATTTACGGGGGTCGGGGGCGAAGAGCGCCAGCCTGTCAGCTCGCTTCACCTGGCGGCCGTCCAGCTCCCCTGACAGCCTCACCTTGCATTTAAACAAATTCGAGAGATCTGTGAAGTGGTCGGGTTGGGGGGCGGAGGGGGGGGGGTTGGGGCTGGGGGTTGGGGTTGGGGTTGGTTTTGGTTTTTTTTTTTTGGAAGCGGTTTCGCGGTGATTTGATAAAGGCGGGGGGGGGGGGGGGGGGGCGCACAGGACGCGGCCGCGCAGGTGCCGGGAGCGCCCGGGCGCTGATTGAGGGAAGCAGATGGCTGCAGTCGGTGGCCGCCAGCCAGCGGAGCAGGTGCTGGTCACGTGGGCGCGGGTTGCCGGGGCGACGCGAGCGCTCTCGGCGCGCGGATGAAAGGCAAGGGGCCCCGCTTCAGCTGCGGCTTTGTGCCATTGGTGGCAGCTAGAGCGGAAACAAACGCTGGAAGGGGAGCCGCTGCCCGCGCGCGGCCGGGCCCGCGCGCCCGAGGGAGGCCGGGAGGGAGGGAGGGAGGGAGGGAGAGAGCGAGGGCCGCGCTCGGCCCGCCGCCTTTCCCGAGGGCTTGGCTGATGGCCGCGCTCTTTCCGCGGCGTCAAACTCCGCCTTCCCCCCCCCCGTTTTGTTTTTTGTTTTTTGGGTTTTTTTTAAATTGTCACAGTTTGAGGTGGTTTTTCTGAGAGGAAAGCTGTGTCACGCCCTGTAGTTTCACGATAATACAAATTCATTTCCAAAACTCCCGGTCTTTTTGATCCTAAATTATAAGTCAACCAATTTTTTAAGTTTAAACCAATTAAACACGGGCTGCAAAAGAGGAAAACACTACAACCCAGCTGTCCCGGTTCCGAAGCAACGTGTAACTGTGCTCGGGAATTGTAAATTACAGCTCCAAAATACACTTTTAGTGGGCCAGTGCGCTGATCAAAATGAACAAGCTTAAAGCCGATGTTTGTTTGAGAAGTTACAAGGCCGGGGATTGTGAAGGAAAAACAAACCCCAGGCAGTGTCCCGGGTATGAAATTAAAATGTTGAGGGTGCAGAAGCCATATAAAGGTGGCTGACATAACATTTGGCGACCTGCACTCGCCGTTTCTCAGATACCAGCAACGTAACTCTGCTCTTAAATGTCTCAGCAACTTTCCACAACCAGCCTGTCAAATCAGTAACGGGCCTGGGGGAGTTGACCACAGAGGGGAAAAAAGACTAGCAAAAACCCACACGAGACTCAAAAGCTACATGTGCTTAAAATTACTAACTTTTACCATTGATTTTTCTTGGTCACCATTTAAAAATTTCACCCCCACAGTGCTGAAGGTTGTATCGGTGAGTGATTTGGTGACGATGTAGTTAAAGCTGAATTTCAACATGTGCATCCTCATCCATTTCCAGGCCTCTGAGTGCAGTTGGAGAGATGTGGTTGCAGCTCTTCAGGTGGCCAACATTTTCATGGGGGAGAAGGGGGAGAAACAATCCCCCCAAACCTTTCTCTACCATCAGTGGATATAGCTTTCTAGTATTTCTAGATGCTGAGATACACCAGCTGGTGGTTTTTTCCCCCCCATACAAGCTGCGGTTGCATGCGTTGAGGCTGTACAGTGTCGTCAGAGCTGACACAAAAGCACCTTTCCTGCTTGGAAATAACAGGGATGGTAGAAGAAAACAAAGAATTTTCTCATTCGGTCCTTTGTTTTGGTAACGTTTCCTCTGGTTCTGTTTACCTGGTCCGCACAGTTAATACCAAGGCAAGTGCACACGTAATCCTGTTTCTCTTCATGTGTCAGGTTGCCCAAACGCCGCTTTCAGAAAGTGCAGGTTTTGAAGAAAGCAGCTCTTCCCTTCCAGTCTCATTTTTAGTTTCTTGTTGAATACATGCTCAGTGTCGCTGTCCAAGATCTTGAAGGAAAGAAGAGAGGTGTCTGTTGTTAAGGAATGGGAAATGTATAGCGATAGCCCATGCATCACTGATTTTGCAGTTATGCTTAAATACTTAAATAAGGAAGGCAGTTGAAAATAACAAAGTCACTGAAAATAAACGTCTCACAGATTAGCTGTTTTGTTAAGCGCTTTTTGCTTACATTTTTGTAGAAATATTGATTAAAAATACTTCTGTTTCAGTAACAAGAAACCAGATTCAGAAACCAGTGCTGCAAAGAAAAAGGTTAACAAGGGAAAGGAAGGTTCTGAAAACTCAGATTTGGAAAAAACTCCACCACCATCACCTCATCCTGAAGATGAAGATGACTCAGGGGTTCAGGTAATGCTATCTTTCAAGTTCAATGTAACCTTTGACAATTTAGATGCATAAAACAGTAGTTCTCACAGTGCTTGTTGCAGAAATGCAAGTATTTGGGTATTTTCTGTGTTGTTCAGAATGACATACCAAGAAGGTGAGAACTGGATATCACCGTGGTGAATATTTTACTAAAACAAGTGTTCATCATCATAATTTTGCCTTACAGTCTTGTTACCTGCAGATACGCACACAGTGCTGCTGAGTTTTCACGTGTTCTCTTTCATTACTGTTGCAATTACGGTGCTGAATTTTTCTGCTCTGTAGACTTAATGTACCATCATGAGGCCTTGCTTATGCTTCGTGTTTCTTCTTGCATTGGCTTTGCAAACCTTCTGAAATCAAGAATAGGACATGACGAAGCGGAATGTTGGAAACGTGCGTGTCAGAGACTTGTAGCTGCACAGCTTTAATGGATGAAGGGCCTTGTTGCTTGACTGCCAGTCATCGGCTAACGTTGATAATTTCTCTTGACCGCTATGCACCTATCACTTTCTGACCAAACTTTCGTCTGTGTAAAGAAAACCTGGAAGTAGAAATAGCATATATGACAACTTTTGTGTGCTCTTGTCATTAGTCATGTTAAGAAGCGGTCAGCTCCTGGCTTGCTTCTGCTGACAGCGATCAGAGTAGGCATTAAAAATAAGAATTCCCTCATGAAGGGGTAGAGGCAAATTGTGGTGGAGAAAGTATGAGACTTCTAAATAGTTGTGCTGGTATTACTGAAATCCATTTCATTTTTCCATTGCATATCAGGTTGTGGATGTGTTGCTTCTAGTTACGAGAGATGTTGATGTTATGAGACTGATGATCACTTGAAAATGGTCAAAGCAACCTGGTGAAAAGGTTGACAAACAGTGGCATCCTAACACAAACATGGATTATGCCTTCCCTCTTACTGTGTTCCAGAAGGATGTAGAGTATAAGGAAATGCGAGCAATCTAATATGTTCTAGTTAAAAACAAAAGCAGCAACAAAAAGAGTGTTTCTTCTGATTCATGCAAGTCAAGTATTCTGAATTAGAAAAGTTGAGATACACCATGCAAACGTTAAAATGTTTGAAGGATAAATTTTTCTGTCCTGTGCCACAAGTCTTTCTTAGTCTGATTAATGGCGCTGGCAAAAGATACAGGAAGAAGCTTTTGGAGTTGATCGTTTTGGGGGTTAATTTGCAGATGATTATGTACTATCTACAGTTCAATATACATGCATGTTTTCCTTGCTTTTAGTTCAGTGAGACAAAACTTTCTCTTTGTGAAACTCAGTTGGGTGATAAACTTTACATTTGAAATATTTTTTTCTTTTTGTAAATACAAGCGTTAGGGTATTTGCATCACTTTTTAATTAAATGTCATAAAAGTATTTCAGGTGATTTTTGTTTTCTTAATGCTTTTTTGCACTGTGCATGTTGCACTGCACCTACACTTCTCTGCGTAAACTTATGGAAGGGTTACAACCATATGTGCTAGGACAGCTAGAATTAATAAACTTGTTATACATTTCCCAACTGAGATTGGTGTTACGCAGTCATCTAAAACACCGTTGCATTCTTTGTGTTAAATACCGAGTCTTCTGTAGTGGTATTATGTAGTAATGCACAAAGTGATGCATTGTTGTTTTTATTTGGAGAGGAAATTCATTGTTATTTAGAGAGGAAAAAATACTTACTTTTGTGTGTCACCATACAGATCTTTTTCTATTCCATTATCAAGCCTATTGCCTTTTTAGCTATAGATTAGTTAATAGGTAAAAGATAATCTGATGCAGGTAATTGTATGCACAGTTTCTGACAACAGTGCATAACAATTGCAAAGCCTCGTGTGGACATTAGAGGAAACAGGAAGCTAACCAAGTCAATAAAAATCAAATAGAGGATTACCATTACTTTTTAGGCATCGTTTTTATTAGGGAAATGGAAGAAGAGATTTTGGGCACCAAAAATAATGGTAAGACTTGCCTATTGAGCCAAAAGAAAACTGACATTCTCTCATTGGTAATTATGGAAATGAGGGTGCAAATTTGCCAAGTGGTATCTATTTTCAAGTAGAAAAATATTGTTACAGTTCTGTGGGAAGCCCCATAAGTTACTATGTTAAAGGTAGAAGCCACTTCACCGTTGTTCAAAAGGGTGATGTAAATTTAACCTTTGCTCAAAAATTTCATTTTCAGTTAAAGAATTTCTAATTTTGTGAAGTGCATCAGATATTTGTGCTTCAAAAAGTATGATTAACTATCTAAAAGTAAATATTTGTCTTTGTCTACATACATTGAGAGACCCCGGTCCGTAGATCTGTTAAACAAGCTACTTAAGTATTTGCGTGTACCAGTGAAGATGTGTGTTCAGCTGAGAAAGATGTAAAAATAAGTAGTATATTAATTCATAAAGATGGTTTTTTAACAGTTGATATTCAACATATTTTTCTTTTACATATGAATATATATACACACACACATACATCAGTCCACTGAGATATTTGATGCTCAGTTGACAGTTTCCTTCAACAGCATACACTCTCAGCTTTTCAAAATACATAACCTGATGCAGACTATCTGGGAATTTGAATTTTATTGTTGCAGAAAATGTTGTCTGGCACCGAGTATCAAGTTGCAAATTCTGTCAAATGCATGCTTGTGTATTTTACAGATAGTTTCTGCAGTTTCTCTGAAGCTTTCTCTCATCCTGGAGATGAGGGTATGGGGACACAGAAACCATGTTTTCAGTTTAGGGTGGTTCACATTCTTTATTCTCGTCTATTAGTTTGGGGTCTTTCCCCATGCTGTGCTGCAGGATGTCTTTCTGAACGGTGCTGGGTCAGTGGGGTGAGGAAATTGTATTTCATTGTATTTCCCCTACAAGATAATCTGGGTACAACTGTGCGGATGGGGAGAGCAAGAAGGTGTGTTGTCACTGCTTAGCAACACTGTGGGCCATGCTGTGGAAAGGTGGTGTTTGGTTCCTGCATTGGCCATCTGTCAAAGTTTGTCGTAGATGTGAATTGAGAGGTGCAACTTCTTCTATTTTAATTGCTTTCTGAGATACGCTTTTTAATTTTCTTATGTCGTTTTAGTAATGCTAAAAAAGAAAACTAACACTTTCCAACTCAGAACAAGCACGAAGTGGTTTTTTTGTTTGGTTGGTTGGTTTTTGTTGTTTTTTTTTTAAACAGAAGTCAAAAGTGGCTAACAGGCAGGAATTTAAAATAGTAGTGTCTTGATTCCACTGTTTCTCTCAAGATGCTGTAAAAATAAGTGTTTGCTACACACTAGTGTATTTGAGAAATACAAAGAAGTTTTCTCAGTTATTCTGCAATTTATCCGTTTTGTTTCTCATGAAGAATATCAATGCTTTCTATTTAGAAGCGACGCTCCAGCAGGCAGGTGAAGAGGAAGCGTTATACAGAAGACCTGGAGTTCAAAATTTCAGATGAGGAGGCCGATGATGCTGATGCTGCTGGCAGAGACTCTCCTTCAAATACTTCTCAGTCAGAGCAACAGGTCAGATATGAACGGACTGGAAAGGTGGCTGTAACTGCAGCATTCAAAGTTCAAATATAGGCCCTTTCCTGAATGATATTAATCCATGGTTGGCACTGTGTGCCGGAAGGTATTAGCTTTTTACCTTCTTAAAGAATATATTAATTCATGACTTTGTTTATAAGCTGATGTTATGCAATTTGACACAGTTCTTTGAAATTAATGGTCTCTATCTAAAGGAAACCTAAACTGGACTGCTAGGAGTCTTGCATTTACTTCGCTGAATTCAGTGGTCTGGCTTCTGTGACTTTAATAAACCACTCAAGCTTGTCCCCTGCTGCTAGGCACCATAAGAACCCCTTTATGAAATTACTGCCTTGTAGTACCCAGCAGGGTACACTTTATTCTCTGTGCAATGTAAATGATGGATAAAATAGTTTGAATAAGATGAGGGGTAATAATGTAGGAATGACTGTTGTAACAATCTCATTGTTTTGTGGTGCTTTTTCAAAGAACTACTTCACTTAACTAACTGATGACCTATTGGAGAACATATACATGTTCTTTGGTATTCCATTTGGCAATTTGTTAAGCCCTGTGAAATACTGTATGTGATCTCCATTGCTAATTGTGTCTTATCAGAAGGAGAATTTGGTAGGTTTGCCTGCAGTTGTAATAGTGAATTAATGTAATAGTGTAATAAAGAATCGCAGGCAATTTCAATAGCTATCGTGTGGATGCTTACACAGCCAACTAGAGTTTTTGAACATCTAATATTTAGACTGTGTAGTGCTGAAAGCATGTGGTATTTTAGGAGAGAACGGCCCATGTGATTTTATCTGTGTATATGTGCATGTCAGCCTTAGTGAGAGAGCTAGAGTTGCATCAGCTCTTAAAAATGGGCTTAAACAAGTATCCTTCAATCCTTCATTATGGTATGAAAACTTTTTGAATCCTCTCAGTTCTCATGCTAGAGGGAGGAAGTCCTCCTGTGTATTAAACTCCCAGTTGCAAAAAAAAAGTTTGACATTTTTCTAATGAAGGAAGTCTTTAAGTAACAAAGATGCACTCCCATTAACTCTTGTATGGTATTTACAATGTAGGAATCTGCTGATGCTGAAGGTCCTGTTGTGGAGAAAATCATGAGTAGCCGTTCAGTCAAGAAAAAGGTAAAATGAAACAAAATCCCTTCCCCCCATATTTGTAAACAGGCTAAGCATTTTTCTGCTGAAGCCCATATTAAGTTCTTAAAATACCTCAGGTATTCCAAACTAAGAAGCTGTTCTATTGAATAGAGGAGGTTCCCTGAAAGTGTCTTTAGATGGTATTTAACATGCTTTTCGATAGACATTCACAAAACAGATTACTTGTTTAGTCTTCCACTCTTTTCTTGCGTTTTTTCAGATGAGAATTTTGATTTTTGCAAATATATGTGTACCTGAGCGAAATCTATGGTGCTCTTCACTTCAGAGTGATGTTTCATGGGAGTTTGAGGACTGAGAGAAGTCTCCTGCATCCTAAGTTTCTGCCTTTTCTAGTAAAGAAAGATGCTTGCCCATAATTTTTGCATCTTTTGATAGTGGTTGTGCTTAGCAGCTAAAAGAAGTTTACATGCCATCAAGAATGCTACATATACAGGTGGTTAATATGTTCCTTGTCACTATGCTAAAATGGTGAAAGAAACAGTCTCGTGGTTCTCTTTTAATTCTGCCCTGGTTGCTAGTTATGTTCTTATTTTGCTTACAGATTCTTCTAATCTGCTTCACAACTTGATTGGCCTTTGTACTTCCAAACTCTTAAACTCTGGGTAGGAAGTAGAAAAGAACTTGTTCCAAAAAAGGCATTATTATATTTTATAGACTTTTTTGTGTAGCTAATTCTCTGACTTGTACTGCAGTTGGGCAGAAGACCATCTGATTAATATAGATAAGGTACTCCTGTTGATCTTAGTTAACCAGAAATACTTCTTTTTCTCAAAGTGTTAATTTTCAAATTGGAGGAGGGAAAGTTGTCTTTCTTCATGGATTTTTTTTTATTTTTCTTTTCATGTTGTGGCGTTTTGGTTCTTTTGGTGGGAGGATTGGTTTTGTGTTTTTAATTTTATTGCTACTGTCTTAATATCGTTAACAGCTTTGTAATCCTAAATTCATGCAATGTCATGACTGGCTGTGATTGAATTTGACCCGTTTCTGCAGCTTTCACAGCACAAAACCTCTAGGGTTTTTTTTGAAGTCTAGAGCTATATTTTGTATTTCAAGCCTTGCACTTATTTTTCAGATAAACTTCATGTAATATACACTCAGTAATTAATTGTCCTGATGGTCTACTAGGCATGAGAGGAGAATGTGGTCTTTTCATAAATGTCTTTACATTGGAAGCTGTTTTTCACCAATTATTCTTCTCTTCTTCCTCTCCCCTGCAAACAAAGGTGTGATTACTCATGGGGAGTGTGTATTTTGCTGCAGTTTGTGGGAAGTGGTTGGTCTGCTGCCTACATGTCTTTGATTGCAAGCTCTGCTGGAGGCAAGCTCTATTTTGAGCTCGCTCTTTAATGTTTTTTATGGATTGTATTTGCAGGTTTGAGGGGTGTCTCTTCTTTCCCTGCTCTTCTCCCCAACCCTCTTCTCCAAAATCCCCCAAAAATGGATTTCAGGATGTTAATATTTAACATCTGAAGTACCCAACTGTGCTTTTATTAGAGGTGTTTCACACTCTTACTAACGTCATCAAAACCCTGGTTGTTAGATTACTAATCAAAGTAGAATTGCTGTGATCAGGACCAGTGCATAAAATAAACATGAGGAAAGGCTTCACTAGGAAACCTTTCAGTGGATTAGGTTGTAACAAAGATGTTGCATTCGAGTAAAGGACATTAGATAATGAATATGCTTTTGGAGCAGTATTCTTATCATGAAATTATGCTGGTTTTCTCAAAAGTAGCCTTAGTCTAGTTTTGGAGTTACCAGATACGATGCAGCACTGTACTTGCAACCATTTTTGAAATGTACAGAATAAAAGGTAGAAATTACTTTAGTTCATGTTTGAAGTATAAAATGCAATGTTTTTCCTTGTTGTTCTCAACATGGAATTCTGAATTCTGTTGAATACTTTTTCTTCTTGCAGAAAGTGTTAAGTGCTTGTATCATTCTCTTTCTAAACCATCACAGTCCTGACATCTTCAGTTTGTATGTGGAAATCTTTCATTTTTCTAATTATTTTCTTGGCCAGCTTCAGTCCCCTTTGAATTTCTGCTCCTTAACTTTGAAAAGGAATGGCTAAAACTAAATATGCTATTCAGCACAGATAGCACATATTATGGAAAGATGTGGAGTTTGTAGAACGCTGTACCTGCGTGTTACACACATGAATTTCTCTTTTTGCCTACCAATACATGGTGAGAACTAGATCTAATTCAACTGTATACAAATGTCTACATCTCTTCCACGAACCAATTAGGTTACAATCTAGTGCTGTGTATCAATTGAGGTGATTGGTTTTTGTGTTGCTTTGCATCTGTTATTAATGTGTTCTGTCTGCTGTTTTTCTAGCAGTTGATATTTCTAGGGGTTTTTTGTGGGTTTCTGTTTTTTAAGCTCTTACTTGTCTCTACACCTGAGTAGCTTGCTCAAATAACTTTTGCATTAGCAGATATTACTGTATCCCTTCTGTGGCGAAGGCAGTGTGAGATTGTGTGCTCTTAAATATTTGCTTGAAGGAGGGGATCATTTATTTCTTCAATTATCTGCAGAGACTGTGGATCAGGTTGTCAATTATGGTCGCACCTGGGCAATCATAATTTGAAGTGTCCTGTGTTGCCCAAGTCTGCCATGTGCTATTTTAGAATGTCTGCGTAATCAGTTTGGGGAGAATTTTGCATAAATGTTCTATCTCACCTTTTTACCTGGTTAATGTAAACATATGTGTAGTGGGGGTTGGACAGTGACGTCAAATGCATAAGCTTCTGTTTCATATGTCCTAAACTGATGTATTGTTTAACTCCTACTTGAGTGCTGGTGATTGTAACTTCATTAGAATTCTTTTTTTGGCCATAAGCGTGAATGCCAGAGTAAGATTTTAAAAGTAATTTATTCTGAAATACTTTTTATTTAGTTGAATCTTTGATGCACACTAATAGAACATATAGTAACATAGACCTGTTATTACCTATTAGACAATAGAAAAAGTACATTTTACTCATGAGAGTTACAGGCTTTATCAAGATTTACAATGTAAATTATTGTTATTAAGTTGGCAGTTGACAGAAAATATACTTGACTGAAATGGTGTTGAGGGAAGTTAAGTTAGCTAATATGAAACCTTTATATAAAGGTGTTTCACCATGTTGTCATTGTAAGATTGATGTATCTCAAAGGATTCTGATATAAAGCTAATCAAAGAGACCTGGCCATAATACATTTCAGAAAATAAAAGAAGTTAATGTCTTAAAATTAGGGATGACTTCTTAAAGAGCAACTTTGCCTCAGGGTAGTGAATAGATTCAGGTAATGGGATATCCATTTTTTAATACTTCTTTTTTTTTTAATACAGTTTTGACCTCTAAATTATGAATACCTTCTTGAGAAATATTATCTTTTAAATTTTTTGTTTAAAAAACCCAAAATGATGGTCTTCAAATTCCTTCCTTTGATGGTATCTTTGTAAGTGACGGAGGAGCTTCTTACTTGTGTTTGGGGTTAGGGGATAGTTTACCTTCTTCAACAGAGGATTCAAGAAGATCAAGAAGTAGCACCAGGAATACCTTGTCTTCTTCCATTTCTTCAGGGACAACTAGGTGGAAGCTGGTGTTGCTCCTCTCTAGAAAGGAACACAAGCAGACTGTATTGGAGTGATATAAATAATAAAATCCCTTGCTAGTCTGGAAGAGAGGGAATACTATGTAAATCAGGAGTTAGGAATGCATTAAGTTTTTCTTTACTGTGCTAGAACAGAGTTTAATGCAGCTGCTACTGTTGTTCTTTAATTGCACTGCTATGGAAGTAATGTCTAGCCAGCAACTTTTCTTTTGAGAGAGGATTTGGAAGATGACAATTCATCCTCTAGCTTTAGAGTAGTCTCACTTCCCCCTACCCTCATATATATATATATATATATATATATATATATATATATATAAAAAGATGGGAGGATGTTGACTTATACAGGGGTCAACAGTTTTGTCTGTTTAGCGCTACATACAATATTTATTACAGATGTTGTCCCTGATGAAGTATGTAAATTGAAAAATGCTCTTCTATTTAAAATTGTTCCAAAGTTCATTAGTAAACACAAACCGTTAACGTTGTGACATAAACTGAATTCTAAACGTGTGCCTGGTGCACTGTCCTTAGTTTGTCCTATGGCTGGGTTCAGGAGTAATTCAACACAGTATTACATGCCATATGTTATGCAATACTTTGGCACTAGGGATGAGTTAAGGGTAGTCTCAACCCTTAGCACTGAATGCCCTTGGTTTTGCTGGTTTATATCACAACTTTAACCTTGCTTTAAATGTAGTTTTTGGGTGTTAATTTAATTTGGCTGCTCTGTATGTGAGACATCTTGCCTGAGTGAATTTAATTGCACCATTGAGTAAAACTAAAGCCATGAACACTGATGCCCTAAAATTCTAGCAGAGGTATAAGGTTTAGTTTTATATGGCTTCTTGTTTGGAGTTATTAACTATATGGAGGAATAAACCCCCTTTAAAACTCTTTTTTAAAACATTACAAAACCCACAATGTAAAGTTGCCATGAGCCAGCCAAAAATAATACATATGGCATTCAGGAGTGCAGTTGCTAATTGGCTGCTGCCTGAGAAAATGGTACACTTGGCTTCTACTTAACACTGTGGGTTTGGCAGAAAGCCAGATTTGGGGTGAGGTTGTGAATGAAGCTGCATGTGGTTAGGGAGGAGTTCAAATGATTCATGTCTTGGAAGTTGTAGTAAGCAGTGCAGTATGTACTTGGGTAAGCTGCTGGAGGAAACTCCTCACCCATGTCCTCCCCCCACTAACGCTTTCCTACACCTCCACTTGTCTCTCTATGTGGGGACTATATTCTGTATTTCAGTTAGTTTTAATCATTAACTGAATTGGACCATTTAGTGGTTTAATTCACATTTCAACAATTCTTTTCTTGCAGATGGAGAATGGAGAGGAGGTAGAAATAGAGGAATTCTATGTAAAGTACAAAAACTTGTAAGTAAAGTTACAGGTTTGATTACTATCTTTAAGTTCACGTAACTTCCAAATAGTTTTGAAAAACTGATTTTGTAAATGATATAACTGTTACTATCCAACTTTAAACATTTCTAATGTTTAATCCAAAACAGTGGCAAGTAAACTGGGAAATACCTTGCCTTGGTGGTAGTGGGTTTGATAGCGTTGTCTTAATTTATGTTCTCTCCAAAATGAAATCCATAGGTAAAATTGCTCTGCTATTAAAAACTTTAAGGCTCATTATGCATGCAGATTCATGAGCACATACTTAAGTAGCTGTGTAGATCTAACTGCAACCATAGAGTAATGTGCCTGCAAACTACTAAAAAATAACCCTTAATGTTATTTCAAAAACAACATTTGTGTTCAACAAAGTGTCTAAGATAACAAACAGGATGGCTTCCAGTATTCCAGCAGATAGGTGCCCCTCCGTAAGAGGGATGTAATAGTGGTGAGAGCGGTATGTTGTTTCACTTCTGAGCTCTGAAACTGCAATTCAATCAGTATTTAAAATAAGATACTTCACAGCTGGATAAGCTCATTTTCTTTTAGAAAAATAGCATATCTTGTTTAATTTTAGCAACTTTTCCATCTGAGAGACAGAAATTCACTTCAAGTAAGTTTCTTGCAGGTAACTGCAGATAGTCGACTTCACTTTAAGTACGCTGCCACCTTTGTACGTTTTGCACTATATTGATTATTGCATGATGTTTAATAGCTTAATTGTGCTTTGTTTAGTTTTATGACATTGGCATGTAATTTTTCTATTAACTGTTCATGTCTTAGACTTCTTAGCAGTATAACTTTTGACAAACTCTAAATTTGTAAAGTGAGACTAGTCATTTTGGCAGAGAAGCTGTTCCTTATTTTGTGTTTTCTTAAAGATGAATTATTACCATGGAACTGCATTTACAAGGGTTTTTCTTTTCTTTCAATCAGTGTTAAAACTTCAGTTGACTCATGTGACTTTTAATTACAATGCTGTTCTCACAAGAATCAGTGTATAGCATGTTAGTATTTGAAATGTTTGCTTATTTTTATTAACTTCTAAAAACCATATTCTGTGCTAGAATATGATGTTAAATAGTGACATTTATGATAAATGTCTTGTAATTATGCTTTAAGTATACCCAATAAAGATCTTCTTAGCTTTGTGCCAAACACTAAATGTATGGGGTATGTATTTAAATTTTGAGTGGGAGTTGTTTTTATTTACTGAAAAGTTTATCCATTAGTAATGTAATTACTTCCAGTAAAGACAATTTGTTAATAACTTGTACGATGTAGAAGATTTTGTCCGGTTTTCCAAGTGTAGCACTACAATGTGCTGGAAGGGTCTAGTTATACTAGTTGCATATATAGGAGTATGCAATGGAAGAGTAGTTTTGAGTAAGACTTTCTCTTTCATCTTTTAGTTCTTACCTTCATTGTCAGTGGGCATCTGTGGAAGAGCTGGACAAGGACAAGAGAATTCAGCAGAAGATTAAGCGGTTTAAGGCAAAACAGGGCCAGAACAAATTCCTTTCAGAAGTATGATTTTTTTGTTTGTTTCTTTTAGGTATTTAAGGAATATTCTTATGAATTCTTGTTCTGTATACAAGCAGAAGATTTTGAACAACTGTGTGATATATCAGTAGCATTTATTCTGGTATAAAGTATAACCATGCTTGATCCAAGTCTTTCAAGTTTATGAAGCTCAAGTGAACTATACTGACTTTATACTTTTTATTGCAGGTTTTGTTTTTGTTTTTTTCTTAAAGTGAGTGGTTAGTTGTTTGCGTTGTAAGCATGACTCTTAGTGAATCAGTACCAGGTCTCTCTTCTCAGGAGCTGATTATGCCAGAAAAATGCATCGCATTTTTCTGTGTTATGGACTGCTGCTCACTAGGGATTCTAAGCTTTTTATCATCAATTTAATTTCACTTAGAGCCATAAGCAATAGTGTGGTAGGGGTCCTGTCAATAAAAGACGAGATCTGCTGATTTGTGTCTCTGAAAGCTTACCTTTCAGTAAAATGCTGTCTTTTGAGGGGAAAAAAACCAACAGGTTCATGTGCTGCTGTATTTATTTATTTATATTTAGTTTTACTATGGAGTTCAAGCTAAACAAAACCTGTTGCAAATTAAAGACTTCCATAAAGTCAGAATGGGTTTCTCATTAAGTGCATATGATTGACATATTTTGATAAAATTTACAGGAATTTGAGGGAGGAGGACTTGATGTGTTGTGCTTCTAGGAGAGTATAGAACATCTGTGAACACTATGTCAGAGCATCCAAAATACTCTGAGATTATTATAAAATAGGGTGGCACATATAAAGAATTAAGTGCATCATATAATACTAATGCCTAAGGAACTAGATTAAATTAACTTTCAAGACTCCTGATATTTGCGTTTTTAAAGAAGTTAATAAATACGTAATTTGGAATAACAGTACAATGTATCATGTCATTAAGCAGCAGCATTGTCAAATTTAACATCTCTTCTAAGTGAAGATGCCTGGAATTGCTGCTTTTTTAAATTACTTTTGTTTTTTTTTTTAAATCTGTTTCCACGTGGATCATAAGTTATGGTAGATACTTGGAATTTGTTCTTGCTTTAGAAAAAGCTATCAAAATATACAGTCTTTAGTCCTTTTGTCTGCCTTTTCTATTGGAGGGGATCTTAAAAGTATAAAATGAAACACAATGCTTTAGTACGCAAGAGAATCCTGTAAGTTGTTGAAGGCATAAGAAAGAACATAACAAATTGTGATATATTTTTTTTGGTGAAACTGTGTATTCATGCAGTGTTTTTTCTCTGTTTTTGAAATAATAATCTTTGAATCTTGCTTATAAAGCAGTTAGACAATTCCTGTAGTTAAAATAATCCAAAGGCACTTAGTGTACAAGGCTCTAATTTCTTTATTGCAAGCTGTAGTTTTCAAGAATGCTAAATGCATTGCATGCCATAAGCCTTTTCGATTGCTCATTAGTGAATTGTAATTTCACACTTCATTTAAAATATTCTTAAACATTCTCTCACAGTAAAAGGTTTCACACAGTAATTAAGAGGCCCAGTTAACAAAGTCTGAGAAGTCTGATTCCCTCATGGGGAATGATCTTGCTGAATTGTAGCATTTCAATTAACATGTTGAAGTTTGCCAAATATAAATTCTATGTCACCGTGACCCAAAATATTATTGCATGGTGAAATATATAATAATTTTTCCTCTCAGGAAGGGCTAATAGAGATATCTTTTATATTTTTTACTCTCTCCTTGAACAGATTGATGATGAGCTTTTTAATCCAGATTATGTGGAAGTTGATCGAATCATGGATTTTTCACGTAGCACAGATGATAATGGAGAGGTAAACAAAACTTTTAGTGCATTTGTAGTCGGATAGACATTGTGTTTAGAACTTACTGTTTAGAAATGTGAATGTATTAAACACTTCAGAAGCTACCAGTGTATATGTGTGTAGAAAATAGGAACACATTTGAGAAAACATTGGTTAATACAGCAATTTCCCTAAAATAAAGGGGTTTCTGTAAGAATTCCAAACTTCTTATAAGTTACCTATATTTAAAAAAATACAAAACAAAACAAAACCAACAACAAAACCCCATTCTAATATGTACATTTGAGGTGGTACTTAATACTGCAGAAATACGACGTCCATGCAGGTAATACAGAATTTAAATGAAAAGCGTAAGAATCTTAGCTAAATGTCATAATATTTTAGACATTATTTAGCCTGTCTGTTGCAGAGGAGGTCATGAATTCACTGTTTCTTACTCTTTAATGATGTGTTCTGCAGAACAAGATCACTTTGTCTTCCAGGAGACTCCTTTTTGGTCCTGGGAGACTATAAAGCATCACTGGCAGAGTCAATGTTTCCATATTGCTCTGTCAGTGAATGGTGGTGTTTGGGGTACCTGCTAGGAAGTTTCTGATGACACTGACAAGAAAAAACAGTTGACTCTTTAAATATGTGGTAAAGCATGGAAATTGTAACAGTTGGAAAATGAATATTGTTTTACTTTTAAATTTTAGTTTAACCTTAGTAATTTCAAATGTAGTGTTGTGCTTGTTTTGGTGGTAAGCCTGCATTTCCCGCATTCTAATCTTACTTCGTTAGGTAGTCAAGGTGTCAGCCTGCTGTTTGCTTATCCTTTTGGCTGATTCAGACCTTTGGGCTTGGTAAAGTTTTTTGAATTGTATCTAGCAGATACAATCCTGCAGATGTCCTGGAAAAAAGATTACACTTTTATTCTTTTTAAATTGTGATGTAATCTTATTTTTGTCTTAACAAAGCCTGTAACGCATTATCTGGTGAAATGGTGTTCGCTTCCTTATGAAGACAGCACTTGGGAGCTCAAGCAAGACATCGACCATGCTAAGATTGAAGAATTTGAGAAACTGATGTCTAGGGAGCCAGAAATGGAGCGTGTGGTAAGAATTGGCTCTGTATAGAGGATTTTATTTGAAAATAGTAAAGTAATGTGGTCTTTCAGAAACCACTAATGGGATTTGCTGTATTTGAAACAGGAGCGACCTCCTGCCGATGACTGGAAGAAATCGGAGAGTTCCAGGGAGTATAAAAACAATAACAAACTCAGGGAATACCAGTTGGAGGGAGTAAACTGGCTTCTTTTCAATTGGTACAACACGTACGTAAAATATTGCTTACTGCTGAATCCTGCTTTGGAAATCTTTTATGGTTTATTTGAAACAATAACCTTTTAAAGTAATCTTCTAAAGGGAGGGTTTAGGATTATTTACATGTCTCATTGTTTACTGCAGGAGTCATATACAAACTAATTTTGAGTGGATAACATATTGTTACATAAAACTTGAATATTTCAGGAAGATTCTTGTGGCAAATGCTTTTGTATATACATGTGTACATGCACACCCCTGCTGCCCCTTCCTCCCCCGTGTGAACTTGAGAGGTATATGAAATGGCTATATCCATGCTTACTGCATGACAAATTATAACATTTATTTAAAATGCAAAAAGATTATGATGTGTTTTGAGTGTATACTTGCCATTGTAGAAAATTCTGTTTTACTCAGTTTAGCTCCTTACTGATTTTCAATGTTTTAAGTTGGGAATAAATCATTTGGACTGTTTTTATTGTTTTCAGACGAAACTGCATTTTAGCAGATGAAATGGGGTTGGGAAAGACTATCCAGTCCATTACGTTTCTCTATGAGATATATTTGAAAGGAATCCATGGTCCTTTCTTGGTTATTGCACCGTTGTCTACAATTCCCAACTGGGAAAGGGAGTTCCGCACCTGGACAGAGTTGAATGTGGTTGTGTATCATGGGAGTCAAGCAAGCCGGCGGACCATTCAGTTGTATGAAATGTATTTCAAAGACCCACAGGTAAGAACTCTTCATGGTTTTTTTTTCTCTTTTTTTATATATGCTCTACTGTTGTTAATTAATCGAAGCATCGATTAGGTTTTTAGTACTGATGTAGTAGGTTTTAACTAATAATGAAGGCATATGTATTAATAAAGAGAGTGCTTTTTAATAGTAGCCAAGAGATTAACTGGAAATAGAGGAGGACCAAGAGTTACTGAGATGGTGCAACTCTTGTTCAGGGTTTCACTGTTTCATGCAAGGTTTTCATTATTTTGTGTTCCTGAGGAGAGCTGGCAGAAAAGGTTCTTAATGGAGAAACTACTTTAATTGTAACTAAGCTTAAAAATCAATCTTTGCCTACCATTCCAGGAAAAGACTAGCTTGCAAAAATTAAACTTGTCGATGCTTCTTCATCAGATTTTATAAGTCATATATATTTTGAATCTGTGTTACTGCACTCATGTTGAATAGTGCTTATGAGAGAGGGAGAGCAGGTACAGAAAAGACTGGGGGTAGAAACAGAAAATTATTTGGAAAACTGAAGCTATAAAGAGCAACAGATCTCTACACTTAAATGCATGGCTTTGCTGAGAGTAAGTAAAAAGGATTGGGGAAAAATAATGTGCATGCATCGAGTGTTGTTGCAAAACAACATAACCCTCCTCACTTAAGAGAAAAAAAGAATGGAAGTTCAACCTGATTGAATGTATTGTGGAGTATTATTTCCAGCTGAGCTTAAGGAAGTGATAGTGGTGAATTCATATATTTAGATTTTCTGTAAAGCATTTGATTTTATGCCACAGGATATTTTGATTAATAAACTAGAATGATATAAAATCAATATGGCACACATTAAGTGGATTTAAAACTGGCTAACTGATATTTCTCGATGTAATTGTAAATGAGAAATGATTTGCATTTCCAGCGTAGTTCTTCAGGGATTGGTTTGTGTCCATGAGCCATATAACACTTTTATCAATGACCTGAAAGAAAACATAAAATCATTACTGAGGAAGTTTTCAAATGACACAAAGATGGGGAGAGTGGTAAATAATTAACACAGTTCATGGATACAGAGTAAGCTGTATTACTTAATAAATTGGATCCAAGCTAACAGTACTCAGAATAGCTAAATATAGGGCTATCTGTGGATAAGGAATAGAGATGATTCTTACAGTAGGAAGAGCTCGGTTCTGGGAAGGCTGTAAGACAAATGCAGATCCTTTTGTGTCGTGACACATGACCGGTTAAACATGAGTTCATACTGTGAGACTGTGGTTAAAAGGGCTAGTGTAGTGCAAGTGTGTAGGAGGAGAGAAATCTTTATTAAAGAGTAGAGAAGTTACAGCATTCTTCCCTTTGTCAGTAATGTAGTGGGTAGTCCAGTTCTGCCTAGTTCTCACTTCCTGTCCTCAAAAAGAGTGTTGAAAAAACAGAGTCCTTGGAGCAAAGCTATGAGGGTGGTTGCAAGATAGAAAATACGCTTTTAGAGGGAAAGAACTGAGTAAAAACTGTTTTGAAGGTCATGGCTGGAGCACAACTTGACATGCCATTAGGGCAAACAGAAATAGAATCACACACTTAAATATAGTAGAAAAACACATAGTAATTTGTAGTAGTTAGAAGTTACATCTGTAGAAGTTACAATTTATAGAAGTTACATCTGTTTGGCCATTTTCTTAGCAATTTATCAAAGAAACTTTCGTATCAGAATCATATATGCTGTTGTTAAAGAAGGTTGATTTGAATAACAGTTGCTACACTGAGGTCTAATGGTTTATATGCCATACGATAATACACAAATGAATGGGAATTGATTTGTACTTTTTCTGGTTTTAAAACTATTTCTTATCCAAGATAGATGTTTTGTATCAAATTTAAAAATTTGGGTTTATGCAAATACTGTCTCTGCTGAAGTCTTTCCTGTGTTAAAAATCACGTATGTTTGGGGTTTTGTTTGTTTGTTGTTTAAGCAGTGCTTGTTCTCAGTGTGTTCTTCCCCTTAGGATGCAGCAATTATGTAGCATGAAACCTGAAGGAGCATCATCAGAAAAATCCCCACTTACTGTGCAGGTTCTTAGTGTTATTTTGGCAATATCATTTCGTTGATCTAAAGACAACTGAAAGAATCTAAAGCAAGATGCTGCAGAAAGTTTTGTTCCCACTGTTGCTATATTCTTAACTTGTCTCTTGTAATGACCATGGGAGTCATTTGACCCCCTAGCAAGTAATGACAAAGCACTCATGGCACAGAAAAAGGAATCATTTTCTGCTAGCTTTGCTCCCTGAACTGGCTTAAGAGAAGAATCGGAAATTACCATGGTTGGGGATAAAGGAGAAATGGAGTGAACTCGTCCTTTTGCTGGCAGCTAGCTTAGATGTGTTATGAAATCACCTTCTGCGTTCCATTCTTTGTAAGACTCTGTCAGTTGTGAAACGCATGGTAGAAACTGAATTATGTGAAAAAAATCTCTTCATGTTCTGACTGAAAGAATCCCGATGTAGTGTTCAGTCTGGCATCCTCTAAAGTAGGGTGTACAATGGGGGATGATAAGGGAGAGAAAGAAGGCAGGCTTTGGCAGTATCATTTCCAGTCTCCTTTGCCAAACACATCAACGCAGACATCGGCATCTTTGGCTTTTTAGGTCTTAACATGAAAAGAGGCTTTTTGTTTCTCAAAAAGACAATTGAACATTGAGAAAGTATGAGTGGCTTTGAAGGGCAATAATAAAAGACAGCATGCATGAGAAGCACCTACCCCATCTGCAGTAGTGTGATTTTTCAGAGTCAACACTAGTAACCAGAGTCAAGGTGTTGTGAAAACCTAGAGAGTAGTCAATAACAAAATACATTTCTGCAGTGGTGTGACTTCAACACTAAGGACACCATGCTACCAGGGACATTCCCCTAAAATCCCATTCTGCCTCGTTGCTTGTGAGGGTCATGTAGAGAAGCCTGTTCTGGTCTTCTTGAGCAATATAACTGAAAGGTCCTTCTGGGGGCCTTCCCCAGTTGGAATATCAAATAAACCAGTTGCTTTTCTATAGTATTATACCTCTGAGAAAGAGTTTCGTTGTAGGAGCAGGAAAACTATATATGCCAAATGAAATTAATGACGGAGCCCTACAAAAGAGTTGACTTGTTTGTGAGGGAAATTTACTTAACAGTGTAATGAGGACTAAAAAGAGGAACCACCTGGTTCATGTGTAGAAACAGAATACCTTGTCCTTGGTTGATTTTAACTCAAAATAATGCTATTGATGTTCAGGACTTTTTCTGGCTTACCTGGTTCATTCCTTTTGGGCTCAGTGGGTGTTGGCTTAAGAGAGCATTTTTTTGCTTACATGGTTTTCTTCCTTGCTGAGAAGATACTGAGCTATGAACATGTCATCAGCATAGGTTTACCTCAGATATCTGCAAAGAACGCTTAGCATGTAGCAGTTTAAGGCAGTATTTCACCAATAGGGACTCCATCTTTCACCAAAGATGATGCTGAATTGCATTTTACAAAATGGCTGTGACTTAGTTATCCAGATGCCTTCTAGCTGGAATTGGTTAACATGCACATTTCTTGCATCTGTTCTCTTGTTCCTCCAAGTGGAGTCTGAGGTTGGTGGGAAAAGACCATAATAATCTTTCATGGTTCCCGCTGGTGGAATGTGCATCTTTTTAGAAGTCCAATTCTTACACACATCCAATTGACCTTCTCAGTTTGTATCTGCTAGGAGGTAATACCCCAAAACATAGCCCAACTTTTATATTCATATCTAATTGTTGTACTTTGTGGCTACCTCTATTGCTTGAGTTACTTCCAGAAGAACTTCCCAAACAGAACAGGAAACTGCTACCTATTGGGATGATTGATTTCCTCAAATGGAAGAACTTCTCTGAATAAACGGATATGAAATTCCTGTGGTTCCAACGTCAGAGAGAGAAGTTCATTTGGATGTTACACTGAAACAGGATAAATTGATTCCTAGTTGCCCAAGAATGCACCTGTGACAATGCTATAGGTCACTTTCCTGATAGTTTCTACATTTAAATTTCTCAAGTGTGACACTAATAGGATTACTTAGGATTCTTTCCTGTACTTTCCCAAGTGTTGGAGGCCTAAAACTGTTGAAGAACAACATCATTTACCTTCTAAAGCTCTTGGAACTTTCTGCTTGATTTACTCCTGTGTTCTTCAGTACAGCATTTGACTGTCTTTCAAATAACATGAGCTCTTGTGGCAAGACCACTATGCATATTTTAATGTAAGATTTAGACAACTCTATATAAGCAAGGGTCCCTCTTACTATTTTTGCTTCACCTGGATGTGCTGCTTTATGTAGTGGTCATTTTTGAAGAGCACTGCTTGCTGTATAGTTGTGAGGTTGCTCATAGAAGTGTTCTCCACTACTTGGAAAGAATCTCCTGAGTTGCATTCTCATATTTTCATAGTTTTGTCTGGCTCATGAAAAGGTTACAGTATTTCAATTTGCTGTCTTTGTAAGTTGCCTGCTTGGTGTATCTTCATCTGCTGTTTGTTAAGTAACAACTCTTTTTCTTCCTAAGATGATAAATGTTTCTGGACTATGCTGTGAAAAAGCACTGTTGAGCAGGTCATTACTTCCTCTGAAATACCCTTGATGTGCATAGGCAGATTTAATGCTGAGTTCAGGGTATCAGGTTTCCAATAGTTTTATTGAGTCAGTAGCCAGTTCTGATCCCCACAGTTTGGAGAGGATTATATGCAGGTCACTTATAAAAGGATTGAGACTTGCACATGTTTGAAGGAAGAAATGGTCACCTTACTGTAAAATACCTGTTTCTTTCAAAGTGTATTCATAATACAACCCATGACAGTCCTGCTTTGAAAATTAGAATGGCCTTGAACTTGTGTGATGCCCATCCTTAGACAGTGTTCCTGCACAGGCCCAGTGCCACTGGAGATACCAAGTTAGATTTTTCTTTGAACAATATCGGGAAGAAATATAGCATCATGTCAGAAAGATGTTCATTTCATGATATTGAGTAAAGTTTATTCAGGGCATTTTTTTGAAACAGAATCTTAGTATCAGCCCTGAAAACAAGACCCTCAACTAGCCACATAAATAGTGAATATGGTGCCAGACATCAAGTAAATCGTCCTGTTGAACTTTCCTTAACATTACAAACTATCAAGGAAATGTATGCAGGGATATACATTCTCCATTTTAGAGTTCAGAGATTTGCTTCTTTTCAAAGCTGTTTACTATAATTGTAGGTGTTTTGGATACTCAATGTCCACCAGGAAAAAATTACTGTTTATTGAGAGCAAAATATTCTAATAGTCATAAAAATGAAGCCTGAATGTACTTCTGGCTTATTTGGATTGTCTGGGAGGGCCGTCACATATCTTTGATTTAAAAGAAAAAAGAAAATTCTCTTGACAAAGTCTGAAAACCTTATTTGAATATTGCAGCACTACATTAATGCTTCAAGGCATTAGTATAATCCATATGAATTACATCTGAAATACTTGTATAACATCTTTGTAATGAATATGCAGTGATTCTGTGGGCCTTTTTACAGGATTAAAAACATAGCTAGCATGAAGCCAGTAGTAAACTTAGACATTTATATTCTCTCATTGAGTCAGCATTAATGACTTCATTTACTTAAAATATCTTGCCCATTGTACTGTTCTGTATTTTTAAAGAATGGATTTTGAAGATGAAACAAATGTACTTCTTTTCTTTACCATGGAGTTTAACTTTTGCTGTTCTTTTTAGGGTCGTGTGATAAAGGGGTCCTACAAGTTCCATGCCATTATCACAACATTTGAAATGATCTTGACTGACTGCCCGGAGCTGCGTAACATTCCATGGCGTTGCGTGGTCATCGATGAGGCCCACAGGCTGAAAAACAGGAATTGTAAGCTTTTGGAAGGACTCAAGATGATGGACCTGGTCAGTGCATACATCTCTTACATTTGTGTCTTCTCTGTTTTTATTACTCCTGATTTATGGTTTCATCAAAAAGTAAAATAAAAGGTTTTCTTCTCAAGTAAAACCATCAAGTGCTAAGAAGAATGAGGGAATGCAGCTGAGAAAGTCTTTAAAATAGCTGGAAGCATATGCATATCTTCAGTTTTGGAGTACTGATGTATCATAAGTCTCTTCACTGGTTTAGACCTAGAATTATGTGGACTCTGTTAAGAGAAGATAAATTTGTTCTTTCCTTTCTCTCTTTTCATTTGATGTACTCCATAGTCACTTCTTCACATAGATGTTTATTTAAAGGTTTAATGTGGTCAGGTGGTCAGATACGGATGCAAGAGTTAAACTGTTCTGCATTAATATCAGCTCTAATGTTAATTTGTTGTGTGGCCATAAGGATGTTCTTTCAGGCTGACTAAGGAAGGGAAAAGTGAGTTGGTTTCTGATGTTTGCATAGATATGTATTATGTTATGTGCACAAAATATGTGTATTAAGCACACAGAAAAAATAAGATAACGTTTTTTAAAGGTATTTACCATTTAAAAGGCAAAATAATTATTGTGTGTGTTCAGAAGATTCTCTAAAAATGTGAGAGAAATGCAGTCATGCTAACACCTGAAACTCAAAACCTGTTATTTCTGATAAGAATAAAGCAGCATAAACATCAGCTTACACAAGCAGTGGTGACCTATAGGTCACTTTTAGTTTCTTTTCCCCTGTTTGTTAAACAGTACTTTTCTTGAAGGAGTCTTGGGGCTTAAGGAATGAAAGTTTATAAATATGCTTTATACAATTTACTTATTATAGTTGCTATTAGAGGAAAGCTGAGCTTATAGATGTGGTTACAGATGGAGATATGGAACTTCTCACTTCAGTTCTTGTTCTACTACTAAATTAATATTTGATGTTGGGCTAGTTGCTTAACCTCTCTAGGCTTCTCCTCTAAAGCAATATGCAACTTTTCCTCTTGTGTCTGCCAGTATCATGCTCTGTTGTGTGTAGATGAAAAGTAGGACTCTGCTTCAGGTTTCCTATGTTGGAAACTTACACCTGCCCTGGAGAGATTAATGCACTGAGATCTATTGGAGGTGTAGTAAATTGATGGATTTATACTGGAAGTGATGGGAAGTTTAGCTGTTACTATGCCATTTAAAGTTCATTATATATGTGAAAGGTCTGGGATGTTGTGGATCAGTAAAATCTCTTCTTGTATCTAGAGGACTTTTGAAGGTGCTTAAGTAGTGAAGTTATTTTTCTGGGCTATCGCTGAAGGAAGGCCAGAATACTAGTAAGAAATGTCTTGAAAAGAGCTATGTGTAAGTAGTTGGAGGAACGGACAGGAAGCAAAGATGAGAGATACAGGGGGGGAAAAAGAGATGATTTTATGTATTTCTCCATTGAAAATTAATTTAGATGGATTCGTAGGCAATTATTTCTTAACCTTTCAGGAACATAAAGTGCTGCTTACTGGAACCCCTTTGCAAAATACAGTAGAAGAGCTGTTTAGCTTGCTTCACTTCTTGGAACCTGGTCGCTTCCCATCAGAAACAACATTCATGCAAGAATTTGGTGATCTGAAAACTGAAGAACAGGTAAACTTCTCCTGCACACTTACTTTTCTATTTAGATGTTGTGAATTTATCTATTTTATTGTTTTTACAAGTAATGCCTATTTACTTTTTGGAAGACCATAGTAGTTTTATCCCTGGTTTTTTATTTGTTTTCATTTTCTGAAGTTTTTTCCTTTTGATCAAAAGTCATTTTGCCTTATCACTAGTTTTTTTATCTTTTGTCCATTGGTCATGCAGAAATAGGGAAAGTTTCCTCTTGTTAAAATGCGGTGGTTAAACGTGAGGGTGGGGTGTCTTGTAACAGTTGCTGGATGAAAATACTTCTAGAATTGCTTGTTCACTCTTAAGAGAATTAACTTGTCAGTTGACATTCTTCCTTAAGCATCAGTATCAGAATGAGGAGACTGTCCTCTGTAATTTCTGCAGGAGTTAACATCTGAGACTTTTATCAGTGACTTCTGTGCAAACAGGAACATGTTTGAAACCTAGTTTAGCAAGATGCAACCAAATGGAGGGAGAGTCTTTTGACTGACTCAAACAGATTTCTCAAGCTGTGCAATAAAACAAATGCATAAATCAATGCAAACTGAAAGACCCTCAATGCAGCATGGTTTAGATCTAAAATGTAAAAGCTTCTGATGATCATACATAAAACTTAAATTTCTTCTTGTATGTATGAAAAAGTTTTAAAAAGTCAATAGGTAACAGTCAAATTGCCTTAATATTAGGAATAAACTGAAGCATGGCATCTTAATTTAGGAATCTTAATTTGGCCCTTTCCACCCTATGATAATCTAACATCATGATTGCATGCATTTTTGTATGTGACTTACGTTGGTTTTGTCTGAAAATTCAATTTCTGGTATTTCTAACTTTTCACTGCTTGAATTTATTAACTTTCTTTGAGAGCAACTCTTCCATAGGTAATAGTCTAAATTACAAAACAGCTCTCCCTCCAGCCCCTTACCTCCTGGAAAAATCATAGTGTGTCCTGAGGGAATCATAGGATATGTTTCCACAGATTGTGCAGGCAATTGCATGCCAGTCAGAATGGACTCTGACCTGATTGGAAGTGAGCCAGCTCTGATCCAGAAGCCATGTAGTCCCGTTAATATAGTGTTTGAGCTGGAGTTAATATATCCTAACTCTCAGCATAGCTTTCGTCTGGCCAGCTCAAAATGTCAGCAGAGCAGAACTGGAAATTTTTGAAGCCATACATGGAAATATCACTAAAATAATGCCATCAGCTGTTAGCAGAATTGGAGCCTGTATTGCTTGGGCCAAAAAGTTTTGGAAGAAGTGCATTCTCTGCTGACAAACTATTAGGTGTTTTGGAATTTGATATATCTTTCAAGTGATGGAAGAGATAATGTGTTAATGACTTGGGTTTTCTCCACCATTCCTTGCAATCCTTTTTTTCCTTTTTTTTTAATTGTTCATCCCTCCGTACTAATTTGTCTTTTTTCTCCTGAAGTTGCTTTATTACTAAGGGAATGATGTGAATTCAGGAGAAAGTGTCTTTTGTTCATGTTTCTGCTGTGCAGCTCTGCATCAGGAGATGATGACCTATTTCGGGGTGAATTATCAGCTCTTCAACACTGAGGTGGTTTGTACTTTGAGAGACAACCTAAAGCAGCCTAAATACCAGTCTTTTTCTATATGGAATATGTTTGAGCTTTTTATGTAAGGGACTTTACAAAAACTTGACAAAACTTAGCTAATTTTTTTGAGGAAAATGGGCATTTCTTCCCCTCTCCCCTATTTAGGATGTGTCTTAAAGTATATGCTGCAAAACCTGGAGACACTTAAAAATTACCAGTGTGTTAAAAATTTACAGAAATAAAATGTTTTCATTTTGAGACAAGGCCTAAATAGTTTTCTACTTAAGTGGATATCAAAACTAGGGAAATAAGAAAAGAATCAGAAGCAGATATATAAAGGGAAAAAATAACCATTAAACACTGGGTTTAGTGGTTAGAAGTTAACTGAAAAGCTTGATCTTACAGTCAAATTTGCTTATATACTTGTGCTTGCTTAGGGTTAGCTTTGCATGACTGGTGTGCAGTACTGTCCTTGTCTAGAAGGGTAGTCCTAAGTGAGGTCTGTTTAATAACATTCATTAAACAGAAGGGTTGCACACTAAGAATTGACTTTAGACATGTGTATGTTACTGAGTTAACAAGGATAACTCAGTCTCTGGGTCACTGAGGAAGGATTTTTTTACAAATGCTCTCTACTTGGGAACTGAGGTAGGAAACAAGGATTTTAGAATTAAGGACATTGAAAAATAAATATTTGAAGCCTTGCAGTTTTAATTCAGTTATTTATTAAACGCATATTTCCTAGGTGCAAAAACTCCAAGCTATTTTGAAGCCAATGATGCTGAGACGTCTCAAGGAGGATGTAGAAAAGAACTTGGCCCCCAAAGAGGAGACCATCATTGAAGTTGAGCTGACAAACATTCAGAAGAAATACTATCGTGCTATTCTTGAAAAGAATTTCACATTTCTTTCCAAGGGTGGAGGTCAGGCAAATGTACCTAATCTTTTAAACACTATGATGGAACTAAGAAAATGCTGCAATCATCCATACCTTATTAATGGTAGGCCGCCTGTTTTTCTCCTCATTCAAAAAATGGTTGTAAGGAAGTTCAGTAAGTTAGAAATTCTATTCTAGTGTGTCTTTTTATTTATTCATTTATTTTAAGTCGAAAAGTGAGATACCTTTTAGGCATTTGCTAGCCAGGACAGCATTGCTTTTGAAGACATCCGTGCTGCTTTTTCCAAGGCTTCCTAGCCCTGACAGAGTTAGTGTTGGTATTAAAAGTTTTCCTTTCTGTTATTTCTGACAAACAAGACTTCAGTTATCATGCAGGTTGTTGGATGCTGGCATAAATATGGCAATTTTTTCTTCAGAGTTAGAGTTAGCTGTTACTAATTTTCTTGCCACAGAACATTTTGAGATAGTACCTTAAAATTTCTGAATAAAAATTGTGGGGTAAGAAGTGATGAGGCCTGCTTTTGTGGCCACGTGTTGGCAGTTCATTCTGCTAATTTAACTAGTCAGAAAAAGTTTTGTATGAATGTCGTCTTAGACTTTAATGACAAATACTGTTTTACAGTGTATTGGTTTTAGATCAGGATTATCTATGGCAAGTTCTGTAGAATCATAGAATATCTCAAGTTGGAAGGAACCCATAAGGATCATCAAGTCCAACTCCCTGCTCCTTGCAGGGCTACCTAAAACTCAATCATATGACTAAGAGCATCATCCAGTTGTGGTGCCATGACAACTTACCTGGGGACCCTGTTCCAGTGATGGACCATATCATGAACCAGCTAGCTATAGCTGTCTGAAGTATGCTAAACTTGTATGTGTTGGTCACATCAAATCTTCCCTTTGAGGGTGTAACACAAGCCTCTGTACAGGGTTGCATTCTACTAGTTTGTTTCCCAACTCTTCTTCCTTACTGTATATGATTTATGCTATGTTTGGTTTAATGCTGGTTATAAGCTTCATGATGAAAGACTGTTTTATTCAAGAGCCATGTGTGATTTCAGGTTTTTTTATTGTATGACTTCCATATTGCAGTGCTTATGGTTTTTTCTTGACATTTTTTGTTTAAATGGGGGGTGAAAATGCTTAAACTGATTCACGAAATGACATCTAATTATATTTCATGCACAAGTAATTATTCCAAAGACATGATACAGGGTTACTCCAAAGTACTTCAGCCCAGCCATGCTGGTGGGCTGCTCAGATTCTAAACTGAGATGAGCTTACAGTACAGTAGCTTTGTGGTTCTGGTGTAGGGTTTTTTTTGTTTGTTGGTTCTTTGTTTTAAGTTAACCCATTATATAAATGGGTTTACCAGAAAATAGTTCAGGATGTTCAGGTTATGAGCTTCTGACCTTGATGCTTTTTACATTTCTTGTTTTCAGCTAGTTTTAAACTTGACATTATTTTTCCTTATTTCATGTTTGCTAAAAGAAACAAACTGAATATTTTGCTGTTACTTTGTTTTGTCAAATAGAGTTCATGAATAGTGCTTGCAATGTTGTCTACAAAAGTGATTTTTCCTTACAAGTCTTGTATCATTTAGCGTCTGTTAGAGACTGCTGAAGTCCATGTGGCGCTATAGAAAATTTCAAGTATTTTTAGATGACTGTATCTTAACCCTAATAAAAAGGGAGGTGGGTTTGTCTCTTGTACACTTTTGCCTTTATAACATTTTTGTGACTTTTCAACATTTGGACTTGCTTGGTGTCATGCAGCACCATGGCAGGTGGGTCAAGCCTTCTGATTTGAGGGAAAAATAAATAAATCCTATTATTAGTGTGAAGATGGAACTAAACAAGTATGTCCTTTGTAGTTCTAGGACAGAAAATAGTCATGCATCCTGTAGTTGTCTGAGCCTGAGGTTTTATTTTGTTGATCAATAATTAACATCTTTGTACTTAGAGTGATGGCACGAGTTTATTGTAGTTCTACCAAGACGTCTTGCAGTGCTAGTACATAATATTGCATAGTGTTCTCCCGATGAATGATTTGTTGCAGTAGCAAGTTCTTGAGACTTAACTGCTTTTATAAAGGTGTCTCTGAACCCTTTTCATTTTCTTCCAAGTTTATAGGTTTTGTGAGCAAGCAGTACTGCATATGTATTTGAATATCCAAGTAGAATACTGCATGGTTTTTTTCTGCATAAAAGTTGCAAGCAAGTCTTCTAGATAATCTTCAGTTAAGAGCCATAGAAGGTTATATGATGGTAGTAGTATGGTAGGAGTTGAATGTGGAGTGGGTTTTTTTGTTTGTATCTTGACTGGTAGATCTGTTCTCTGGCTGGGAGAATGGTGGTCTGCTGAGACTGTCTTTGAGTAGACTTTTAGAGGGAGTTACTGCATTTTGTGTATTCTCCAACCAACTTGGACAAAGCATTATCTGTCATTTTTCTTAGCAATGGACTCCTTGTTTTCTCCATAGCAACCATTCTCAAGTGTTTATACATCATTCCTCTTTCTCTGTCTCCAAGACCCAGCAGTGGGGAGTGCCTCTCTACTTACCCTACAGTGTTGAACATTGGAAAGGTTTCTTACTCTGTTCCTTATGGCCTCTTGAGCCCTGGAACCCTCTCCTAATTAAGAGTGAAAGTGGAGGTTTCCCTGATGGACCAAGCACACATTCAAATACCTTCCTTTCATCCCCTACTAAAAATCAGCTAGGATAGGAACTAGTGTTACAGACCTACAGGTACTACATTAAGTAAAGTTTGGGTAACAGGCTACTCAGTGTACATCACTTTATAGCAACTGAAGTAGAAATGAAAAAGACAGGGCAGTCTTTTACAGGGTTTAGCTAGGATAAGGTTATTGAAAGAGCAGATTTTTGGAGGTTATGATCTGTTATGGAAGTGGGTCTTGCTAAGACCAAACTCTGATATTGAAAAGTCACCATTCGTTAGACCTGTTTGAGGGTTTGTTTTGGTGTGCTTGGCTTAGGTGGTTTGCTTTTGCAGATGCTGTGTTTTCATATTGGTTTACTTCATAGTAGTGAAACTTAAATTTGGATATCACAGTTGAGTAAGAAATAAATGATGTAACCAAGAAAGATCACTGAAGTTACTGTCTATGAACTACTCGACAGCCTACTATATCCTGGAATTGCCTAAGCTCAGTACAGAATCTTGAGGTTTAGTACCCAAAATTCTGCCTGTTTTACAAGATGGGAAGTGATATAATTGAAGGGAACTTGAAGGAGTGTCTGATGGTACTATTTTCACAAGAGTTTCATTTTCTTATGTGCAAACCATTAGGATCAGTAACGCTTGGAGTAGGGAATCCAGATAAGGAAAATTCAGGGATGTAAAACTACCTTCAAGCATGGTCACATCTTGAGTCTGTTAAGTTCCATAAAAGCTAGTAGTGCAAATGTATTTAGTAATATGAAACTGTCAGACAGCCTGCTTAGGGGAGATCTAGTTAAGACACCACATTACAGTAGGCACTGAACCAGCGATCACACAGGGAGGGTGCGTTTGCATGTTTGTTTACAGGTATCTACTTAGAACTGGGATATGAGATGCTCAGCAGAAGCCTGGCAGTACGCTGTTCTTCCCTCCCTCCCCCAACCCTCTCATCTTTCCTTGTGTTATTCAAAAGCAGTATTGAAGCTGAATGTTATACAAACCAGAAATACTTTATAAACTACATTTTAAAAAAAATTAAAATAAAATCAGAGGGACTGAAAAAGACGGCTCCAAAAAGGGGTTTATTTGGATGTAAAATAAGCTTAGAATGAAGACTCCTAACCTTTTACATGGCCAAGAATAGTAAACTGATAATTCCTGGAATAGTCCACTGTTTGTAGAAGTGACATAAAAAAAATGGAATAAAAGCATAGGAGAGGTTGAAGAGAAAACTTGGAACTTAGTCTGTAGTCTTCAGGTAATGAGCAGGACTAGGAAATACTTGCTACTGTGCATATCATTCATAGGCAAAGGAATTGGTAAGAAAGAACTTTTGACTAATTCTGGAAAGAATATATACATTGAATAGCTTCATCAAGCCGAACAAAAAAAAAAATACATTCAGGGAGAAAAGAAAGCTAAAGAGAAGGTAAAATAATTATTTCACAGCTGCTTATTTCCATCACCACCCCCCTCCTCAAAACTAGTTTTTTTATTGCTTGGATTTTAATTCTATAATTAATAATGGAAGGAGCAGGTCCAGGTCATGCCCGTGTTTAAGCCTGGTTTTGGTTTTGGAGGCACAGACATCAAATGTGATTTGTATTCTCTGTATTTTCCTGTGGAAATGAGATATTTTTTTTTTCTTTCATGTTGCATTTTAAACAGAAAATCCATTTGATCATTTGGAATATGGTTTACTTTTTCATCTTTTTTTTAATTTTTCATAAGTTTGTGTGCATCAAATAGTTGTATGAATTTATTTAGGAAAGGGTTTACTCCCGTTTAAAAGATTTTTTTTTTTAAAAAAGAAAAACCTGCTCAAAGTTACTTTTTGTTTATGCTATATTTGTGTATATGTTTGCCTTAAACTTAAGCTTAATATTTCTTATAAATGTTTATTCACATAACGCTTAAAACATTCCTGCAATTTCTATAGGGTATTGAAGGCAAGCTCATTGTTTATTAATAAAACCCTTTGCAGTGTTCATGTATTGCTGTCCAATCTTTGCAGGTGCTGAAGAGAAAATTTTGGAAGAGTTTAAAGAAACACACAATGCCGACTCTCCAGATTTTCAGCTCCAGGCAATGATCCAGGCTGCTGGCAAGCTAGTACTGATTGACAAGCTGCTGCCAAAACTGAAGGCTGGTGGCCACAGGGTGCTTATCTTTTCCCAGATGGTGCGCTGCTTGGACATACTGGAAGACTACCTCATTCAAAGACGGTGAGAGCAACAATATAATACAATTCTAAATAAACTGTGCTTTCCTCAGTGGCCACAGTATTTAACCTGTGAGTAATCCATATTGAAAAGGGATGAAATTCAAACACTTTACAGTATTTTCAGTAGCTATCTGACTAAAGGGAAGAGCATACCTGTAAGTTGCAAGGACTGAGATTTTTCTTTCAGGCGAATACAAAGTGACCTCACATGGGGAACTTTAAACCTCTTAGTTTTCTACTCAGTTAAATGTTTTGTACTCTGTTAAATGTTTTGCTGGCTGTAGAGTTTTTTAGCTTAAGCCTGAATGTTCATTTCATTCCTTGGAGAGAAAGTCTGTTCTTTACCAAAAGGCACAAAGCAGGAGACAAAGTAGTATGTCTTCCACTGATGAAGTTAGTGGATGCAGGAACAGTCACTCAGTTTGTAGTTCTTTTGACCCTATAGCATCATATTTTCCTTTTTTTTTAATTGCATATTTGTACAAAGAAACAATGCATTGCAGTAAAGTTCTCCTTATAATGTGTCTTTATTTCAGGTACCCATATGAACGAATTGATGGCCGAGTAAGAGGCAACTTGCGTCAGGCAGCTATTGACAGGTTTTCAAGACCTGATTCCGATAGGTTTGTTTTCCTGCTGTGTACAAGGGCAGGAGGTTTAGGCATTAATCTTACTGCTGCTGATACCTGCATCATTTTTGATTCAGACTGGAACCCCCAAAATGACCTCCAGGTAATGTTACAAGAGATGATTTTATTGAAAAGTTTTCTTTGTCTTTTTGCTGTGAAATTTTCTTCACCTACAAGAGAAATTATCCATTTTCCTTCTCTTAAAAGCATAAAGATTATTATTTATATTGAAACCAATAACTTCTAAAGTAAGTTCTCTGTATTGATTATTTTGATTTTTTTTTTTCTTCCTTTTGTCACCTGTAACTGAGTATCTGTCTTTGTTTCATCAGGCTCAAGCACGATGTCACAGAATAGGACAGAGCAAATCAGTGAAAATTTACCGGTTGATAACAAGGAATTCTTATGAAAGGGAAATGTTTGACAAAGCTAGCTTGAAACTTGGCCTTGATAAGGCTGTGCTACAATCTATGAGCGGAAGAGAAAACGCTACAAATGGGGTGAGAATTAATATATTAAGGTGCATGATCAACAAATGCTACAAATGTGTAATGCTTTTCTTGGTTGTTTGCATTTTAGCTGGAGAACAGTGATTTTCAGATGGAGTATGGCATGTATTTTAAAGTAGGGTTAATTAAGTGCAAGGCTACATGAACTAACTGAGCCTATCTAGTGGCTCACTTATTGCCAAAAGGGGGCAGGTGGAGTCATGTTCCCTCAATCTTCATCCATTCTCATCATTCCACCCTTCACATTATGTTGATCCTGGCAGTTTTTGGAGTTGTTCTAGTCAGCTTTTTCTGGTCTAGCCTTTTTGCTTTGGACTTTTTTGCTTTAGCTTTTTATCAGGTTAGTAAGTTAAATCTGCTCACAGGAGGAGTTTAGCAGTCATCAGAGCTAAAGGGATTCAGTGACAATGAATTATTAAATTGTTTAAACCACTCATATAACCTCACCCTGAGAATTTTGTTGTTCGTATTCTTTTAAAGGTGACTTCAGCATGAATGTTTAATTGACCGACACCACATTATCTTAGAGTTTCAGTTCTTAAAATGCTAAATAAGAGGACAGTCAGTCTGATTATGCTGGTTGATTTTACATTGGCTGATGTCAAAAAAAAACCTCAACCCAAACCCTTCTCTTGCATGTTACAGGTGCAACAGCTTTCTAAGAAAGAAATAGAAGATCTTCTTCGAAAGGGGGCATATGGTGCTCTGATGGATGAGGAAGATGAAGGGTCTAAGTTTTGTGAAGAGGATATTGATCAGATTCTCTTAAGGCGAACACACACAATTACTATTGAATCTGAAGGAAAAGGCTCAACGTTTGCAAAGGTGTGCATTGACATTCAGAGGAAAATTAATGAAAAGTGACCAGGATAGATGAAAGTGGTATTAAATTGCCTTCTGTGTCAATTTAGTTTTTCAATGTACTTGTCTCAGATACTTTCCTCACAAATGTTGGGGTAACTGTATTTCCAGTCATGATAGTTTCCAGGCTTACCTTTTTTTTCTTGAAACTACCAATTTGTAAGTCCTAAGTATTGTATTTACCAGTGAAAATAGATGTTCTTTGTAGCATGCAGTTAAGAAACCAATGCATGTGTTTTCACACCTACTAGGCTAGTTTTGTTGCATCTGGGAACAGGACAGACATTTCCTTGGATGACCCTAATTTTTGGCAGAAGTGGGCAAAGAAAGCTGAGCTGGATATTGATGCTTTAAATGGAAGGGTAAGAGCTTTATGATAGCTCCTAGTACAATTAAATTGAAGATTTTTTCCCCCCCTCCTAAATTTCTACATTTTCACTTTCATTTTAGAATAACCTAGTTATAGATACACCAAGAGTAAGAAAGCAAACCAGACTCTACAGTGCAGTCAAAGAGGATGAACTGATGGAGTTTTCAGACCTGGAAAGTGATTCTGAAGAAAAGCCTAGCACAAAGCCCCGTAGGCCTCAGGACAAATCACAGGGTTATGCAAGAAGTGAATGTTTCAGGGTGGAGAAGAACTTGTTGGTTTATGGGTAAGGATATACAGATTAAATATACTGATTGTGGCTAAAGAACTGAAAATATGGAAATTATATATAGTAAATAACTCATCCTTCTCTTGGACACATTCACATAATCTCTTTACTGTGTAGCCTTTACCTCATTGCACTGTAGACATGTCAGTGAGATTTTAAGTTGCAGTATATATAAATTGCTTATATATCTGTTGTTTAGCTTAAAGTATCTAAGTGTCTCACAGATGGCTATGAGCTCACTGGTAAGATATGTAGTTTTGTGATGACAGAATATTTGTTTCTGGTTTCTTATAGTGTAAAGGATTCCTGAGTTACCAAGGTTTAATCTTTTCTAAGTGTTGTGGAGAATAACAAAGTGTATTTGTAAAGAAGAACGTGGCTGTGAAATCAACAGTCAGTCTAGAGGTTTTCAACATAGGTTCTGGTATTTTGGCACCACTTAAGTTCAGCTGTTTTGACACTTTATATTTTTCCCCATTGGATTTACCACTTTGAATTTTATCTCTTTGCAAGCAAGTAGCTATATTTGACTGCTAACATGGTGGGCTTCGGAATGACTCTTTATTTTAGGAAATTGGTGTGCAACAATTGCTAATAATGGATTTCAGGATCAAAATAAAAATCACCAAATCCCATGATTGTAGGAACTGCTTGAATTTCCTAGTCATAGCTTACTGGGACCATTAGAGTTAAACATATGTACTTTATTATTTTGAGTGTAGTTCAATTGCAGCTTTACGAGCAGTGAACTTATTGCCTGTTCTGTAAAATAAACGTTCTTAACTCTTTGGTGCTGGCGGTTGGATTCCCTGACATAACCTGCAAATGCAAAATGCATTAGTGCTAACACAGGAGGTCCCAACTTGCTTGGTACCTGGAGTTAAATTGAAAGTCACAAATTAAAATACCAGTGCCCTGGCTGTTGTACTGAACATATTTTTTCTTATAGCTGGGGTCGATGGACTGACATCCTCTCACATGGGCGCTATAAACGTCAGCTAACAGAACAAGATGTGGAAACCATCTGCCGGACTATCCTGGTATATTGTCTTAATCATTACAAAGGGGATGAAAATATCAAAAGTTTCATCTGGGATCTGATCACCCCAACTGCAGATGGGCAAACTCGAGCTTTGGTTAATCATTCCGGTATGTCTACCACAATCAAATAATGATGCTAGTAAATAGGAAAGAATTGCTTCAGTCATGCTATGTATTTAGTTTAAACTATAGCCATTCTGACATGTCGTAGGATCTTGTCAGATTTTATGAATAAGGTGGGCTTTGACTTGGTCTGTACTTAAAGGGGAAGTCTCCCTCAGACATTTTGTGAATGCAGTGCTTTTTCCCTTAAATCAGTTTTGAACAAATATTGTAGCATAATTTTTATGTGGCACCTACTGCCGGAGTTAATCTCTTTCAAATTGCCATAAAACAGAAAGCCTGTTTCCTTATGGCCATTCAGATTCATGAGAGTTTTTACAAGAAATATTTATATAACACCATTTTCTGGCTAGTGCTCTGAATTTTTGAAGTCTTCACACCTAAATTTGCATGAAAGTTTTGGTTGATTTTGTTATTTGCAATTTTCTGTACTGAATTATGTTGCTGTTCAGTTTTTGGTGGTTATGTTGCCCAAAGAGGAATTAATATAGCAGTGATACTTAGCTTTAAATGTCTGTCTGTAATGCAGTTTGGGGTGAGGGCTTTTCTATTCAGATTGTATAAGAAATATTGGGGTTTATGTAGGTCTGTCTGCACCAGTGCCCAGAGGGAGGAAAGGCAAGAAAGTAAAAGCCCAGAGTTCACAGCCAATGCTGCAAGATGCTGATTGGCTCACAACCTGTAATCCAGATGTATTATTTCAAGAAGACAGCTATAGGAAACATCTCAAACATCACTGTAATAAGTAAGTATTAATAAATATTTTGAGGGGTTTTTTACTACATGCTTTTGAAAAATCCATGACTCCTTTTGGATGTTTTTAATAGAACACAGGGCCATTTAATAGGATGTAAAGGCCATTATTACTGTTTAATTTGGGGACAATCATCTTAACAGATATCTGGATACTTCTGTAAGCTCTTTATGACTGATCAGCAATTAAAACACAGTTCTGAAGAAAATTGTCTTCTACTTACTAAATAAGAATGGAATCAGATGAGGTTATTCTTTTTACCATATAAAGGAAAGACTATATCCCTACAGTATGTCTATTTCTCTTGACAATCGGCTATCTTTAAACAAAAGCTGTTTGTTCTTACCCTTCTTGTGGGGTCTCTCAGGCTGATGTCCTTGAAGTTCTGTTCCTTAGATGTTAAACTCAAATATCCAGTTCTTAGTTTCCAGAGTTTCGTGTACTCATTCACTTATGTGTGGGTGTATCTCTTCGCTCTTTTTCTCCCTTCCTCTGTTGCTCTCCACTTTATACAGAATATTTCTTTTCTCCTTTGTTTGAGATAAAATGTCTCACCGAGCTCTCTTACCTGAATCAGTGCCCTGATTTGATTTTTGAAATTCCAAATATGTTACTAAACCGAAAACTTTGGGGATAAAGATCATTGTATTTTGATTTGGATGTCACGTTGTTTTATTGTTGCATGAATGTCTCTTAAGACCCTCTCTTACATTCTTTTAGCTTTTGTTTTGTAATATCTTAGTTATTTTTCTGTCAGCTTCCTTTGACAGTGTCCTAGTTCTTCATCTCAGTTTTGCTTATTATATTCTCCTTTACAGACACTGAACCTAACCCTTATCCCCAAAATACCTTGTTTTGGGGTTGGCGGGGAGGTTGTTTGCTTTTGGGGGTTGGGGGGTTTTGTGTTTGGTTTGTTGGTTTTTTTTTTAATTTATACTCTTCTTTCATTGTATATATACCATACAGATGTAAAGCAGTGTTACTGAAAGGTGTCATTACTTCTGTGTTTTTAAAATGTATTGTGTCTTACTAATACTGTTTATTGGAAAGAAATTATTGATTTGAAAAGTACCTGTGGCCTGTCAATAGGGGGTGTGATGTGAAGGAGGAAAGGCATTTAAGGGGTTTGTTAGCTCATTTCCAGATGCTAACCAAGCTTAATTCTCAGCTGATGACAACAGATACTTAGAGAATTACGTTAGCAAGTGCACTTCCAAATAAACTGCTTTATGATTTTTTTTTTCTAAACTGTTACTCAGATCTGTTATTACATTTCACTTGCTCTTAAAGTAATTAAATTCTTTCCTGTAACACTATTTTAATCTCCCAGGTAACATGTCCTCATTACTTGTTATATCAGTTTGCAGATCAGACAAATTCATTTTTAAAATATTGCTTCTGTAATAATACAGTAGAACAATTACAAGGATTGGGAAGACTGGTAAATGTGCAAGAATGTTTTTGGTTGCTATCTTTTTCCTTCACTTCCCAGATCCACCGGGAGTAAGTGAATTGTAGAAGCAACATGTTTAGCCCAGGTAAAATCAAACAGAGGTGGAAGCCAATTAATAATCTGAGTAATTCCCTTCAAAAGGTAGCAGTAGCAATTGGCTTTATAAGAACTGGTGTCCTGTCCTTATGTAACATGTATGCTGTTTTAATGCATAGGACTCCTGAAAGGTGCGAAGAGCCTCTGGTTTTTGGTTGATGTTGGGGTTTTTTTCCTGCTCCTCTTTGGCTTGATGCAACAGCTGTTATTGCTTAATACTATGATAGAGACCCTCAACAGCTTATTTACATAGCTGCACAGGGAGCAGGAACACCTTACTGGTCCCAGTTATCATACATACAGAAAGAAGCATGTCTGACATGTTTTGAATTGCAGACATTGACCTTCATTCAAATCCCTATTCTTCCAAGGTTTACTTGGATAACACATGTAAAACTGGGTATTGCTTTGGTTTCATCAGATCTCTAATGAGGAGCTCTCAAAACTGGTGGTGGTCTAAATTTTTCATGCAAGTGGGTGATCAGATTACTGCCTCCCTGGTCACCCTTGCTGTTCCAGGAGCAGCAGCAATTCAACAGTTGCCGTGATGGATTTGGGTACAGTGAGAGGGCAGGCTGAGTAATCTCCATTTTAGCCTGTACTGATTTTACTTCATGAACTAGGCAGCAGGGGGTGCCCTGAATTGGGTAGACATAGGAGAACAGGATTTTTTTCAGGTAGATACTTTTTCTACAGAGATGACCTCTTTTCTAGTCTTGAAAAGCCAGTCTGCCATTCTCTTTCCTGCCAGCTTCAAGCATGACCACAACACCTGACAGCACTTCCAAAAATGACGGTAGTATTACAGAAACGGGGAAAAATAAATATGGGCAATGAAGATTTTTCACTTCCTTATAGCAGTTAGGTTGTGCACAGGTGAAATTAAATAGCAGTTTGAACTATAAAGAGTAAAAATAGTTAATATCTCCCAAGGGAAATGGGGGATTATTTTTTTCCCCACCATTCTCGGAAGCAAAAAGTTGTATAATCTGAAAGACCTGACATTCCATATTGAGGGTTTATTGTAAGGTAGTAAAACCAGATTTTATATCTCGTTTATTCCTACAACTTCTGATGTGCTTCCAAAAATGGTATTAAGGCAGCAGCTGAGGAAATTTTATGAGATAATGAAGCAGAACAGTTACTGAAAGCCATCTGCTCAGTTGTTTACAAACTTGCTTCAATACTTCAGAGGCAGTGGTAGAGTACGTGTCTAAACTTCACAAGCTGTACTAGGTAGAACTAAATGAAATGCGCCGGGGCTGGGCTGAGCTGGGTCCCTCTCTGTGCAGTGTAAGCGGTTGCCAGGCAGGCCTGTTGGAAGCCAGCAGAAAGCACCACACAGAGGTGATTATGTGCCACCATCTGTCACGCTTCAAGCCTACCATACAGCATGGCTAATCAGCCTTGGCAGGATGATGGATGAACAGCAGCAGCTGCCAAAAGCCACTGTTGGCAAACAGTCCTGAAGTTAAGAACTTTTTCCCCCCTCTGCCTTCCTCTCCAGGGTCCTGCTGCGTGTCCGCATGCTGTACTATCTACGACAAGAAGTTATAGGGGACCAAGCAGACAAGATCTTAGAGGGTGCTGACTCAAGGTTAGTGCAAGTGCAGGTTTATTTTTTGCTTTAAGATGCTGGCTTTTATAAAGTACACGTACTACAATAATGCAGCCTTTAAAGGTTGTCGCACTTTATCTCTTTAAACGTCTCTTCTCAAGAAGCCTTATTATTTCATGAAGCGCAGTGGGTAATTTTCTTGGGGGAGGAAACTATGTGGGAAATGACAGAAGTGGATTTTCAGTTCTGCTAATATTGAAGAATTATTCTACCTCAATTTAAAAAAAAAATTAAAAATGCTAAGACCTTAAATGAATCATATTTGGATAACCATTGGCATTCCAGACCCAATATAGGCTAATCTTAGGTTTTGGTTGGTTTGGGGTTTTTTTTTTTCTGTGGGGTTTTGGGGTGGGGGGGAGGAGTTGTTTATTTGTTTACCCATCCTAATTATTTTTGAAGGTATTTCAATTTCTGTGTTGGGTTTTGGGCTTCCCCCCCCCCTCAAAATTCATGTTTACAGAACAGCGTGAACCACTTTTTTTTTAGAAAACATCTTTTTTCAGTAATACCTCTGAGAATGTATATAATGCTTTCTTCACAGTGAAGTAGACGTATGGATACCTGAGCCATTCCATGCCGAAGTTCCTGCAGACTGGTGGGATAAGGAGGCGGATAAATCCCTTTTAATTGGAGTATTCAAACACGGTAAGTGATGTCTCACTCTGAACAAAACTCAGTTGTAAAGCTTTCTGTGTGTAGGACTGTTCAGTCATAATATTAGCAAGTATTGTTCCAAAGAACTGTTGGCTTGTATCTCCCTTTTTTTCTTGCCTGCATTAAAAACCTAATATGAGCTGTAAATATCAGATGCTGTTTTTAAATGTTTGCAGAACATTTGAGAAGAAAACATTACTTTCTTGGCTGTAAATAAAACAAAACCATATTTGTTTAAATAATAGCCAAATAGTAAGATAGATCTCCATAAACTTTGCTTCTAGCACTGCTTCACTTGCTAACTCTGCCAACCAGTGTCAAAGTGGACGGTGGGCTTAACCTCTGCTATTAATCTGTACAAGTGCCTCCTGGGCTTTGTTCCAAGCAATATTTCACAAATGTCAGTGTTGAGAACTCCCGGCTCCCTTGAGTGGGATGCAGCCTTGTTAACTTTGAAAGGCTGGGGATGCAGAGCTGGCATGATATATACAGTGAGCGATTCCTGATTATAATCCCAATTCTCTGGAGGTCGCAGAGGTATTCTCAGCAGCCCAGCCTGACTAAAGGGGAGAATGATGGCTTATAAAACCTTTCATGATTACAGTTTGGCTTGAGGCTCTACAGCAGTTAGGAGCAGTGTGTTGTAGTACAAATCCTAATTGAATTGTGCTGTTCTGCCTATGTACAGCAGCTCTGTTTGCGGGCTCAGCTGAGGCAAGTCTAGTCTAAAAATCATTTTCCTGCAGTGCACTGTTGGGATCTGCCATTTTCCATCTAGTCAACTTGGGCAGTAAAAAAGCAAACAGCAGTTTGAAAACCATAGAGGGAACAGTGTCATCTTACTGACATGCATCATCCTAAACCTAATAAGACAGGTTCGTTGGCCTTACGTATAACCCATGTATACAGCATTTTTGCAGCCTAGATTGAGGGTTCCAGCAGGGCTGGAGCTATAGAAAATGCATGTGTGTGTGTGTTTCCATTCACATCTGCATGTTTCCAGTAGGGAGTATTGAATGTGGAGAACCACTGGAAAGTGGTATAGAAAACTTAAAGAAGTTTTTCACTTGTGAAAGATTTTTACTTTACCTTATAAAGACATTAAATTGAATGCTTTCTTCAGTATCTACTATTTGTTAATGTTATTGATGTGAAAATGTTTCTGTGCTGATGGAATTTACCAATATGAAAAATTTCATTACATGAATGAAATGGTTGTTTCCAGCACAGTGACAACTCCTTTGTTTTATTTAAAATAAATAAATGAATCAAAAAAATTGTACTTCTACTACCTAAACCTACTCTATTCACAGTTGGTCATAGCTTTTAAAAAAAATTTGTCTCATGTTTTGCATGCAGGTTACGAGAAGTACAATTCTATGAGAGCTGATCCAGCACTGTGCTTTCTGGAACGGGTTGGCATGCCTGATGCGAAGGCCATAGCTGCTGAACAGAGAGGGACAGACATGTTAGCAGATGGCGGTGATGGGTAAGGAGGACATGAAAAAATTAATAAACTTTACCAGCATTGTATATGTTGGCATGAGTTCATATGTCATATTTTGCTTACATCTTGCCTGAGGATCTGAAGGGATCATATGATGTAAAAAGTACACAGAATTGTTTACACAGTTGAACATGAAATATAAATGTGTAACTTGGTACACCATACTGATGGCTTTTGTAGCTTTTTTGATTTTGTCCAGAAAATCAGCCCCCTCTCAAAAACAATACATTTCTGGAAAATATTTCTTCTACATGTTTTATAGTGGTGAATTTGACAGAGAGGATGAAGATCCAGAATATAAGCCAACCAGAACTCCTTTCAAGGATGAAATTGATGTAAGAACTTCCAACTTTCTGTAATTACAAATATATATTATACTGATTCTCGATGTTTATCAATGTGCAGTTCTTAAGTTTGAGAGCTACCAGACAAACACACCTTACAAAGACTGTTTGCTGCTGTGTTTGAGAGGTGACTTTCTCCTGAAATGATAACATATGGTCAAAACTGAAAACTAAAATAACTTCTGTCTTCTCCCCAAGGAATTTGCAAACTCACCTCCAGAAGACAAAGAGGAGTCCATAGAAATACACCCAAGTAAGGCTATAACAAAGAAATTAAAAAGGCAAAAATGGACCATTTAGTGAAAGGTGGACTGTTTATATTAGCACATGAGGGGATAGGTGGTGTTTTAGAAAAACACCACATGCTTCACATCTTTCACAACAATTATTTACTGTCTCTGAATAATCCACAGTATGGCTTTCTGGGTTTCTAATTACATTAGAAATTGTGATGATGAGGACCGGATGTTTCATAATGCAGCCGTTGATGGTTTTGCCGAGATAATCTTGGAAGTTATAGATATGTTTCTTTCCTCAGTATGGAGGAAAATTGCCAAGTTTAAGTAAGAATAATAAAGTGGGAAATCATAAGCGTAGGTGTTTCCTCGGAGGCAGAATAGTCGTCTTAGTAATATATTTAAAGATGCGTTGCATTAATTTAAATACTTACAGTATTCATGATATGTTTGCATTCATAACATTGAATAATAACACTTGATGGTTATCTCTAAATGCTTCACAAGCATTTCTGAGTTCCTAAAGTTGGATGGTTTGATTCTATTTTTTATTTCCTACCAATGTAGTTATGCTGTTTCTAATTTGTTATGCACCGATATTAATGAGACATATGTCCTTATCTGATAAGCCAGGAATCCAGTTATAGCCATAGAAATTTTGAAATGTTTCGTGGTGGTTTTGCAGCACACAAATACTTCTCTATTCTCTAGACAAGCACAGTGAAAGCAATGCTGAGTTAGGCCAACTCTACTGGCCCAACACTTCAACCCTAACTACCCGTCTGCGTCGCCTCATTACTGCCTATCAGCGCAGCTATAAAAGGCAACAAATGAGGCAAGAGGCACTAATGAAGACTGACCGCAGGAGACGTCGGCCTCGGGAAGAAGTGAGGGCACTAGAAGCAGAAAGGGAAGCTATAATAACTGAAAAACGACAAAAGTGAGTTTCTCAGTGATATCTTTCTTTAAATCTCATTTGAGCTTGCGTGTCACCAGTACCACTCTTCTGTTTTGAAAGAATAAACTAAAGGGGTTTGGCGGCATCCAAAATATGTTAGGACTCTCATTTATTCAGTGGCCTCACTTCTCTTGCTTCTTCCTTGACTAGATGGACAAGAAGAGAAGAAGCTGATTTTTATCGTGTGGTGTCTACTTTTGGAATAATTTTTGATCCTGTAAAACATCAATTTGACTGGAATCAATTCAGAGCATTTGCCAGGCTTGATAAAAAGTCCGATGAAAGCTTGGAAAAGTATTTTAATGGCTTTGTGAATATGTGTAGACGAGTGTGCCGAATGCCAGTCAAACCAGATGATGGTAAGTTTTAACTGACTGTAGAAATTAACATGACTGTTATGAGACAATGGGACTGTTGAAACTTCATGCCCGGGTGTAATGATTTCAAAATGGGCGTACATTTAATCGATGTTAAACAATACAAATTGGTGTCGTTGCAGAACCACCTGATCTATCCACTATGATTGAGCCAATCACAGAAGAGCGTGCTTCTAGAACTTTGTATCGCATAGAACTGTTGCGGAAAATCCGTGAACAGGTTCTCCATCACCCACAGTTGGGGGAGAGGCTAAAACTTTGCCAACCAAGCTTGGACCTGCCAGAGTGGTGGGAGTGTGGTAAACATGACAAAGACTTACTGATTGGTGCTGCTAAACATGGAGTCAGTAGGACAGATTATCACATTCTGAATGATCCTGAACTCTCTTTTCTTGAGGCTCACAAAAACTTTGCTCAAAACAGAGGGACAGGTAATGCAAATACTGTCTCTTCTGTAAACCCTCTGGGTGCTGGCTGCAGTCAAACACCACCTATTGTCCCATCCACACCAGTACAAGAAGAAAAGACTACAGACCAAACAGAGTCTAAAGTTGAAGGGTCTGAAAATCCAGCAGCCAAAGAAAAGTCTGATATCAAAGAGGAGACAGATATTGCAGATAAGGACACTAAACCCAACTGTGATGCTGAGGCTGAGCCTGGTTCTGTTAAATGTGAATTGAAAGACATAGAAATGAGTACAGACGTAGACCCAAAATCTATTTCTGAGAAAGGTTCAGAAGAAGATGAAGAGGAGAAGCTGGATGATGATGATAAATCGGAAGAATCCTCCCAACCTGAAGGTAATGTGCTGGTCAAATTAATTCTGTGTGCTTAGCATGAGCCCTACAGCTGTTGTAACTTGTGCCAGCTGGTAAGTGGCACACAGAGCCATTATGGAGCTTGGGATGGGCTACATGTAGCAGTTCCTCTGCCCTTCCACGTATCAGGTGGCTAGATAAGCTTTCATAAAAACCATCCAGCATCAGCGGGGTATTCCCCCACAAGGGATGATTTCCAAGATAGCTTACTGAGCCAATAAGCCTGGTCTCTGTGCCAAATGCAGAAGGCTAAGGCTCTGCTGTAGTAATTATTGAACAAAAGCCTGAGTTAGAAATGTTGTGTCAAGCCTGGTTGTCTTAACCTATCTAGTTAGGTTGACATTGGGTGGTTGGGAAATTTGTAGTTAATGCCCCATCATGGTTGTTATTCAGCAGGAGCAGTTTCTCAGGGTAAGAATTTTGATGAAGAAAGCAATGCCTCTATGAGTACTGCAAGGGATGAAACACGCGATGGATTCTACATGGAAGATGGGGATCCCTCTGTGGTTCAGCTGCTTCATGAGAGAACATTTGCCTTCTCTTTCTGGCCTAAGGTTGGTTAGGGGTAGAATGGCGTGTGTCTTTCAATACAGATAAAATGTGGGAAATGTGTTTGCAAAATAACAGCAAGCTTTGTATGATTCTGCACTTCTGGTGAGCGAGGGACTTTTTTCTATGAATGATTTGTGGAATAGCATTTTATTCTTCAATTTCATACAAATTAGCAGAGGAAATGAAAGGAATTGCTTTACTGTAAATCATGTAATTTAGTAAAACAACAAACTACTGACAGACATGAGTTCCTCATAGGCTCCATAACTGTATGTCAGCAGAATCACACCTCTCGCACCTCTTCTATTGATGGAAGCAAACTTACGATTTTGAATTATGGATTTCATCTGCAGAGCAGTCTGCAGTGTTGAGAGCAGAGATTTTGTAAGATCACCTTTTTATTTTGAGGTGAGGAGATTGTAGAGAAGAGCATTGGTGACCTACATGATCTAAGCCATTATGTAATGTTGACAGATGTAATTGTATTAAGGTATCCTGCAAACATTAAGCAGCAGTTTTAGATAGGTTAAAGCTATATCTTATTTTGGTAACAATGCATAAATTTATCTAATATAAAATGTTTTTAAAAATATGAAACCATAACCTTGTAATAAATCCATACATAATTTAGTACTCTCCTTTGCAGTAAGGGTAGAGAGAGAAATAAAGTAGTAATAGTCTTAAGCTTACTAATCACCATAACAGGGCCATCTGGTTTGGGACAGGGGGGCAGGGCAGGGGGACCTTGCTCTTAATAGGCTTATTCCTGGGGAAAGCAAGCAGTCTGTTGCAGCTGCTGAGATTTGCTAGTGGCTTTTGCACTGTTTAGCTGTTCAGGAAGCTAACTGATGCTTGTATTCCCTAACCAGCAGTATTTCTCATAGTTCTGAAGTTTCTACTACTTCGGGCAGGCTAGCATAGAATGTGCTTGAATACTGAAATTGAAAAAATCAAATGATACTCTTCTTTGCTCTCAGCATGTATTTTGGAAACGTGGACTAAAATCTTATTCCAGTCATAGTGTAAAACTAAAACAAAAAATCCTTCATCTGTATAGGTTCAGCATAAGTAGACTAATAAACATAATTAGAGATTTTTAGTGTACACGCTTCAGTGAAATTTGAAGTGATAATGGGCGTGGAATGAAAATTGACATTCATTAGATGTCCCTAGGTTGGTGCCCGTTTCATAATGTTGAACTTTATTAATAGTGACGCTAATGAGGATCCACTTCCTAGGACAGAATTGCAGATCCAGCCTCTTGGATCTCAAGAACTGCAGCTTTAAGATACTGACTGCAGATGTTTTCCCTTCCTAACTTGAGATTTTCCTAACTACTGAAGTTTTGCAGTGTAAAAAAATAGTGAGTTTCTGTTAAATTTGTCAGTTAGTACAGTCTTGTACAGAAAACTTGGTCTGTCTTTCTCCTTCCCCCCCAGTTTAAATGCAGCTTTTAAATTTTAGTGATGTTTTATTCTACAAAATTGTCTGTATTAGCTTCTTGTAAGGTGATCAGTTTATCCTGACCTGCAAGAATAGTTGTTTCTGAATGTATTTCTTAAGCTTTGGAAGCTGGACTGTGTCGTTATACTCATTTGAGTTTAAAAGGCAACTTTCACACTGAAGATTCATTACGTACTTTTCCTTTATGCAGGACCGAGTAATGATCAACCGATTAGACAACATCTGTGAAGCAGTGCTGAAAGGGAAGTGGCCAGTAAATAGGCGCCAGATGTTTGATTTCCAGGGGCTCATACCTGGGTATACTCCAACAGCTGTGGACAGCCCTCTACAAAAAAGGAGCTTTGCAGAGCTCTCCATGGTTGGTCAAGCCAGTGTCAGTGGCAGTGAAGATATCACTGCTTCTCCTCAGTTATCAAAGGCAAGGCTGCATCTTTTTCTTACATAGAACATTTTATCTTGCATGTGTTCCTTTTGCATAATAGAAAAAATAAAAAAGTAGCATTTCTTTAAGTAAAATAAGAAAAAAAAAGTGTTTCTTTGAATAAAATGAAGGCTTTGTTTTCAGAATTATATGTTTGGACTTTTATTTTAAATTCAGCACAGCAATAGAGCTTTGCTAATGTTTGGAAATGCTCATTTTTCATTAGGAAGATGCACTCAATTTATCGGTTCCACGTCAGAGAAGGAGGAGACGAAGAAAGATTGAAATTGAGGCTGAGAGAGCTGCCAAGAGGAGAAATCTTATGGAAATGGTTGCCCAGTTACGTGAGTCTCAGGTGGTCTCAGAAAATGGACAAGAAAAGGTTGTAGATTTATCAAAGGCCTCACGAGAGGCAACAAGTTCTACCTCAAATTTTTCATCTGTTACTTCAAAGTTTATCTTGCCTAATGTCTCCACACCTGTGTCTGATGCCTTTAAAACTCAAATGGAGCTGCTGCAAGCAGGTCTTTCACGCACACCCACAAGGCATCTACTAAATGGCTCTTTAATAGATGGAGAACCGCCCATGAAGAGGAGGAGAGGAAGGAGGAAAAATGTAGAAGGGCTTGATCTGTTATTTATGAGCAACAAACGGACATCATTGACTGTAGTAAGACAGCAACCTTTTTGTCTCATATTTGTTCTTCTGTGTCTAGTACTTTCTGAATGTGAGTTGAAAGTGTTGTTATACTCTCCCTAATAGTAATATACAGTTTTTACCCAATCAGCTTTTTCTTTGTGTTTAGAGCCGTTATTTTTGAACCAAACAAAACGTTGTTCACATCAAGTTTTTACTCTAGCAAATTGTAGCTCAGTTTTAAGTAGCTTGTACTTTCAAAAAGACTTTTTTTTTTTTTTACGAAGCATAATATATTTATAACAACATGCATTTTGAGGCTTAAGTATGTCTGTCTTACTGTGTAGAAAAAGGAAGGTCTTGGGGGCCATTAACTGGAAATGCACGAAAACTGCTCTGTCTTTAGCTGTATGTTCTTTAATGTTCAAGGATGCTAAATTTACAAAATTCCCTAATGCAACAGTATTGCTTTACATAGTATGAATACTTAAACCCCGTTAACTCTTGTGTATGCAAAGTTTCCTTGAGCATTTAGCTTCAGTCCCTGAAATTATTTCTCCCAGGTAACTGTTCCCTTGAAGTGAGAATTAATACAGTTGTTTAATGTTTTCAGGAGGATGCAGAAGTGACCAAAGCTTTTGAAGAAGATATGGAAGCCCTACCAGCAAGGAACATTCCATCTCCTGGTCAACTGGACCCAGACACTCGCATCCCTGTAATCAATCTAGAGGATGGGACCAGGCTGGTGGGAGAGGATGCTCCTAAAAACAAGGATTTAGTTGAATGGCTTAAATTGCATCCTACTTACACTGTAGATATGCCAAGTTATGTACCAGTAAGTATGTGATTCTAAAAGCATTTTGTATTATATTAATACAGAAGTTAGTTTTATAGATATCAGAATTAATTTCCTCACATTGGGCGTAGTCATTGGATTTTGTAACTATTGTTTTTCAGTAGAGTTTTTCTGTTTAGCTTCACTTAGTATAGTATCTAAACACCCAAGTGGCACCAGAGTGTATGGGTTGCTTTTCCTTTCTTAATATTTGTATATAACAATGTGTTAAAACAGTATTTGTGTCAAGTTCTGCAGAATTTTCTTCATCTGAAAAGAAAAAAGATTTTTCTGAGATAATCTGAGGGTAAAGTAATTGGCCCCTTCTTAAAACTGTTGTGAGATGGGGTTCCGTGATTGATTCATGATTTTTGTCAAGAAAATGAAAAAATAAAAAGCAATACATTTCTCTTCTTTCCAGAAGAGTGCAGATGTGCTGTTTTCCCCATTTCAGAAGCCGAAACAAAAACGACACAGATGTCGAAACCCTAATAAACTGGATATAAACACCTTGACAGGAGAGGAAAGGGTACCTGTTGTAAATAAGCGAAATGGAAAGAAGGTAAAAATTAAGTTAGTGCAGTGGAGATCTTTAATAACGTCTTTGCATGTGGAAAGCAGGTTTTCTATTCCAAGCTTTCCTTTTAAAAGTTCAATAATTTGTCACCGGCAGTTATTCCTACTGTAATGTACCACCCAGTTACTTTAATTCCTTCTTCGTTCTTCTGATAAGTTCATATAAATCACTTGAGTAAATAACTCTTACTTTTTGAAACTATATAGCACATTTTTTCTTTATATCAGGTACAAATTTCATTACTAGCCCTGCCTAAGCTGCAGCATTTTACTATATATTTTTAAAACATGATCTTCTCAATTCTATTACCATTAGCTGGTCTCCATGTAGTTTTCCACAGTCTGAACTGAAAGTCTTCACTGCCATCCTTCAGAGATTAAAGTGCACAGATAGAAAATGTCCATATAAATAGTTGTTTGGTTTGGGGTTGGTTTTTTGGGGTTTTGGGGGTTTTTTAAAGTACTAACCTTGTCTTTTGCATTAGATGGGTGGAGCTATGGCCCCTCCAATGAAGGACTTGCCAAGATGGCTGGAAGAAAATCCTGAATTTGCTGTTGCTCCAGATTGGACTGACATTGTTAAACAGTCTGTAAGTGAAACTCTCATTCCATGCTTCACTGTAGATTATAGCACGAAAAAGTTGAAGGCTGTGTAAATTGATTATTAAGTCTTTATCTTGTAGCTGGTTTTGAGCTGAGGAAATTGTAGTGTCTGGGTGAGAGTTACCCAGCTTGGGGCGGGTGGTGATAGGAGGCTGCTGCAGAATGGGATTGAAGTACACTCGAAAAATCAGCTGCAGTAAGGCAGCCTTCAGCTTTTGGTTTGCATTATTTTTTTCTTGCAAACAACAAACCTTAATAAACACAGGTATTCATACATCAGGAACTATTAAGAAAATATTTGTCATATTCATAACAGAAATAGAATTCATCATCTTGGTAACAGGCGGCATCAAAGGATTAGGTTTTCTGCCTTTTATTTTACAACAGTTGTTTGAAAATAAAGGGTACAATTCTGCAAATACTCATTTGAATAAAATACTACTATACTGAAGTTCAGCATGAAGTACAAAGGTATAAACTCATAACTGCAGTACATCAGGGTGAGGTTTTTTTAATGAAGCTACAGATTTTGAGCATGTGTTGTTTTAATGTGTTCAAAAGTAAAAAATCTGTGACTTTGCTTTCTTCAGTTTTTCTTACGTGTTCTACTACCATTCACTGTAGTAGCTAGCTAGTCACGATTTGCCAGGGTTGAAAAACAAACCAGTTTTGGAGTATGCTGAAATCCTTTCTGTTTCTTCCATCATTGTCAGTTAACTGGTGAAAGCTATAAAAGCTAACTGAGAATAAAGCTTGTTTTTTCATGTCCCCTTTTCAGGGTTTTGTTCCGGAGTCCATGTTTGATCGTCTTCTCACTGGACCTGTTGTGAGGGAGGAAGGAGCAAGCAGAAGAGGAAGAAGGCCAAAAAGTGAAATTGCCAAAGCAGCTGCAGCAGCTGCTGCTGTAGCATCAACTTCGGGAATCAACCCACTACTAATGAACAGTCTGTTTGCTGGAATGGACCTCACAAGCCTCCAGAACCTACAGAACCTGCAGTCTCTCCAGCTTGCAGGCCTCATGGGCTTTCCACCAGGGCTAGCAACAGCTGCTGCTGCTGGGGGGGATGCTAAAAATCCGGCTGCCATGTTGCCTCTGATGTTGCCAGGGATGGCAGGATTGCCCAATATGTTTGGACTAAGCGGATTGTTGAATAACCCGATAACGGCTACTACTGGAAATGCCACTACTGCTTCCGGTCAAGGAGAGACTGAGGATGGCGCTTCAAAAGCTGAAGAGAAGAAAAATGAGAATGAAGAGGAGAACAAAGACTCTGAGAAAAGCACAGACACTGTTTCTGCTACTGACTCTGCAAATGGATCTGTCAGTGCTGCTACTGCGGCGACTACCGCCACTGTCACCACTACCACCACCAACAACACTGGATTGCCCACAAACCCTCTGGCCTTCAATCCTTTCCTGCTGTCTACCATGGCTCCTGGCCTCTTCTATCCATCTATGTTTCTACCTCCAGGACTGGGAGGATTGACTCTGCCCGGTTTCCCAGCACTAGCAGGACTTCAAAACGCAGTGGGCTCCAATGAAGAGAAGGCTACTGACAAAACTGAAGGAACTGCCTTTAAAGATGAAGAAAATCTCGAAGGCAGTGATGCAGAGGAGAGCCTTGATAAAACTGCAGATTCCTCCGTTTTAGAAGATGAAATAGCACAGGGTGAAGAATTAGACTCACTTGATGGGGGGGAAGAAATAGAAAACAATGAAAATGATGAATAACCAGTACCAGTTACAGTTAAAGTGTTTTAAACTTTTGACAAGTGGTAGTCCTACTGTTTACACTCACAGTTAATGTCCATACTTAGTTTTTATAAGCTGTTCTGTAACATAGTGTAGCAAAAAAAAAAGTTCAAGTCATGTTATACAGATGTGTCAAAAGGTATCTTGGTCATTAAGTATTGTGCAGTGCATTATTTATTATCCCTAGGAGAGATGAAATTTGAGAGGTGATCATGTCTTTTTAAGGAAATTGACATAATGCTCTGCTTTTTTTTTTCTTTTGGTACCATTGGTATTATGAATTAAGCAGCAATTTGTAATCAAGTGGCACTAATAGAAGGAAGTGCTGCTTAAAGGAAGGATGAAGTTATATATTTAATTTTTTTATTTTTATTTTTTTTTGCTGTGAAGGTCAAGATGAAATTTACCATACATATCGTACTCGCGCTTCATTTTGACTGTATGGGAGTTCACCCGCTCACATGCGCGCACACACCCACACACACACTCTCTCTCTGACAATCTTCATGATAGTGTGAATGTCTCTGTCTTGAGACGCAGCAATAATAAGGCAGCTGTTGAATGTGAAGAGTACCTTTTGGAAATTAACCCGCGAAGAAGGTTCTTACAGGATAAAGCTACAGTTTAATCGTCTCGTGATCTTGTAATGCACTGGTATAAACAAAAAGAAAAAAATCAGGTACCTTTTTTAAATTAAAGGACTTTGTTACTTTAGCCACAAAGCTAAACAGCATTACCTCAACTCTAAACTAGCCTTGAAGTTTACAGACATGACTTTGTAAATGTATTGTTTTTCTTTGTTGTGATGTCTTTTTATTTTTTTTCTTTGGAAACTGCTATCATGTAAGATAAGATGTAAATTGCTGCCAACTGTAGTAATGATGCTTTTAATAAAAGTGACCCATGATATGCAGAGATGTAATTATAGAATGTAGTGTTTAGGGACATCAAAACTGGTGTTTGCTTTCTGTATTTGCATTGTGGCTTTTTTATAGCATTTTTCTGCTGTATTCTTTATAGATTAGTGGCTGTAAATGCTGAACTGATTGTCTTCAAGGGACTAGGCAGGAATGAGAAACCTTGAATTACCTTCGTATTTTCCACTCTAAGTAACTCTACAGAAATGCAGACTAAAAACCCTACTTTACTCCTTCAAAGGGGCATGAGAGACTGAGAATACTTTAAAATGTGTTCAGCATGTGATAATGTGGTACACTAAAGAACAAAAGGGCAAAAGAAAAATGAGGCTTTAATAGGCACAATATCTAGGTCATTTATCCTTGGTTAATGGGTAGAAAAACACAATGCTGTAGTGACAGCAAGGGATACAAAGGCTCTGTGGTATCCTGTAGACCAGAGCTTGTGATGCCAGAAACCACTGTGTCAAACAACCTACATGAAACTAAAACTGACCCACTTTTCATAAAAACCAGTGTCTCTTCTGGAGAGCTACCGATTTGTACCCTTTTGTGACCTTTTGATATTTGAGATAATGTACCATTTGAGAACTTCTGTTTTCACAGTGTTGTCACCTTGACACACACATACACAACCATCTTGAGAGTGAGGATAAAAGGTTAGGTTTTCAGTGGAGTACAAGAGAAATTAGTTATTTGAGTAGCCAGCTGTGGGTGGACCCCTGTCTTAGGACTAATATTATCTGTGCTTTTGGAATGCTGGAGAGCTGCAAACCTTGCTCTCATGTCCACTGTGAATTTGCATGAGAGCTCAAATGGACAAGTAGTGCAAGGCCAAAATTTGGTCCTGAGGGGGACGTATCAAAAGGGGTGAACTTGGCCTGAAAAGAATGTTTCATGAATGATGAAAGTAGATGAGAAATGAAGGCTTAGGAAGTGAATTTTGTGTGAATGAATCACAGGCACGCACTGTTGAAATGAATAGATGTCAGGATGTCTTGTACTGCCACTTAAATAGATCATACGGAGTTAATGAAGGTCAGGAAGGATTCCCCCCGCCATGTACATCACTGAACGGTTGACGAGGTGTGTTATTCCTGCCTCTTTCTAAAACATCACACGTAGACCACGACAAAAAGTGAGAGGCTGAAAGCCAAGGTACATTAACTTGATCAGGTGTGTTACGTACTCTGTTGAATTCGACTGAGCTGTTATTTAAGTTATTTAAATGCCTTGTGTCTTATTTTTTCTTCTACCTATAGCATTCCTACTGTAAAAGTTGGTTGGTGCATCCTGTTTTGTGTAGTCCACATACTGGTACCAAATAGGCTTTTTTTTTTTTTTTTTAAATTCAGTTTTATAATTCCCAGCAAAGATATACACAGACTAATGATATCCCTTGGGAGGGCCCTTTTTAATTGGCAAGACTAGAAATTATATTGTTAAATGCCACACTAACCCCCTTTCTTCTCCTAACCCTCTTCCTCTGTCGAAATGAGGGGGAAATTCTGCTAACTGCCTGTTTCTGCCTATAGGTTTTTGGCACAGAAACATCCAAGTCATAGCATAGGGTGTCCAAGCGACAAATAAGGGAATCTTGCCCCCTATTACAAGCGTTCCTCCGTAATGGTGTTACTCATCTGCCTTTCCTATCAAAGAAAAAAACAGAACTGGAGACTGTTGCAACAGAACAAATGCCGTGGTAATGGGGGAGCCTCTGTTCTCTGACTGTGCTTTCCAAAACAGCCTTGCTTCCTACAAGCCAAACGAATAGCTCACCTGTTGAAAAGAAGGTGACATTTGATTTTTGGAAGGGATATGGGCCCCTAGTATGAAAAATGAAGTGGGGGGATTGCCATCTAATGTCCGAGAAATGTATTACATGAAAATATGAAGGTTTTTCTTTGATTTGACACAGAGTTTTTACATGTTAATTATTGCAGAGATTCTTGCGGAGTTTTGAAGTGTGTCTAAATGAATAAAAGCTTACGTGAGCAAGATGCTTAGATCAGATACTATTCTGAACTTGATTCACATCTGGAGCACCCTTTTTGTCTGTCTCGATGAGAAGCCTTTTTTTGCCACCAGCCATTTTTTGCTGAACCTCCTAATGGTCACGGAAATGTTAATGGGGTTATTGAGGAATACAAATGACTTCTTTTGTTGCTTTCAAGAAAGTACCTGTGTCAAAGTACAGCAGTGGTCTGCATACTAACACAACCTTTTCTGTGTGCATGGTGTGCAGTCCCGCCAAGGGAAACGACAGATCTGCTCAGGCTATTAAAGACATATTTTTTTAAGAACTGGACTGTAAAGGAGAATCAGTTCAAGTATGAGTGTTGAAAACTGTCACTGATGAAATAGCAGACAAACCCCTGAACTAGTCCCAGGTACCTTCTGTCAGCTTCAGTCTCTTTGACATTTGACATTGATATGAAACTAAGTGTACTGTTCATTGGAATAACAGTAATCCTTCTATTGAGGACCTTTTGCCATTTAGTACAGCAAAATAAGCACTTTTTCATTTGAGAGAGCCTTAAGGTTTGGGGCTGGGGGTAATCGATTGTATTTTTAGTATTAAGCTTCCCATTGAATTTCATATTGCATACAAAACTGCTGGGGACGTTTAGGATTCCTGTTGCTCTGCATTTCAGCTACCTCTGAATCCTTAATTGTTGGGGCTGGGGGTCCGGTAATGTCAGGGCACCTGGGAGCGCTCGGTCCTGCTGCCTCCAGGCTCTTCCCTGGGGGCCTGAAAGGTGCCAGCCCGTGAACGTTTTCTGACTCCCCTCAATGGGAGAGAGCGCTGGTGGCAGGTTTGGCTGCAGGTTTGGCTGCACGTGCTGTGTAAATGAGCTGTCGTAGCCCTCTTTGGGTTCAAGTGATGATGCCTTGGAGAGACCTGAAGTTGGCTTCTTACAGAGTGAGATGGTGTTTCAGGCATCCATTCTAATCACTAGCTTGAGTCAGCTGTTGCGAGGAAAATACGTGAAGAAAATGAAATTTTAAGGATTGACGGTAGCTGTGATCAAAGCTTGATGGGAGTTTTGGAAGCAATCAAAAACCTTCTGAACGTAAGGTGAATGTCCCAGCTCAGTCTGCATGCAGCTTCAGGTAATAGATTTGATGCAAAATAGCAAATATTTAGGATAATGTGAACTATAGTGCAAAAAATTATTTTCTAAAGAGGGATAAGTCCATGTTGCTGAATGGTTTTGTTTTTCCAGCTTTTATAGATTGCTGTCAGCACTAGTAAAACCATCAAATCTTAATCGTTTGAGCTATTTGTGTTGCAGTAGCTCAGTGCTGGTAGTTTCCAATCTGTTACTTGTACGCCCTCAGTCTTTGCTTAAAAAATTTAGATATCGGTGATAGCTGCAAGTCAGAGACTTCATTATATCCTGGTAATTGTAGTCTACATTAAAAACAAAAACCCATCCCACCCATTCAGGAAGGTTGCTCGGAGTATGTAGATGCAAGCATTGTTAATTGGGGGGTCTCACCCCAGAAGCCCCTTTTTTCTTTTAGTTCCAACTTTTTATACGCGAGCCTTGTTAACCTAAAGGGCAAGACAGAGACGTTGAACCGTGGATTCGTCAATCTTTCGGCCAGTTGCATCTGGAAACCGAATGGCGGGCGAACTGTGGGCTTTAAAACGTCTAGTAACGGCGCTCTCTGCGGACGATGAGCGGTCAGCTCTGATATCAGAGCTTCTGCAGCTCTCCTTGGACGATGCTTTGACCTTCCAGTTTTCGGGAAGTCCCGGGAACCTGTGGGCTTTGCAGGCGCAGGAGTTGGGAGCAGCAGCCGCCTGGTCTGTGCTGTCGGCCTCCTCCCACAGGGCTGCTGCTATTGTTGGGCCTGGGGAAGGATTTGCATATCTGTGAGCGCAGAGCTAATGTTCGCTCCCTCCGCTCAGAGGCCCTGCAAGGAAACTCCATGATCCTTCCCTTTTTTTTTTTTTTTTTCCCCCCACTCTTTTTTTTTTTTTTTTTTTTTTAAGAGGTCTAGTAGAAAATAAGAGACGGCCATTGTATTTCACTGCAGCAGCATTGTTCTGCACCAGACAAAGATGGCATATTTCTCCGATCTATAGTTTCTGCTCCTTCAGCCATGGCTGGCTACTGATGAGCAGCTGTGCAGACTCCGAATAGCCTAAGGCATTTCCTAAAACCATTAAAAATATGAATTTTCCCCAAACGTGCCAAACCCCTCCCAAAGATATGTAGCAGGAGGACGGAGGCAAAGCCTTTGCTCTTTGTCCAGAGTGTTTTCCTAAAATCAAACTTTCAAGGCATGTCAGCTTTCAGAGAAAGCATGGAAGTTCTCTCAAACGTACCAGTTGATTCCTGGATTACTTATATAAGTCCTATTTAGAAGAACATTTTAAAAGAAGAAATGTTTTTTGATGTTTTCTTTAAGGATTTTTGTGAAGGAAAGAGGTGAAAGTGAAAGGTTTAAACTAAGCTATATAATTTTGCTTTATGAGCCGCACAGGTGCTCATAATAAAAAGTTGAAGAAAATGTTAAAAATCGGCCCTGTTCCTCATCTGCCATGCATCTGACATTTCCGAAATATCATTTTGGGCTGTCACTGTAAGGACATGCTTTTTCTTCCCAGTCGTCTTCAAGTTCTTCTCAACCAGACTGGCCATCTTCTGCTGTCTCAGTCTGCAGCAGGCTTGCCATCTGCTATATGGCTAATCAATTCACAAAGGTGCTGCTGGGCAGTGCCGACTCCCTGTCCTCTGCCAATATTTTCTGGAAGTTGTCAAACATAGCTGAATTTGTTCTCAGCTGTCACAATCATCGCATTGATTCCAGCTTGCAGCACTCTAGTGACCAGTGGGGTATGCGCTTTGTTTTGCAAGCAGCGCTTGCTCTTTTGTGCCCGTTCGGTTAGGCTGGAGCTATCGCTGGAGTCTGGGGGAGCGTGTCTCTCGGGCTGCAGGTAAAAGGTGCCCTTTGACTCTCTTAAGTTGCCTCCTCACAAGTTTGAAGGATGAGTCCGTGGGCGAATTGGCAGACCAGGACTCCAGATTCAATTTCTAATTCTGTCTGCTTCCCCGAGGCAGTTGCTTTAATTGCGGTTTCCAATCTTCAGAACGGAGAATGACACTTGCCTTCTTCACAGAGATGTTGTGAGGCTAATGTTAGCAACAATCACGCGGTACTCAAACCACCCTGATTAGGACTGCCTGGGTAAGAGACTTCAGCTCATCCTTGAACATGACAATCTTCATTACATCTCGGGCTGTCGTAACACAGCCCCCCCTCAATCAATTGCTGCCACTGCGCGATGGTGAACCTGCTACCCTGCTGTGAGATACCAAATCTGTCAGCTTCTCTCTGCTGTCTCCTGCTTCCACGGAAAACCGTGTGCCAGGCGTTGGGTCTCACCTCTCGTTCTCCTGTTGAGTCCCGCTTTCAGAGCAGGACTTAGAGCTATTGCTTCCCCCCTGCAACTTGCTACCACTCTGCCTTGGGGCCGCTTGCTGCTTTGACTGCATAGTACATCATAGAAATGTGAATATAAATCAGTACTCTGACTTCTTCAGGAGAAAGGTTGGTTGTCGTTGTTTGTGTTTCCTTAATGCTCCTTTGGCCATACCTGGATTTGGTGGTGGAGCCGCTTCACCTGACAAACGCGGTTACCAAAGTTGCATGTTCAGACACTGGTTTTAAGTGGCAAGATTTGCGTCATCACAGCTCCATGCTCTCCTCAAAAGGCTTCTGCTGTACGCATTGCTCTGCTGATGGGGCAAATCTGAAATTAAGATGGTAGATTGCTGAAGCTTTAGTATACTCCAAGCCAACAGCTTCTCTTTCTCCCTGGTCGTGTGGGAGTGCTGAAAAGCTCTCCCCTAGTTCTTCCTTGGCTGTGTTTACAGCTGCCTCGATAGGGGAGCTTGTGGATACATCAGGGACGGGTAGAGAGAAGATAACATTCCTGGTTTTTTCCAGCCTCGTCTGCTTTCTGTCAGATAGCAAGAAGTGGTTAGCTGGTGTTTCCAGTGTCCACTGCTCTTTTAGTAGAAATTGGTAGTTTTAAAAAGGCCTTGAGTCCAGCTTTACAAGTACCAGTTCCTATCAAGGAGTACCTTCTGTCATTGGCACTGTACAACTGCACTAAAAAGGAGCATTCGGGAAAAGAAAAAGGCATCTGCTGGCTTTAAACACTCAGTGTTTCACTTGAGCAAGCTTTGTCATTGCCCTATTAGTTTCCCTTGCCACATGAAGAGCTGCCATAATTTCTTACCTACTCTATATTTATTTAATCCAAAGGAAAGAAGGAAAAAAAGGAATTTTCTAGAAGCTATGAAAGGCAAGCTCCAAAAGATCTTTCAGCCTGTTTTCAGTACGTGCTGCTAAATACCTCATGTTTGTCAGCTCTTCTTGGCACCCTTTCTATGTAACAGCCTCTAATGAATTTGGATCAGCTTCTCTGCTGGTGGCTCGTAGGGATCACGCTATGCAGTAACAGCACTTGAATATGTGTAGTATTTGACTACAACCATTTCAGAGGTGGATGTTTTTAACCTGGATTTGGAATAGGATTTGTGAAACTGTTTTCATCAGTAGATTTCATTGTATACAAGCTAAAGGCTGAGTGGGCTTTCTTGCGCACAGTTTAATGAAGTCTTCCTAAAGCAGTTGCAAGTTGGCGTGCCAAGAGGATCTTAACTAAATTGGAACAAATTACGCTTCTCTGCCATGTGCTTCATTTATTCCTCACGGAGAAGTAGCTTTTTAGATCTCTTCTTGGGCCTCATGCCTGTGGTGACCCAAGCAACATTTGCGTGCAGTGATACCAGGTTTTCTTGCTGAGCCTTTACTGTTTGCACTATGTGAAATAATCTGCAAGCGATTGTGGAGCTGGTTTTTATGTTTGTCTTCACTCTTTCTGATAGGTAAGGGAGAGTATGCTGTGAGCAGGCAAAAGCAAATTAAATGCATACTGATCTCTCTGATGACCAGTGTGCAATAGGGTTGCACAAAAATGTGTGTGTGTCTGCTGCTTGCAGCAAACAAAAATTGTCACGGGGAAAATCAGAACCAGGAGTTCTGGGAGAAATGTGGAGATTTCTGTGGGAATACTGTGATTTCCCTTCTGGTTCAAGGTGGCAGTTGTACCCCTCCAGTGCAAGGTGAAGACTGAAGGGTGATGTGGCCAAGGCAGTAAAGCAGTCCTTGATGGAATCTCCTTGTATTGGTGCGCTCTGTTAATGGAGACTACAGCAAGGGCACGGAGAGCTTCCCTCATTGACTCACTTATCCTGGGAAAAATGCATGGACAGGGCTGGCACAAGAAGGATCTCCCTCATCCCATCCTAGGCAGGGTTTCTGACAGAGAAGCCTCAGGAGGGAGAGGAGCCAGAGGTGACAAAAGCCTCTCATCACCTATTGGAAAGGAATGGTTTCATCTGCAAGATGATAAATTGCTGGTATGAATCAGTAGCAAAATGCAGGGCCTTTCCCTCATTATTCCTTTCACCTGCCAACAACCACTCAACCTTGGACACGAGCAGTTAGAGCCTCTGCAAAATGTGTATAGGATGGGAACATGTGGCACAGGCTTCTTAGTGCTCACTAGATCGGTGCTGGGTAGCTTTAAATCACGGAGGACGTTTCTATCTGGTGCAGGCTGTATATATGTACTTGGCTGTTGGGAGGTTGGAAAAGGTGTGGACACCATCCTGAAGACCAAAATGTCACCAAGTGACCTACTCCCTCTGGACTAACTCTCCATGTTCCTTGAGGTCCTGGCTGGCAGATTTACTGTTTTTCACAAGATTGTTTTCAAGTTCTGGTTTTATGTCCTGTTTTATGGTACGTTTAGTCCCTTTGGTTTTATTACTGGTTTCCAGTTGCACAATTCTTGTGTTTGCTGGCACTGAACCTCACATGAATCTACAGCTATCATCCCCATAGCTAAAATGCTAACGGCAGCTACTGAAATCCCAGTAGCGATGGATGTTAACACCAGGCGTTGCAGCAGAATCTCCAACTGGGAAAAATCTGTAATCCTTTTGATATTTTTGCAAGTTTGAGTCCTGGCCCCCATAGAAATAAAGGCATAAAGCTAAAAATGAAAATCTCACCCTGAAGTACAGGCAAACTGACCACTCTGAATTTGTTTAGGAATCAGATTTGACTCTTAAGAAATCAGCCAAGCTATGCACAAGTAATTCAGCAAGATATAAATGGCTACATTATAATGAGCAGACACCTATTTTAAACATGATCTATGTTTTTAAGAAAATTCATTACAATAAGTCTTACAATACCAAGCTCTTCAATGAATTTTTCATGTCTGCATACCAAGATATATATAAAATGATCGTAATCATACACCTTTGGGGCAATGCTGAGCACCAGCTGTTTCACTGATGATTTATAGGTTGCCATGTTCAAGGTTAATAATCAGGAGAAACAGGTTACAGTATGCAATGTATTTATGTCAGGTTAGAAGTTCAGTAGTGAGGATATGATGTTAGGATGATATGTGCGGTTTTAATTAGCTACATCCCAGCTTTCTGGAAAGTCAAATGCAACCACTTTCCAAAGGTAAAATCTGTGAAAAGTTACTGCTGCTAATTTTTATTTTCAATTCCGTTGAAATTAAACCAGCAAAATATCCTCTTCATCTCATCTGAAACCTGCATGCAAACGGCCTAAGCAGTCAATTTGTAATAAAAATTCAGTGCTAAAGTGGATGAAGATTTTCCCAGGACAGAGAGCAGGATGCTTTAAACTGCAAATGCAGTTGTGCTCCATGCTTTGTGAGCTGCCGTACTTTGCACCCCAACCCATTAAGATAAGCCATCACAGTCTGTGAGCGTACCAGCCTCGAAGCAGCAGTGGAGATGGCAGTCATAGAACATCAGCCCGTGCAGCCGCCCCAGTTCCAGATACATCTGCATGTCCTCCTGCAAAAGGACCATTATAACTGTGTGATTGCCAGGATCTGCTGTTCCGTGCAAGATGTTTGCTTTAAGCAACAAAAAAGAAAGACTTGGAGTCAACAGTTGATGCCACCAGCTTTTTTTAAGTTTGTAAATAGTTACCCCTTGGTTTAACTAGGGAACCACCTGCAAACTGACAAGCCTAGAGCCCAGCAACATGGAAAAACCTTTGCCTCCACCTCAACAGAGAAATTTTCAGCGCTGGCGTTTTCTGACACAAGCAAAAGGTGCAAGCTTTTCTACTAAGGCCTGGGGAGCTTTAGCTGCTTGCAAACAGCAGAGTCCCCGAGCAGGGCCTCGGAGCATTGTCATCGCATTGCATTGCTTTGCAAAAACCTTTGCTTCTTCCCTTCAGCTTTCCTGAGCTCCCTTGGAGCTCAGTGCTCGTTCCCTGAAGTTGGTAGCTTTCTCCACACACTGCTGTGATTATATTCACAACAGGGAACTCCAAATAAGATGGGGAAAGGGGCTAATTCATTTCAGAAAGATGGCTTTAAATCTCACCAGATTCAGCAATAGCAGACTCCTCTTTGGATGAAAACAGTCGATCCATCCCATCTTTGCATTTTCGGCTGCATTGCCTGCCAGACTGGGAGCGATGGGAGGTGTGCTGGCGCTGGGGTACCAGCCCTGGGACAGGTCACGCTTCATGCCCACAAGTTGCTCCGTCCATCTCTTCCTCTGGGACTGACCTGGGGCTTAGTGGGATTTGAGTCTTGGAGCACTGTGAGCCTTTCTTTAAGCATTTCCTTGGTGCTGAGATGCTACATGCAGCAACATCCCTCACTCACAGACCCCAACTGCACGCTTTGACTGTTGGATGTGGTGCATTCAAGGCCTGTCTGCGCTTCCCGCTGTGCACTGATGTATGCTAAACAACCTGTTGAACTTACAATAACGAATGCAGGCTGCCCTCTAAACAAATGGGAGGAGGCACCCTGGCATAATAAAATCACCAGAGAGAGGGCAAGGAATAGGACATAGATGAGATTTCATTCTCATAAATTGCCTCTCTATTACACTTGGAGTATATTCACAATGGGGAACTCCAAATAAGATGAGAAAAAGGACTAATTCATTTCACGAGGATGGCTTTAAATCTCAGCCTGTACCCATGCTAGAAAATTAATTATGGCTATGATGAATGAAAGGAGAAGTTATACCAGTAATGAACATCACCATATCCTGCTTTCTTAGCCCAATAAAATTTTCTTTAACTGAGCAGTGGCATTCATAAATGTCAGCATAGCAAAACATGAAGATAATAGGACACGTTGACCTGGGTGCCGGTAGTGGTGCCTACGCGTACGGGAAAAGCTGTTGGAGCCCTTACATGTTTGTGTGTAATTTCAAAAGGTGAGGCTGTCTTAGGCATTTCACAGAGCGACTGATCAGGCAGTGGAGAAATAACCAATAAAAAAAGGGTGATATAAACATTATTATTGAGAGTTGTGGTTGATGGTGGAGGGAGCTGGAATGCCAGGGTGAAAACTTGGCCGTATTGAAGGTATAGTAAAACTCATCCCGACTCTGGATTCTGGTCTTACGGCATCCAGGTCCTAAACAAAATAACCTAAATTGTCCTATTAAGTTATTAGACTGTGTACCCTGAGTTATTGCTGAAGGACTAGTGCTCACTACACCAATGTATATTTGCCTCTCATTGGCCTGGCAGGGGCCTTTGGAGGTCTAACAAATCCATTGCCCTAAAAGAGGGCTAATCACCCTTCAGGCTCTTCTGGTCATATTTGCTTAACCTGTTCTTAAAGACCTTGAGAGACGGAGATCCCACAAACCATGCTGTGCTTTGCTTGCATTTTAGCTTACTGTCCTTGCTGTAGTTTTTGCCTATTGCTGTTACTCCTGTTGTCCATGAACACGGAGAACCAAAGGACCCCTTTTTCTCGGCAGCAGTGTTTTCTACCTTGGAAATCCATTGTCGTGTTCCCCCTCAGTCTTTTTTCTTCAGACTGACCCATGGTTGGCCCAGTCTTTCCCTGCAGGTTGTCCCTTCCAGACCGCTCCCTTCAGTCAGTTTTAAGGCAGGTCCCGGCACTGGCCACCCTCTTTGGGCTGGGACAGCCCATGTGGCCAGCTTGCTTCACCTGGGGCTTCCGCTCTTCCCATTCACACCTCCCATTACCTGGCTTTCCTCTTTTGCCCTGGTGTGCCGTTGTTTTGTGCCCAGCTTGTGACCCTGAGGTCCCCTCGGTGGTCTCCTGGCTGGTCATCCCTTTGTGTGTTATTTCTGCATAACGCAAGTACTGTGCTGCTTCTCATGGGACTGCATGAATATTTCTCCACTTCGTCATTTCAAATGAAGACCTTTTTTAGGCATGAACATTGCCGTTCAAAATATTTCGAGACTCTCTGTGAAGGAGTGATCTCTGTTCCCTACTAAACACTGTTTGCACCAAGTCCTGGGAGGCCTCGCAGAATCTGCTTTTAAGCATAAACTAAATCTTTTTTTACAGTTTCCAATTTGATTTTCAGTTGCGTTGCAGGAGTTCGAGCTAGACCGTGCTTCCCCAATTTACTTAGGAGGATGTTTGGAAGACTGTGTCAAAAGCCTTGCTAACCTCAAGTATATCCACGTAGCCTATTACTTTACCACACAAGGAAATTAATTTGATTTGATGCAATATGTTTTTGACAAACCCATCTTGGCTGAATCTCATCTCCTTGTTCTCATCCGTGTGCCTACAAATAGTTTTTTTTGTTTTCCTGGGAAATGAAATTAAGCTGACAGTGGTTTATAATCCCCAGCCCTCCTTCCCCCTCACTCCCCCCACCCCTGTGCATCCTCTTCCTTTCTCCAGCCACACTACAGCCTCTGTCTGTTGCTGCTGCGGCAGTCTTGGGCCTTCTGCTGAAATTTCCGTCCGTGCTTTCCTGTCCTGGGTTTTTGTTTGGGTTTTTGGGGTTTTGGTTTTTTTTTTTTTGGTTTGGTTTGGTTTATTTTTTGTTTTCCTCCGGTGCAGTAACCCTCCCTCCCCATCCAAACCCCTCACTCCAGGACTCCCACAGGGGATGGAAAGCTGCTGTTTTCCCTCACGTGTCATGACATTTGACCACCTCACCCTCAGCCAAACAGTGAGCGGCTCGCTGCTTAATTTCAGGATCCAAAATACAATTGCTTTTTAAACTCCCTATGGACTTTTTCCAGGCTACTGCACAAATTAAGCCTGTTTCTACTCCTTTCCCCACCACTTCCTTTCCTTCCAGAGTGGTGGCCTCTTCCTTCTTTTTAAACTTTTATATAGGGCTATAAATTTACGTGGAGATTTACAGACACTAGATAAGACCCCCTGGCCGCCCAGAAGAGTTTGCACGCTGCTGCTTGGCTCCGGTGAGAGAGGGTCTCCTCCGCAGGCTCCATCCTCCCTCTTCCAGCGGCGGCGCAGAAGCCAGATGGGAGCAAGGCATTTCCCTCTTGCCAAGGTATTGTCGGCAAACGGTGCTGGCCCGTCAAAAACTTTTGCGGCCTTCGCTTCTCTGCGAGGGTCTGAGATGCACGGGGATCTGCGTGCCTTCTGCATGGCTCTGTGGTCTCCCAGTTTGCACCCAAAGCAGACCGGGAGCTGCAGTTTCGTTTCCTTTACATGCGAATGAGCTCAGCTGTTCTGGCAGCAGCAAAGCCAGGCGGGGGCTCAGCTGTGGGCTGCGCACAACCCCCAAAACACCGGGAGCAGCCTCTCTGAAACGATAGGGAGAAGCCCCACAATGCAAACCAGCCCTTCCTCGCTCAGCCTCTGGGACCTGTACCCCACCTCTGGTGGCAAGGGTGATGCCGCCCTGCAGGCATGGTTCCCGGCAGGCTGAGGGCATCCGACGACCATTCCGTCCTTTCCCCTCTGCCAAGCAGGGAGGCTTCATGAACCCATGGCCCTGGGAACCACCGCCACCATGGCAAAGGATGGAGGGCAGTCATTTGGAATTTGGCCCCGAGACACGCAGATGAATTGGGTTCCCATCTATGTTTTGTTTTGAAGTCTACTTGAACCATTTTATCTTTGAGCCTAAATACACCTGCTAACCAAGTGGAGTTTCATGTGATTTTTATGCCCACAGCTGTTGCTCCGCCATCTTGCTCAGCATATAGTGATGCAGTGAAAATGAACCCATGAAGACCCTCTGGTTAATGAATATTAAAAGCCCCCTGCAAATATTGTTCACTATGAACATTATAGCAAAACCCCCCCACAATCAGTAGTGAGTGAAAATTGACTGTTTATATGCTCCTGCTTTGGTGCTTAATATTACCTGCCTAAATGCTTATAGAAATATCAGCACTGAAGGTGCATGGTAATATAGATTTCATGTTTTACAGTGGTCTGGTTATCTCATCAAAGCTAAAGTAGTTGGACTGTAAAACTTGTCTAGTGAGTTAACAAATCCTCAGCAAGCAGAAGTCACAAGGGACATCTGCCATTTTGATTTTTAATCATTTTTGGCTTTGAAAAAAAAATACTCTGCTTCTCCAGTGTACTATAAAACCATCTTTGTGTAGATGCTTTGTACGCTGTGCCATTTGCACCACCAGCTCAGCTCCACAGGCCCGTTACTACGTGTCCCATACTTACTTAAAAAAAAAATCCCACCCACCAAAGAGCTTGCGGGGGGCAGACCCACAAAAATCCTGGGTGGGTGCAGCCATGTCGCAGGGTCTTGTACCTGCACCGTGCGTGGGGCAGCTGCCCTGGCCGTGCTGTGTGAACCTGAACTTTTGTGTGAACCTGAACTTCTGCATTTCCTGCCTTTGTGTTGTTTTGTTTTGCTCCATTGTTGGCCTGCCCGGCATCCCCCCTCGCCTCGCTAGCGGATGCACCCTGAATTCAGCGTCTTCCTATTCTCAGAATCCCTCCCTTATTTTCTCCTTTTCAGGCTGCGAACAAACTTTTGTGCCTTTTCCATGTTTTGCTTGATTTTTCCAGCAGCTGAGTCAGCATCTCCCTTTCTCTGCAAGACAGCAGCCCTTTAAAGCCTCTGTTATCTTGCAAGCCTGCCATTTGCTACAACCACCACCTAGAGCGGCTGAGATAAGTAAAGCAGTTGAGGGAGTAACCATCTCCTTGCAGCCCATGAATGCTTCCAGTCAGGCTGGGAAATAATAGAAATATTTATTCTCTGGAAAAGCTTCCCGCAGCTGCTCTTGCTCCCTCTTTGTTTCACCCAGTGCTGCCTATCTATCTCGGTGGCAAACAGAGATGGAGCTGGGAAAGGTCTGAGCCTGGTGCAAAGTCCAGCTCTTCTCCTCGTTAGCAGGATTTTTAGTGAGTGCCAGACTGAGCAGAGACCAGCTTTGCCCCCTCTCCTCTGCAATATCCTCAGCCTCAGCCGGAGACACCCTGCAAGAAACAGGGCGGCGGTACCAAAATCTCCTTGGCAAAAGTCCTGCGTGAGGAGCCCGGGTTTTTAGGGGGCAGGGGAGCAGCAGGCACCAGCGGCTGGGCACCATGTCAGGGCCGGGGGTGACCCTCACTTCCCTCGCAGGGCCCACTGAGCCCTGATTGCCACCCTTTTTCCTGAAAGATATGATGGAGAAGAGGCCGTGGCACAGGCATGGAGGAGCATTTGCACTGGGGGAAGGTTTCAAGCTGAAGAAGACAGCGCTGCCATGCCACGTGGAGCAGGTTTGGCCGGAGCGGCTGAGCCGAGCTGTGCAAAGAGCAGCTTGGAAACAACAGGCGAGGGCCAGGCTGCTGTGTGCGCTCCGATATACGTGCCCACATGGAAAGGGGGTGAGAGCCGGGGGGACAGGCATATTTTCTGTATTTATAAACTTTTCAGCATCCCATTTAACTTCTCAGGGTGTAACCCTCAGGGTAGAAACTCAAATTGCAGCTTAGCTGGAAAAACCCTTCAGCACATATTATAAAAACCCGCTAGACCTGCGAGCTCATTTTGTGGCCCCTTCCTTGGTATCCCTAACAAGCCCATGCCCAGGTTAGATGGAAAACTAGTTTAATCTGCTCCTCTTTGGAAATACCTCTCGTGCAGCCAGTTCCTGCAATGGGGAGGCAGTTGCTTTCTAGTGAAGGCTCCTGCTCTGGGAGGTACATGGTTACAGGGGAATCTGCTGGTTTTGTATCAGACCAGCAACTTCTACATCAGCTGTTTGTGATTAACCTTTTTCTTCTTTCTCTCTTCGCAAACCAGCTGAAGATCAAAGGCTCAAAGCCAGAGCGCCAGGTTTATCTCAGTATGTTTTGTCTGAGCCGCGGTTTTTGACAGGCTGGAAGCGGCTGGATGGGATCTGGGCAACAGTTGCTCCCTGTCCTGGTTTTACAACCCTTTCTGTAAGGGATAACTGGGGAGCAGCCAGTGGTGCATGGGGAGGCCAGGTACTATGGCTTGTTAATGATGTTTGCGGGGGTTAAATGTGATACTCTGTATTTCTCAGCCCTAGCAGACTACAAGTGCTATCACAGAAAGGCCTCACGCGGGTGGCGTTGTATAACTACACAAAGTTATCTATAAGATAGAGCTGTCCTTCCTGGGGGCCGTATCAACCTGAGGATAGCCAAAACCATCCCCAAGACTTTTTGCTGCTGCTGCCTACGTACCTGCCCGTGTCCTGCTCTGCTCCCCTCGGTGCTGTGTCCCGCCATACCGGTGTGCTTCGGGTTTGGGCTCATTCCTGCTCGGCAGGCTGCTGGAAGAGACAGGCTCCGGTAGGTCTGAGCTGCGTACAGCCTCTGCGGGGCTCCGGCTGGCCACACGGGCGGTGGGTGTGGGGTCTGCGAGCAGCCGGCTGTGCCTCGGGACCCCTCCGTCCCTCTCATCCAGATGCTTTTGCCCAGCATATCAGGTGGAAGCGGCTGGACCTTGACCAATTTTTAATTACCAGCGCACTGATTGAAACGGTGGCAGCGGCAGCTACCTGGAGTCAGTAGGAATTGACTCCTGTCATGCGGTGGGTATAATCTGCTCTCACTGTGACCCTGCTGTTGGACCGATGCCAGGAGACCAAGAGCAGAAACCTGATTTTCAGAGGTGGCAAAAGCCCGCAGCTTCTGCCAGCGGAGCAGAGAGTGACGACTCCTCCGTGCCACTGGGATTATCGGCCCGCAGTCCCTGGCCGGCCCTTGAGGGCGACACAGCTATGAGATAGCATCGTGGCATGGCATACTGTACTCTCAAATAAAGAGAGGAAGGAAAAGGATTTTAAGTAAACAAGAATGGAGCAGTTCACAGAGCCAACCGCGACTGCCAGGCAGCCTCGTCGATAACTTGCATACTTGCCTCGGACTGCAGATTATTTCAATGTCAGCACAGATGCCATTTCTGGAAACTCCCTGCAGACCAAGGACATCAGAGGAGCCATTTTATTGTACTTGATGGGTGAGTGCAAGAGGCAGAGGTTAATAAGACCGGTATCATGCACAGAGTATGCAGAATAAAAGAGGCAGCACGAAAAGTTCGTGTGAAAAACGTTTCGTTTTCTCTACACACACTGAAGAAAAGAACATCGTTTCCTCCAATTCCTGTTTTTAAATGCACATTCATGATTTTTGCAGCTGCTAATGTGTGTAATGCAGCTCCGTAATGCTCTCCTGAGCATAAGACTTCTCACCTAATATGCACATACTTAACTGCCTCTGAAACTCATTTATCTACACCAGCTACTTCCAGACTCCCTGGCATAAAACAGTTTTGCACCAAAGCTGTGTTTGTTTCTCATATGTGACAACACCACATGAGGTGTTTTGGTGTTATTTTGTAAAGTCTCTCTTTTCCCACACATGAGCCACATTTGTCTGTGGATGTAAGGAAGCCCTCCCACCCGCTTTGGCTTCAGAGAGAGATTTGAGAAAAACAATAGTTGCATTTTGAGTACTGCGTAAGTTTAGAAAAAGAGAATATTTTTCTCTGTACTCTAAAAACTACTTGAGAGGATAGAAAGGTTTGGGATCATATTTTCAGATACTCTCACCAGAAGTCACAGTGAGTTTTATGGCTGTGGAAGCTTTCCAAAAACCTGCACGTGCCCAGCCCAGGCGGCATGCCGCTTTCAGGGCACCCTGCGAGTGCCATGACACGCAAATGCCCAAAACCACCATAAGCACAAACATCGTTGAACATGCCGGAGGGCTGCCAGCATAAGCCCTGTTTGTAAAGGTGACTTTTATGTCATGGGGAAACCTCCTTGTGCACAGGGCTGTGAAGAAGGCGTGTCTGTTCTTCCTAAATAATTCCTGAATAAGTCTTCCTAAACCTTTCAGGGAGTAGTGCAGACAGAAGGAGAGGAAAAGGGTTTGCTGTTGCTAACCTGGGCATCTTTGCGACACCACGAAGGCAAAGCTTAGGGAGATGCTGGGAAGGGAAGAGTCTTAGGTCGCTAATTATGGCTTGGTTCTGTAGGGCTGAACAGGGACCCCAGCGCAGCAAAGAGGAAGGTCCAAGCCCCAGGTGATGACCTGGGGATGGGATGGGATGGGATGGGATGGGATGAAATGGGATGGGATGCCCCCACAGGCAAGTAGGGGGGCTGGCTGAGGGCAGCTCTCTGAGCACGAAGCATCAGTTTGTCCATGCTGTGAGAGAAGGGAAGAGGGTGCTGTGATGTCCCAGGCCTAACGACTCTTGACCACATTCATAGCAGCCACGAGTGCTTACAAAGACAAAATACTAATGCGTCGGCTGGCTGAATGCTCAGGCTCAGTGAATGCTGAAAAAGCAAAGGGGCTTCAGCTATTCCGAAGACAACAAATCCAGACAAAAGATGCAGCAAAGCTGACTGTAACAGCATATGCCACAAAAGTTAGCTCCTCGTCCTTTGTAGCCAGGATGGGCTGCAGCTGCAAGGCGGGGGGAGCGTGGGGGGCAGAGCAGGAGTGCAGCTGCTCCCCGTCACGTGGGGAGAGCCCACGCGGCACCTCCTGGGGATGGCTCAGAAAAGAGGAGGGAGGGATGGGGGCTGGCCCCGGGATCCGCGGCGATACTGCTGCTGATGGGAAGCAGATATATCAGCCGAGGGACAGCGAGCACCAGGCTACGCATCGAGGTGCTCGCTGCAAATTGCCATCAGAGTGAAAAAAAAAAAAAAATATCGGAAGGGATGAAGGTGATGGAGTTGGCGCTGGCTGTACAGAGCTGCAGAAGGGGACTTGTGCTGTCCTCCAGGAGTCCTGAAGCGCTTCTTGTTCATTTGGAAAATGCAACACTTTATTAAGGCTGTTGATTTACCACCAGTTGAGCTGGAAGAACAACGGATGGATAAACTGGGCTTTTTTTATCCCCCAGATGCTTAATAAATGTATTCCTGAACAGAACAAGCATATATATTACAAATTCAGATGGGACAGTTGGGAACCAGCAAGTAGATCTGGGTGGAGAATCCTCTGTATTACATCCTTGAAGCTATTTTGCAGATTTCATAGATTATCCATCAGGGTTCAACACGCAGCAGTGCTATGGGCCAGGAGTGATATTCGTGAAGAATTTAACCACATAAAGTTAATGATGTGAGAACAGGTGTTCACTGCTGTAGTTGACAGGGAGGAGTTTGGGACAGCATCTATATAAGGACAACATGAGCAGTGAGAGATTAAAATGTGTATGGGTGGCAACAGCCAGAAAGAATACCAAATAGCAGAGATGTCATGTGTGAGCCGTGGGGTGATTCTGAAAAGGGTTAAAAAAGAGGATGCTGCGAAGGTTAAAGCCCTAACTCAAATGCAGATGATAGGGAAAAAAAAAAAAAAATTAAAATCCAGCGATGGATGCTGTCAGGTACCTTGATGCTCATATATCACCAGCATGAAGGAAAACATGTACCATCCTGAGACGGCTACAGCACAAAGCGGATGGGGTTGAGGCAATGGCACTGCAGACCTGGCACCGTGCTGCCAAAACATTCGCTACCACAACTGTCCCCTTGCTGGGAGCGACCCCCCCGACCCAGCAGTGGGTATTGCTGAGAGCGCTGTAGCACCAAATAGTGGCTTCTTAACACTGGGATTGAGATAATAGTGGATTTGAGCACTCAAGTTAATGCAATTTCCATTACTAGACCTTTCTCTCGTTCCCCATAACTTTCTCAAATTAATGCTAGGTTTCCTTGCTGAAGCTTCCCTCATGAGTGACTTCTTGTTTTTTAAAGGGGTGGGGGAGGGAAAAAGGCAGAAATGCAACCAGAAATCTAGTCTCCTTTTTGATTCTTATGGAAGGATTTAACCAAATGCACCCATTTGACCTGAATATTCCAAACAAAACCAAACAGATTTTGTTCAGTCATAGCACAACCTCACAGATCTCTGTGTAACAATCCAAATTCTAAGAAAACTGAAGTAATTGTTTCTGTATAGACATGGTAAGACTGGATTAAAAGGCTGGGGACTAGCTAGCGTACAGATATGCACATATTCAGCTCCTGAGGACCTTTCTAATATTTTTTTTCCCCACCTTCTTCTCCTGGAGTGTCTCTGAGCATGATGAACTCCACCAAAATACATCAGTGTAAACCCCATTGAAATGTCCAGGGTGTGTGAATTGGAGGATGCAAAACCTCTTAATAGCACAGTAGAAGACACTTGCTGTGAATACAGCCAAAGAAACTAAACAGGGTAAGGAGCACAGGCTGCTGGAGGTTTAGGTCCTTTTCTGTCACTGTTGGGTCTTAATAATTGATGTTTATCAGATGTTGCTTTCTGATACTATTAGTTGAATTTGCTGATAGGAAAACTAATGTTTATAACCTGCCTTACCAGCATGGGACTGGGACAAGAATGCCAATATGAGATCTCCTTAAAAAAGGGAAGTAAAAACAATGGGGAAAAATACAGGGTGGAAAGGGAAGTCTTCTGTTGAGAAGTTGAGACCAGAGACACAGAGAGGAGAAAAGGAGCTTGAACCTGCTGCCTAGCAGGACTACGGCATCTCAGAAAAGTGTGTTTCTTGAGGAACGCTAATTATTTTTTTAATGGATTAGAGCCTACCTATAGCTCCTGCCTGCTCAGCTTGGTGTCAAGCAAAGCCTAGAAAAAGTGCACATTGCCTGAAGCACAACAGGATGCAATGGTAGGTTGAGAATGTGCAGAAAACACAAAAGATCAAGCCAAATTCTGCAACTTGCTGTTCATTTTAGCTGAGAGATTAAAATACTAGCAAAAAAAGAAAAAGATGGAGCAGATGCAGCATCTCCATGGGGCTGCTTCTCGCAGCCGCCTTCCTGTTCCTGCCTTGTGCTTTCTCATCCTCTGGAGTGTCACGGCAGTCCCCGTTACTAAAAAGGCACATGGCAGCACCGCGGCGTGCCGGCGCGGGTGACCGTGGGGGGCGGTGGGAGGATGGATGCAACCCGAGGCAATTCAGAGGGACACTTGTGTCTTCCTTGGAGGACACCGGACTGCCCCATTTTGGGGCAAGGAGCCATCTGCTCTTGGACGCAGAAACTCCTGCTTTTCTGGCGCAAGATGACCTCCAGGCTCTTCCTGGAGATGCAGAGGGGGGGTCCCATGTGGGCTGGGCCCCCCCAGGCTGTGTACTGAGCGGAGGAGGAGGGAGAGGTTTGGTGGCCCTCCTCCCTCTCCTGGCCAGCACCCCACTCGTCCCATTTCCACGACCTGTGCTTTCACAGGGATCCCTGGCCGCATCCCGATGAACAGAGAGTTATTGTCACCGCGTGGGCAATTACCTTCCCCAGCAATTACACCTCCTTCTGCACCGGGGGAGAGAGCCAGGCAGGCCGGGGACACCCAGCTCTCTCTCTTACATAAATTCAAAACCAACAAAAAAAAGGTTTCAGTGAACTGGAAAAAAATGCTCAGCAACACAGGAAATAATAAAAGAATAATTTCACTCCAAAGAAGACCATTTCATTTTGTTTTACCTTTTAAAGTCCTTAAACATAAATAATTTCCAAAGTGAAACATGATTTTAAAATACAGAACTGAGTATTTTCATTTTGAAAATTGTAGAAAATTTCATCTGAAAACCTCAAATGAAATGCTGGAGGGTTTTTTTTTAATTGTCAAAACTATTCACCAAAACCACGATGAACTTGGCAAATAGTTTCAACTGACCTACAGTTGCATTTTTTTTTTCCAAATCAATTACTCCCTTGAAAAAAACCTGTCCCACCACTAACCAAGAGCACAGCCTTGGCCCTTCAGCATGCAGAAAGCCTTTATTTCCACTCATCGCTCCCTAATGTGCATTAAAAATTGCACGTAAGATATAATTATTGAGCTGTGTAAACCGTGCATAGCGGGAAAGAGAAGAATGATGAGGTGTATCCGCCAGGCTCGATCCACATCAGTCACCAGCTTCCTGGGCAAATTCCTTACCCAGCCGAAGTCAGCAGCAAAACTCTTAGCAGCATCAGGAGTTTCAGGGATTTGTTTTATTTTATATTTTCTCATCCCCAAATCTGCTTTAAAGCACCCCTTTTTAACCTGAAAATTTGGATCCACTGTGGAAAAAAACCCCACAACCCCCTGAAGCTCCTCAGTAAATGTATTTTGGAGGCTGCGGTGCTGCATCCTGATGCTGCCACGGTGCACGCAGGGGCTTTCAGTCCACAGGTACCAGCTGCTGCGGTGCCGAGCAGCTGAGGGCGCCGTGCCGGCTCCAGCACATGCACACGCGTGTGCACACTCACACACACGCACACGCAAACCACCCAGCACGCACACAACAAAGAAACCCCGTGCCCTCCGCAGCATCGCGCTGTCCCCGCCATGCAGCTCCCACATGAAACTCCAACATGTCTTAAAATAATTCTGCTATGGCTTTTTTTATTCCAGATCAATTATTTGCTTTTCTGTCTATACAATGGCTATTCTTTTATCAGTGCTGTTTTTCTCTCTCACCCGTTTCCTCTCTTTTTCCATCCTCTTTTTTTGGGGGGTGGAGGGGGGGCAGGGTTGGAAGCTGCTAATTAACCCTTCACATAACACAGTCCCTGGCACGCATCACCACCCGGCGAAGGTGGGGCTGTGAGGAGGAGGAGGAGGAGGAGGGGGAGCGAGGAAGATGACACAACAAACACGAGGCCGTGCAGCAGCCGGTTCCAGACACAACATCTGCAGAATGAGGCCATTTTTCTGTAACTCTAATCTCATAATTCATTGTTTGTGCGGTGTTGGTTACAGTAGCTGAAAGGGGGGATAACAGCAGGTCAATTTGGCACAGAAGCGCGTTTGAATCTGCAATGAGGGACTAGCCCACCTTCTGACGAGCTGCTGAACTGTGGCCAGAAATAGAGAAAATAAGCAGGAAAGTGGCTTAGAAGGAAAAACGAGACCCCTTAAAATTATATAAACCCCCTAGAAAGACTTATTTCTTCAAATCCACGGGGGTGGCGGGCCTTTGGCGAGCACCAGGGTGATGCGACAGCCTTTTTGTCGCTGCTGCTGCTGCTGCTGCTGTTCATTTACTTTTTGGGCTCCCATGAAAGCGGGCTGCTGGCTTGGCCCCTGTGGCCAGGGGCTCGCCACGCTGCCACGGCCGGGTGCCACGGCACTAGCTGGGTCCTCAGTGCTGCCTTTTGCCTTTTTTTTTTTTCTTTCTGCAAGAGAAAAAAACAAATCTTTTTTTTTTTTTTTTTGCCTGTAACGTCGAAGGCCACTCGAGCCCGGCACGGGCGGTTGTGCGAGCAGCGTGTTGGTTAATGTTAGCGGCTGATTACTAAACTTCTCGTTTCGAACCGCAAAAACCTAGCATGTCAGCCTAAATTAGCTAACAGCAAGGGAGTGTCCTTCTCGGTTTGCAGGCCACAGCACATCTGCTCTTTGAAGAAAGAGAATGAGCAAAATAGGGTTGGGTGGTTGGTGGTGGGGGTTTTTTGTTTTTTTTTCTTGCCTCCCCTCAGCCTCCCATTTGTGCGTGTGTTCATAAATATCCTGATGAGAGGCTGCCTCTGCGGTCGGCGTGTGGGAAGGGGGGAAGGAGGGTGGATAAAGAGCGATTCTCCGCCCGCGTGGGGGACACCCTTCCTCCCCTCCCCGCCACCTCCTCTTCCTCCCCCTCCCCTCGCCGTTTGACCTTGAGTTCGTTCTCTGCTCTGCTCCCGCTCCCCTCCTCCCCCTGCCCGCCTGCATCTGGCATCCGAGGCAGGCTGGTGCAGCTGGGGGGCCGAAAATCCCCCTCCCCGCGCCCCTTAAGCCCTGCCGCTCCGGGCGGGGAGTACCGGGGGTGCTCCCTGGCCGCCCCCAGCGCAGCCCCCGGGACGCGGGGGGCCGAGGGCCCGGAGCAGCCCCCTTGGCTGCCCAGCGTGGGTGTCCCACGCCGCAGCGCTGCCGCTCAGCTACCCTAATCCGGTTGTCTTTTCCAGCAGCGTACTGGGGAACAATGGGCGGCCTTGTGCGGGCCCAGGCTGCCCGTCCCCGTCCTTGCAGCTGGCGCGTCCACCCGTGCTAAGCTCCAGTGAGCAGGATCAGCTGAAGCCCTCGTTCCCCTTCACCCTCTTCAAGGGCTCGCCTATCCGCTGGGGCTGCTATCGGTTACACGAAACATTTGGTTCGCAATGGGCTGTTTGTGCTGGGAGGCAGAGGGCTCTTCCAGCAGCGGGCAGTGATCCTCGGCAGAAAAAGCTTGCCCTGTGTTAGTTTACAACAGTTTCACCCACACAGAAAAGTACAATGGAGACAGATCATGCACAATGACAGGCTGCCGGCGGCTCCAAGGGATCCATAATTTATGATGTTTTTCTTACCGATCCGGTTTTGGATTTCACAAGCAGGCCCGTTTCCTTCCCATTTGTTGCTTCCTTCCGTCCTCGTTTCGAGAAATTGAATGCCGGGCTCAAAACGAGCGAGAGCGGCAGCGGCCGCCTGGGTCTCCCGGGCGGCTGTGTTTGCACGGGGCGGGGGGTGGTGGTGGTGGTGGTTCCCCAGCCTCAACTTGCCACCCTGAATTTATTACAGAGAAAAGAGAATGCCCTGACACACACCTCACGGTATCTCAGCTTCCTGATGAGCGGCGGCGGCGGTGGCAGCCCACGCGCTGCTGCCCTGAACCACATTCAGGTTCACTGGGTCACCCGGTAAAAGCAGGGCTACCAGGACTCCCAGCAATTGGCTGATTAAAGGTAAGGAGGTTAATAATGGCTTTTAAGGATTGTTCTTACTCAAATAAATAAGAATCAAAACTTAATCTGCTCTATCATCCCTAATCTAGCCGCCGGTCCCTTGCCAGAAATAGATGCGCCAGGGCAAGATGTGGGCAGTCAGATGCCACCTCCGCGGCGAGCGTGGGTGCCATCAGTCACGTCCAGGCAGGGAAGTGCGAAGCTACGTGGGTTTGTCCGGTGGGCCAAGCCTGAACCATGCATCTGGGGAACCCCCCCAGTTTCAGATCTGGAGCCAGGTTTTTGGCTGAAGCCCATCCCCGCCGCGAGCCACTGGTCCTGCCTGCTCTGTGGCCACACTTCCAACCTCGTCGCGTCCATCTGGGAAGCCACCCGCGCAGAGACGGGGAAAGGACCAGCACCGAGGTCCCACCGCCCCCCTCCCCATCCACGGGCTGGTCAGTAAGGGGTGTGGGGCTGCGTGCCCCTGGCCCCCCACCATGGCCGCCTGCCCTGCTGCAGATGGCTGGCTTGTCCGGGTGGTTTGCAAATGACCAAGTAAGGTTAAAACCATAGTCACTGTGGTTACCAGCGGCTGTGATTAGTCACACAGTAAGTGATCCAATTATAGCAACCCCTCCCCCGCAACACCCCCCACTTCATCTGTTTAAAAGGAAAAACCCAGGCCTCCCTTAACTCGATTTCAGCGCGGGTTTATGTGCAAAGAAAAAGCAGCCTGAAGTTGGAAAGGGAGAAGTGGGGGGCCAGGGCGGCACCAGCGAGGTTTTGCTTTCGAAACCTGCCGTGGCTCACAGCGATGGGAAGCCCTGCTTGCCCCCCGCGCTGGTGCCTTCAGAGGAGCATTGGCTGAAGGGAGGCAGCTTTCGGGGAGCTGGGCGTCCTGCAGCTGCAGGGGAGGGGGTTGGGGGGGTGGCAGAGGGTATGAACTACTGCGGTGGTGTCCACCGCACGGCCTCGGTGGGTCGGACCATCTCCTGCCACCACGGTTTACTGACCCCGAGGCTGCTCTCCTGCTGCTTCCCACCTGGACCGCTGTGCAGCTCAGTTTCCTTTTCTTCCTTTCTTTTTTTTTTTTTTAAAAAAAAGGGGGGGGGGGCATTTCAAGCAATTTCAAGGACTCCACCTGATTCGACTCACAAATGGCTGTGGTTTTTAGAAACCCATTTCCCCTCTTGCTGGGCGCAGGCCCTCCCACAGGCAGGCAAAGGAAGGGGATGAGGGGGATGAGGCTGCTCCCCCCATCCTCCTCTCCCTCAGCTGGCGCTAGGAGCAGGTGACGGGCACCTGCGTCCCCGCACCACCGGGTGCCCCCCCCGGGCCCCCTCCCCGGCGGCCAGGTGGGAAGCAGGCAGGGAGGAGAGGCATTAATTTTCTGCCGTGGCAGGCGGTAGCGCCTGCCCGCAGAGCATGGAGCTGGGCACCACCTGGGCACCCCTAAACCGCCGTCCTGCCCGCAGGAGCCTGCGCCTCGCGGATCCCTCTGGCATCCTCCGCAGAGCCCTCTGCGGCAGGGCACGCTGCTACCAGCATCAGTCACTGTTATTTATTGTCTTCTTTCAGCACGGAGCAATCCCCGGGGCGCACGAAGGCTCGGTAACACTGATCCTGTACCGGATCCTCCTCCACCTCTCCTTGCATGCCTGGGTTTTTTGGCCACGCAGTGCTTTAACGTGATCACCCCGGCTGAGAGCACACGTACTCTCCTTTAGCAGGGTGAGGGTTGAGAAATGGCTAAGGCAAATCTGCAGATGAACAATAATGCTACAACAGTTCCCACGCCGCTGACTTTCACCCCAGTGCACAGTTTTATGGCTGAGCTGTAAATCCTTGGGAAACCGTCTAATGGAGACCCCGATCCTTTGGTGTGGTGTTTGCTGCAGCATTCGTGGGGTGAGCTGTTGCAGCCCCAGCCCTCCTCCTTCTCGTGGATCCAGCCGCTTTGCCCCCAGCAATGGGCATCGCAGCTCCATCTCATCTGCACCGTGGGTTTTATCTGGTCAGGGCTGAAGAAACACCCACAAAAGCTGAGGCCTGTGTCCCAAAGGAGAGCAAGTGAGGGATGGGAGGCTGCAGACTGACCCAGCCTCAGTGGTGTGCTGTGGGGTGGCGTGGGGGGCCCATCAAGACCCTGCTGGGAAAAATCTCCCTTCTTGAATTAGAGGGGAGTCCGTGGCTCCTGTTGTGGCCATTGGCTGTCTGCACGCTGACAAATCACTCCTGGTTGAGGGTACTGCTGTCCTGGGGATCATACAGCAATTTGCGGTGAGTTTCTTGGACTTTCAGGGCAATCGCTGTGAGACACTATCTAAAGTATTTCTGAGGGCAAGATAGATGCAGGCACCTCTCTCTCTGGCCACCAGATTTATTTCCTAATACACTTTGACTCAACACATTCTTGACTCCCTGTATAACTGGGAACTTTCCTGGAGCTCTTCCAACAGGTGCCCTCTGTTATGCTGCTTGCCTGCTGATGTTGCCTTCCTGCTTGAACTTTCCTGCTTTTCCTATCTTCTCACTCCCCTGCCTGCCTTCCTGCCTGTCGGGAGGGTTTCTTCCCACTCCTGCCTCCAGCCCTCCCCAGCCAAGCCAAGGAAAATGTCCTCTCCCCCCGCATAGAGATGTCTTCCCTTCATGCAGCCACTTGTCAAGTGCAAGCAAAGTGCCCTTCAGCTGCAACACCCACTGGGGTGGGAGTCCCCCTGCGCCACAGAGATGTGGAGGACCAGGTCCACCTACCTCTTCCCTATCTGCCCAGCCTCCTGGCCTCTGGGGCAGGGTTCAGCAAAGCAGCACTGGCACAATAAAATATCGTAGTCCCTTCTTGAACCGGTGCCAGCTCCTATACCAGCATCCAGCCCGGGTAAGCAGCAGTGGATGTCTGAGGCCTTGGAGACCCATTTCCCAGCAGAGGAGAAATGAATGACCCAAAGTCTAGGTCAAGGCGGTCCAGCCCCAGCCGCCATGGTGCCTGGAGACTGGGCTGAGCAATAACCATCCTGTCTCTGTGAGCGCAAGGATGAAGGGGCCAAGGGAGGGCTGGGGGGAGCCCACCTGCCTCTCTCAGGTCCCCTCAGCCTGGGGCACTTGCTCCTGAGGACACCACTTTTCCTGGAGAAAGAGAGCGATGTTCTCATGAGGGTTGGGACCATCCATGGCCAGACCCCAGAAGTGACATCCAAGCAGGTTAAAACATTCTAAGCGTTAGTTATTTTCTAGTTGCCAATGTGTGCCAGTCCACCAGCAAGGCTAACCAGGCTGCATGAGCCCTTTTTCCCAGCACAGCTGGCCCCTGCCCTGGGAACTGCTTGTAACTGGGACAGGGAGCAGTCAAAAAACTCCTCTGGCCCTTCACACAGCATCCTTTTCAAGTTGTACCACCTCTGCAAAGAGCAGCACTCTGGTGTCAAGAACACCAGGTGCGTCTTCCCAAGACTGAGTAAGTATAATTGCACAGGAAACAACAGGACTGGGACGGCAATGTGTAACAGGCACCCACCATAAGTCCTGCCCGTGAGGCTACAAAGGCTGTCGGAAACATTCACCGTTAATGTTGTTTATTGTTTGCACACCAATGAGATATAGAAGCAACTCCCAAAGATAATGATTACATTTTCTCCATATCTTGGCAGAGCCAGTTCCTGCCAGTAAGTGGTTCGAATTTTAAAGTCTGATCCAAAACCCACAAAGTCCTGCAAACCTTGATCGGCTGTGGTTCAAGCTCTTCGTGAGTAAAGAAGTGGAAAGAGAAAAAAAAAATTCTTTAATGAATGGAAGGGAGGAAAGAAATTCCCAAATAATTATAAGTGTGTTTACAGTGACTCCCACTGTTTTATGCCTGTGACCCTGGGTCATATGTGGGGTTTTGTATAGATCCATCCATAAGTACATAATACACTTGTCATAGATGAGATCAGCTCTGATGTATTTTTCTGGCAGCTTCAGAGCTGTCATATTTTCAATGTTTTGTCCAGTCAATCACATCTCAAATGGTGGGGTTTCCATCACATCCCTCCACCGTCTCACAGGAGCTCTTTGTTAGGACAGTTTCTCAGTGTTGGCAGTAACTCTCCGGGTAGAGAAAGATGAACCTTGTTTGCAATTCGCCTAAAGATGACCTGCTTTATTTGTATTAACTGGATGCAAAATGTAATCCCTTGCAGTTCTCTCTGGCTTTTATCAGCCTGACTTGCATGGATCAAGGAGCACATACCTACGTGGCTGAGGATGATGCTGTACAGAGCTACCCCAGCCGGGCCTGAGCAGCCATCCTTGCTGGCTGGAGGCGATAAACCTCTGCTTGCTCACCAGCCCTGCTGGGAACATCAGCCTAGGATAAGCAAGACACCTAATGCTACATCCAGCACCAGATGTGGCTCTCTGAGAGCCGGCTGGCATGTCTCTGCCGTGGCGGCAGACACCCACTTAATGGCACTGTGAAGGTGGTGTCACGCTCAGCCACGGTCCCCTGAAGCGCCGAGGGGCAGGCGGCACAGCTGTGACAACCGTGTAGCCCAGAGCTCTCGCTAATGGGCAGCTATGGGCTTGCTAGTTGCTTTCCTTCCTTCCAGGAGATCTGCAGGGGTATGCCCGGGCTTGGAAACCAAGCTGCTTTTAACACGTCTTTGCAGGCGTCGCCGAACGTGCTCAGGGTCTGCCCCGTGGTTTGCACACTCACCGGTCCCCTCGTGTTTACGGCACTAGCCTATGCTGAAGGAGGGTCATCACAGCAAAGGGGGTAACTTCTGCAATATCATACACGTTTAAATATTTTTCGCACCAGCGCTGTTCCCGCTACCTTTGTGTGTCTGCCTGTCTGACATCTCCGCCTCGAACAACCAGACTCGTCCCTGCTCCCGGTCTCTGTTGGTGGTGACTGAAGTAGCTGGGGGTCAGTTATCTCCCCAGCCACCGACAACAGTGCAGGACTGCTGGGGAAGCGATGCTGTCCCCTGGCTGCGCCGAGGCCCAGCGTAATTGTGTCGGTGTGTTCGGGGAGGGGGTGTGTGACATATGGCGAGTGGGGAGGACGTTTACGAGAGAGCAGAGGGAGACCTGGTGCAGCAGGCAGCGGCAGGGACGCTGGCCTCCTCACGCGTGCTCCCTGGCAGAAGTCCTCCTCCATTTCTTTTTTATTCTCTTGCTGTATTGGTTTAACTTGAAATACTTTGCTGTTTGAGTGTGTAGCTTCGAGGTGAGCACTACCACTGAATTTTGAAGAGCGGAGCGTGCATCCCCCCACGCACTTTTCCCCAAGACCCCACATTTCATAAAGCAACTGCATCGGATAGGGAAGCTTGCACCTCCTTCCTTCCCTCACCCTCCGCCTCCCTCCCGGAGCCAGCAGGCAAGGCAAGGCAGGGCAAGGCAGGGCAGGGCTCGGGAAGGTGATACCCTGATACTCCGCTCTCAGCCCGCTGGCATTTCTCTCCCCGATGGTTTTGACAAGGAGACATGGTAATGCTCCTGCTCACACCAGCCCGGGCTGTGGGCTCACACCTATTTCCTCTCAAATGCACGCTCCCACCACGGCCTCAGGAGCTGCTCTCATTTATTCCCTCTATTTTCGACTCCTCAGTGGTGCCCATTTTGACTGTGTCTGTGGTGGAGGCTTTCAGAGGTGCTTCCCCATGCAGGGATGCAGAGAGGTGATGAGTAGGGCTTTCAAAAGCATCCTATTCCTCATGACTTAAACAGGAGCGAGGCACACTGGCACATTTTCTACCCTGATCTGCATCTTCTGTGCTGAACACTGTATTTAGCTAGGATTATTTTGGTGTCCTCACCCTGCTTGTCTTGAATCACTGACATGCAAGCCAGCTCCTATCTGTGGTAAAGCCACATAATGGTGTTAGCAGTTAACACCAAGCCTGGGTAAATACACCCTGCTCTTGAGTTGGGCTGGCTTGCTTGGTTTGGCTCTGGGCTGACCACGGCTGCTTGGTCTCCGGTGAGGTTGGAGCGTAAGCAGGGCAGGCTCATATCTGCTGTTAATGTCTTACTGGAACTCAGGCAATTTATATTAGCCTAAGAGAGGTCCTTGTTGGTCTTGGTGGCATGCGCTGTACAGAGCAAATGTTTGTTCTGTGATTTCATGATTTGGGAAAGTGCGAAGGGTATGCTCAAAAAGACCGCTCCTCCCCCCCCCCCCAGTTAATTTCCCTGTCATATTTTTTTCATTTCTTTATTATTATTTCAGTGGTTTCAAGTTAATATAATATCTGGGGTTATGATTTAAAGCCTCAGGTCCTGGAGTCTTGCAAATGCACAGGAACTACTGCTTTCAGTGCAAGAATAAACAAAGCAAGAATGAGTTTCTGCTTTCTGTAGCCACAAAGACATGCCAGAGCACTAACCACCCCTCAGTCACCCAAAATGTCAGCAAAGTGAAAGCCAGTCCTACACTGAGGTGTATTTAAAAACACGTCCTCCTTTTCATTTCACTCGGGGGGGGGGAGTTGAGCAGCAGACTCATGCTTTCTGCATGGTGACGCTGCATTTGACCCATTTTTGGAATGGGATGAGAAGCTGGCCATGAGCTGCAAGGAGATGGCCATGGTGCCGCGAGGAAGTGAACCTGGAGAAGGGAGGAGGTGGCCATGGAGCAGTGAGGAGACATCCCTGGAGCAGTGCGAAGGCAGGAGCTGCTCCCTGGGCATGGAGGAAGGAAAGGAACCCCCCCTCCCTAATGGATTCCTTCAGATAAAAGAGCCCCAGCTACCTTTCTTCCCTGTAATGGCCCCTGAGGCTAATGTCTTAAAGAGGAAACAAAAGGATTGCTTTACATCACACAAGTGGGGCAGGAGCTCAGTGGGGAAAGAAGCACTTGAGTGATGCAGCACTGCCAGGGCTCCTGCAGCAGGATGGAGGCCAGGGGGAGGGGTGCAGCTGGCCCTAACTTGGGCTTTGCTGTGTGGCCTCTTGGTATTACACCCTTTATTAACCCCTTCTCTGCTGCTCTGCTGTCCACGTGCTCCGGGAGAGCTCTTCTGTCCTGGGCCATTCAAACAAGTGGGGGCATCAAGGCAGGCCACGTAAGCGTTTGTGTTCGTGGGCAGCGCCAGTAACGAAGGCGTACGGTCTGCGGTGGCTAAAGCAGCCAGAAGCAGCCATAATGCTACTAAAAAACCACGGGAATTCTGCCTTAAAAACGATGGCAAGCGATAAACACAAGGGAGCTCGAAGAGCCGAACTCGCAGGGTGGCAGGAAAGACGCTTCCTACGGAAGAGGGGTGTTGGGCGAGCGCAAAAACAATCCCGGCTAGCGTGCAGCTTCCAGCGGCTCCAGCTGTGCTGCTCTTCCTTTGTCTGCTCTCTCCTCTGGCAGCTTCCCGAGGGGAGGGCAGAGCAGGAGTGACAGCCACCGAGGGAGCCCCAGCAGCGGCAAAACCAGGCGGTCAGGCGGCAGCTGGGGGCTGCAGGCAGAAACTGGATGCAGCAGGTCCGCTCCTCGAAGGAGAATGCTGCTCCTTGTGCTGCCCGTCGTGACCGGCTCCGTCACGAGAGCCCTTGTGTCCCTCTGGCTTTACGAGGCTGTTGAATTTATAAACCACCCGCTTTATAAACCGCCACGTGAAATTTTCCATGCGTGGTCCCTGCACAGCACCTTCCGCGTATCTGTTTTTGGCAGGGGGTTGTGTAGGAGAGATGGCTGCAGGGAGAACAAACTGTCCAACAAAGTAAAAGAGACACCTTTGATTAGCAGCTAATAGAACAAAATCGACTCTTTTGGACCATCATCGTCCTTGCCACAATGGATCAGAATGATGCTCTGTCAGTGCCCTGGTTTTGACCCTGCCCTACACCGGTTTCTTCTCGGGAAGATGCAGGGAAGTGGGCTAATCAGCATCTCCTCCAAGAGCATCCTTCTCACCCCTAGGATCCCCGCTTTCTCACATCCCTGAAGCATGACCTCCCTATGCCTATCCAAAACTAATTTCGCAAGGCATGTGAATCTTTTGTGCTTGAATTTAACATGTTTAAAGAAGAGCAGGTGATGTTTGAAACTTGTCCTGATATGGTTCCCATTGACGATAAATGTTTTGCTTGGTTGAATATGAAACAGCTGAAAAAAAGACTCCGTGGCTAGCTGATATGGTCTGCTAAGACTTTCAGCCTTGTAGGGCAGGTCTGTCCCCTCTGTGACGTTCCGGAGCATGCAACCCTCCTTCAGGCCTGAGACTTACACCGGCTGCTCTCAGAAAAGCTTACCAAAGGAGGATCTCATCCTGCTGTTGAAACCTATACGAATCACAGATAAAGTGAAAAATAATTAAAAATTAATAAAGAAAACAAATAAAACCCTATCCTATTTTAACAGTAGGGCCAAGGGAGAATACTGGGCACCGAAAATGGCATATCCCCAAGGAACAAGCACCATCTTTTCAAAGGTGCAGTTCTCCCAGAAGCAATAGGAGCAGCATCTGTGCATATAGCTTTTAAGTTTGTAATTTGTCTGTAATTTCTCTGCAATCACCAATATTCTGCGGGGATTCTAGGGTGCTTTTTTTTAAATGTGTGTTTTCTTTTCCATTGCAAAGGCTCAACTGTCTCTCTGAAAGCCCATATGCTCCTGTCCTGTTTGACTTTAGCATGCAGGAAATGGCCTCTGTCCAATTAGCAGCATGGGAATTAGCACTGCTCGAAATTCGCTACTCCCCACCATATTCCCCTCTGAGACTGCTGAACTTCAGTGCTCAATTTTCTCTCTCTCTTTCTCTCTCTCTCTTTTTTAAACAGCACCATGAAGATCGAGTGCATAGGAAGCTATTGGAAAAGCACTGTTAATAGTGAAGTCAGGAGATGCAGCCGTTAAATTCCTAGAGATATTAGCACAGAGGTATTTCAGGTGAGTTGTGTTTTCAAGTTGCATTTTTTTCTGGTTTAGTGCATATCATTTATCTTGTAAGATGTTAATAATGTTGGCAGTTCTTGCAATTCATCGTGAACTCGTAGCATTTGATACTTCACTTAAGCCAGAGCCTCTGGAGTCCTGTGAATAACAGAAAAATCTCAGATTTAGCACCCTCATGTTTGTGAAAAGCATGCTGAGCATCATCCAAGTGCAAATGATAAACATAAAATAAACAAACAAGCACAATTCCATACATACACCTATCTACATAAACGTACATATTTATACCTAAGTCATCATTATTAAAGCCAACTGTATGATGTTTTACTGGGGTGGGGAGAAAGCAACACATATTCTTTGTACACTTGGGATTGACACTTCTGTGTGAACACCATGAGTCATAAAAAGGAGGAATTCATCTGAGATAACATAATTACAATACCTCATTTTTAACGTCCTGTGCTCAAGCTTTTACCAGTGTGACTTTAATGTGATATGTTTCTGTGACGGTGCATATTTACTGTATAAAAGAGATAGCTAGCGCTCTTTTGTGATGAATGCAAAGCATGCAAAGGAAACTTTTTATTTAGGCTGCTGGACACAGACCAAAGCTGTGGTTTTTCCTAGCTGTCTAGCTCCCAGACTGACTCTCACAGTGGGTGCCTAGTGTCACTGTAATGGGTTTCTCGAAGTCCTGGCCTGGATTAGGCAGTTACAGATTAGAGTGAAATGCTGACTACATCACATACAGCTTACCTTTTTTCACAGCAATTTTGAAAAAAATTTCTTTAAAGCACACTTGAAAAAAAAGTTGCAATGGAAAGCATGTCTCATGTGCAAGGCAGTAAGTCCCTGCTATGTCTTTTGCTATTAGCCCACAATCACAGACAAAATTAAACATCATTATTGTCATTATTTAATTACCTTGTGCCTTGTGCCAAGCAATGTCTGCTAAGGCCAGGCTCCAGCTGCACTGGATAGTCTACAAAACTATTTTCAGGCGTAGGGCCTAATATGTAAGTTATAAACCACGGTAACTGGGAGAAACTGATTGAAAGGCAGAAAAGCATTTGTTTAGCCTGAGAACAAATTGGGCGGGGGGGGATCGAGCTTCTCTCTCCTCCTCTGCCAGGAAGCCCTTGCAGGTGTCTGGTATATCAGAAGATGTTTAGGGAGTTAAACTTCTCTCCCGTATTCACTGGGCCAGAAACATGTGATGTCCCGTGCATTCGTGTTTGTTAACCAAATGCCGATAACTGTTTCCCTTATCTCTAGATGGAAAGCTGGGCAGGGCCTACACGGACACAAAACAAGAGAGGCACACCTGGACGCTGCAAGGGAAGTCAAGATTTCCAAATGTCTTTTCATTCTGAGCTGGAACAAAGTGGAAACTTTTTGCCAAAACAGGGGAGAGCGCATTGGTGAGCAAGCTTACGTTGAACCGCGTCACAGGAGGCTTACATAGCGCTCTTGAGATTAGCACAACCCCTCTGTAAGGTGCAAATGGTGTTGAACTGGGAAGAGTTTGGCCGCATGAGAACACAAGGTAGTGTGGCTGGGAGATAGTAGCTGGATGGCAAAAGTAAACGGATGACAGTCATGGTGGTCTGGAGGCAGCCCAGGGGCCCATTTTCCATGATGAGGAACTCTTGCTCTAACATTCAGGGGTGGGAAATTAAATGAGAGAGCCCTAGGAAAGGATCTGGACAGAAGTGCTGTAACACGGGACTGAGAGACGCCAGTAGCCTTTGGAATAACACTGTTTTCCTTTATTTTCAAGAAAGATTTATTTCTGGTTTTATTTGAGGAAGAAACTGACTTCTATTGATATACTGTTTAGCCAAACTAAATCCATGGGCAGGTACTACCCAAAATGTGTGTAAAATAGGAGACACTAATATTTATAGGGGTCCCCAGCAGTGTATGGCTTCCCTTCAGTGTTTGACACCAAAAAACTCTTTGGTCAGTGTAACTGCATCCCACCTGGGTCAGGGTTTGAGCTGCTAATTTATACAAGTAGCCTGGACCTGTTCCCACAGTGTCCTTTCCTACGAAGACCTCGGCACGTTTGCTAAGTCCTGCACAGCACTGACCTCATACTGTCCCGGGAATTAGTTATTATAACACTGTGGTTGTATTTAGACATTTTTGTAAATGGATTTTCCTCAAATCTAAAGCCCACTTACAGGTCATTGTCCCTCAGATGTGCACCTGACTGCGTCGTAAGGAGCCTGTTGTTGTCTGTCCTTCCCCTTTCAACCTAGCTGGACACAAGGGCTGTCCCCGGGTGCCCGGGATGCAACTGTGCCTCTCAGGAGCTGTGTGAGAGGAGGTGACGCTGCTGCTCTGGTGTGACAGCAGCGAGGGTGGTGGGTGGCCCGGCGTGCCGGGAGCGGGTACGTCCTCCCTGCGTGCAAGGGCGTGGGGGGCAGGATTGCTCCGCCGGCTCCCCGTGGTGTGGGTGGCTCGGCATCAGCCCCCATTCCCGACCCGCACAGGGGCGTTGGGTCCTCCCTTAATTAGCCGTGGCCTGTGGTCATTGACAGCCTTTCGGCCATTTTAATGAAAGGATGTGTTCTAACGGTGACCTTGATCTAACCGGGAGATGCCAATCACAGCCAGAATGACTGTCATAACAATCATCGCCGGCACATCGGGGACCTCAGGACCAGCGGAAAGGCAGGCAGCACTATTCACAGCCTCCTCGGCTTCATCCCACAGCGGGTTAGAGGAAGCCCCTGAGCCCAGAGCAAGGGAATTTAGATTTTCCTTCCCACCATGTGCTCAGGTCCTGCTCTGAGGAATTACGTCTTCCGTGGGGTCTTCCTGAACTTCACCCCTAAGTAACTGCACAAACGTCTCCCGTCTCCCTCCTCTCTCGCGCTGACCCTGTCCCCTGCAGCCTCGGCTGGCCGTGCCCGAGCCCCTGCGCAGCCTTGCCCACCGCCGCAGCACCCCGGGCCATGGCGCCGGGATGCCCCGGCTCGGGGGGTCCCGCGTGGGGGCTCCCGCTCCCTCTCCCCGAAACCCCGTCTTTGTTCTGCGCCTTCATTCCCTATTCATGTGATCACCTCGGTGTGATGCTTTCTCTCTCCTTCCCTGACTCTGCAGGAATCAGCGGTAGCTTCCCTCTCCATCTGCCGCTGCAGAAGGCTCCTGGGCTGCGCTCTGCCCTTCCCCCAGTATTTGTAGGTCTCTCCCTCCCTCCTCGCCCCCCCCCCGCAAAAGTCCTCAAGAGTCAGCTGTCACTTGTTTTTATTTTCTCCTGGCTCCTGTAGCACGGTCACATCTGACTTGCCTGCGCTATTCCTCCGTGGCTGGGGGAAAACGTGGCCAACTTTTGCCTGGTGTCAGTTTAGCAGCCTGGGCCTCCTCCTCCTCCTCCTCCTCCCTCGGGGTCGTGGAAGCCGTTGCTGCACTGTCTCCCCTCCTTTCTCATCATGGCTGGGCTGCAGCTGGCGTGACTGGTTTGAGCAAATCTGGGGCCCCCCGTGAAGCTGCTCAATTGAGTTTGCTTCCCCCTCCCCTCCCCCTGCCCCTGCGAGGCTCTGGAGGGTCTGTGTGACTTTTCCCCCCTTCCCCCTCCCCTCGGCGGCGGGGAAGGCCGGTCCGAGCCGGGGACGCCGGTGGCGGCGGACGGGGAGCTCATGGCGACGGCGGGGGGCAGGCAGCGCCTGCCGGGGTAAAGCAAGGGGGTGCGGGGGTCCCCTCACCGCAGCGGGGGAGGCGCCTGCTGCCTTCTGGGGCTCGCCCAGAACAAAGCGCGGGTGGCTCCGCCAGCGCGGCAGGGGGGAGCGGACACCCCTGCCGGGGGGAGCGGACACCCCTGCCGGGGGGCTCCAGCACGGCCCGGCCGTCTCCCGGCCCCAGCCCCGCACTGCCCGGCCGGGGCCGCCGGGGTCCCCCGGTCCTTAATGAATTGACCCCTTCCTGCTTTCCCGCTTGTCCTTTTACGATTGCCCTGGGGCATGGCTCATTTTACTCCCTCCTTTAATGAGTCAAAGGGGTCCAGTTGGAGGCTTTCCAAGACTAAGCTTCCTGCGTTTCTTTACCCTTTCTACAAACTTAATGAATATGCCACCAAAAAGCTCATTAGACATAATGTCAGTTCTATTTCTGGTGCTCCCTCTTGGAGAAACCGCGTCCTGTGCTGGCAGGGAGATGAACCCAACGAGAGACACAAATAAATACCAACCCCCTCCCGTCCCTTCTCTTCTGTCCTTCCCTTCTTCATGCTCCCACTGGAACGAGGGAAGATTCACTAACTTCTCCTCTCGCTGTTCATTTACCCAAGACTGCCTTCCTTCTCGGCCCCTCGGACTAAAACCAACAAGCCTGGGCTTTTTGTTCCTCCTTGCTGCCCCGGCTGCTCCCGTGGCAGGGGGGCAGTGGCGGTGGTGCGTGGTGGGGAAGGTGAGAAGCACCGGGTGGCGTGGAGGAAGGGGAGCCTTTAAAGAGCAGTGCAAAGCACCGGGCTTCTGGGAAGCAGTCAGCCCTGTTTACTGCAGGTGAATCAGAGCTCCATGACTGGTGAATCACTGGAGTATTTGACATGTCAGAGCGGTGGAAAATGATTCACCGAAGGTTTGGTCTCTGGAGAATAGGTTTTTTCCCCTACCAAGGAAATTTGGGATCGTTTCAGGGTTGGTTTGTGTCCCCCCCTGCCTTCGGGGGGGAAACAGGCAGTCGCGGAGACAGGCAGAATGGAGGGGTGGGAAAAGAAATTTAAAGATGCAGTTAATTGGTTGGGAACAGTTCCCTCCTACTGCCTGACCTTGGCTATCGCGTGTCACATATATGTGAGTTGCAACTAGTTGCCAGGAAGGGAGAAGCAGCTGAAGGGAGAGGATGTGGTTACTTTGCAATATACTGTATCTCCGCTAGAAAGCTGCAAAATGCATCCTACTTACCTTGTGAGCCCCTTGAACCCTCCCAAAAGGTGTAGGAGAAAAGTTCTTCTTCTGACTTTGTATTTCACTTTCCACAGATGTATTTTTCAATGTAACGTTATTTTGTCATCTGCGTTAACGATCATCTGGCGAGGAGGCCGCCTGTTTTGGGAATGAACATTCTCAGCTCTAGGAATCGTAAAATGTAATATGGCTTTTGATGCAGCAGGAGCACTAACGCCCTCATAAAAAATCCTATTTATGTTTGAATTTGAACAAGGTATTACAGTGATTTAAAGGGTACAAGTCAGAAGTATGCCAAGATTAGTGGCCTCCTATTGGTCTTAATCTTGTTCCCTTACCATTTTCAAAGATATATTAATAGCTTCAATTTTTAATTTGAATTTTCCTTCCCTGTAAGGTATCATTAAGTTGAAAGGTGCAAATGAATGACACTGGTAATTTGGTCTGCTTGAATGTCTATGCCTGGTATCAGAGGGTCAGATGTTTCCAAGTTGCTTCTCTATGTGGATATCAGTTATAGAGCAGATTGTGTCCTGTACCTCCAGGGGCGTGGAGAAGGCAACAGTGGCCATAAGTCACCTTTAACTTTCTAGGCTTTCTCTTTCTAGGCTGTTTCAGAGCTGGAACAGCCCCCTATTACTTACTTTTGTCTACTTGCTTTAGTGTACGTCCCAGGAGACAGTAAGGCACTTGCTGCGTACGGCCCCTTGGTGTGAGTGCAGGTTGCAGGACGGGTCCCCAGTTTGCAGAATGAGGCCACCCATCACGAGCACGTGCAGACAGAAGTGTTGGCTAATACTCTTTTGCAAAGTACCTGCTCTGAAAATGATGCTACCTAGACACGAATAACGGTTTCTTTTTGTATTTTGCATTATTATTATTTTATTCTGATTAATATTGTGATGCATAAAAGCTTCTTGCACAATTAAAATGATGAAGTTATAATATAGAAGATGGGAATCTCTAGAGCAAAGGGACAAAGGGAAGTAGCAATTAGTGGATCTATCTTTAGCTCTTTGGCCCTTTGCAAGGACAACAGAGAGCTACTTAATATGGGGGTTGGGAAAGTGCTGTTTGAAAAAAATCTACTAGAAGAATACTCCTGCACTAAGTTGCTTAGTTCTCCCTTGTTCTCCCTAGCATCTGTTCACTTCTAAAATAGCCCCGCATTTCTTAGGTTTTTAAGATGAAACTGTCTTATATCCCTTAACCTTGTCTCCTCTGAGGGAGAGAGAGAGAAATTCTACCAGGAAGCCCCGCAAGAGATTAGCACTACTGATATACTCACCACCATAGCTACCACCTCCTTATTTGTCTAGGAGCATGCTGTGTCTGGCAGCTGGTAAGAAAATAAATAAATAAACCCCAGGAATCAAATTCCTGAGGAATCTGGTCATTTCAAGGTTCCTCTATACATTCACAGGTTTTAAAGGCCAGAAGGGACAATTATATTCTGACCTTTGGTGCAACATAATCCATTGAATTTCTCCTAGTGTTGCCGGCACTCAGCCATATGAAATGAGTTTGTGCTCTTTAAAATCCTCTCCTCAGCTCTAGTCTCTTCTCTCAGACAATCCCCTCTTACCCCTCATGCTCTCCTGTTCAGTACTGCCTGTGTGGGCAAGGGTGTTTTCAGGTCTTCTAACAGGAGCAGCCCTGGAGCAGGACGTATTTTACGTTAAAGCTGCACAGTGCGATCCCTTTAACCTGTGCTCGCTGCTTCACCTCTGAGTCTTCACACAGCATTTCAGCCCAGCTGCCAGAGGTGAGGACAGCCTTCATAGATCTATCACAGATATCTCCTGTCTGGGTCCCCTCCACGGAGAGGTTTTAGGGCAATGTTTTTTCCCCAGCAGGGAGGAGAGGTGGTACCTCTGCCAAATGGCTGGAGAGCCGTAGCACCATAGCTGGAGGCTGGCGGGGGTAGAGCCACCATGGCGTGTCTCAATACAGCCTCGGAGGGAGAAAGTTGTTGTCTTTTCCCTTTATTTATTCCTGTGACGGCTGCGATCCGGGCCTGGCCTGCCTCTCACAGGGACAGCGGCAGCCAGTGTCCAGCCTGGCTCATGGATCTGCTCCGAGCGGGGTTGGGAGCACATCGGTGTTGGGGGAGCAGGAAGCCTCCCCTGGGCCTGGAGTGGGCAGAGCTGAAACCCTGCAACAAGCAGAGAATGGTTTCTCAGAGGCTGGAGAGGCTGGGAAGGGGACCTGGGTCGAAATCGCTGGGCTGGGTAGAGCAGGGGCAGACGGCCCTTGGCCCTGAGTCAGAGCAGCCCTCCCGGCACACCTGGGCAGAAGAGATGACTGATTCCTGTAAAGGGGCTGACTAACTCGGTTACTTAGTCAGAGGATTATTACCTCCCCGGGAGGGTGGTCAAAGCCTGGCAGCTGCCGGCAGCCTGGCAGAAGGCTGTTAGCCAAAGGAGGGCTGAAGCCCCAACTCATCTCAGAGGTGGGCAACTGGCAGCGGCTGCTCTCCGCTCCCACCCCTGCGCTTGCCACAGCGGCGGCGTTGCATTTACCTCGGTGCAGATGAGGGCTGAGTCTGGCTCTGTGTCTGCAAATGTTAAAGCAGTTCTCTCCCTTTCAGTTCTCTTTTGAATCCTCGTTCCTCATGGGCTTCATAGATTTAGCTGGAAAGCCTGAACTGAGATTCTCTCTGTATCCTCAAATGCTACAGGGGTGAAACATGTATTTTGCACGCCGAATCAGCAAGAGTGACTTTTTGGCCGTACTGTATATCTGCCCTAAATTGTGTGGGTTCCTTGGAAAGCAGCATAGTTAGGCATACATCAAGCGAAGATTTGCTCCTCTACCATTCTGAGTGTGCCAGAGCTCCTGCAACTTTACCCGATGTCTTCAAATACATGTTGCCTCTGAGTTAAAGCCTCACCTCTTAGAGCTGAGCGATCACAAGGGGCTGCTCTTCCTTTTTTTTCGTCTGTTTATTAACTTACCTATTCGTTCAGGGCAGATGTCTAGCTATTCTAGCTGGGCAGCAAAGCTTGAAGGCTCAGGCCAGGGAGCAAATAAAAAGAACCCCAACTGTATTATTTCAAAAAAATCTCGTGATCTGTTAAGCGTGTCTCCCTGTCTGCCGAGGACCCGGCTGGTGCTTTTGGACTGATTGGTTGGCAGGACTGTCATTTCCAACAGTTTTCCAGCCTTCCCACAGGAGCGGTGATGTGGTTTATATATTTCAGTCTGTGCTTCAGCCTGCTGCTGTCTTTAAAATGGCTGAAAGTCCTTAGCGTAGGGAGTAGGTGTGCCTAAAAAGCCCTTCGTGTGGTGCCCTCCTTTCCACAGCTGCGATTCACTTACCATTATAAACAATGCGATAACTTGATTCTGATGGGCTGTTTTAATGTGCTATAAAATATAAATTTAGGCAGCACGTAAAATAAGCTTTTCCTGCCATATGACAGAAACCACAACTGTCTGGCATGGACACACAAGCCAGAACCTGAAAGGAAGCAAAGCACAAAGCCAGACATGATCTTTGATCATATGTTGTTTAAAATTAACAGCACAGATCATAACCACACTTAAATAACACATCTGTCTGGGGGTTAGATAGTAACACACAATATGCTTTTTTAATTCATTATGCATTTGAATCTCTCCCAAGTAACAGGTGGTTTTCTGACAACGAAGCCTGCCAAAAAAGCGCTTGAGAAAGGGCTGGCTGATGGTTATCCTGGGAGGTGAGGTAGCCTGGGTTCCTGGATAGCAACAAGCCCTGGCTCTCTTAACTCTTTTCCTGCTGGTTCTCCATCGGCTCCTGCCGTAATTAAAGCCCTGCCTGCGTTACAGCACCTGTATTCGAGCCGTCGGAGGGGAAGCTGCGTCCCGAGGCAGGGCAGCAGAGGTTTGGGGTCTGTGCCCCAGGGCCGAGGACCCATGCCACCCAGACGGTGCTGTGGGTGCCAGCCCGGCTGTCGAGTGGGTTCAAATGGTGGGACTGGCCTGACCAAACACATGCTTCTTCAGGGGACTGCTCCGAGCTAGTGACCCGAGAGACACTTTATGGCCACCAGAGAGGAAATGGCACCTTTGGCAGGCGATTCCTCCTGGGCCGTAACTATCTCAAACAGAGGTGGCTGTCCCCCCAAACCGTGAAGGGGGGTGACAAGCTTGGATGGCGACATTTACGCTGCAGGCAGGGCTCAGGGGAGTGAATCCCACCTGGGCTGCTCATGCACTACTCTGGGAGAGCTCAGGCCACCCAGAGTGCATCGACGTGGCCACATGTTGCCCTCTGCCCAGCGTATGTCTGAACAGCGCAGGTAGCATGAGGACAAGAGGCTGGGGTCTGTCATGGCAGGCATGCCCCAGGCCTCTGCCAGCTGCTGTCCGCAGACCCCTTTGAGGTGGAGGGAGGTCATTGCTCTGCCAGGATTGGAGTTCCACCAAACAGTGACGGGCACCCAGTCCAAGAGAGGGAGATGTAAAACCTGCCGCACCTTGCTTTTCCCTGCAAAAGAGGCTGCACAGATGATCCAGCTACAGCATGAGGCAGCGATGTGATTAACTGTACCTCATTACGCATGACAGCAACCACTAGAGCTTATAAAATTAGCCACATCTTTTAAAAATCTAGCTGCGATGTCTGGAGTCCAACACACGTCCTGCTGCATGGCTCCCCAGGGCCCTGCCACGGGATTTCTGGTGCAGAGCCTGCCGGATCGCCAAGCTGGTGGGGAGGGAGGGAAATGTGATGTGTCCCCACTTCTCCCCTTGCTTCTTCGAATCCCCCCTGGGCAGAATTTAGGAGGTCTGTCTGTCCTTCTGGCAGTCTCGTGAGCTCACAGTAGTGGGAAGAGTCCTGGCCTCAGCCCTTGCATAGTGAGGTGAGTTCAACGCCAGCAGTAATGGATTTGTGTCCCTTCATATACTCCAGTTGTAACAGTCATTTATTTTGACCTGTTCCTTGTATAAGCAGCTGCTCTGGGAGGCGGGGGAAAGAGAGAGATGACTTCCTCCAGGGCTTGCTCATAGTAATTCCCATTTTTGGCCAAATAAACTCACCAGAGGGTGATGGAAAGCCTTTCCCTCTTGCCAGGAGCTCTTTGATCCTCGTACCCCCAGGGCTGAGGGGAATGGCTTCCTTCGGGTGCTTGGCACAGGCGTGCCTTACTGCCGGTGCTTGGTTAGACCTCCTCCAGACCAGCCAGACCAGGGGAGCTGAGCTTGTAACCTGGGAACGGAGCAGAAGACATTCAGTCTAGCTGCTTTCCCACATCTAATGACACGTTAGCCCTCGGAGTCCTCCTGGGTCACTTGTCACATGTAGTTCAAGTTGAGGTCTGCCCAGAACAGATTTCTACATCAGCGGCTGCGACTGCTGAGATGAAGTTTGTTAAAACTAACTTCTCAAACATGCTTTGTGAGGTTAAGCAGGGCCCATGGAGGCACAGGTAGTTACTGGGAGCTGTGGTATGATTTGATCCTGGCCACCCTGTTAGTCATAAGGAGGCTTTGAAAAATCCTGGCACTGAGCAGGCTGCAGATGAGCCCTGGGCTTGGGGAATTGACAAACCTGTGTCCCGTTCTTTGTTTTTGCTGTGAATTCCTGCTCCTTCCTACACATTCATCACACTGGTCTGCTTTGCTCAGCACCCAGTCAGGGATCAGCACTGGGATTACTTAGCACAGCAGAGCTAGTAGGGTTCCTAGCCTATGCTGTACTGTAACTGGCAATGATATGAGACCCTGAAGACAAGGTGTTTGGGTTTTGGGGTTTTGGGTTAAGCTTTTTGCCTGTCGGACAAGCACAAGGCCTGCAGATCCTCTGATGCATATGCTGATAGATAGGAGAGGGGCGCAGTCGTCAGCGCTACCTAACCACAAAAGTCACTTTTCTCGCTGCTTGCAAATTAGGGGACTTTCTAGGAACAGCACCTGTGCAAAGTGCACACACACAAAACGTCAGTGCTCACAAAGCGAACCCGTGGGGATTGCCCGGGCAGCTCCCCGCCGCGCCGCCCTGTGGCCCCCGCACCCCTCCTTTCCCCTACACCCCCTGGGCAGGGGAAGGAGGGATTTCCCCCAGGTCTAACAACCGCAGGAGGAAGTCATTCCCCAGTGCTTGTGGAAGATCTGAATCATCTCACCCAGGCGTGAGAAGACACATGCACTTAGAAACACCGGTGTGGGGAGAGGAAGAGCCGTCCGAACGGTGAGCCTGGCTGCAGGGGTGCCAGAAAAACAGGGTCTCCCGTCAGACGGGTCGAGAGCCGAGCATCGCCCAGCACATTTGTGCTCGGTGTGTGGCACATGCACGGCGGGCACCCGGCTGCTTTCGGAGAGGTGCAAAGCCCCGCAGGCCGGGGGCTCCCCAGGGCCACTGCCGCCCACCAGCCTGGCGTCGCGGCGTGTCGGCAGAGCGCAGCTGTCAGCCGCCGTCCGGGGGGACCGGGCTGCGTGTTTACATGAGTGATCATATGGTAACCTCTTCCAGCTCGTGGGCAACTCGCGGGGTTACCTCATCTGCAGTCGAATTACCTCATCGATGGGAAATGCAGCGAGTGCACGGCAGGATCGAGGCAGGCTGCTCTCGGGGGCACGGCTCCCCCGGCAGCAGGCTGCGGAGGAGCCGTCCTCTGCCCGGCCGCTCAGGAAATAAACCTGAAATCTGTTAGTTTTGCAATTATCTCAATGCAAGAGGTCCCTCATAAATCAGCCGGGATTGCTTCGCAGCGTGAGAGGGCTGCGCAGGGGTGTTCGTGCGTGTACCCGTCGGGTCCCTGTGCAAGAAGTCAGCTGTGCTGCCCTGCAGTCCAGCTCTTTGCATTGCCCGGCTGCCATGCAAAATCCCTGCAGCAGCGCGGGGAGCAGCAACCAGGCTGTTATTCTCCACCATAGGCTGAGACTAGGAGAGCGCAGCTCTCTACATCCTTGGGTTTAAGCATATCTCTTGACCCAGATTGCCCTGGTTCACCTCTTTAAAAACAAACCAACAAACTATACATGTATAAATAAAAAAATTGCATGTGATGCCTAGGAATATATAATAAATTATTGGTGCCATAGGCAGGGGAGTTTATTAGCCCTTGTCAAGCTATTCACAATGTAAAGGACATACTGACCTAGAATGATCTCTTCCTTCCAATCAGCATTTAAACTGTAACAGGAGGAGAGCCAGTATTTGTGCATTGGTAAGGTTAACCCTTTGGGCTACCCTTGCAGATATTTACTCTAGGCTTTTTTGTACATTTCCAACCCTGACAAGCTGTATTTATTTCTAATCAACCCTTTTATTAATCAAGGAAGCTGTGAGCTGGAGGCCACCACTTCTGAAAACAAATGTATTTTAAATTCCTTAGAGCACATATGCATGTATGTATTTGTGTGTGTATGTATATGTTTTTCTTTTCTCCCAGGCTATTTATCATGTCCAGTTGGACCCATTGTGCGAGCACAGCTGCTCTTATCTGGCATGGGGCAGCATATTAAAGGGAAGATTAAGATTACCATTTTGCTTTATTTCTTTTCTCAAAGCTTGATATGCATAGCCAGAAACTGTGCTTGTGTGTGTGTGTGTGTGAGTGCAGAATAACAGTTGTAAGTGGTGCTCGCACGCGGTGTCTCCAGGCACTAGGTAAGGCACATCTGGAGTTCACAGCATCCTGGAGATAGTTGCTCGAATCCCAGGAGCACGGGTCGGACTGGGAATGGGGGGCCGGTATCCATGGTGAGGCTCCCTATCTCACAGTGCCAGGTGTGTGTGTGTGCAGTTAGTTCTTGGAAAGGCTGGCCTCAGGGGGGAAAGAGAAAAACCAGGAGAGAGGTAATTAGGAGCTACCTTGCACAACTGAGCCAGCTCATCAGGGATGGGCACGGGAAGGACAGTGCTTGGAGCAGGTGTCGTGTGCAGAGGTTTCATGTAGCCTGCCAGCGGCCATGCTGGCTTTCCTTTTCTCTTTTTCTTTTTTCTTTTTTGTTTTCTTTTTTGTTTTCTTTTTTGTTTTCTTTTTCTTTTTCGTTTTTCCTTTTCTTTTTCTTTTTTTTTGTATTTTTCTTTTTCCTTTTCTCTCTCTTTCTCCTTTTTCTTTTAATTAAATTTTTTTTTTCTTTACTCTTTTCCCTTTCTTTTCCTTTCCTCTCCTCCCTCTCTTTCTGTCTCTCTTTCTGTATTGGCAGGAGGGAAAGAGGCATAAAGGCGGAAAATGGAGCTTCTGAAATAATTCCAGAAGGCTCTGTTTGACAGCATCAGTGCTAGTTGTTCTCTATCTTGAAACAAGATCCATATTTGGATCAATAGAGATTTGTGTGGGGGGAAGTGTTCACTTTTATTTCTTTGTCAACTCAATGTGGCAGAGCTGCTAAAAAACACATGCTCTGAAAGCTACTAGCATGAGACTAGTTATTAAAACAAACCCTTTCCGCCTGTGCTGTGTACACTTCGTCTGTTTCCATACATAGACCTAGAGTGTGGCTGAACACAGACCTATGCTGTTCCAGCCCCACACATCGAAGAACGTGGCCATTTCACTTGTGGAAGTTCGGAGCCTCCCAAATCCTGCCTCAGCTTCCCAGCATCCCGCAGACCAACAGCAGCATGGTGCTGCCTTAAGCTCCCAGCAAAAATTGGGTGAATATGGCTCATAATCCAAGCTTAAGTGGATTTATGGGGTGAAGAGGCAATCCTCCTTCTGTTGTGTTTCACAGGGCAGCATGGAAGGAAAACTGATGCACGATTGTATTAAACCTTCCCTCCATTCCAAGCCCTACATCATACTGGAAAACAACATGTCCTTGTGGGGTGCTGAGCACTGGTCCTTGTGAAGCACTAGGCGCCACATAAGATCAAAATCTGATACAGGATCAGACTAGGAAAGGCTTCTCTTAATTAAACTTACTATTTAAGTAATGTTCACTAGTGGCTTTCTCTTGAGTTTTGCTGCTGTCTTCCAGGCAAGCAGGGTTACAGCTCCATGTGCTGGGGTGGGCATAAGCCTTCTTTTTGCAGGAACAATTTTGAACTCTAGGAATTCGGAGAGGAACCTGCAATTCTCTCATGCAGGTGAAATTAGAGAGGGAAAGATATGACTCATTGGTGGGGCAAATTGAGCCTGCCAGCTGGGCTTCATTCAGCTGAAAAATATGCACCCGTGGCTGCAGAGAAGCCAACCAGAACTAACCAGAGGGGTGCAAATCTTCCAGTCAAACTGCAAATTGGGAACAACAAAGCAAATCATTCAGGTAGAAGGCAAGCAAAATGCAATTGGTTCTCTTGCGCTTTACCTTGAATGGATTAAATCTGGCACTCAATGCGTGAACCCACAAGCGCTTGAACGGTAGTAAGCTGGCATAAGGCTGGCTATAATTAGAAGTGATATCTGCTCAGAATTAAAGTGCCAAATGTGCCTTCAGGTGTATTCATTCTCCATCTTGCTTTTTAGTCCAGGCCTGACACATTTGGGATTCTTGCCACAGGAACTGTACCAAATGACTCACTCACAGTGGTAGCCATGTGCTGAAGACTGCATCCTACAGGATCAGTGGGCCTGGAGTTCAACATGATAGGCAAAACCTCAGGAGACTGACATATGGTCACTTGGTTCAAATAAGCTCCTTCAAACTTGAAAATTTGTCTAAATTTTTGACTTCTTTCTTTCTGCCGTTTCTACAGTTGTGGCTTTTCTTGACTGGTTCCTACCTTATTTCATTCTTCTCTGTCCTCTCTTTCTTCCCTCTTCTTTAGTCTCAGCGTTCTTGGACAGTCCTCATTCTCAAATTCCTCTTATTAACAGCAGGCACCACAAGCTCTCTGTTTTCTCTTGACCCCCCCAACAGCATCTGAGGTTTTATAGCCCCTCTGGAGGCTCAGCTGTAAAGACTGGAATGCTCTCTGCTAATTTCCCGCTGGTTGCTCTCTTGGTTGCTGGTGTAATAAGGGACAGATCTGCAAAACCACTTAGAGGCTGCAGAGGTGAGTTCTGCAGAGCTTGGCTGCTAGGTTTTCTGGTGGAGGGCATCAGCAGTGGCTGGGCAGGCACCAACAGGAGGAGAAGGGCAGGTGTTGGGGCTCACCTGCTGGAGCAGGCAGTAGAAGGGAGCACACCACCTCCTGCCTCATGCAGAGGCTTATTTTTCTTTTCCAGAAAAGCCCAAGGGTGTCGGGCTGGTATTAGTTGGTTGTACCCCAATATCGTATGAAGTGGTTGGTGCTGTGTGCACCCAGACCAGGGATTTAAAAAAATGTTTCTGGATCTGGTACTATCAACAAAATCCAGCCAAGCTGATGTTTGCTCTGTCTACACTCCAAGTTGGCCAACCTGATTTTAATGTGTTAGACAAATTAAACTGCAGTTTCTTGAATTTTGTAGGTCCAGACATATTTTAACACCTGTTGGTCTTTTAGAACCATTTTATGGGTTTCGCAGTGTCTTGTGCTGTTGTGCTTAGCGTGTTGGGAACAGAAAGGAAGACCTACTCTTCACACAATTCCCCTCAGATCAGATTGATAATATGTATTGAATGATGTTGCTTAAATCAATGCAAATTGATTGAAGGCTTCAGAGCATCTGGAAGATAACAGGAGAAGAGATACTAATTTCCTGAAGGGATATTCATGGCCATTTTAACAGTGCTACACAACTTCTGCCCAAAAGGAAAAACTTGCAGGTCATTGGAGAGGATGACACGCTTTGGACTGAAATTGCGAGCTGGTGTAAGATAGGTAACAATGCTTCCTGAGTACTCTTATTTCTTTTAATTTCTGTAACTGCTAATAAATTATGTTGACCATCCGATTATAGTCAGCAGGGAGTCTTAAAGAAAAAGATTTGGTTGTCTTAATGAGGAAGTGGGGAGGGGAGAGAAGAAGGGAGGGATTTTAATGGAGAAAACAAACATTATCAAGACATGGGGCCGTTTATTTTGCGGCTGGATTGTATGCAAAGCCAGGGAACCTGAAGAGCCAAGCTGCCCCTGCTGCATTTCTGTCCATCTCCTCTATCCTGCTCATAGTCAGAGGCAGCTCACATAGCTGTCTTTGTGATAAAGCTTACAAGTAAATTGGACAGGGTGTCAGGCTGGCTATGAAATATGACAAATTAACAGCCGAGGCTGCTACTGCCCTGGTTACAGACACTTCGTTTAGAAGTTATCATGTTACTGGATGCTTTCTGTAATTTGTGATGATACTGATTGTGATAAATTGCAAGATTCAGGTAAAAATTTCAGCCCATTCCTGGAGCTGAATATTAAGGGAGGAAATGGTTGTCAATACTGTGCCACTTAACTTCAGGCCCCAAATGAGAAAAGATCTCACAATAACAATAAAATACTCAGTCACTGAGCAATGTAATTAAATTAAGCTAATTACATTACAATTAGCAAATCTTTAATTTATTTTTAATGCACTGATTAAACTTTATGTGGTAACCATAAAGCTTTCTGAATGGTAATCCTGTTGGGTAAGCATTGACACCAACCTGGGGTCATTTCTTGATGCTAGAGTATTTCCTGAAGTAATAAATAATTGCCTTTTATATCTAGCTTGAAAAGGTTTCCATACAAATATTTTGGGCACACAATTTATTCACTGCCTTCCCTTTACCTTGATGGCTGATAATGGAAAAACGAATGCTCCACATTCCAGACCACTCCATTTGTACCGTGGATTATTTGCATGTTCATTGGTTTGTTTGTTTTTTTAAAGCTGGTAGTTATCTCAAAGGACCCAAAGAAGTCCTTACTGGGTGATTCACTAGCGGTTTATCGGACATTCCTCCTAATTTCTGTAGGACTCCCTGTGAGAAAAGGCTGGGAAATGTGGATCCTTGCAAGCTCTGCATCCCAAATGTAACTGCATCTCGCACCAGATGAAAGAGGGAAATTAGGCATGTTAAATGTAACCGGAAGGAAATTAGGGACCCGAGTGTAAAGCTCCCTGAAACCCATGTTAAGCTCCCATCTGGTTTTACAGGCATTTAGACTGTGCAGGTCCTTCAGTCTTTGCTATTACAGTTCCTGAGGCATCTAATGCTGTTTCGGAGCACACCTAACCAGTGCTTCTGCCTTGACCAGGCTGTGCAGTGGGGTACTTATCTGACATTTAAGTCGGATTAGAAACCATGAACGGTGCGTTCATCCACTTATCTTGTTGCAGGGCTCAGTCTCACAAGAACACTTCGAATCCGCCTGCTGCCGTCTGCCAGATCTGGTCCTTTGACCATAAGGCCAAATGTTTCTTCTTTCTTATCAAGTTTTGTCTTTCTTATCCAACAATTATATATATATTTCCTATGAAGCATGACTGCTTCGTAAAGAGGAGGGAAGGGTGGTCTTTCCACTGCAAATGCCTTACCAGCAGGGTGACTGAGAGCTCCCTGCACAGAGAAGCAAATCTCCTCAGGCAGAAAAGGGGACAGAGCACTTTGCGTGGGACTATTCCACTGTTAGAAAAGATGGAGGATTTCAGTGACATGGGTTCTTTTTCTGACCACCCTGTGTGACCCTGCTCAGTTCTGCAGGAAAGAGGCATCTTTTTGAAAGAGGCATCCAAAGTGGGAAAATGCACAATGTAAAATAACGAAGCTCTGGAGAGAAGAGGCATTTTAATTGCACTCCTATCACCCATCCTCAGGGTTTTCCCAGAGGTAGGCTACAATGGCTCCTTGCTCAGTCTGCTGCTTTTAAAGTGCAGGCTCAGGGCTGTGTGGATCAGGGCCAAATGCTGTGATCCCAAAAGCCTGTGCCCCAGCTGTGCATTTCCCCTGTCTCCTGGAGGAGGCGAGGGTGAAAGGGGTGCAGGAATCAGCGCATCCCCAAACCCTGCACAGCTGTGCCCGCTCAGCTGATCTCTGGCTGAGCCGGAGCCTGGGACGGTACCAGCTCAGCCCGAGGGAGAAGACTGGGCTTTTTGCCCTGTGTCAGCTTTGCTGATGTAAAGCACCTACCCAGCTCCTGGGACGTGAGCTATTACCTCTGCAGGGCTCTCTGCTTCTCGGAGTGGATATATCTGCTCCCCTGCCGTTAGCTCCAGGCTCTCTCGTATGGCAAGCACCAAGGCACATACATAGACATGTGTCATAGCTCGTTTTTTTGGATCTGGTCCTTGCTGCTTAGGGACCAGATGTAATTTGTTCATGCACCTTGAGCTCTGCAGGTGACTCGGGAGCGTGGGACAGGCCTCTACCTACATTTGGTATCGGTGAGAGGCAGCCATTCCCTGCAGACAAATTGACGTGTCACCACCGCACTAAATACACCAAAAGGAAATGGCTGAGCTGGAGGAGCTGAGAACAGAGCGTACCTAAAACTGTGAACATTTGGGGCTTTTTTCCTGTTTAAAATTTTGCAAAATCACTCTGTCAGCACTGAATAATTATTAAAAAAAAAAAATTGAAAAATGTGTTATTTTACATCTTAAAAGTAAACAGAGCAATGCCTCGGCACTGTGTACGGAGTGGCCTGCAGTCTTGTTTTGTTTGTGTGGGACCTCGAACAACTGCTGTGTTTATTTTTTCCTGATAATGTCTCTAATAGCATGGAAAAAGAAGGCACAGACTGTGCCTTTTTTTTTCTTTTTCTTTTTTTTTTTAGAATTGAAATAATTCATGTTTCTCTTCTGTGGAATGAATTTCCCAACCATAATACCGCACGTTGAGTGTATCTGGAAAGGATGCCGCCTTGTTCGATGAACTGAATTGTGCACACAGTTGGAGACCCTGACAGTGCCAGCATCAGTGAATGCAAGTTGCATAAAAAAGAGGCAGCATCATTCATGACACTAATGAACAGTCCTTCCTCGTCTATCAGAGAAATCTTTCCCAGGGATAACGATTCTCCTAGCATTTTCTTAGCCATAAAAGAAGAGATTGTGTTGGGTCTTTGGTTCTGTATGAAACTATCAGGAGGATTCTTTGGGAACAGAAATCAATGTTTCTGTGATACTGTATTGGCTAAATACTTAGACCAGAGAAAAAAGATTTTGTTCTGACTGCACAGTGAACTTCTTGTTTTGCTTTGCTGCTACAAGATTGTGAAAATAGTGTGAAATTTAAGGGGACATATTTGATTCTGAGCAAGTCCGCCAGCAAGTTCCAGTTGTTTATTGCAACATGATGTACCTGGTTCACTCGTATAATCCTACAGCTTTAAGTAACTGTAACTTCATTGATTTCAGTGGAATCTCTAGAGTAAAAGGGGAAAATTGGTGTGACACAGCAGTGATTCAGCTTTAATGTATTTCCTCATTCTTCTCCAGGTATTTATTATCCTTTAAGAGACATCCACTTTAAATCTTTCCTATTACTTGAAAAAAAGTCTCCTAAGAAATGAACAAACCCAATACACATAGCATAAGGGTCTCTGGGGATCTATTCTACAAAATGACAATTAGGCAAGATCTAAACTAGGGGCTTGATCATAACAACAATTAAGGGTATGATTCTTTCTTTAAACTTTTGAAAAAAAAGCTAAAGTATAGATGCAGTTTTCTCAGAAAAGTATGATTTGCCTTGCATAGCTTTATTAGAACTTTTGAATAAATACGGCCCGTACCTACTTATTTATCAGCATATATTACATCACCCCTGGGAAGTCTTGTCAGTGCAACCCTACTAATGTAGACTAGACCTCAACCCACAATTCCAGCTATTTTATTTCTTTTACTGTGCCCCTTAAATATTTTGTACCTTGCTCCCTGCCCTTTGCATGTATTTCTGTGCAAACCAAAATGATACTTAATAGGCTTCTCCTTCATTCACTCTGTAATGCTCTAATTTCCCAGTACTTTTGTGAGTTGCACCAGTGCTGTGAAGTTAGATCCTGATCCACGTTCGTTTGTGGGTGATCACACCAGTTTTAATTGCATATGTGTTTGTTCTAAGTTTTAAATGTGTGTGCAATGCCTTTTGGGGAAGGAAACTCATACAGATACATTTGTCTTGGAGATGGTGTTTGTGGTTGTGATAGTGGCCATAATGATTGGGATTATAGCAGAAAAAGAGTTTGAAGCTTGTCTTTTGGTTAGAGAGGAAAAATCAGACCTTTTGCCATTGACAGCATATAGTTAACCTTCATCTATATTCCTCCACCTCCTCAAGACATTCTAGCATCTTCAACAGAGATGGATTTAAATTACAAAAAAAGATCTACATCATGACTGAATGGTTTGATACGAGCCATTTAAAGAAGTATATTTTAGCACTAACTATGATTAGGTTACAGGCTACTTTTCATTAAAGTAAATTTGTTACATACCGTGCTGTAGTATCAGGCACGAGGCTTTTGTCACCGGAGGAAATCTTTTTAAAGGACCAGAGCAAATCCCTCACATTGGTGAAGTATCTGTAATTCCTGATCTCCCTCGCATGACTGATTTCTACAGGAGTGAAGGTTTTGTGATCCATGCATTAGCAATAACCAGCTACAGCTACAGTAATTAAACGGTTTAAATCTACCATCCTATATAGATCCACTTTGATTGCTTGCTTTCTTACTGTTTTTACTGGACTCCAGAAATTAACACTTTGGTAGATGCTGGAAAAGCCATTTTTCCCCAATTCCTGCTGTAAAATGGACTCTGTTAGAAAACAAGCCATTTATTGGCATTTAGTTTGCATTAATACAGGAATGATATTTATGCTTTCAATCACTGCAGATTGCAAAGTGCGATGCCAGTTCAAGCAGAGATACTATTTGGTGCTATTTTGTTGGCAAGTTTTTATTAGTTCATTGAGTTTAACAGAATTAGAAGGCTGCTTTGAGAAAAAAGTATGAAACGTCTTCTGGTGGGTAACGGACACTGCTGGACTAGCAGGTTGTTTCAAGTTGTGCCTTCATTCTCTGACCAGTAAAGGCAATTGCTACATCTGGAAGAATATGGACTCATGACATAGGACACTTTTGTTGAAACTGGCCCTTGAGATTTTGTCTGTCCGATCTGTTGTGTCAGAAGCCAAACTGAAAATTATTGTTACCCCTCTACAGGTCTGGCAGCTTTGCAGATCAGCTTCACGTCTAGAGGCGAAATCAAGTGTTCAGTCTCTAATATGTTTGTTTACAAAAGACACAAGTCTTATCTTTTTCAGTCTCTCACAGGAATGTGAAAGCTTAAACCCCACTTTTTTCCTTTGTTCCCAGACCCTGAGCATTTCACCTGGGAAACCCTTCCAGGTCAAAGCTCCTCCTCTGAGACCATATGACCTTTAAAGGTGGGCTTGAACCTTTTTTTTATGCAGCTGCTCTGCAATACAAATGAACCTCAAAGCTTTAGCAGCCAGACAAAGAAGAGGTCTTTAACCCACACAGTCTCTGTAAGGGGGGTCATTTATGCTTAAATGACCCCTAATGGGCAAGTGATGAGTACTGTTCAGCACAACAATATTAATGGGCAGGCAGGAGCACAGAGCAAGGGGTAGGATGGATGTTTGCATGTTTCCATACCTTACAAAGCAAAAAGGGGTGGGCAAACTTACCTACTCCTTTCCCAAAGGACAGCCAATAGCATCTGAGTACTTCAAAAGCGATGTTGCTTTTGTCAATTTATTTCAATAAAATGAAAAGATTTCTAAATTCACATTTAATTAGATAAGTTTAGATTTATTTGGATTGTATAGCCCAGCTGATATGAAGGTGAGGAGAAGTAGAAAATTTACTTTATTTCCAATGATCTGATGTCCATTTCCATGGAAACAGAAATGGAAGCAGGAACCAAACATAAGCAGTCACAGCCCTGGTTAATTGCCCATGGCTGCTTTCTGTTTCCACTTCTATAGTGCTGAACTCTATGTTTTCTACTGACCCCGTTACTATAAAACAGTGTGTGTGAGAGGGGACTGGTGAGGGGAGACTGAGCACAGGAAGGCAGAGAGGGGGAAGATCTGAGAGGCAGTGTGCAGGCTCTCCAGGCTGACCAGTGAAGAAATCTCCTTTAGGGTTTGTTTTACTTGACTGGAAAAAATTGAGGAGTAACATCAGCAAAACTAATTTTAATTAAGTTATTGCTGTGAGCCTGGTGATATAACAACTCTTAATGATGATCAATGTAAATCTGGAATTGCTCCATGGAAGTCAATGGCAATCTAACAGGTATTAAGAACAGACTCTGGCCTTTAACAAGAAACGCCAAAAAATTTTAACAGAAAGTGTGCTTCTGCTGGGACAGTGACAAAACTAGCATAAGAAGTTAGATTTTCTTGATTTGGCAAGCTCTGATAGGTCTACCATGCAAGAGAGGTCTAGAGGTAGGCCATCATATTCAACAATAAAATAAAAATCGAGTATAGGAAACAAACCACAAGCAAATCTATTTCCAGGCGGCAAAACTGTTGTATTTGTTCATTAAAGTAATTGAGCACCTCTGCACTCTCAAATTTGGCCTAAAACCAGGAGCAGAAAATACCATTAAAAACAATACTCCCTGTTCTTGTTATTTCCAAAACCAGATCCCCCAACAGGAAGCAATGATCCCCAGAGGTTCAGCTTCATGGAAACCAAACCAGATCTTAGGCCTTTTGAGGTTTACCCATCTCTTGTAATCATGCTGGCGTCTGTCCTGTAGCAGATTTCTTGCTGATACAGAACACCTCATTCTAACCTAAGCTATAAACTAACAAAAGGCTGCTGTTTGGAAGAGTTTGAAAAGGCTTGTGTAAAAAAAAGAGGTTGTTTTTTTTTTAATCGCATGTTTTGTGGGCAAAATATTGAAAATAATTTAGCATTGCCTTTCAATATGGAAAATAAAGGAGAAAACAAGAGTGAAAAAAAAAGGTCTGTGTTATAAGCTGGATGTCCTTAAGCTTTGAGACAAGGTAGGCTCAAGCATAGCAGCTTCTTCCTCTCAGTCTCACGTCCCACCACTATTCAGTGACAGTCTGCAAACGCTCAGTGCCTGCCACGTGATCACTCCTCGTGCTACTCTCCCTTTCCGCAATGCCTTTCCGAGTAGACACTACCTTCCTTTGCTTGTTAAACTTTGATCTGCTAACTAGCAGGAGGTGACGATGGAGTTGTCCATCAAAATATCCCAACAGTAAGCATCAAAAGAACAACTGCCAAAAAGAAGTACAAACTTGTCCAAACACTATTCCATCAGGATGCACTGTGGTATTGAAAAGCACTTGCATTTTCTTCCTCAAATATGTCTTCCCCTCCATTTTAATACTGCCTGGGATAGCATGGAAAGGGAGCAGGGATTTAAAGCTGGGCAGTTTGTTCATAGCTTTTGGAAGAGCTTTCCTGATTGTCTAATTTTATATTGCTTGATAGATTGAGTGAGAATTGTTTCAGGTGTGTAGAGTCAAAAGATCAGGTGTAAGTGGTGAGGGACGTCTGACTGCAGCTGGAGTGTGGACAGGCCAGATGGCTGTCGAGGAAGGAGGTGGAAACCTGGGGAATTCTAATGATGAGAAGCTCTGGGATGCAGAAAAGCTAAGGTTTCTGGGACATTTAGCGTTCAACCTCCATGCAGCTAGTGCAGGACATTCTCACACATACAATTGCATTTTATGGCATGGCATAGCCTTACAATCTGTGGTACACGTGAAATTAAAGTTGGAGCAAAAATGTCAGCTCCAAAGCAGTGCACATGTTTTGAAATCGCACTGAGTAAAGTCTGAGGAAGAGTAAAGAACACTGGTTTTACTGATTTCCATCATTTCCAAAATGTCCATCTTAATGTCATACATAGCTGTGACTACAAGTCTGTATTTATAGAAAAGAAAAACACATAAAAAAGTGTAGATGTCTGTGAGCCAGAAACCTCATTCTCCATTTTCTTACACCTTATATTACCATGCTGACTTGGCGGTAGTTTACCATTCTTTTGTACAAATGTAAAAGACTGTTCATGGCATAAGATAAGGTAAAGTCAGGCCCAGTTTGTAAATAACTTAGTTCTGTGCTATAGTTTGCAGCAGAGAAATATCAGTTGCATATGGTTTTCTGTAGTTTTTATTACCCATGTGCTACTGGTGACCCTAAGTACGGTGCAGTGAAGATGGGCTCTGACAAATTACGGCAGTCACATTCCATCTAGGCTAACTGAGGTGGAGATATGGGCTGCGCTCTGTGCAGCACATGCCCCCTGCATCTGACACTTCGTCAGATACATCCGTCCATTTTTTGCCTATGGCTTTGCTCAACAGACACATTCACAGATCAGCAGTCCAAAGTAAAGGCATGGGATGCCTTCGCTGTGGTCAGGCGTCTGTTGCACTTCAAGTGTCAAGCACTGCGGCTGTAGCTTTGGGGTTGTGTTATGCCTAGAACAGATTGGGCTTTGCTGTCTGTGCACGGTCCTTCCTCACATGCTCAATGGCCATTTTGTATGGTTATTGCAGGTAAAAGTCAGCTTAGTCACACTCACTGCTTGACTCTCACATGCTCTCATGTTGATAAATACACAAATTAATTGATATTTTATAACAAAAAACAAAAAAGAAAAGAAAAAAGGAGGACTACCAAACATTAGAGCCTTCCATGGGAAACTGTATATAGCATCTGGTACCTAATGTGGAAAGCCCAGCAAGGTATGTAATCTGAATTTCTGGGAATAAAAATGACACACACACACACACACACACACAAAAAAGGTGCTGAGGTTGCAAAGTCTAAACCCTGGATTTCTTGTGAGTGGGAAGGTACAACCTAGAGACTTACTTGACTTCATACATACTTATCAAATATTAGAGTCCTAAAATACCTTGTCTCTTAGTGGCCAAGCAGTTAAGATGTTATTGAACTTTGTAATACTCAAATGTATAGTAAGAGGCGTTATTGAATGAGCCTGTTTTTTTCATTTTTTTTTCACAGTAGCTGCTTCTGCTTTGTTCTATCATATTAAAGGACAGAAAGACTTCCAGAGCAGCAGAGCTCCCAAAACAGGAGAGTGACTTGATTTCAAAGTGAAGAGCAGGTAACTGCCAGTACAGGAGCCTGCAGGTTAATTGGGTATCCTGACCCAGACAAAACTCAAAAGAGAGCACAGTTCAATTCTTTCATTTTGTACATGAAAAATTGCTGTTTGTGTTGCACGGAGTTCAGTTTAATCAGCCCTGTGAGCTACTGTCATATCATGAAGTGGATCACCCCTTCCCAGGAAGGAGGAGGAGAACTTTAGAGGAGACCCAGGAGAATTAAAAGATGGTAACTTTAAAAAAAAGTGAAGTTAGTGATTTTGAAAGGCACCAGATTAGCAGCACAGGAAATGGCCTCCTTTATTTAATCATACCTAAGTGCTTTGAGATAGATTCTTATTCCTTTTATCTTGATGAGTAGCACATCTCCACGATGGGCACAGCATCTGCTGGGGCAGCTGTGCAGGAGAGATAGGGGTCAAGCCTTAGGTAAACCCAGCCAGGCCTGTCAGCAGCAGGAAGCGGATAAGCGCAGCGTTGTTCCTCTGCCACCATTTCCCCTATCTACACATCTCGAGGTCAGCCTAGGAAAAAAGCTGTAAAGGGAAAAGGTGTTTTAAGTGCTGTGCTGTAGCAGATTTGCAGCTGAAGAGCTAAAATAAACTGAGACGTAGTGCTACCTAAACACTTTGAGATGAATGCTGATGGCCCTCCTTTGGACTAGGCATTTTCAGAGGACTGTGAAAGATTTCTGGGATGCCATAAACACAGCCCATGCTGTACCCTATCCACTTGCTGTCTTGTGGACAGTTTGCTAAGACCAAGTGCCTACCTGATATTTGAATGCCAGTATCTTTTGGAGGGTACACTCCAGCCATGCTCAGAGATGTGCCTACAGACTTGTAGTCTGAAGATATGGTGGGGACTCAAGGTGGCACTCAAAATCACTTGGTAGGATGACCAATAACAGTCTGCAATCAGAGCCCTTAACTTTGGACATACTTCTGGTAGAGTTAGATGGTACTGGCTCACTCTGAGTGAGGTTGTTAGAGCTTGATCCTCTTTCAAATATCACTATTAATTCACAGACAACGGCTCAGAAGTGCTGCCAGAGTGACGTCTGACCACAGTGGCACATAAGTTAAGGATGAAGGCATCCAAGAAAGGGAGATGGGTGTAAGAGGACTGTGAATTACCTGCGTTCTTTAGTCCCTTGGAACTGAATTCAGGGACAGTGTGCATTTCTTGGCTCCCAAAGAAGTGAAGAGGTTATCCATTAGTGGAGTGGTTTGGGGGTTTTCTCCACAAGTGGGTGAGCATAAGAAAGGAGAGGAATAATATTGGAGAGTAATGAGAGAGCTGGTGTCCTAGGCATGCTTTACGAAGTCAGGTATATAGGAACAGATTTTTATGTAGAGGAAAATGGTGAAGTCACTCTTTATCTTCGAGGAGTGGTTAATGGTTCTTACCTACACGTTTTCTTCAAAGGATCTTGCTGACAGATTTGCTTTTGGCAGAAGCGGCTCTGTATTTGGAGATACACCTATGTATTCCTTTCCCCCTTTCCACCTTGCCCTGTCGGTCTCCTTGTGAACTGCCTCCAGCCCCTGTTCCTGGAGCAGGTCAGAACTTGTTGTCTCTCACGTCTCCTCTCCCAGGAAGCTTGAGGAGCAGTTTTAAATGTGCTGTTGCTCTTCAGGTCTGTGTAAGAGTGGATCTCACTTAAGGTGCCTATACCCAAGTGTGGATTTTTCAAAACAGCAGCAGCTCTGGCCTGTCTGCTTCTCTGTGTAGTTAGTCAAGAATAAAAAAAGGGTGGGTGTGTTCATGGATCTTGCTTAGTTTTCTCACCCTCAATGGCTATTCATGGCATGGAAACAAAAACTAGAGATTGTCCCATCTGTTGTTAATACTGAGCTTCAGATTTGTCAGTTCTTGACCAAGAGACAAGAAAAAAAAAGAAAAAGCAGAGTAGACTGCAGACAGTCTGTTAGATCAAATGGGGTCAAACAATTGTATGAAAAAAATCCTGCCATTTGGTCCCCTCAAAAGCAAGAATGTCTTTATAAAATGCCCAACAGTGACAAGTACCCATCTAAGAACTCATGGCATTGAGATCATATAAATATGCACATCTCTCTGCATCCCATTAGTTGTTGCTAATTCTTTCTCAGCCTATGGGGCTAATGACTAACTCCAGATCAGTAAAATCTCAGTTCCCTGTTGGCAGATTTCCTTTATTACAAATGCTTCTATTCCTGTGGGTATCAAAATGATTCCAACACCCCATAATTAGATCTCATGTCAGCCTAATATATGTGACGTTGCCTTATGGATTTAGTCTGCAACCTCATTAGCTCTGAGTCAAGTCGGTCTATTCTCAGATAAGACATTGGATAGACAGGAAACTCTTGGTGCCACATCTTGTTGCAGAACTGGCCTGGTGGCTTGAACATAAAAAAACATGGGAAAGCTTCTCCTTGATAAGGACCTTAATCACAGCCACATCACTAACACATTGGGAGCTAATTTTTTTACCACCTTTGTAGTCAGAGAGCTTTGGCCCAGGAACGATGTTATGAAATTACATACAAATTTCCTGGAGATGGGAGATACAGAAATGGCCTGAACAGCGTTCTGATCTCAAACCTCAGCAGGATGACTCTTCACAGAATCATGACGGAAGTATATTAAGAAAGACCATCTCCGTGAAGGCTTCACACTCAGACCTGAATGATATCTACCTGGGGAATCCAAATGGTTCTTCATCTCCAGGAAAAATGCAGGCCATAAGTGGTAAATATGGACTTTGTGTATGGAGGCAACAGTGGGAAGACTCCAGAACAGATTTGCTCACCTCCAAGAATAAGAGCTTCTGCTCCAAGGATGCCCAGATTGTTTTTCTCCTGCTGAGCCCTGTATTAAGCCTTACCAGCAGCTCCTCTGATTCCCAGGGTAATCTGAAAGATCAAAAAGAGACAAAGACATGATCATTCTCCAGCTCTGTACTGGCCAAGACAGTTTTGGCTGACAGACTTAGTGCAGATGGTCATCAGCCTCGGATGCAGCTCCTGGACTGCCTGGACCTGATCTCACAACCCTGCAGCCAGATACTCTGCCCAGACCCAGAGTCACTGCACCTGACGACACTGCTGTTGCTTGGCTGAGCAGCACTGAGAGACACAGATCCCTGCATCTGTAGGAATCCTGACATAGTGTAGAAAAACATAGGAGGAAATATGTTTGTCCAAGTGGAGAAAGTTTTCTTTATAGGCAATCCAAAATTGACTGATCTGACCTTGCTACTAAAGGCATTTCTCTGTATTTAAAACAAGCTGCCTTTGCTCATTTTGGTTTGAACTGATTTGCACATGCCACCTGCTTATTTAATTATTCTTGGTCTTTTCTGAGAGCTCTTGCCCAGTGGCCAGAGACAAAACTTTGGCTTTCTATCTGGAATTAAAGTTCGCAAGACTCCTAAAATATCTCGTGGAATATTTATTACATCACTTGTATATTACCTCATTTTGAAGTCCAGCTTTCTAGCAGCTATCACCTAAACCACAAGGCTGATCTCAACTCTCTTCTAAACTTTTTCTCTAAACTCTATCATTTAAACTATTCCTGAAGCCAGGTTTGATACCAGAGGAAAAGACTCCTGTAAAAAGACAGCATCACACTGGTGTCAGCTGACTGGTGACATTCTTTCTTCCAAGACTAACTCAACTTTCTTTGTCTACTTTAGAAATGAACCTAAATCCAAGGTTTGGGCAGAAAACTACTGAGTACCACTCCCAAACATGACTTTGATGACGTCAGTCTGTGTTCTTTGACTGAAGCAGAAGCAGAATCTAGTTATTTTGGCTCTCTGTCCAACATTTCAGTGACTCCTGTGTTTTTCTGATATTTTGGTAACAGTGGTGCACCTTTAGGAGCCTCCTAAGATTGTGTCTGATTTCTGCAGTTTGTATGCTAGGGACACTCTTGCAAATCTGGAGTTTCCAGCTCAGCCATCAACTAGAATGACTGCATTTTCCTAGTACTTATGGAAGACCTGCAACAGCTCCTAAGAATGTTATTTCTTTATTTTTACTCAGCTATATTTAAAGACATCTAGGCCTTATGCTGGAATAGAATCAACACTGAGTTGTAAAACATTTAGGGATTGTGAATCAGCTCAGCTTCTGTTTGCATTTTTGCTGCTTTGATTTCTGTGGAGCCACACCAGAATCAACCCAACCAGAGGTTTTGGCCCCAAGTCTTCAGAGTGACACTCAGTTTTACACTTGGTTTTCATAGGAAAAGATCATTTCAATTCCTTCACTTTGGTTTATGTTCGCAGCTTTCTTGCTCTTTTATCTGCAAAATTTGGCTTAGTGCATTGAGAATGATGTCACCAAACAGGAGCCTGAGCTCCAGCTGATCCTTTTATAAAAACAGTTTCTGCTTCAGTTTAATTTATGGCTGTTGTTGAATAGCTAGTTTGGTTTACCAGCTATGCTCTGTCAGCTATTAATAAAGGTGAATTTCATGAAGGGTATGTTTTTCTTTCTGGCAATGGGACTTACTTTGCTCGGTATAAATGAAATCCTTTTGTTCACCAACAGGATTTCCATTGAATCATTTTCCCATTGAATGCTAAATATTGGAATGGGTGAAATTTGGAAATGGAATTCGTGATTCCTTTTATTTATTTTAAATGAGCCATTAGTCAGCGGGTGTAATTTGTCAACAGTCCCAAACAATAGGAGTGGTCGCTTAAGATTGGCCTCATTGCAGTGTTTAAAACGGTGCATGATAAAGCCGCCTATACCTCTGCAGTAAAATCTTCCCCGGACCCCCATTTCTGAAGTGAGAACCGCACCGCATCTGCTGAGCTGAGCTGGGCTGTCAACTGAGCTCCAGTTCTTGAATAAAGATGGAAGAATCTCACAAAGAGGGAAACGAGGAGGAGGCTTGGGTGATTTTATTGAACGTTATGACATGTAAGTGCCAGAATACCAAAGAGCTTGTTACAGCATAGAAAATCCCCTCTGCTAGCGACTCCATTTGCACTCCAACGCTATTCCGTTGCAGGGCCTATAAAGCAGATTGCTAACAAAAAGGTTATTCAGAGGGTTTCTTTCAATAAACCCAAAGGTAACAAGTATCCACTGAGCAGATGTCATGAGACTGAGCTGCACTCTGGAAAACTGCCGAGATATTTAAAAATAACGCTTTCTTATTAACCTAAGTACAATACGAAAAGTCTTTTAAAATAAAACTTTCCAGATGCCACCTGCATCTGAGATGCTAATAGGATGAATGCCAGTAAGCCCACTAATACTGGAAATGCTCTTAAGGAACAGCTACAACTGATTGTACTGGCACAAACAAATCAAAAACTAATTTATGTATTCCTGCAGCTGCATCTCCAGCCAAAGCAGAGGCAGGAGTCAGGACCAATTCACAGCTGAGTAATGTTGCCTCGTTCTTTGCAGATTTCTGGCATTTAAGTGTAATTAAGATTTATTGTTTGCTAACTCGCAGGTCAGAACAAGCACTGCAATATGGATAACTTTTTGTCGACTAGTAAAATGCCTGTTAGGAGGAATCATCAAACCTTCCAAGCAGAACATGACAGAAATAAATAACAGAGTTATCCTCATTGCATCTGACTGTTGTGATCCCAGCAGGATCAGGAAGGGCTGAGTATAATAGCACTGGGCAGTAGGTTGGGGAAACCGACTGCACATGGTGGTATAGAGTACAGATAGCTGAGTTCATGGCAGCATAGTGTATGGTAAGCACACTGTAAAAGCTGGTTGGTCTTGCTTCAAGCCAGACTTACCACCATCAGTGCTATGCTCTTGCTTTTCTGGCCCCTAATGCCTTATAGAAGGACGCAGGAGGCAATGCAGGGCTCCCTTTGCCTCTGCTACTATGACCAGGTAAATAGGGGAAAAGATCCACCACAGCTTGCCATCCTAGAAAGGAGGTGAGAAAGGGATCAGTTACTGCTGCAGCTTGGCTGCAGAAATGATAAAGTCATGCAGAAGGAATAAGTTAGACCACCACTGGTCGGTGGCTTGTATCATCATCAGGTTTAGTTCATTCATTGCCACTAAGTTGGTAAAACTATACGCTAGCTGATGACTGGGACCTAAATATGTTTGGGGTCAGAATCAGCATCAGAGATGGCGAATATCTTCTTTAGGATTTGCATGGGACTTTGACTAGCACAGATAGCATGAAGTTGAAGCTCAAAATCCGGCTGATGAGGAACAGCCATCGAATATGCAAAATCACATTCTCATTCTTAGAACAATATTTTATGTTTCTGTGATCCATACAGCTAAGAATTTCCAAGCACTTCTTTTGGCATTAATAACTTGAACTTCCTCACACACCTGAGAGTTACCTGTATGTGATTGTCACTGCTTGACAGAGAGGTAGATGGAGGCACAGGAGATACTGGATTAAATTCCCTTTTTTCTGTGCAAGTTAAGCAGTTGTTATTATCTGGGCAAAGGGGAGACAAATCTTACCGCTATGGTTTTTCAGACTGCCTGGGCTTGGAGGTGTAATGAAGGAGGTTTAGTGCAAGGAATGAAGCTGGTTTGTCTGTCTCAGATATTACAGGAATAACAGAGTAAAGCTGCAAGCAAAGCCGAGCTTTCCTTTGCTCCCGCTGCCAAACCTGATCGCTAGGGCTAGGACTGCCTTGAATCTTTTGTAGTCATTTACTTCCCTGCCAAGAAACCTCTACCGAATCAGGGTGTCTACACCTCCATTCTCTTAATCCTACTCATTCTTTCTTTCACCTCAAATCTGTTCATAAGCTGAGTCCAAACTGTCGAGGAGGGACACAGGACAGGGATAAGGAAAGCTGTACAGATCCACTTCATTTACCCAGCAGTGCCAGCACTGTAAACAAAACTGGCTGTCATACATCCTGGCACCAAAGGATGGAGCAGGAACATATCTGAATGGAATCACTTTCAGTAACTTCAGCAAATAACGAAGGGCTGGCTCATACCAGGAGCCTCTCCCACAGTTCATTTACTGTGTGTGAGCTAGTTCTGAGACACGCTCAGCAGATGAGAATGCACACCAAATGTTTTGATCTATGGAAGAACATTTTTCCTAATATTTTTTCAAAGATTTTTCTTCTCAGCTTTGTAATGTGACTCTGACGATGGTCATGCCATATTTTTAAAGGAGACATTCTGTGTGTGTTTTTTAAGACCTTTTTCGAAGGGGGACGGAGAGTTGCATATTTTTTAACTCCAAAACCCAGATGTTCTTTAACAGAGAAAAATAGAATAACATACATTAATAGCTTGGAAAACAATGGCAATATTTAATTAACCTTTAGAAATGGCTAATCTGTGAATCTGCACGTGTCAGCTCATCTTTAGAACAGAGTGACTGTGTGTGCCTTTGCCAAAATCAACATGCTTGTTCGGTGGATTTCTTCCACTGGGGATTCACATGAAGAACAAAAAAAGGAAAAAAAAAGAAAGAAAAAATAAATTTTTTTCAGTTGTTTGACTTGAAGCATTCATGTGATCCAGATGACCTCTTCAGGGTTGATGTAGCCTGGTGTGCCACAGATCCAAGATCTGCATGTTCAAGGCTTGGCTCTTAGCCCTTAGTCATTGGACCAGACAGTCTGCAGGTCTTGTGGGACCATTAAAAGCTTCAGTTTAGCAATGGGGCCATTACCTCTTCATCGCTGACTTTCTCTCTCTCTCTCCCTTTAGCTTGGCTGCCATCAGCGCTTAGCTTCAGCAGACCCTCTACCTGCCAAATCCTCTCCTTTCTGAATCCTTTAAGTAGAAATACAGACCATGGGAGGGGAAAAGGGTCCCTGAATGTTTGGCTCCTTTCAGAGCCCACCATTTCCCATCTGATAGGAGTCCCATGCTAAAATGGGATGGGCTATACCCCTCCTCCAGCTGGCTCCCAGGGCTGCAAGGTGCAGGCAGATCGCAGAGTTTCTCAGCATGCAGGGGAGGTATCTGAAGCATAAGGCTCATGGTGCATGCGGGAGGAGTGGCAAGTACACCAGAAGGTGAAGAGATGGCTGGAAGCAACACTAATGCCCCTCCATCTGGAAAGATGAGTGCTGTTTAGTACGTCTGGAACGCATTATTTCTGCAAATAGCTCAACCTCTTTCAGCTTAGAGGCAGGGATCCCAGCCTGCTGCCAAGCTTAGATCTCCCTGATGGCAATGTGGTAGGGGAGATGGTGAACAAGTGTACTAATGGCATAAAGCAGGAAAAAACAGCATCCAATACATCAGCTTAAGGTACATCAGGCATCTGCCCTTCTCCCAGAAGGCTGCCTGTGACTTCAAATTGCATTAAGACACACTTGTGTTTTATATCACGGGATCAACCCATATGATAAAAGTTTAATTGGGTGGGTGTGAAGGGGAATTCAGAAGTTGCTCAACTGATTGTTCCCGGTGATTTAGCTTCGCAAGGGAGATGTGGGAAAGCATCAGCTCTAATCTACTAGTGTCCCCAAATTTTTGTTTGAATTCTAGCCCTGCAAAGATCTGGCTTTACATGAAGCTCATCTGAAAACACTGAGAGGTGCTATTTCATGTTGTTTCAGAGCAAATGCCTGACCCAAGCTTGTTCAAAACCTTGATTCAAATTCAGAGAGCAGAGGGGATCGCTCAGCAAACCTCATCAGGCCTTTGGCTTTGTAGTGAAATCAAAATCAGTATGTAGGGCTTTTCTCTAAATATTTTTGAATGAATAGAGATGTAGGTACAAGTTCCGGTAAAATACTTGTTTAGCTTTTAACCACATTAAATTAACAGTCTAAACATCTATCAGAAATGCACTCCTCGTGAATTTCAAGCAGGACAATTTCCAAACTCCTCATCAGTGTACAGCCTGTTTTCTAATGATATATATTCATGATCAATGTGGGATGCTGTGCGTGGTAATGAACAAGTTGTAATGCAGCTGATGTGTGAGGGTCTTGTGTGTATTCTCGTGGGTCACTGTTGACCAGCCATCTGATATGTGCCAAGTTTGGATGAGACACGTGGTGTGCAAAGCTCATGAAGGATTTCTGGAAAACGTTGCTTTGGTTTATTTACAGCAGATTTGCACCTTGCAAAATGGGGTTTTCCCCCATGAAATTCAACAGATGTTCTCATTTGAAAACATAAGTTCAAAATGTATTTCAAAACCCTCTCGGATTGGAAAAGCAGTCTATTCTCAGACTTGAAAATAAAGGCACAAACCCCACTTTCTAAGCAGTTCCAGGAGAATTTTGTCAGTTGTGATGGGTTTGTACAGCTTTTCACAGATTTGCAGATGTTTGCCTCAAAAATTTCTTTATGGTGTTTCTTCCCACATCTGTCTTCTCTACTGAATGTCAGCCTGTTCTAAAATATTTGTTGAATTTTGTGTGACTTGAAGGACTCCCTATAGCTCATATGCTTAAGTCTATGGAAGACTTCACAGTTCAGGGCTGATATTTGCTTCCTTTTTAGATGCTCCAAAATGAGTTTAAAAATTGGCTGTGGTGATTTAAGGTAACTGTATATGCAAACTTGTGTATTCACTGGTAATATATAGTAGTTTTTGATGGAAGAGATCAAAATGCAAGGAATGAGTTTATAACAATAGCAACTACAAAATCTTAATAAGCTCACTTTCCTTGCTTTAAAAAAAAGACTTTACTTTTTCATTTGACATTCCCTAGGTGTTTTCCACAGTTTTTACCAACATTGTTTCAAAACTATTTGCTTGTCAATTTTTTTCTTAGTGAAACAGTAAAAATGTCCATAAGGATTTGGTTGGTTGGTTGGTTGTTTTTTTATTTTTAACGGTACAAAGTAAAAAGTCTGTGAGCATTCTGGTAAAATATGATAGAAAATTTCGAATAATAAAGAAAAATGACTGACGCACTTCGTGAAGAATTGGTTTTGGATAAAAAGGGTTCTTTTCAAGTGAAAAGGCATGTCGTGCAAAAAATTCAATTAGTTCTAGTTTCAAGATCCCTATGGGCCATATCCTGAATAGTTATTGAGACAAAGCTCCCATTGAAGTCACTGGGCATACTTCCTGATTAAAGCCTTCAGGACTAGGTCAACTGGGAGTTTTGCCTGAGTAAGCACTTCAGGATTTGAGTGTAAACACAGCCATTGGGGAATAAATGGGTTAATACAGCAGCCTAATACATTCTCTGCATTTGTAAGCTCTGCTTTATATAAGGGATGTGGATCCCTCTTCTTCCTCGTGAGGATGGCAGACATTTTATTTTCCGTAACCCACTGCGCTGGTGCCCTTTCCTTCGTGTCGCCAAAGCGGTGTTGCCTGCTCCTAGTCTTTCCCTGTTCCCCGGCATCCCTCCCCTCCTAGAGTGAACCCCCCGTGTCAGCGTAAAGGCCAAACCACTTTTTTAATACAGTACCAAGGGAGGGATCCCCCTGCCCCCTCCCAGCCAAGCCCGTTCCCCCATCCAGGCTGAGTTAGTCATGTCTGACTTCTCCTATTCACATTATGGCTACCCTTGTTGCTTTTTGGGTTTTGTTTTGCTTCCTTACTGTTGTTGTTTTTCAGCCAAAGCTGTCATTTATCATGAGAACAAGAGCAGCCATGTGTTGATTTTTCTGGATTCCTTTTGGACAGTGTCCCAGTGCTAATGAAGGCCCTTCCAAAGTGCTAAAGAGCTGGTGCCAAAATCAGTTACAGTGAAAACAATAGGGGAGTGGTGCACAGACAGCACATCTAGTGTGTGTGTGCGTGCATGCGTGTGCGAGCGGAGGGAGCACTTACAATTGTGATTTTGGTCCCCCTCCCTTAAGGATAATAAATTCGACTGAACTAAGGGACTCGAATTCGCATTTGCTCAGAGTCTGAGGCACATTAGAAATAAAAGCCAGTGGAAAAATAGATGGTAGATATTCACACATTATGTCCTGGCTGGTCTGGATAATAACACAAAAATCAATGTTGTACGTAAGCTGTGACAATGATGATGAAGCTTCTGCAAGAGTTATAGGACCTTGAAATTCAGGGCTTTATCTCTGCTCATGGGTCATTTATCTAAAAACTTTTCTTTTTTAAGGGCTCCTGAAAATGCTTTTTTTCTTTTTAAATACACTTTTAAAACTGAACAATTTGCTTCTCAGACTTTATAAGCTGCTACGTTTACAATGCATGCTAGGTCTTACAACACCAAGCAGCAGTTATTGCATGCTATGCTGTTAAGGTGCAGGATAGCGATGGAAACACACTTTTCCTGGGACCACGAAGGCGAGTGAAACCGAGACAGAACCACGCAGAAGGTGCACGGATCTCGGCAAACTACCTACAGAACTGCCGTCCAAATCCGAATTCAAAGCTCAATAGCAGGCGGTCACAGCACTGGGGCTGGGACTTTGAGAATTTTCGCCTGGGAGGAAGCGCGCAGTCACTGCGTTTTCCTGTTATTATTCATCTCGGAGGATTTATGCATTTTATGAATCAAAATACTGGGCAGTTTTGCAGCCCGGCCAGCGCCGTCCCCCAGCCCAGTTTCTAGCCTTGTGCTCCACCTACCGGCTACCGGCCCGGCGCGGCTGCCGCGGGGCTGCCGCCTCCCCTCCTGCCGGCTTTGGGGCACGGGGACCGAGGGGGGGGCACACGGACACCCCTTTTTTCTCCCCCCCTCCCCGGCTCCGCGGGGTCGCGCTGCCGCTGGACCCGGGGACGCCGCCACCGCCGCCGCCGCTCCGCGGGCGCTGAGCGCCTGCCCCGGCCGCGGGGCCTCCGCGAAGCACACGGCAGCCAAAAGCAGCCACAGCAGAGTCTGTATACACACATATATATATATATATGTATATGTACACAAATGTATGTGTGTGTGTGTTTATACATCTCGGGCCTGACAGGGATCCAGCCACTTTTGTTGTGTTTCCGCAGCACCCATTCTTCTTTATTAAACCCCAAATGATTTAATCAAAATGATGTTTACCCAACATAGCCGGGAAGCGATACTTTCATTACCAGATGCCAATCTTTCTTGTGTGCATTTCAGTTGTGAGCAAGCCAGTTAGTGTTTAGAGGCAGATGCTGGTGATTTGGAAAGGCCTCTCTGTGATAGCACCCACTAATGCTGCTGTTTATTTTGAGTTTTGTTCCAGAAGAGATAAATATATAGGATTTTGATAGAATAATCTCTATAGTTTGGACAAATCTGGTGAGTGATTGAATCTATAGATTAGTTTAATCTGCATCTGCCATAAACATGTATATGTTTCAGTAAATAAAAAATAACCTCTAATTTACAATGTTTAGTTTCAGATCCCCATTTAACATACAGTGTTACTGTAACTGTGTACTTGATTTTCATGTTTCCTGCCTGCATAGACATTACCTTCTGCAAGATTTGGTAGACTCCATAGATTCTTAGGCCAGAAGGGCCATTATGCTCATCTGGTCTGACCTCCTGCATAGCACCAGGCATACGATTTCACACTGTGATTTCTTCACCTACGCAAGCAATTTGCAGCTGAGCAAAGTCGTGGCTTATAGAAAGATAGTCAAAATGCACACAGCCCTATGTAGCACTCCTAACTACCTATCTGGACTTTAAATTTTCTTGGAACATGGCACTCCGTTAGATGTTTCCATCCATGCTCCCCCTTACCCATACCAGAAGAGTTCCTTATCCCCCCCTTGCCAGAACTAAGCTATTTTAGATGTAACATTTATGCACAAATATGTTTCAGGAGAGCTCTAATTTATCAGCTATCTCCTCTTCTTTCACCCTCTTATGCAAGCATTTCAACAGAGCAACAGATGGTCCTTGCGGGCCATTTGCTGTGATTGGAATTGTAGTGTCCCAAAGAAGGGCCACTTTCTTATAGCTAAAAGTGAGTCTAAGTTTCCTTACCCAGTGAGAATTTCAAATGATGCCTCGATTTGCCTTGCTACAAAAGAAAACCTGTTTCCCAACAGTTGAAGGGTGAAATCTGCAAACTTTAAAAATCATCTCTCACCATATGGACTATCATACCCTTACAATCAGAGAGAATGGAGATTTTGAAGACAGAGCATAGAAAAGTCCTCATTTTTGTCTCTGTATCTTTGGATCTTGAACTTGGGATGACTGAAATAGTAATTTATTTGAAAGTAACCCCTTTCTCATTATTTATTGATGTCATTGGCACATTGAAACATTTGTAGGGACTAGTTCCAATTGTGTACACTATTGATGCACCTTAGGAGCACAGGCATTACACAAGTTGAAAGTTTTGTCTTAATACAAGAAAGAAAGGATTAAAATAAAAACATTCTCTAAAAGATTTTGGTTTAATTATCTCCCTGAATTTTGCAAAAAGCTCCATTTTATAGACTAACACAAAATATTTCTAAAGGTCTAAATAAAGTTTATAATTGTTATATGAAGTTCTTTGGATCAGCTCTTGCAGACGGGATATAGTTCTATGTGGCTACAGAGTATTGTTACAGGTCTGTAAAACTAAAGCTATGTGGTTTACTTTGCTTATCATCTGCTTCCAGGGACCTCCGTGCCCAAAGGTACTTTGAAGCTTAGGACCTAATTCACATCGTGGGCATTCATAAGCCTTAGGGAAATGAGAGTCAGGCACCTTGATCCTTCATGGTACTGGTTTTGTATTTTTCACTAGCTGACCAGCTAAAGTGAATCCTAGGGTATGGGCACCTTCCTAGGGGACACTTTGGCCAGATGAGGTCTGTGACTTGGGCACGCAGCAATGTTTGGAGCTTGATGCGTGGGTGACATTCAGGATTGTTAAGGCTCCTTGTACAGCACGTGAGGTCTTCCACTGAGTTTATTCTATTCCTGTTTTATGAAAAACAGGTTTCAAATTCTTGGTAAAAGAGAATGTAATAGGTATTACATTACTCCCTGCTAATGTCCCTATGGCTAGGTATTCAGGGCACTTTCTGTCGGTATGGAAGATATAAATTTGAACCCTGTGTGGACGTACAGGACTCTGAATCCCATCTGTAGCTTTCAGTCTCAGCTGGTCTGAGAAGAGGTTTTATTCAACACTTTTTTAGGTGTCTCAGGTCTTTCCTTATGTACAGCTTTACAGCCTATAGACTTGAACTGATCCAGCCTCTTGACTCTGGGGGTTGACTTTGTGCCACAGCCTGTTCACGTCTGTCTTGTATGAGACATACAAGTTCACAGACCAAGCAAAGGGATGATTAAAGCCTGTGATCTGAACCCTTAGACCAGGACTTATGTGTAAAGAGTCACATGATGTAACAATGCCAGGTTCTGAGACAGCTACAAAGTTTTCTCTCCCTCTACAAGAAACAAGGTAAGAGAAGGATGTTAGAATATTAACTATAGCTCAGTAGCACTTCTTTCATTCCTCAGCAGATTTTATGCAGAGCTCAACATAGACAGGTCCATGGATAAGGTAAAATAAACTGGGAGATTTCAGATGGAAAAGACATTGTGGCAGGAGGGGAGATTACCGAAGGAAATATGTTGATTTAGCCAGACAGGAAAAGCGTATGTGCTAATTGAGGTAGTCTGGATTATGGAGGTAGACCCTGTAATTTTGAACTACATTCACAAGGTGAACTCATACAGTAAACCTTTACTCTTTTACGTCCTATCATCTTGGGGAATTCATAACCCAGATGATTAGACGACAGACTCCCTTATCTAATGCAGAAGAATTAGATGCCTGAGAATAGGAAATACAGAAAGCAGCATGCTGAACAGGAAGCTGTAGGGGTGAAACGATGCAAAATGACAGTAGATTTTGCCTATCCTTAATCTGGAAGCCTTCTGATTTCCCCATGTGCTCAGAAGTGTTTGTTCTGTGGAGATGATCACCTTTCTACAGCACAAAGCTTCAGCCCGGTCCAGATTTAGGGCACATGGGTCTGTGAACTCCATTTTGGAGCCTTTGGAGAATCATGAAAAGCTAGGTGTGCCTAAGACTATGACTAGCTTTGGTGGTGCCTGTCTTTTACATAATTTCCTACCACAAGGGCATGGCAAGAAAGTTCTCATCAGCTTTATGAGGACTGCACTCAGGCTTAGAAGGGCATAATAAACACCAGACCATGGGGTACCTGGTGTGACAGCACTTTCCAGTTTTCTATTTTTTTTTCTTTCAAAGTTGAGTCACTGCGCAGCTGTGTCTGCAACACTGGTGGGAACACAACACACAAAGTAGTTATAGCACTCAACTGTATTGGATGGTCCGGCTCAGAAGGTAGAGGCTAATGGATTGTACATTACCTGGAGGCTGGTAACGAGTGAAGAACTGCAGGGGACTGTACGGGGACTGGTCTTATCTAACATCTTTATCAATGAGGAGATGACAGAGTGCACTTGTCATATTTGCAAATGACACCAAAATGGTGGGCAAGGGAGGGAACGGGGATGCACTGATATGCTTGAGGGCAGGGTCACCATCCCGAGGGACAAAGACAGGCTGGAGGAATGGGCCAACAGGAGCCTTATGAAATTCCATAAGGGCAAACAGCAAGTCCTGCACCTGGGATCACCTTGCAGTGATACAGGCTGAGGACACTCCAGCTGGGGAACAGCTCTGCTGAGAAGGACTTGAGGGCCATGGCAGACAGCAAGCTGAACGTGTGCCTGCACTGTGCTCCAGCAGCAAAGGTGGCCAGCAGTATCCTGGGCTGTATTAACAGCAGCATGGCCAGTACAGGGAAGGGAGTGATTATCCCCCTTTGCTAAGCACTCCTTAGATGGCACCTAGAATACCACATCCAGTTTCAGGCCCCTCAGTGCAAAAGACACATCAACCAAATAGAGCAAGTTCAGATGAAGGCTACCAAGATGGTTGGGGTTTGGAGCCCTTACTTTGAGGAGACAGACTGAAGGATCTGGGGTTGCTTCAGAGGAACCTGACTGCTGTAGACTATGTCTGGACGTAAGGAGCAAACCACTGTCTTTCCTAGCAGCCTGCCAGTACCTGTGAGGATGTTATTGAGAAGACACAGCCAGGCTCTTCATAGAGGGGCATGTCAGGAGGGTGAGAGATGATGGGTGTATGTTGAGGTAAGAGAGATTCAGGTGGGTATAAGGAAAACCTTTTCCCCCATGAAGACAGTCAAGCAGTGAAACAGGTCACCCAGAGGCTGTAATCTCCACCCTTGGAGGTTTTCAAAACTAGACCCGACAAGGCCCTGGTCAACCTATTCTGATCTCATTTCTGAGCTGAGCTTGAACCAGAGACTTCCCTGAGGTCCCTTCTTGAGGTATCCTCTGATCCTGTGAATACATAACTGGAGTTTCTTTCTGGAAAAATAACTCCTGTCTGGATGCAAGGAGAAAACCTAGCCATTCCTATGCTGTAGGCTTGAGGTAGACTCTTTGTCTTGTAACAGCCTGGTGGTTAGGGCTTGCCCTGGTTTCAGCTGGGATAGAGTTAATTTTCTTCCTAGTAGCTGGTATAGTGCTGTGGTTTGGGATTTAGCATGAGAAGAATGTTGATAACACACTGATGTTTTCAGTTGTTGCTCAGTAGTGTTTAGTCTAAAGTCAAGGATTTTTCAGCTTCTCCTGCCCAGCCAGCGAGAAAGCTGGAGGGGCACCAGAAGTTGGCACAGGACACAACCAGGGCAGCTGACCCAAACTGGCCAACGGGGTATTCCATACCATGGGACGTCCCATCTAGTATAGGAACTGGGGGGTGGGGGCGGGGAATCGCCGCTCGGGGACTGGCTGGGTGCTGGTTGGCGGGTGGTGAGCAATTGCCCCGCGCATCATTTGTACATTCCAATCCTTTTATTATTGCTGTTGTCATTTTATTAGTGTTACCATTATCAATATTAGTTTCTTCTTTTCTGTTCTATTAAACCATTCTTATCTCAACCCACAGGTTTTGCTTCTTTTTCCCGATTTTCTCCCCCATCCCACTGGGTGGGGGTGGGGAGTGAGTGAGTGGCTGCACAGTGCTTAGTTGCTGGCTGGGGTTAAACCATGACAGGCTTTTTCTTGGGATGTGGGTTTAATGCCTCTCAGGCTGAAAAGAGCTAGAACCCAAATTTATTACTCCCTGAGTGGTGTAAGTACTCACCAAAGGGCAGATGGCAGCCGTGTTGCATTGTGGTAATATAGCTACATATAATATAGCTGTAATATGTTCTAAGATAGGCCCACTCTTGTACATCCCTAAGGCAGATCCTAAATAGCTACTGGCTGTGCTTACATGGGGAGAGGCCACCTCTCACTACACAGAACTCATGGCTGCAGGTCCTCTCTGGGCTTAGTGCCTGCCCTTTTCTTGCAAAAACTGAAACTGCTGCCTCACTTGCACCTTGGATGTCATGGATTGGAACAGTCATTTGGCCTAAAGGTATGCCAGAAGGATTATGTAGCCCCTAGTAAGGATGTAGCCCTGGCTTCAGGGCTTACATTCAGGCTTCAGCCCTGAATGTAAGCAAGTGAAATGCAGTCTCTGACAGGACTAGCTGCAGTGAGGGGGATCATAACTTGGGGCTTCATCTGGGGAAATGGGAGGCGAGAATGTAATTCTTCAAAACAGCGTGAAAAAATAGTTATACTTTTCTGAATGATGATTAGGGTACTAAATGTGAAGCCTAGAGATGGCAAGGAACTGTGCCATTTTCTCTTCTACCTTTGCTGCACAAAGCCCTCTTGTGATCACGCTCTGGGCCTTGCAGACCACTTAGGGAGGCGGAACAGGGGCTTTTCCTGTGGCTGTGTAGCCCCCTTGCAAGAAAGGGTGTACCTTAGTTGACTTGTCTCTAAGTGAATCAGGGTGGAAACTTATAAATGCGAAGGCCATGTAGGTGGTGGACTTCAGTGCTGAGCTAGGTCATTGTGTCCTCTGAGTGAATCTGGGCTCATGCTCTTTTTTATTCAAAACAATTTGCCAGTAGATTCAAATTGCTGAAAGTCAATACACTGGAATACATGGATGTAGCTACCTCATTTCCCTTCTTTCAATGTCCTTATATGTGCTGCTTGAGTGATATGGGAGGGATTAAACATTTTTCCAGGCAAGAGATCTATAGAACAAAGAAGGTTGATGGGGAGGGAAGGATAGCAATATAATTTATAAAAAGCTCTTAGAAGCAACAGCCTTAGCTTTCTACTATCGTGGAATACAGCTGAAAATAGCAGGTAATGGGACCAGTGTCCCTTTAAGAATTCTTGAGGTTACTAATGGATATAGGTCATGGTGACAGCCTTAAATAAACCTTCAGTAATAAACAAATCATTTTGAGTTTTCATAAGATTACCATCACTCTAAGGCTGCTCCAGTAGGGCTAAGAATGCGTGAAGGAAATGAGCATGATAGATCATATACATCATACTGTCATACCCCAAGAAAAGGACAAAAAAAATCTTTCAAGGAGGCTCACACTGTATTCCTGATAAAAGCTGTTAAGAATGTGCATTAATATTAATCCTCTATTTTACAATAAGCTATTCACTGTCTCTACACAAAATGCAACACTGCATCAGAGGAAAATGAAAACAAAACTTAGGAAAAAAGATCTCAGCAGGCATAAGTATCCTGTTCCCAGGATTTGGAAACTGAAAGTACCAAGAGGGCTACAAGGAATAATCATGTATCCAAAATCACTGTAAGAATAATATGGAAGTCTGTACATAACAGAAGTTCCATATCTCATTGTTTCCTGCAGTACATTCCTTACATATTGCAGCTTTACTTTGGTTTTAGTTACTTACATTTAATTTAAATAGAGTTCATAGTTCTTACCTATTCTAAAAGTACTTCCATTTTCATAGCTTTAGTGCTTTCTTATGGTGAAGGACAAGGTGCATTGAAACCGAAATATTGCTTGTTCTTATTTGGTCCTTCTGTATATCTTACTGTCATCAATGTTTGCATTTGGTGTTCTTACTACTGCACTGTCACTGAGAAAACTGAACTGTAGTTCAACTGAAGCGAGATGTGATTAAAATAAGATTTCCTTCTTTAGTAATAAAGCCTTCTCTAAAATGAGTGTCACTTCATTATTTACCTAAGTCCCATTCTGAAATACAAATGTCTCATGGATTGTTTTTAAACTTTTGATACTGCCTTATAAATTCCTCCACCCCCAAAAAGGAGCATAAGAGAGTGAAAAGAGATTTTGGTGTACAGTGGTTAAGTAATAGGATTCATTGCTGAAGAAAAAAATGAGTTGAGATATCTTTATGGATAATGACCTGCCAATGATTGTAAATACAAGGTGACATCTTTAAAGATAAGGACATTCACAAATCGATTAGACAAATCAGTAAAGCAAGGCCACACAGATATATAGCTATATTGGGACTAAAATATCCTACTGTATGGAACACATAGATGATTGCAAATATTGTAATGTCTTCTTCCTTGTGTCCATAAATAATAATAATCATAATAAACGTGCTCCTGCCGACAGCCTAAGCATCCCAGTAATGTGAATTGATTGTTAGCATTTTGCTTTAGAGGTAGATTAATTAAGGCTGAATCATATGGCATCCTTACAAAAGTACTGTACATATGACATCTAAATTAATACCAAATGAATTCATCACAAGCAGGGTAATTACAATGAGTATCTAATGAATTAATAATGATAGATCATTTATGATTCATGCATATATATATATATACACACACACACACACACACATTTCCCCCCCCCCCCCCCTTACATGCACAGAGGATAGCAAATTTGCTGCTGCCACATGGAAGAGTGAGACCTGTGATTTTTAGCTCTGTATGAGAATTCCTACTGGTTTTCGGTGAGCTTAGCACTGTATTATGCCTACTGCTGGGCAAAATGGAGGCAGAGAAACTAGCTGAAATAACATCCAGGTATGGGTGGTGAATCACTGTCGTAAAGCTGTGATCCTTCCTTCCTGTGTAACAAAAGATACTGCCATAGAAGCAGAGACATAATTTTCATGCAGTTTCAAAATCCCTCTGAATGGACTTTGGATACTTTTTTGAAGCTATGCAGATAGGATGTGGAAACTGGGCACCTAAATGGTACTTTTGCTCTAGCAGCAGTCTGCTGCTAGACTAGGTCTGCTGTGACTGGCTGGTTGTGCCAGGAGCCTCCTTTCAGTGGTGATAGGCCTGCATTCCCCTGTCATCGAGTTCATCAGTCTCTACAGGTTATCACTACTTAGATTGAGGAGGTTTTCAGTTTTAGAAATGCTAATAGATAGCATACATAGGCATGAACAAAGACCTGAAAGTGTTGGGCTCATCCCTATCCTCCAGATTACAGATACTTTACTTTCCCACCATTTAAATTTCTTTTCCCTCTGTCATCTGACCCACCCCTCATCTCCTCAGTCTTTTAAAATCTAATCTAGACTTTTCCTTTCTCAGCAACTTCTATCTACCTTTGACTTGAAACTTTGTGAAAGCACCTCCTACTGCCACCACTTGACTTCCACTGACTCTCCCATCCATTACTCTACTATGGGGCTGAAATAAGGCACCTTCATCCTCTAACAAGGTGTTTGTCAAGGCTAACATGACCTTTTCTGGCTGCTGCCAAGGCTTCTTGCTATTTTCATCTTCCCAGTCTGTCTGTGACTACTGAGTTACCAATGATAACTCAAATAATCAATTTCTCATTGATTATTTTCTCCTCATACACCTTTAACCATGCTTTTCCCCCTTCTCAGCCTTCTCTTTATGACCAGTCCTTCAGTGATTCTTTGTTATTTTGGCTCTGTCTTTAGCCTGTTCTCGTTTTCATCATCTGGTAATCCCTTGGCAGCCCATTCTCCTGTCCATGCTGATAGTTCACATGGCCATCTCCTTGTTCTTGACCCACTGCCTGGCCTTTTTGTGTCTAGTCTTCTTCCATGGCTCTGACATTGCTATGATGTCCTCATCAACTCAAACTCAGCTTTATATCAAGTGGATTCTATTTTTATCTTTTATTTTCCTTCTTTCTCCATTACCAATATGAGTTCCCCAAGCTCCTTGGCAAAGTGACATGGCTGGACTCTCACCAGATGGTCATGACAGTGTCCAGACTCTGAAGGCTGTAAGTCCTTCTCTTCCTGAGGCTGAGAACAGGCTAAACCCTGTTCCTGGCTTTAAGCCTCTATCCTGCATTTCGGGAGCAAACCTCATGCCTAGTGCCAGGAGGGATTCCTCAGTCTAACAGACTAGAGCTAGAGCTAGAGCTCTGGAACTGGTACCTTCTCTGCCCAGTTCTTCTCAGCAGTTGTTATGTCTCCTTGTATCCCACTGAAGGAATATCAGTCTTTATCTGTTTTACATTTTGTTTCTTCAAAGGCACATGACAGATGCAGGTTAAAAAAAAAATCTCTTTGTATGCACACATGCTTACAGAGTTTGCTTAAGAGTCTAAAACTTGACTCATCTTTTCTAAATAATACAAGAAGCATGTGAATCTAGGTAAGGTTAAAAAGGCATAAAGCCTCCATGCATTTCCACTACCTCAATTTCCTCCTCATTCTGGATACAGTCTTTGGGCTGCATTCAGAGCCATTTAAGAACAGGGAATTGTCTTTTACACCAAAAGTTTCATTCAGCTCACTTTAGTACAGTTGGTCTTGTCAATAAAGAGGGTCTTCCTATTACAAAGGCGTATCTTTTTGTTCCCTTCTCTTACTTTAAACCCTCTCTCACTGCCATCTCAGTGAGTGTCTTCTCTGTGTGTGTGTTCCAATACCCGACTCCTTTGTTTTGCCGCTGGCTCTTCTTTCCTTTCCACTTCACCTGCAGACTACCTGGAGTAAAGTGCTTCTCCTTGCTTCTGCTGACCTCCTTGGCATTGTCTGTTTAGAGTAGAGACATGAAGATCTCTATTATAGTTAGTCTGGGAAAGACATACTTATGGCCTTGTGAGTGAATACACAGTGGCATTCAACGATACAATAGTTTTCATAGGAACAATTCCATCATATTGAACACAACTGTGAATTTACACTTGTTATCTTTGACCCATTTTTCATCTCCTCTTCCTCTTATTCCCCTCCTATCGATATACTTGGCTGAAGCTCAACAGAAAAGACAGTGCAGTAACCTCATTTTTTCTCCTCCTTTCCAGCTTTCATGTGATACCTTTGCATAGTTGTGCAGCCTGGGACCCCCTTGTCCCTCAAATCAGTACTCCTTATTCAGCTTCAATCTGGGCAAAAATGTGTTTACCATCTGGCAAATTATCTTCCGGGCCTACCACACCCACACAGAAAACGGGAAGGGAGCTCAAAAGGTCATCGGGTCTATCGCTTGCCCCGGGGCAGGATCAGCCACATCTACAACATTCCCAACAGATGTTTATCTAACTTGTTCTTAAAACCTTCAAATGTGGAGATTTTCCAAGCTCCTCATGCAGTGCTCAATTCTCCTTGCAAATTCTTAATGATCCTCAGTGTCCTGAGCTCTTCAATTACAACCTCTCACATTCCCCCATTAAATTCAACCTGCTTATCTGCTCCTTCAAAGGCTCTGCACAGCTCTGGCTCCATCTGTCCCTGGTTCTTTATGAGAGTGTCTTCACAGGGTGTCTGGGTGCCTTTGCCCTCTTACTGATTAGCTATTTAAGCCGCATATCTCTCCTCACTTATATTCTGCACCCACCCATCTCCCTATCTCCATCTGTCTGGCGTCCCTTTGCCCAAAAATCACTTCATCAGGCTTTCATTTTCACTTTCAGGAACTTTCCCCTTAAACTCTTTTCTTTTGTGAATAAGCAGACTCTAGTCCACTTAAAAATGTGCTTTTTAAAGGACAGCCCCCCCTCCCAGCCCAGAAGTTACCATTCAGTCTGCCACCCTGTGCACCCAGCCAAGTGGAGGGTTTTGTTTGCCTTCATTAGCCTGTAAACTCATTTTGGGTGGGGCTGTTTTCTGCCCTTTGTTCTCCACTGTGTTGAATGTGCTGACAGCGCTGAACTCTCGATTATTAATAGCACAAACAAAGCTTAAAAAGGGATGGATCAAAGGAAGGAGAAGGGGAAGGCAGAGGGAATATGAGGTTTTGTTCAAAGTAGCAAGGAAGCTTCAGGATAAATGTATCCTGCTGGGATGTGTTCAACACCTGTTAGGAAAAGGTTATGGGTAAGATTGTTGAACAATCTGAATGAAGGCAGTCTCTGCATCTCCCTAAAATGCTCAGAAAAAAAATCCATTCAGTGTAACAGGTCGATGCTTTGCATAAATTAATTTGAAGTGAGGGAGAGAACCAGTAAAAGAATGAAACTTGAAAAGCAGGGACGAAGCAAATAGGAGGCAGGAAAAGCACCAGTAACCCTTTACAACAGGGTTTACCTTGGTCTGGACATTCAAGCTTGCTTGCCTGTGTCCACTCTGCTATACTTCTCTTGAGTTACAACCCGTCTGGTGATGGCCACACTGTCACAGTACTAAGACTCCTGAAAAGCTGAAGCAGACCTTTGGAGTGTTTCATACTGTAGTTCTAATGGTGACTGCCTGCTCCTCTGCGTGGAACTGCTGAGTAAACGCAGGCAGTGCTGACCCGACGGGTGGGAAACCTCAACCCAGTCACTCTGCCTTCAGCACACCCAAGGTGGTATGAGATGGGGGAGACCAAAGCTGGTGCGAGGCTGGGGATGGAAGGATAGCATGGGACATGGTATAGAGCTTTCTGGTGGTGTTCAGAGGGTGATTTCACACACCGGTGAGTGGATCACACAGACCGTCTGGGGACCTCTGCCTGCAGCCATGAGGATTTCAGAGTCCTTAGGCACCAACCACAGACGGCTGAGCTAGAGCACAAGGAAAAAATGGCACAAAAAGGCCTGTCCTGGCTCTGGGAGGGCCAGGACCTCCAAGGAGCTGTGCAAGGAGTTTGCTTCCCTTCTGCAGTGCTAGGACATCTCAGACCTGACACCCTCAGGAAGTCCTGAGGCAGATTTCCATCATCCTCTGTCAGCAATTTATGCCACACCGCTGCAAATCTGTTGCTGGCTGGACTATCACTGGCAAACCAGATGTCAGTGTTGTGGTGATAGAAGAACATGAAATCTATTATTGCTGCTTTTCCCACCAAAATCATGGTTACCACTGAAAAAATAAAACACCCAAATTGTGCTGGGAACATCAGTGGCAGAAATATGTTCATTGTCTGCCTCTGTGTGTGTGAATTGAACCTTAAGAAAATAGTACTTGGCCATTATCCAGTGGTTGGACAACCATCGACATCAATGTGGGATGTGCCAATTGGTTACAGAAAGCAAGGCGGTAAGGTCTTATGGAGTTAACCTGTCTGGTCATGAAGAACAAAGTTCTCTCACAGTAACACAAATATCAGTGCAGTGTCTGCCTTCCTGCTATTCAAGTGACCCAGGCAACTATATTTTGTGCTGGCTCCTGGAGGTGGACCTGGATGAAAGAGCACCTGGGAAAAAGTGGCTGCAGTCACCTCAGTGTCCAGGGAGTATGCACCTGGCTGACTGCAGGCGAGACGTCCTGCCTGCACGCCTAACTCCCACCCTCATGTCTCTAATGTTATTTGTACTATTAGGGTGTGCAAAGCATGGCGTGACACATGGATCAAAAAGGGATGGGGGGGCTCCACCAGGAACAGGAGGATTTAGATGGTTCACAGGACTGGGTCAGGCAATCAGAGAGTGCACCTGTCATCACAGAAGCTGTGTCAGGAAAGCAAGGGGGTTGCATTGTAAGGGAAAAAGCAATTTGGGGAAGTGCTGCAGTACACATATCAATCTGTCTATTTGCTATTATTATTATTATGAGAATTTATTAAAAGTTTTAAACTGCCTACCTCTTTATTTTTTGTGAAGAATCACACAATCAGTAGATTGTGTAACTGGGTGGGTTGTACAAACACAGACTTCGCTGCTGTTGTGATACAAGAAGCGCAAATGTTAATATAAGCAAAAGGTTCGATGGGCAAGGACAAGTGGCAGACAATGCCAGAGAGGCCAGTGCCAGCGGCTGCTGAATCCCCCTGACTCCAGCACCTGTGAGAGTACAAAACAGGGGTGAGCAGGGGCTGCCTGGCCATGCTCACTTTCCTCCCAGTAGTTCACTGACCCACCAGTCCAGGTAAAACCCTCCACTCCTTGCTTCAGCTACATGTGATAAAAGCAACCCAGACCCAAAGGACTGTTTTCCCCCTAGCTCTTGAGTAGAATGTTTAGAAGATGTTTTTCTTATAGGATCTGCCTCTTGGGGTTAACTAAAATTACATTTCAGATACCGATTTTTTAATACTGGTTAGAATTTCCATCTCAGCATTTTCTAGGGAAAAAAACGTGATTTTATTTGCTTGAAAATATTTTGCTTTGAAATTAGCTTCAATTTCATAGCTAAAAATGTATTAAGGAATAATTTTTAATTTCAGATGATTCACATGATTCAAAAAGAGTTGCTTCCAAAAAGTTTTGTTTTGATAGGAAAAAATGACAAATTATTTAAAATAATAACATGTACCCCTCCAGTCAGAACTTAAAGCCTGTTAACAACATTTTGCTTACACCCACACTGCCAAGTGGATATGTTAGTAGTAATGTTAATGTGAAGCCTAGGTTTAATTTATATCACCGTTTGAGTAACCAAGCCCATATTCAGGGCACAGATAGATCCAAGTAAAAGACTTCTGTGCCTAGATAAGAAGAGTTTGAAGACAATCTGGCTCACAGGCTAACTGAAGAGATGATTTGTTCCCAAAAGGCTGGGGAGGGGCAAGTGCACAGCAGCAAGGAATTGGAAGAGAGAGAGAGGGAGTGAGGGAGAGGGACGATGTGTGCATTAGGGAAATTGCCAATAGGGTGGTTGGAAAAAGATTAATTACAGCAGTGTCAGCATAACAAAGACAAAAGGACTGACTATGCCTGATGGCCATGTAAGGTGGATTTGTGAAAAAGAATGAGATCAAATATCAAGTGCTTCTTTAAAACACAGTGGTGGCAATCTGTGGTACCCAGCTGACATCAGTGGTACTACTCCAGGTTTACACCACTTTCAGTGGGAGGAATCTACCTCTGGTTCTCTGACTTGTACCTAATATGTCGCACTCTTTCAGTCAGATACCCAGGTGGGTCTGAGGTGCCTCTTTGGAAAATGGTGGAATTCTCCCCATCAGTACCAGCTGAGGAACAACTTCGGAAAAGGATGAGATATTGTTTTAGTGACATTTGGGTGTGTATTTAATTTCATCCTATTGAAAGATGGATGCCTCCCTGGTGTTAGTGAATTATCTTTGTGGCTTTGTCCATACCTGCTAAACACTCCCCTGTAGTTTCCCAGGCATGTGCTCCTTGAGAACATCCATGGAAATGTTGAGAGCCTGGTGTAATCATAAGAACAGCAAGTACCCCAATCAGTGAGCAACATGCCAGGTGGGTTTCATGAAGTTAAATGAAAAAGGAGCTCAGAGTTCAAAGGATGGCTGCTCTTCTAATTAACGGTATCTGTGATGTTGCACTGCACCTTCAAATTACGTGTATGCCTACAGTTCACCAGAGCATCCACCCTTCCTTCACACAGCTGATTAATGATTCTTTTGCAGATGCATTTGAAGCTTGAGGAATTTCATTTCCTGATGATAATTTTCTTTATCTCTGCTGTAGTGAGGGAGTGCCTCTTTGTCCAGGGCTGAACCTGGCAAGAGAGGAGAGGAGGCAGGTCTGTGGGTGGCTGTTTACACCACCCACGCACATTAGAGAAGTCCTGAGGGACACCCTACCTGGTACTGCAGCAGCCTGTGAAACTGGCTTTCGGCAAGGCCCAGTGCTCCCACCTGGGGACATGCTGGGATGAAGGAGGAGGAAGGATGGAGGCAGGGAGGAAAGGGACTACAAAGATGGTGATGTTGGCTCTGGTTTTCCACACACTGAAGGAGTTCAGGATTGTTGTGCTGCCATTTGGGGTCAATTGCTAAGTGTAGAGCAGTCACAGCATGCTCTGAGCACCCACCACATCTCTGCACTTACAGCTTGAACCTTCCCAAAGGAACCAGATATTTAAGCATGAGGACATTTCCCTGAATGCCACCCCACTTTCAGAGACCAAGTTTTCAGGCTGCATCTTCTGAAGAGTGTATACAATGTTTTCATACCACTCAGTTCCCCCCAGGGCTCAAGATTTCTATAGGTTTCATGCCTCTGTGAAAGTCTGAATTTTACCTGCAAGCACATAACTTCGCTTGAAGTCCACCGGAGGCCAAATCTTGCTCTCAGACGGCCTCAGGCATGTCCATGAGCATCTGCAGGAGTTCAGAGTGAGGATCCAGTTCTGCCCAAAGGGGCTGATGAAAAGCCTGAGACTGAAAGATGAGGTCTTTTCTCTTTTATTCCTTAGGACACAAAGAGTTATTTATTTAAAAGACTGGCTTAGCGTTATTGTAATTAGTTTCATAATGGGTGCCTGGATGTTCCAGCCTGGACCAGGGACCTCTTGTTCTAGGCACTAATCTTGCCACTGTGACCTTTGCTTCATTTAATACCTGGGTGTATTTGTCTGATGCTCCTTTTTTTTTTTATAAGATAAATTTACATTTCAGAGTCCATTCACATGTGCTAACCTAGTTATGAGCCAGTTTCACTCTTCATGAACTTCCTGCCTACAGGCATTTTTTGTAAATTGCTGTAATATGATAACTGGAAATCCTTTTTACTATCTCAAAACAGGAAATAAACATCCTGTTGTGAGAAGAGAATTAGAATTATGCATGATGCTTCTTTTGTAATTTACTCATTCTTGATAACATATATTATGTAGGAGAGACTTCTAGGGCATTAAAGCAAAGATGACCAGCCATAAATCAACCTCGAGGAGAGAGTATGCTGAATCCCTGTTGAATAGCACTTAGATCATTCTTGTTCAGCTTGAGTGTTGGTAATCTTTTGCCTTTGAGACTGATGAGGAATTAGCGAGATTAGAAAATATTTAGAAATTCAACAGATCTTCTGGGTCTGCATTTTGTTGCTTTTCAGATGAAGACCCAAATAATTTGTACTTTCTGTCACCTACTGCTTTATATTTGGAAGATGTTTCCTTAAATGTCAGAAGTGTCTGCCTGCAGAATATACCTAATGTATACAGTCTTTTGTGAGCTGGAGATTGCCTTTTCAGCAGTGGGCAGCAAACTGGTATCTGAGGTCTTGAGGTATGTATTCTGTTTGTCATCCTTATATTCCCTGATCAATATAAATAGAGTTCCTCTTCTCAGTCTTCCTAAATCTGCATTTGTTTTTCTCTGTTAGAATTATTGATATATATTATTTTTTCCTCAGAAGAATCTTTTCTCTTTTCTTTTCACTTAATTTAGTTTGTTTTGTTTTGTTTTGTTTTGTTTTCCTTTCTTTTTAATTGCATATATTAACACAAGATATTGCTGGAGGTCTTATGAAGATGTTCATATTTTAGGTGTCAATAGGAATTTTAAAGAATTACTTCTCATTTACACATCTTACATGTCAAGTCAGCAACGAATTTCATTTAAAAAAGGAAAGAGCCAGTCACATTACTGTAATTTCTGAAAAGTGTCTTGATGGTGATTTGTGACAGAGGAATGTTACAGTATCTCTCAGTTACATAATATCAGAGAAATTACACTAATGTCAATGTTTGGATTTCTACTGTCATTACTGAGAGATCTTTGGACCAAAACATTAGGGCAAATAACCTTTGTATGATATTCCCTTCTGAGTGATGCTACACAATTATTTATGAATTTGGAGTTCTTTGCTATACTAATCATAATATTATGAGAGAAACAATTCCAGTTTGGCATACACTCATAAACACTGTTGAAATGTTTAAGTGCTTACAACAGCTGTAAGACTTTTTTTTTTTGGACCCTTTCTTTCTATGCATGTGTCGTGTTTTTGTTTTGGGTAGTTTAACAGAAGTAGCTTTCAGAAGAATGAGAAATAGGTGCAAGACAGTGCGCTTACACGAGGTAATATTTGAACCTTGAGAAGGGATTATTGGTCTGCCTTTATTCAGATGCTGCTGGTCAAACTGGTTTAGAGCTGTTTAACCCTGGGGTTTTTGAGCCTTGGTAGGGTCCTTCAGCTGAACACTGAGGTTTCTCTTAAAATAGACTCTTCTTCCCCACCCCCCCCGCCCCCTTCTAAGAATACAGTTTAAACTTTTTACCCAGGCGCATTTTCTGAGAAGTGGCTGGTGGTTAAAGGATAGGTCTGTGAGTCAGATATATGGGGCTCTAATCCGATGTCTGCTTTTGAGTCATTCAGCTTTGTCTACCCTGATGGGTACAGGCAATCACACCTCTGCTCCACCCACGCACGGAGCTGGCTACATGTGGGCCAGCACTGGAGCCGTTGCATTATTGTGGTGCTAAACACAAGCAACTATATCCTGCCTCTTAGCATGGCTTATTACCATGGCTTGTAATCAAAGCTCTGATTACACAAGCCACGCATTGAAACGTTCATCTCTCCAAAACCTGCAAGACACATCCCACATAACTCAGGGAGCAGGAGCTCTGGGAATGCTTCATAGGAGGGAGGTAGTGATGACTTATCTCCCCACTCTGTTACCAAAGGGAACGGTCTGGGCATTTGTCTGGTTCCCAAGGCAACCGAGCAATATTGACTTTATCATCCTTTGATGATTTGCTTATTGCCACAGCTGGGAACTCAGATCACACGGAAGTCCCCATGGCTGTAGGGTCTTGCTGCTGATCATGAGTGCAAAATGCGCTTGAACTGATCAAGAACCACAGCTGGGCCACTTTGAGATTATTACGTTGGACTTGTGCCTACAGAGCTCCTGGATTGGAGCTGGTTCCTGTCCATGAGAAGACAAGAAAAGCAGATGTACAACTGTCAGCACCTGTAGGTCCCTCAGCTCTGAAATCAGGCAAGCTACCAACCTCTTCCTTCTGGCACTCGCTTGTAAAAGAGGTTTCTTACAGATTAGGAAGCTGTGATTTCTAGTCTTTATTTGCTTAATCTGTGCTTTAACATATTCTTCATTCATTTTCAGAAATGACTGCAACTGCAACATGCTTTAAAAGCGGTTAAAGAAGAAATGTCTTTGTCTTGAAGAATTTTCTGATAAGGCCTCAGTTCTGCATCTTGATGTGAGTAGGCATGCCCTAACGCCTCTCTGGAACATCAGACTTGTTCTTCCTTGTGTACGTTTGTCATTTTAAACAACAAAGTATTGTCAGCAGAAGTTTGTTTTGCTCTTTGTATGAGTGCATAGTTGAACACTCCCTTTGCGTGCAGTATGAACCACCAAGGAGTTTCTGCAGCTTAGTTAGTATGCATAATGCCACTCTGGAAGTATAAGATAGTTTTGATATTTTATTGACTTATTAAATGGTGCTGCCTTGCTTTGGATTCATTAGTTGCAGCTACTTACACAGCAACCATTTTTGTCTCCACAATCAGCTTTCTCTGGGACTAGTTTTTGCGGGGTGGAGGGTGGTGAGATCAGTCATGGTTTGGAAATGCCTGTAGCTTCTGCATACATCTGGATAGGCCAAGGGTAAAGCTTTCTCTCTTAGTCTAAATTTCTCTGAATTAGTGCTATTTCACTTTTCACTCTTGCACCCTTTTTGCAGTTGTTGGAACCTTGTCGTCTTCAGTTCTCACACCCCTTGCTAGTGGGATGTACTCTCGAATTCCACCTCAGCTTTTGTAGCTTTAATGCTGAGAAAGAAATTACATCCTCCATCATCACTACAGGTACTAGCAGGAGAAAATGCTGGTTGCTTTCCACAGAAGTGTAGAGCAATCCCACTCATTCAGCGAGCTGATTATGCAAAGAATCAGTCTTATTTCTTGAAAGCAGTTAGTGCTACATCTCAGTGAGGTGAATGAGTACAGCAATGTTGACTTGAAGGGAGCAATATGGTTTGATTCTATCTTAGTGTCTGGTCCATATAGACTGTAGGTAAAGCCTATTAGAATACATGATAATGACATTAAGGGATATGCATGAAGTCCAACACAGAACTTGTTGACTTCTCCTAGAAAATCCCCTTTTTCTCTGAACTCACAATGAATTTTAGTACTCATTTTATCTTGAATACTGAATTGAGAAAACAATGTAATTTCTTTTTTTCCTGTGAAGTGCTTAAAAAAAGGCACGTCTATGTAAGCATCGCTGCTCACTGTTGCATGACATCAAAGCTGCTCATCTGCATGGCACATGTCCTGTGTTGTAGGAAGTTGTTGGAGGTTCATTGCTTACTTAGTAGAAAAGTCCCAAGATTTCACGAGCAGAAGATGTGAGTCTCCTTGGTGGAATCAGAAAGAGGTTCTGCTGCTGCCGGTTCCAAACGATTATTACGTATGTCAGCAGTACGTCTCTGGAGTTTTAGGAAGAACCCAGTTTTACTTCATTTCTTCCTGTAATGATAGAAAATTCTTTAACAGCATTCATCAGCTGAAGTTTTGGATCACAAACTAAATACTGATGGATTCACTTAACAAAATGATTATTAATTCCAAGGTCGTGGTTGAACACCAGCCAGCAACTAAGCACCACGCAGCCGCTTGCTCACTCCTCTCCCCTCCCAGTGGAATGGGGAGGAGAATCGAAAAAAAGAAGTAAAACTCATGGGCTGAGATAAGAACAGTTTAATAACTGAAGGAAAATAAAATAAAATAATAACAATAATAATAATAATAAAAAATATAATAATAATAGTAATGAAAAAGAATATAATGAAAAAAAAAGGGAGAAAAATAAAAGCCAAGAAAATACAAGTGATGCACAATGCAATTGCTCACCACCCACTAACTGATGCCCGAGCAGCGATCCGCCCCTTCCGGCCAACTCCCCCCAGTTTATATACTGAGCATGGTGTTCTATTGTATGGAATATCCCTTTGGCTAGTTCGGGTCAGCTGTCCTGGCTGTGCTCCCTCCTGGATTCTTGTGCACCTGCTTGCTGGCAGAGCATGGGAAACCAAAAAATCCTTAACGTAGGATAAGTGCTACTTAGCAACAACTAAAACATCAGTGTGTTATCAACATTATTCTCACACTAAATCCAAAACACACTGTACCAGCTACTAAGAAGAAAATTAACTCTATCCTAGCTGAAACCAGGACATCCAAGAATACAGGGAAATACAGATTTGGATACAATGGACTTGTGTATGAGGTCAAGTTTCAAAGGGCTTTAGATGAAGGAAGGCATAGACAGGTCCCTGATCCTATTTTCAGTTTAATGGACACAAACATGTATATGTTGGCTTCCAAAGGGTCAATTTCATAACAGGAAACTGCTATGAGTCCCTAAACCAGGGGAATAAATGGGTAAACAGGAAAATGAGAAAGGGAGCGTACAGCAAGCACTAGAAGTTCAAGGCAAAAATAGTAGAAAATTCAGTAGGGAAGCAGAATGATATGAGTAGAAATGCATGAACAGAACACAAGGAAATTTTACAGGATTTCAGGTATAAAGCCTATCCTAGATATGGTATTAATCCGTCTATTAGCTGGTAGAATACTCAATAATAACGCAGAAAAGACAGAAGTGTTCAATCAATACTTCTGTTCGGTGTTTGGGGAAAAGCCAGATGATTCAGGACAGAATGATGATGAAATGCTTTCCATTCTAGCAGTAACTAAGGGAATGTGTTGAACAGCAGATACTAAAGTTAGATACATTAAAATTAGTGTGTCTGGATAATTTGCATCCAAGATTTTAAGATCGATAGTCAAGGAGCACTACAGACCATTAATTTTGATTTTTAACAAGCCATGGAGCATTGGGGATGTTCCAGAGGACTACAAGAAAGCTAATGTTGTGCCAATATTTAAAAAAGGTAAATGCAGTGACCCAAGTAATTATAGGCCTGTCAGCTTACCTTCGATCCCAGGCAAAATAATGGAATGGCTGATAGGGTGCTTGAGTAATAAGAAATTAAAAGAAGGCGACAGAATTAATGACAATCAGGATGGTTCTTGTCAAACTGACTTGATATAATTTTAAATCAGATTTCAAATGGGGTGATTTAATTTACAGTTTTGATGCAATAGATTTAGCCTTCTGTAAGATGTTTGTGTGGCTTGACATTTTGATTATTCAAATAGAGGCCAGCTCCGCAAACAGTGGTTAAAGAGAGAAGTTAGGAGGAGTTTAGGCATCTGAATCTAAAATGGCAAACCTAAAAGCTCAGCTCAGTGGCTGCCCAGAACTGCCTTAATATCCTCAGTTTTCAGCTGGAGAAGTTTCCAAGGCAACTGAGGTTCTGCTTTTGTGCACTCCCAGAAGACACCTCAATCCTGACAGGGTTGAGCGGTTCAGTATCAATGTCATAACTATACATTTGTCTGCCTGTTTCCCGTACAGAGCTTGGTCCAAGGAGTGTGCTTGTGGCACACTTGAAGGATCAGCCTGTGCACAAAAATGCAAAAACAGATGCAGCCTTCATTTAACACATGACCACAGGAAAAGGTCTTTTATTCAATTACTCAGTGGTTAGAGCACTTGCTTGCTCAGGTTAGAAAAACTGAAGATTGAATTCTGTCCTCTCTTGAAAATATTTCAAATCCACTTATCTCACTGGATCTCACCAATTATTGGTGTATGGTGATGATGCAGAAAAGAGGGACTGAATACACATTAACAGGAGGACCAACCTGGCCGAAGTCAAGTTACAATCGCAATTGCTCTCATCATGAAGTGCAATGAATCTCCAGTACAAATTCTGTAAAGAAATGCTATGTCAAGAAGAAAAGTGGAGAACATCATGTGACTGCTTCAGAATTATCCTATGGGTGCAAATAAGGATAATAAGTTTATCCAGGGTCCATGCATAGTCAATATAGACCTCTTCAGAGGCCATTTTGTCCTGTCCCAAGACAGATATGCAAGATCTTTGGGATGAATTCTCATATTCAGGTTCCTCCATCATTGGATAGCTAGGTTAGATTACATGCATAGTTAATGTTAGCAAAAAGAAGTCCCACCATAAATACATACACATCGATCAGAGAGGGCTCTTGAGTTCAGCAAGGATAACAGCCAGTAGTTGAAGATTCACTCTAGTAGTGGGAAAAGAGCCTAGACAAAATCAAGCAAGGAATAAAGCACGGGCTTTTATCAGTGAAGGTTACTGATCAGTTGTTTACCAAAAGCTACATTGGATTTGGGGATTTTTTCTTTTTTACATTCTCTCTCTCTCTATTTCTCCTAAAATCTACTCTTTTGTCTATCACGGCTGCTGAAACAGGAATTAATTCTGGGAGCTCCCAGGACTTGTCTTGTATAAGAGGTCATGACCAGATGATCACTGTGGTTCCCTCTGGTCTTAAAAGGTCCAGCAAAAAGCGCTGAGGACAAACAAACTGAAAACCCAAGCCCATGCAGTAAGAAGCTTTCCCTGCCCAGGAAAGCAGATAATCTAAATAGACAAGACACACTGGGGTGAGAAAAAGGATGTGTTATCTCTGTTTCACAGATGGGAAACAGAGGCACAGAGAGATTAAGTGATTTACACACGGTTTGTGTCAGAGCCAGGAATGGGAGCCAGATCTCCCGAATTCTGTGTCACTACCTTAACAACAAGACCATCTTTTCTCTCTCTTACCACAGCCTTGAGAGGGAAAGGCCTGTACTGTCACATACATAAAATTGCACCATTGCTTACAGAGTAATCTGATAAAATACTATACATGTAGCATACATCTGGCATTCTGATTTCTCATCTTCTGTCAGACTGACTCCTCTTTCCTTCCTTCCTTCATCTTTCCTTTTAACCTCCCTTTCTTTTGTTTTCACTGTCTCTTGCAAAGGACATTGGTGTCAATTACACTAGTAGAAAGCACCACTGTCTCAGAAACAGCATATTCAGACCATCAGACCATCTAACCTTTCAGTGCACAATCAGAAATGTACCAGGCATACCTGGGCACATATCTCCTAAGAGTGGGTTTGCAAATATGAAGAGAAGAAAAATTAGAAAAAGGCATTTGAGATTTGCCCATTTTATTATGACCAAATCTGAGTCCATTTTCAAGGGAATCAGGAATGACCTCAGTGGGGTTTGCTTAGCTGAGTTGGCTAGGTTCAATTGTATCTAAATCCTTAAATCTTTCCTTTCTGTATCTTTTCATTTCACACATGGTTCTGGCCCCCCTTTTCTAAGCTGCTTTGGGTAAAAACATTACATTTTTGATACTGATAGCAGAGTCCTGAGAAGGGATAGTATCTTGGACAAAACCTGTAAATACCCAGCCTGTTTCTGTGGCAGTTCTGAGAGTGCCAGTCCCCTCCTGGTCTATGAAATTCTTGGAATAAGGTCTTCTTCCAGTGCTTCAAAAACTTGCAAGTTTGCAAGACGCAGAAAGAAAAAAACATATAATAATGTTGTTCATATGCAGAACAAAATATCTGAGAGGGTGTCAAAACACTTTCAGTGTGGGTATGGATAGAGGAAGGTCAGCCATGGTTGGCTAGGGGTGGACGCTTTGCCCAGGGCCCTCTGTTTTGAGAGGTTAGAGAGGGCCCCGGCTAATTGCCTAATGATACACAAGAGGTCATAACCTCCACCTTTGACCTGGGCCCCCTGGAGATGTTGCTATTGCTTAGCCCTGCACCGCGACCACCTCCACAGCATGGGGGACAATGGCCAGCCAACAATGGTGCTCAGCGTTTTATTTTGGGCAGGCAAGCAGAGGCCGTGCATGGCAGCCGAAATTCCCATCGAGCGGGATGCAGATAGCGGGGCAGAGCCTTGTGTGCCTGTACGGCAAAGGTGACACTGCTGATAGATGTAGCGTTGGGATCTGCTGCATCATAAAAAGTTCTGGTCAAAACTCAGAGAACCTGAACCTCTTTCTAGCTAGATGCGTGCTGGGAATAGGTTCCCAGAATCAGGTTATCCTCCTATTAAGGGAGGCATAAAGGATAGTGCTGTGAGAATTACAATGCCTTTTTATGGAAAGATCAATGGCACGTCCTCAGCTAGAATGCTGTTTTTAGGTAAGGGTAGTTTCACCTCATAAAAGATTATATGGCTGACATATTTTTAAGTCCAGAAAAGAGTAACAAAACCTGTGATGAAGAGGTATGGAAACACTTTGAGATGAAGATATGGACGATTGAGTTGTGGAAGGTGGCAAGTAAGAGATGTCACTGCAGTATATAAAATAATAGATGGTACCGCGGGGTCATGTGGTCACTCCTGTGTTACCCTCTCTTGTAATAAATATCAGAGAGACACTTGGAAATAAAAGCAACAAGTTTAATCTAAAACAGCAAATGCTTTTTTAACACAGTGTCTCTGCCGTGGCCTTGAGAAAATACCGAGGTAAAGAGCTTAGCAGGATTAACAAATGTTAGGCATCGCAATCGATATCACCTACATCTACAGTTAAACTATCCAGGGTAAAAGTTAATCTATTAACTCATATTTTAATGTAATATTATTTTAATGACTCAAATCTCCGCTTCAGGGCTTGTGACAAGGAGTACTTCCCACTCGCAGTGAAACTTGACTGCTGGGCACGTTTTTGGACGGGCATTTGTCCTTTGCGGGGGGGGTTCTTCTGCATGTGTTCCTGGCGGGCGGGAGAGGCAGGATTTCAGGCTAGCTGGGCCTCTGATCTGATCCGCTCTGGCACCTGACGCTGGCTTGGGCTGCGGAGAGGCGGCTGGCCGGGCTCCCCCGCCGGCGGCCGGGGCTGAGCTCCCAGAGCCCTTCCCAGGGCTGGCCCCGCCGGTATCGCTGCCTGCCAGACTTGGACTCGCAAAACGCGGGCTCAGCTTGGCAGCGGTGAGCGCGGCGTGTTCAGGCAGCTTTGAGGTTTCACCCAAATTGCCCGCCCTGCCCTGGAAGACACCACCTGTGCTAAACTCACCCTAGGCAGGAAATGGAAGAACAAATCAGGCCTAATTCAATTAAAAAAAAAAAAAATCCTTAAAACAAACTGCGCATAGTCTTCTCTGCACGCCATCTGCATAGGAGCGGGGGGCTGTGCTCGATTCATACTGTGATTCGAATGGAAGTGAGAGTAAATTGAAGGCTGATATATATCAGTGCTGAGGGCAGGATTTAGACAAGTGAACAGTTGTTCCTACAACAAAAACAGATAATGTTGTCAAGTTTGTTCCCTAACCAAGGATTCAATCAAATGCTCACCAGACTCGAGCTAAATCTCCGCAACCTTTATTGCTTCCTGTACACTCACTTAAATCTTGCCTAACCCCTTCCTGTCCCAGCACTGGTTTCCTTCTTCCTCCCAAGGGTGGTATTAGCATCTGCCCACTAAACCGTGTCAGCAGGTGAAATTTATAGATGGGCTATGGCAAGCTGTTTATCATCATTTTTGTAATTTCCGTCCCCACTCCCCATTAAATGCAATAACCTTCTGAGCACTTGAAACATGAAATCCGCTGCCATACCCAAAAAATTGTTTCTTCTTCTAGCATGTGAATGCAGCAATTCACTGTCCCATGGCACGGCTGCAGGCACTTAAAGGTATTTTGAAATCCTTTTTTTTTTTTTTTGAGAGTGAGAGAAAAAAACACCACACAAAAGAATTAGGACTTTTACAGGCTTTGCAAATAGGTCATTCCCCTTAATGAGTCTCTTTATTAAGCAAAGTGGCCACAGTCGCAAGGAGAAATAGTAATGAGCGTTTCCTCTCGGCATTTGGAGACCACAGTGGGCTTGTGCCATCCATGACCAAGTGTGGATCTCCAGGAAGTGACACCTATGCTACAGGGCTTCCTCGTGCTTGGCCTCTCCATCCACATGTCTTCCACACATATTTTGCTATTTCTCTCTTCTTTCTAGCAAGCAGCAGACACAAATGTTTTAGCAAAGATTTCTTAGGAAGGGAAGTAAATGTATGTTCAGAAAGGAGCTGCCTCACGCTCTCATTAGCAAAGCAAAATCGACCACGCAGAGGGTACATTTTCCCAGCTCCCAGGCTTGCCAGAGCCCTGCGTGGGGAAGGGAGCAGGAGCGCTGCTGCTGGGGGCTGCTCCACCAGGCTGCCGGGACGGCTGCCCTTGAGCTGCTGGGCAAAGTCACACCTGGGAGACTGACGGCTTTGGAAGTCCTCTCCCTCCAGATAGCTCCATTTCCTACTCTGACTCTGCTGCTCTCTTCTGGAGTGGATAACACAAGCTGACACCTGGGGTGTGACAGGAAGATTGATGCATTTTTGTATATAAGATATTACTCATGAATAAATAAATCTGAAAAAAAAAAAGGCCAACCCTTTGAGAATAATAGAAGGAATTTATTGGGGAATTATGTGGGAGGTACATTTAACTCACCAGGTGGCAACAATAATTTTTCTCTATTTTTTTTACTTTTTAGTGTTAGCTTCTCACTGGCAGAGAGAGAGAGAAATGGGAAATATCCCAGGTGTTTCATACAGAAGAAGGGTAGTTTCAGAGAGGGTTTACTCTTGCTTCATTGACAAGGTAGACTTAGAGGAAAGGGCCCCAGGGACTGTGCAGGAGATAAATACGTTGGGTGAGTTTTACTTCAAAGTCACTTTCAGCCAAACCCTATTTCAGCTGAGGAGTCTGAGATTGAAAAGCATAAATGTGTTGATATAAATACATGACAGGGTGCGCCCTTAAATATGAAGCAATGTTGGTGTGTTGGTTCACTACACAGGCATCAGAAAAATCAAACAACAGTGCTCTGCTTCTTCAGCATAGAAAAATTTTTATCCCTGGATACTCTTTTCCTCTGATAAATCCGGGGTGGCTTGAACTTTCAGTGCCGTTTTATGCCCTCTGTCCCAGAGCATGCCCTGTGTTACTGAAGATAGCAGAGCTTTCGGTTTAAGCCAGACTTACTCTGCCTGCCTACCCCGCTGGCACACAGGGTGCTGGAGACAGTGCGGGAGGGCACACACGCTTGCTGACTGTCTTCAAAGCACTGAGGGAGGGCTATTGCAAGGAAGTTGGACAAACTTGTCCAAGGAGCCAGCTGTCTGCTGTCCTCTAAACATGGAAGTGAAAAGATTTCAACAAACAAACTATTCTGGGCTTTAAAACTGACTCAACTTTTGATTCATTTCCTTCTTTCCTTCAGTCACTTCCAAACCCTGAGTTCTCCGGCCTTAAAGTCAAACACTGCTGCAGTGCACAGGCACTGTAAAATTTATCCCCTCAGTAACTGCTTAAATCTCATCTCTAATCCTCTAAACTCCTTGGTTCAGGGTAGTTTAAATTGTTGTAAATATCTTTGAGGTGGATTATACTGCTTAATTGCTACTAAGGGAATAATAATATTATGTGTATGTGCATACATAATATAATGTACATAGAGAGACACAGACAGAAAATCTTCATGGCAAAGAAGATATTAAATAATAGTTTAAACTACTCAGGATTTGGGAAAGCCTGTTAAAGGGATTAGAAACTAAATCCAAAACTGGACAAGAGGTAAAGGCAATAATTTCCACAGATGACAATGGCAGCAACACACTACTCCCTCTCTTTCTATATGTATGTTTTCTTTATACATGGTCTATACCACTTAACGAGACAACATAATCTTTTCTATTAAGTTAACTTCAGTTATGTAAAGGATACTTGCTTTTGAGGAAGCATAGATACTACTCTCACAAGAAGATGGAGGCAGTATGTCCATCAGTAACATTTCTTTCTTTGGGAGGAAATAGTTTCTCATCATTTGAATGTCAGAGTTGCAAGTCCAGCTGTCCTAAGTAAAAGAATTTAAACCTGAAAAAAACTGCATAAATAAATAGCTAAATATAACTTCCTCCATGTGAGTTGTCCCGCTGAGTTGCTTGTGACCAATGCATGTCTGCAGATGCCTGGACAACTGGGGCCAAAGCCTTTTTCCTGGAAATGTGCAGTCAGATATAAACCTTCTAAAGAAAGTATCTGTGACAGTAACTGTTCCTGAGAGTGGGAGAGAAGGAATATATTAAGACGATTTTAATTTTTAAAACATTCATAAGAAGAAATATTATGATAGGTATTCCCAAAAACTTGGTTCCCATGAATGTGTATGTCATTGTAAATGTCTGCACTTCACCTTTGCTCCTCTTCTGCTCTGTCCTGCTCACAAAACACTGCAAATTAATTCTTCTGGAAGCAGCCCTGGTTGCCTATGTTGACCCCAGACATGAGCTGGGATCTACCAGAGTTCAAGGAACCAGTTGAGAAAATAAATCCAAAATATTGTATGGAACTGCTTTTAAAAGAAGTTTACTGAAAAGGTTAATTACTGAATATAATAGCTGAAGCAAAACACATAGTGAATGAAAGAAGTAAATACTATGGTCTTACAGACTTAATAGAAAGAAATTCATCCCAATATTGAGTGTTTCAAAATGGTAAGAAAATGCAATAGTGCTCAGCCTGTGAGGGCTAGTTCTTGCCCAAACTTCATTCACTACATAGAAGCAAGAGGCTCATTCTACCTGTAAGTTGAACCTGAGCATGAGCATGGGTTCAGTCCCAGAGGAACTGTGCCTTGAGGCACTGCCTGCCTTTTATCATCTGAAATAAAGCTACTTTATTACAAATACAGTAATTGGGCATACTTAAATTATTACCCTCTTTCTAGGTACACTGCATCCACTTTTTAGCCTAGTGTTTATACTCTGTGATTAAACCAGTTTGATCTTGTTCTGTGGTAAGAAGAAGAAGAAGAAGAATGTCCTCTCTGGAAGGTAAAATGCACATTCCTCTTACCACCTCTTGCCCATTCTTTGGTTCATCTTCACTTGATACCTCTTTTGATTCAAGACTGGCTAAAAGTCTTAGTTTATAAAACATCATGTGGAAAGGTCTAAGGAACATTACCATTGTTGAATCCTCTTCAGCATTCTTGGCATACGTTTCCTATTTATTCTTTAGACTCAAGGTACTCTTTCTTTCCAGTGTTTGTACAGTACCTTGGAGAATGGCTTTGGTCCGTGATTTCTTCTCCTTGGATCTGGCCAAGGATCCATACCTGTGTGTAGCGAAACCAGCATAGCCACACATGGAGCCACATCTGAGCATAAGTGTGCCAAGGCCAAGGTCAGATGTGGTCTTGTGTGATCTGTGAATGCAGCAGGGTGCCCTGTGGTCCTGCTGCTCCTCATGTACAGGCACAGGGCTGAAAGGAACAATTTTGAATACAGTACACAAGCTTAGTTTTTAAACAGCTGGAGATAGAAACAAGCACCTCTCTGCAGAGCCAAAAGTTCATGTTATACAGTAAAATCTGTTTAGACTGCTAAATATATTTGGGCTTATGTTCTTTTCTATATAGTTACAGTTTTTAATGTCCTATGCCTTAATTCAGCAAAGTATGCTTCAACACAGCTGTGAAGTACTTAAGTAGCTTGCTAAATAGGGATCTACATGTACTTGAGACAAGGTCCAATAAAGGACGTGGCCATCAACAGGAAAGGGGAGGCAGTTGCCCACCCCCCCCAGATGAAGTCCAGGCCAGGCTCTTGCGTTTAGTGTCTAAGCTGTCCCTGTAAACTGTCCCTGTACAAAAGCTTTACACTCTTGTAAGGAAAGGGAGGAGGCAAGGCTTACAGTACAGGAACTGGACCTGTTTCCCTATCATGTCATTGTGTCTTATTGATAAGCTGAAAATGGTTTGAATGCTTTGCACTTTTTATGGGAAGGGGATTTTTTTTCTTTGGTTTCTGCCGACCTCTAGCCTTGGCCGTGCATGAGGCATCTGAAGGCAGAGACATTTAGTTTAGCTCTTTCATCATTACTATCTGTTCTATTGATCCTTTCCCACTGCTGTGTTTGCTAATTTCCTGACATACATAAAGTGTGTTTATTTTTTTGTAACAAAAGTTAGCAGCTCTTCCTATTCCAGAGACAGGGAAACTGAGTCACAGGATGGGGAACTGGCCACGAGTTTGTCAGCAGAACTAGAAGACAAGTCCAGCAGTTGCTATGTGCCATCTTCTGGCCTACTGTTGATTTTGGCAGACATTGAAACAATGTCCCAATCGCTAGCAGCTTTTCAGTTGCTGGCAAGCAGGCTGGGTCCTCAGCAGAGCTGCTGGCAGCTATCCACGGTTCTTCCATTTTCTTTTTTCCAGGTCACTTTTGCTCATTAGGCCTTGTCATCTCCTTTCCATGGAGAGCATGATTTCAGAGGTGATCTGCTTCCTCTACCTGTGTAATCAGAAGGGAAGGCTGTGAGCATGCTTATTTTCAAGGAAAAGGGATAGAACGGAGGAAGAAAGAACAAGAATGGTATCCAAGATTCACATCTTTGGGAAGATGGATATGAAAGGGGATGAATTTATCAACTGGATGCTTTTTGGATCATAGTGGGAAAATAAGATCAAAAGGGAGAGAAACAAAACAGAACAAACCAGTAACAACTACGCTAGTAGCAGTCATGGACATACTGCAGCAGTTTTCAGGCACATGAGGAGGATCTAGAAAAAAATCACAACAGTTTCCAACCTTTCCTCTCTCCTAAATAAAACACTGGTAAAGAATCTCCTTAAAGAGTGTAACTGAACCTAAGGCAAGCATAGATCAGAATATTGCCCCCAGAGAAAATGGCTGACTCCTTTGTTAACAAATTGTATATTAAGAAAAGGGATTTGTGGTATGCTCGAAAGAAACAATAACTTCTGTGAGGCTGCTTGAAGAGCCCATCCTGGTGTTGGGAGAGATCTGGCTATGCAGAAAGCCAGTGCACACCAATTCACAGCCACAGAGTAGATGGGAGTGCTGCTCCAGCTTGCGTTTTTGGGGTGGAAGGAGGGACAAAAAGGAGAAGCACTGATATTTGTGCAAGAAGACAAGTAAAAAGGGAAGAAATAATCTCCAGAGGAAGATACCAGGCAGCAAAAAAACATTACTAGAAAATAACCTGCGCATGAGGCCAGGTGTGATAGCTGTGGTAAGAACCACACAGGCAAAGCAGAAAAGCTGGCCCATGAAGAGTCAGAGCAGACATTGCTCTGTGTTGCTTCTGTTGCTAGGACTGCTGAAAGGTTATCAAGATATTTTCAAAGGACTGGGATGTCTTCCAGGCATATTTCACCTTGAAATAGAGACAGTGATTCAGCCAGGATGGCACCTGTGTAACCACTGCACCGAGGGTGAAGGAGAAGCAGCAGCCAATACAGTGAATGGTGAGAGATGGCGTCAGTGCTGCAGTTGCCGCATCCGTGGTCGGGTCTGTGGCCTGGGAGCCAACCTCCACACGGGTAAACGCTTCATTCAAACAAGCCCAAGCCACCTCATCAAAGTACGACAAACTGCTCATTACCAAGTGCCTGCAACGAAAGACGTTACCTGACTTGGCAGAAGCAAAAATAGCCTCAGCGCTTGGTGCCAAAGATAAATATTGGTGAATGCTATTGGATAAAGAAAGCAACCACCTCGCTACATCTTGGACACCAGCAGGTAGCTGCAGATGGTGGAATATGCTGTTTTGGATCAAACCTGCAGTGGAAGAATACTTCTGCTGCCAACAAGATGCGCTAACAGGACTCACAGGGATCAGAGGTGTGGATGATGGCATTCTGCAGTAGAGCTGCAGAGACACTAAAATGGAAACAGCCATAGATCACAATCTCATTTGTTTGCTATGAAGAGCCAAGAAAATAAAGCCATAGTTAAATACTAATAATCATCCTATCCATAATAATAATAATAATATTGCAGCAGACTGTAGCATCAGATCCAGGACACTTGGAGCATGTCGACATTCAGTGTAAGTGCAGGAGCTGCAAAGTGCAGGCTCAACATGCCAGTTGGGGCTGGTGAGCAGCTGTGGGGCTTCGGGGGAATAGGAAGCGATGCCATGGGGCAGTGAGGATGTGCTGTGTTCCCATGGACCTGGAGCAAGGTTGGAAGGGACTTTCCACAGCAGCACTCCTAAACTGCCACATTCTGGTATGGGTTAGATGGAGGACACACTGAACAACAAAATTAAACAACAGCTCATCTCAGCACCTGTGTAGTTTCAAATCCAAAATCCCCATTTACTTTCAGGGAAGTTTTTTAATTTTACCTGGGAGTGAAAGCGCAGTCATACCAGGCCTTTGGTCACATTGGGTCTTCCCCCATCACAGACAGGCAGCTGGGAAAGCTATTAAAATTCCCAGCTGTGGCTTTAAGAAAGTTCAAGAAGCAAACGAAACATGCAGCAAGGCAGCCTTGAACTCTGAAGGAACTCTGTCTCTAATATCAACCCCTATAACACTCAATGTCAAGATGGATCTCTATAGCATTGCCTATGGCTAACAGTAGTGGATGGAGGAAAGGAGAAGAAAGAAAATATGTGCAGAAGGGATATAACCTATCACACCAAAGACCTCCCCCATTGGTATTTGGAGATGCAGTTACAGGTAAAACTTTCCTTGAGACATGTGAGGCTCGTGAACACAAGCTGCACCGATCAGGCTGCGAACTCCCACTTTGGAGAAGATGGTGGTGAATGGGCTTCTCTATTGCTGACGCCAAAAATTTGTCAAGTTATACAAACAGACAGATTGGATACAGGGCTATGTGCACTCTGCTGAAATTTGATTAGCCAAATGCTGAAAGCACGCAGGCTTTTGAATGATTGACTCAGTACCAAGGCATGAACTGCCCTCTACCCCCACCTTCTCCCTGCAAGTCGTTAGGCACAGTTCTCATGTATGGACTTCAGAGGGATATACTGGTAAGCTAAATTTAAAAGCAAGCCTAGGCAGTGATGTTTAATTTTGCACTGGAACTTGGGAGATCAGTGACTCGCTAGGTGGCCAAAGGAAAGTCTTTTTACCCCCCTAAGCCTTCATTTCGCCATCTGGAGAAGAACTGCTGCAATATTTGCTGATGTAAAACGTGCTACTTGGAACTGGGTATTATCGTCGTCTGAAATGAATGTGACAAACGGAATGCTGTGATAAACAGCTTCCTCGTCCCTGAGTTGGGAGCACAAGGGTGGAATTGTGTGGGAACTGTGAGAACGCAGCACATGACCAGAATTGGGTATAGGCGACAGCAGTACAGGCAGGGGGAAGGAGAAAGCCTGAATGTTGCCCTGTCTCAGAGTTCTCTCTCCTTCTCCTAGAACACCGCATAATAAGGTCAGCTGTGGTTTTAACCAACTCAAAGAGCAATTCCTAATCTCTTTCCATTTGGACTTTCATTTCCGGCCTATCTCACGTAGTACTACATGCTTTTTCGGGATCAAAAGTCACATCAGGATGACTCTGTTTCCATTTCTATCAGACAGTAATAGGGACAGTGCTCAGGTAGCCAGGCTAAATTATCTGCATTTTTCGTTAATCACAGGAAACGTGCCAGCTGCTTACGTGACGGGGCGAGCTCTCCGAGGCCGCGCACGCAGCGAGGCGCTGTGCCAGTTGTCTGGGTGGCTCTGCTTTTCACAAGGGAATGAGTCACTGCAGCGGTTACTGCCGCTCCACCCCTGGTATTGGTTTCTAATATCTTACCCTGGCAGGAGGTCAGGAATCCAGGAGGACCCAGATTCGGGTCCAGGCTCCTGTTCCGTTTCCTTCCCTTTATGGCAGTAATGGATTTCCTGTGCTTCCCTCCCTTTCCTCCCCTGCTTCTTTATGGATGTGGTCATTACGTAGCTCTGAGAAAATGGATTACCAGGCAACGCTCGGCATTGCCACCGCTCTGCTGCCCGTTTGTGTGTTTGCAGAACTGGACTCGTTACGCAGAGGTTTTTAATTGCTGTATTTGTTTTAGCAATGTTATGCAAGGCCACGGCATTTCAAAGCTGCGGCAGATTGGGGAGGTATTGCGCCTGTCACCTATGTTTCCCCATCTGCTGCGAATCATTGAGGGAGACTCCTGGGTGCTTCTTGCAAGCTCTGGATGGGGGCGAGTCAACATTCCCTTGAAGGCTCCATGGCAGCTGTCGTCATTGCCTCCCCCTCAATGCGGTGGGTGGCCGGCAGTGCCCACAGAGCGAGGGAAGCGGAGTTACAAACGGGTGCAGCTCCCTGACATGAAGCAAGCATTTTGGTGAAGGCATCCATGCCAGTGCCACCCACAGTGTGCAGTCAGCAGGGCAGGGAGCGATTGAGGGCTTCATTAAAAAGGCTGGTACCTGCTGCTGGCATACGCCACTGCGAGAGTGTCACTGTGCTCCTCTCAGGCCACACGCATGCTCTGCCCATCGCTCCACAGGAACAGCCTGTGACAGGAGCTACTGTTCAAATGGATGCATTAGAAAAGTGAATGGGAACGTAAGTGCTTCAGGGGTTGCTGTTTCATTATCTCTGCTCATAAAGCTTTCTGAGAAGTGTGAACATTTCCTGCTTTTAGTCAGGCTCTTAATTTGCGCCACACTAGGCTTGACCCTAGCTCCCACCAGCCTCTTCCCCTCTACTGCTCTCCCTCCCCAAACCTGCTTCTGTACTCTGCCGGCCCTTCTTGCTGCGTGACACCAAATGGCTGTGTCCTGCTCCGACCCTCCGAATCAGGCTGTTGATGCCACGTGGTGATGACACATCACCCCTACACACGGTGATAACAGATGTCCCACATCTGTAGGGGAACACAAGTATCTCCATTGCCTGGAGGGGTGGGAGGTTTATGGCTCTTCAGTCTCTCAGTCAAGAGATGCTTCAGTGCATTCATCCTCCTCAGAGGATGAATCATCAACTGTAGGTTGAACCCATCCCTACTGCTCCTGCTTATCCCCATCTCAATGAACCTGGGCTAAGAGGTCTCCTGTCCTATGTGCGAGGCCACAGTTCCTCACACATAAAGTCCACCAAAACATTTTAGTCGTTATTTCTTTATTTTCTGTTTTGCAGTACATTGCCCAAATCATTTATGATATTCAGGAAGGGAGTGATAAATTTGTAAGAGTGATAGCAAATTTTTCAGGAATATCTGTACAAGCGTCACACATCCCTGAAAGGCTGTCATTGCATATATTGCTAATTCAATTTTTAAAAAACCCCAAATTTACATGGGAGGGTACTTTTGGGTTAAATAAATTGTGTTTCTATTTATAATCAAGGAAATAGATGTCTTTAAAAATCTAACAGTGTTATTTGCAACAGCTGGTTTAGCTTACGAAGCTGCTAGGAGTAGAGCAAGCAGTCTCTGAGACAGTGATTTTATACTTCAGAGCACTAGTAATATGTTTGTCCTTGCTTAACTTCTTCTATGCCATGCCCTGGTTCACATTTGAAGCTATATTTTATCTCCAAGTTCCTATTATTTCTTACAGGTTAGCACAACATACGACCTATGACATTGCAGCCGTAAAGAAAGTAGGCGCATGTGATTTTTCTCTTCGGTTTTCATATCTCAGTGCTCTGGCCATTCAATTTAGTTTCCCAGGTGCTGACAGCTGGTAATGCTCTTAACTGCTCTCCCCTGTTGGTAAGTTATGGATATTTCCTAACTGAAGTTTAATTGTATAACTTTACTTCACTCGAAATGCCAAAGGTCCCAGGAACCCATTCCTCCTTCAGGCTGATTACAGCACTGAAGATAATACTGTTTGCGGATGGTGAACCTAAACCCCTGCCGAGTGTCTTCTAAGACAAACTGACATTTACTGCGCTCCTCATTACAACATGACTGTCCAGAGCTGGCCCAGAGGACTCAAGCCCCCAGTTTTTAGGTTACATCTTCTATATATATAAAAGCAAGCATAAAAAACCATCATTTGAGTTTGTCACTGGGGCTCAAAGAGAAGATGGTAGGAATAAAAGATTTAAAGGAAGAGCTGTTCTGCAGGCTCCAAAGGCAGGAGCAGGGGACTGACTGCCTCAGGAGCTCGCAGGTGGGTACTGCACCAGCCCGGTGCCATGAAGCAGGATCCGGTCCCACACGTTGTGCCTTGTACCTGCCACATGCAGTCTGTGTTTCTCCTCTTCTTCTCAGGAATGACAGCTCCTCACTTTCAGCGTTGGGCATGCTGTGCAGTGCCAGGCTGCCTCATCAACTGGGCACTGGCATGCTGCTCTCTGGGTGGCCTTGACACAACAGTTAGGGTGCTAAGGGTGACCTCGGGGCCCTCCTGTGGGCGTCTTGCCCCCCTCCCTTCAGCCTGTGTCCACGTTGGTTGCCCTGGCTGCCTTGCTTCCCGGGTGGGCAGAGTGACCTTGGTGGTACTGCATCCCCCTTGGGCTCCTCCTCTCTGGAAGAAACATGGCCAAGGGACCCCAGGGTGCCAGGACTCCCCTGTGAGAAGGTACCAGGTCTGTGCACACAATCTGTAGGAGTACAAGCAGGTCAGATAGGCTATGCATCACTGTTACTCAGCACCAGCCTTTCCCTCATTGGGAATTAAGGACCAAAATGCCTGTTGAGGCTGCCGTGAAGTTTGTCCATAGCTTTGCTCAATGGGTGAAATATGCCTTCACTTCACCCCCAGGGATAAACTGAGGTTAAACTGTGAGGGCAATAAACTGAGGGTAATGAGCAGTAAAACAATGGTGAAATGTTCCAATACTGTTGCAACAGAGAAGCTAAGGTGGGGAGAGCATGACTGACTGATGTCCGTGTTGCTGAAAGGCGAACTCGCTTTGCCCAATTCCATGACTGTTGAATGCTTCTGCAGCCATGGCAAGCTGGAATGAGACAGAGAGGGAGAGAACCTGAAAAAGAATTAATAGAGCATCCCTTTTGTTCTGCCTCCGCCCTGTATATTCATACCTCTGTCTACCTGGAAATATCTAACCTATGCATGGCGGTGCCAGCTTTGGTGGGTTAGGTTGCTTCTCCCTAGGAGAGAATGGAGGGAAGTTTGTCATGGGAACCACTCTGAATTGGGTCCACCAGTTTCACTGTGAAAGAAAAAAAAAGTTTGTCAAAACTCGATCCTCATTTTACAAATCCTCAACGAGTTGGCTGGGATTCGCCTTCTTTATTGTTTTTACTTTTCTCCCTTCACAAGGCTCCTCAGACACCTACAGCTGCCAAATGGCTGCTGCCTGTTCAGCAGCTGATGGGGAAGGATTGGGCCAGCTTTGCTGCTTGCTAGCAAAGCCCGGAGGGGAAAAGGCCAGCCTTTCCCCTCCCCTCCCCTCCCGAGGGCCTTGCATGAGGCATGGGAAGGGCGTCGAGGAAAAGGGTGCATTGCATTTGAGGGCTTGCAGATGTGCTGCAGCAGAGAAGAGGACCCCTTGCAGAGGGGCATCTGCATCTCTTGTGTGCTCTGAATGCCGGGCCTTTTTCCAGGCAGCTTACGGGACTTCCCAATGATGAATCGTGAACTAGTCTAATGCAGATCCAGTGATGAGGAACTAGGAAGAAGCAGGCAAGTTTTTTTGTCCACTTAGTATAGACAGCTGGCTGCTGGTCACCATTAACATTTCTGTCAGAAGAAAGCAGTTTGAAGAGGTCCTTGTCCTGCCCCGCGCATTCCCTCTCTCCTTTCCCTACTGCAGTTTCCTGTCCCCTCCCACAGTTACGTTAAGGCAGCTATTTCTGGTCTTGCGGTCTAAAACAGATCAGTGGGGTTTTTCTGGTTTTGCTAATACCGGCCAGCCATTTCACTAATTTAGTTTAAAGGGTATCAGCACACTTAGGAGTGATAAACGGGAGGAGGAGAGAGAGTAACAAATAGCTGTGGGTAAGAAAAGGCAGGGTCCTCCTTTGGCAGCACTGCCATTAGATAATTGTGGTGTGGAACAGCGCTTTCAGATGTCCACTGAGAAAAGCCTCTGCACTTGGGCCCTGATTCCAAAAAGCATGTCGGAGCCTGCTTCACTGCTGCTCTGTTGCTTAATTCTCAGTAAATTGTCAAGCAAGTACATGTCCGAGGCACCCACTGACTCGTGATGTGCTGCCAAACTGGGGCTTAGAGACAAGAAAAGTAAATATTGCTAGCTCTGTCCCGATGAAAACTATTGAAAATAGACAATGCAATACTTTCAACAGAACCAAAATATACACCCTGTGTGTCCTTTCTGCAGGTATTGGAGTGGTGCAGCGTTTTGCTGAATTTCCTATGGTTCTTGCTATAGCACACTTCTCTGGTATTTTAGGCTCACACATATATTTAGGCTTCTTCCTTCTACTTAGGTGCCAAACCTTCAGTCTTGCAAGAGCTCCACGGGCCTGTTTTCCAGTGAGTAGTTTCATTTTCTTGAGTGAGATTTCTCTTGATTTCTGCCGGTGAAGTGGAACTGAACTATAGGTCTGGGTACACAGGAAAGGTATACTGGGAATTGCTGCAGTGACTACACAGTGCTGACGTACTTTTGCTGATCATCCTGATTGCCCAAGGATTACCTGATTAAACTTATGATTTAAATGCTGTGTGTCTTGATAGACAAGGTCACAGTTATGCAGCCTGAAGTGCCACCTAGAGTCTTACTTCATATATCTTTTATAACATTGCTCCTAGGACTGTGTTTGAAGGTCAGGAGCTGGATAGTGGGGGCAAGATTAGCAAGCAATCTTCAGTGGTCTAAGAAATGACAACAGTGAAAATTAAGTAAGTGGGATGAGTGGACCACTGTAACTGGAAAAAACCCGTTTTGCGTTCCCCCTCCCTTGCCTGATCTCTCCCTCACACACAGATGTGGGCAGACAATGGGGTCAAATGGGAATGCCTGTGGGGCACAACCACTGCGGGGTCTCCTCCGGGCGCTCAGGTCAGCAGTCGGGAGCCAGAGTGTGTTAGCCAGAGGTGGCTGCAAACAGGCCCTTGGGGCCAGCCGGTGTCCCCAGGCTCTCCCAGTGCACCCACCAGCCCCCTCTGAACGATTTGTGCCTTGGGGGAAAGTGAGCCAGCTGAGGAAGCTGAAGGGACATTTCAATCCTCCTTCTGGGGACACATTGTGCTGCTCAAGCTGTTCCACCCGTGACACCTCCTCCCTGCCGTGTCCCACTGGATGCCAACAGGAGGTCTGTTCCCTCCCCTTCCCCCTGCGAAGACGAGCTTGGTCCCTGTCCCTGCTTGGGGAGGCACACAGCCAGCTGAGATGGGGTTTCTTATCCGGATTCCTTTCCCTCCGGGTGTATGCAATTTCCCCCCTGCATGCTCCTGGAGGGCAGGCTTTTTCTTTCTCCTGTGTCTCCTGAGCTCACACATTAAATTGGAAAGACCTTCTGAGACCCACATACTCTGCCACGGAAAGTGATCCCCCGTGGTTCTTGGAAGGGAAACTGCCCCCTTTTTCAGGGTTTTCTGGGATAACTCTGTGTGGGAATGCCTGAAATCACAGGAGGAATGAAGATATTCAGAGCTGTGTGAAAAAAGACAAGCCTATACCCACAAATCCTAATGTTTCCCATATATAATATCCCGTAGCATTCTAAATCTGATTTCGTTTGTAGCTATATTGAGAATAAAAGCTTTTCCTTCACCTAACAGAATCAATCGGCCCATAGTGGGTCTTTATTCCCATTCAAATTAAGGGCTATTCCATACCGAAAATGCACTAATGTAACTAAATTGATTTCTAACTTGATTTTAGTTAAATGGGTGTAGTTCCCTGCGGGGATACACTTAAATCAGTCGAAGAGCGGGTAAATTATGCATCTTTGTATATTTCTCCACGATTTATCTTAATTAGGTGTAAAGGGATTTCACAGTATCTGAGGCTCCAACCGCAGGTAAAAACCCACACGCAGAAATCCCTGTCTTCCGATTCCTGGGGATGCTTAGCAACTCTCCTAAAGTGCTGAATGCTCTTAACTCCTGCTGTTGAGCGCCGGAGGTGTTCGCTGCCTCACAAGTGTTCAGCACTTCTGGAGATCAGGCCCCGCATTGTTGTTGTGTGTGTGTATGTGTGTTGTGTCCCCCTCCCCATATTTCACAGCGGATAATTGCCCCCCCACCCCTAGCCAGGCGCAGCCTTGGCTCTGAAGCACCCTCATTGCTCTGAGAGCTGAGGGTAGGTGCAGCCCTCAGTGTGCCCAGGATCCCAGCGGATTTGGAGGGAGGCTTTTTTCTTATTGGCCTGTGCCACTCTTGCATGTGAGCTCGTCTTCCCCATGAGGGAGAGAAAAAAAACCCTTAGCAAAGGAAAATAAAAAATGATTTATAAACTGAGGCACAGCCAGCACTGGGAGATGCCTCCTGCCTAAGGCCGGCCTCAGCTGGACATAGCCACGACTCCGAGCAGCTTGGGCACGGCGCTTGGCTTTGGGGTGTTTCTTTGCTCCCAAGCAGAAACCCCTTGTTTGTTGCTGTTCCCGGTGTCATGAAGGTGGGGCATGCCTTCAAAGCGGGGATGCTTGGTGGCCGCGGTCCCCACCCCAGGAGGGTATTACATGCTATGTTATATGGGAAGGATCCATTCACACTCAGCACTCCTGCAAGCCGCAGTGCTTAAAAAAAAATAATGAAATCAATGTTATATTATTTTAATTGTTTTTAAAATGGATGGATTGTAAAGCTGCACAGGCCAAACTAACTGCATGTAACCCCTTGAAAAGAAGCAGAAAGGGGGGAATAACATGCTCCATCACTCAGGTATATGGATTTTGCAATTTCTGTGTCTAATTTATGGGAGTTTATGTGCCGATATCTAAGTTTGGGAGACTTCTGACCTTCTGCCATTGATGAAGGCTGTGAACAGGTCTGACATACAGTGGGGTAATGGAAATATAAGCAATGGCTTCCAGGGTAGAGGCCAGAAGTGTGGAGGCTGTGGTCATTCTTCCAGGAATGACGTGCAGGCTTGATTGACCAGAAACGTCTCTGAGAAAGTGAGACACCCAAAGAGGTCAATTCCCTCTCTTCAGTGGCTCTGGCTATTTTCTTTAAATTAAAAAGAAAAATGGGACACTCTAGTCCTTTGTGTAATTTTATAGCCTAAGGAACATTTCCTAGGCTTACTGTGCTGTGTGCGCTGTAAAGCAGGATGTGGTATTTAGCCTCTGAATTTTCACTTGGGTGTTTTTTTCTCCCATTCACATTCATTTACTGTATGATATCAACTTCTATATGTTCTGTGTGGTTTAGGCTTTTTTTTTAAATTGAGGATTTTATATTAATAAACCATGGAATCTTAATGTCAATGTTTGCTAGCACCATACGCACATGCAATATTACACAGACATATTTTCTCCCTTCCCTCCCGCTTCCTTCCTTCTCTCTCTCTTTCCTTCCCTCCTTCCTTTCCCAGCCAGTTACAATTTTTTTGTATATATTTTTCCACGCTTTCTTTATACCTTTGAACACAAGGAGGTTCCCAGTCAGCTCCATGTAACATCAGAGTAACTGCAGGACACTGCAGGACAAAATGCCAAATGGCAGCATCAGAAGGGTCTGCTGGGCTCTGGGTGAAGAAAGCGCCATCGCATTTGCTCATGCAACAGCTGCAGTCTCCTCTCCTCTCCTCTCCTCTCCTCTCCTCTCCTCTCCTCTCCTCTCCTCTCCTCTCCTCTCCTCTCCTCTCCTCTCCTCTCCTCTCCTCTCCTCTCCTCTCCTCAGATTCATGAGACTGTAGTTTTGGTGGCAAAGAGGACTTTAGTAGCACTGCCTCCCTCAGTCTCTGCTTTTGTTTCCAGCTTTACACCACATGCCAGTACATCTCTTCTCTGAACTCATCTGGGTTAAAAATATCCTTTCTTGTGGGGAAGACCATGAGGTGGGGTGGGCAGGCATACTGTGGGCCAAATTCCCTAAGTTGGTCTTTTTTACCAAAGCCTTAATATCATGAAATACACCCTAAGGAGAACTTCACAGCTTAGAAATACTTACATATCTATGTCTGCAACTATATATCTATATCTATATCTAAATCTGTGATGTATGTATTCTTATACTATCTCAGCTTAAGCTTTTTCAGACTTTTAAACCTAAGATGATTTAATGCAAATCTGCAGTTTACAAGAGTCAGGGCCATCACAACTTTTCTCTCCTGTGAAACTGCACCTGTCAGGCTATGCTCTTGGTGGTGGGAGATTCTCATGGTGGGTGAGTAAGTGCTACGGTGCCTACCTACAGCTAGCAAGTGTGCTTTCTACAAAAAAAACTTCAGGCAAGGAGCTGTGTTAAGTGACATGCACCCAGAGCTGCAGTCTCTGTCCTGGGCAGGGAGGACTGCCTCTGTGCAGCCCTGGCAAAGTTGAGGATGTCCCAGTTGTGAGCGTTTCCATCTCAAGGGCTCATCGCTGCGGTGGTGTTACAGCCGCTGTAGTGTCCCCAACTTTGTGGCGTCCTGTGCTTTCGGCTCGTAGGAGTTTGCAGGATGGAGCTGGACCTCGTTGTCCTCTGAAAGGCAGACCCTCGCAGGGAGCCCACACTGTCACCGTACAGGCAAAGGTATAAAGACAGCTCTGACTCCCATTTGTTATTTTCCTGAATGGTGGTGAAAATGCGCCTCATCATAATCTACTCAGTAATAAAAAAATCATCATTTTTATGTCATTCAGCAGAAATGTATGGTAAATGAGATTCAAAGGATTAATGCACAAAGGAAATGTCAATGTTAATCTATAGACAGTCCCTTTAGTCCTGCCTGTCATAAATTCAGAGCAAGAGAGTTTGCAGACTGGCTTGGGAAGGGTAAAACTGAAGGATTAAACAAACCATAATTCAATCTTTCTGTGCCTTGAATTTTTACTTTTGGGGTATTTTCCTCTGTGCTTTTAATAAAAAGAACATATATCTTCAGCGAGAGAGAGAAATTACAAACATTAGACCATGGAAGTTGGGCTTTCTTGTAGTCATGCTTCCATAGGCAGGCTCTAACTCAAATCAGCTGTGCTGGTTTAAAGCTGTGCTAGTATCCTTTATTGCTAACACTGAGCTACTTGGGTTACACACTGTTGTGTCTTCTGTGGGAATATAGGAAGAGACAGGCTGGCTTTGTCTCCCTTCTGACAGGGAGGCTCTGTATCTACTCGTCCTCAGCAATCAGATCATAAAATTAGAGCTTCATGGTTGTTGTTGTTGGTCTTCCCCCCCTGCCCAGATGAATGTTAAATTTGTTTTGCTTCCCAGTATTCCAGCTCAGTCTGAAAGGAGGGTGTGAATCTTTGGATAATGTGAAGGACATCTTAGGTCTGATTTTTCTCTGGATGAAGGACTCAATCTTTCACTGGGATTCACAAGGGCAGTACTTTCTGCTCATTCATTTAGACTGCAGTCTGCCTGGTGCCAGGCCCTGCCCAACTTCTTAGCATAGAAAATGTGCATTCAATTGCATGTCTAATTTGTTCACAAATTTTCCACGAGTGTTGAACCAAATCACACTGCAAACACTATGCCTAGTTATGTGCCTAACTCAGCATTTGCACACAAAATTGCCTAATGAGCATGTGCAATTATGGCAATTAGAGATGTGAATTAAGCATGCAAATACCCTAACATTTGGGTTAGAGTCATAGCCTGTATCACTAGAAATAGCATAACCTATTTTAGATACGATGAAAAAGCACAACCACCTTTTCCAGTGTGACCACATTTGTGAAAAGAGAGCATTGTAAGACCTTTGGCTCAGGGAGGAAAGACTACAAGCTCTGGGCGGAGACCACAAGGAATCTGCAAATGAGATCAGACTTTAGGTGCTTCTGCTTCTCTGTCCCAGGTTTCTCTTGCTTGTAATGAAATACCAGCGCACTCTCACTGAGCATACCTTGTCTTAATGGGGTTACTTACTCTGCATGCAAGGCAGTCTCCATCAGCAGGAATTGCCATAAAAGAGCGGACAACTTTCTATTATAGTCCTTTCTTCTATAAATAAAGTACAATGCAGAAATCCCTTATGCCCACACAAATGTCGCTTGAAGGCTCTATAAACTGCTGAATTCGTTGGTTTTTAACAGAATTCCACTTCGAGGCGTTCCCATCCTCCCGAGGGAAGGCACTGCTGGCTGGCTGCGGCACAAATCCCAGCGTAAGGTGTGAATTTGGTTGGCAGCTGCCAGGACTGAGAGTTTTGCATCGGTTATTGCTGCTTTAGTGAAATAAGGTTAACAAGCACAGGGGTGTGCAGGTGGTCAGAGATAACCAGGTGAGGGAGCGCATTTCTGTAATAAAGAAAAGTGTTGGGAGGGAAGCCCCCCCCCCCCCCCCCCAAATTTCTGCTTCATTAAGGTGATTTCAAACTCGCTGTGAAATCAAGGACTCGGTAGCTGATCAGCGCAAACAAAAATAATCCAGGTGGCAAGTCTGATGAGATATGACCTTGTTCAAAATCAATAGACTGTTCCCCTTCCGCCGAGCGCAACTAACTCTCGAATGAGTTTACTTCAACGGAGGCATTTCCCTCACAACATTAACATTTTAATTGCTTGTGCAGGATTTTCTGGAAAATTAACCCAGCGATGGTTGAGCAGAGGCAGAGGATGCTCCGCGGCAGGGCTGGGAGCGCCGGCGGTGCTGCGGGGAGCTGTAAACACACACTGCCACCTAAAGGAAAGAAACCTTCAGCGAAATGCGGGAAGCCGCTGCCTCTGCCTCTGCCACAGCTCGTTAAAACAAAGAGTCTTAATTCGCTCTCCGCAGCCGGCCTCCCCGATGCCCTCCGGAGGGCCGTCTCACGGGCAGAGCGGGACGAGCCCCCCCGCCCCGCGTCCTCTCTGCCGCAGGACGAGCAACGCCGCGGTCCAGCGCCCGCGGGCGGGCACCGGGCGGCGGCCGAAGTTTCCCCAACTTCTTTGTGTGCCCACGGGGTCCTCTAGCAGGGCCACGAGTTAGGTGCAGCCGGATCGTGTGCCGGGGGGGAGCTGCAGGGCTCGGGAAAGGCTCTGCCGGGGAGCGGGACTGTGGGAGCGGGGGCGCAGGGCCGCGGCGTGGCTCCCGCCCCCGCCGCCGCCCCGTCCCCCTGGGCGGTGGGGCCGGCTGGGAGCGGGGGGAGAGCTCGGGCCGATGCATCGGTAGTGGAAGGATGGATGTGGAGGGTGGGTGGCAGCTGAGTAGGTGGTCTTCGGATCGCGTCTGGTTTTACTTCATTATCTCATGGAGATTGCATAAATGCCAAGGGGACGGGACTGAGATCGGCTGCAGCCCGGCTGAGTATCTTAACTGCTGGTGCTGAAGAGACAGGCTTCCTTTGAACAGTCTTTTCCTGGCTTCATAAATCCCACACTCCTGGCTGCACAGAGGAGGCAGGCAGAAGAAGAAACTATTTACAGAGAACGTATTCCCACCGAGTATTCCCAATTGGTTCGTGAGGAAAGCCTGTGAAAATAAGGGGATGGTGGGGAGGGGAAGGACACCTTGCCCCTGCCTTCTGTAAGCTTGTGGAGCTTAAAGCAAAGACCCTCTTCCAAACACATGTGCAGGCAACGCCGAGCCACAGAGCTGTGTCCTCGAGGTGTGGCTAACGTGTCAGCCAGCTGCGGCTGAGCAGATGCTGTGCCAAATCACCAGCGATTAAAACAGGCGAGTTTGGGAACTTTCTGTGTTTGGGAGTGCCGTCTGATTTCCCAGCGAGCGGCTGCCAATATCGCATTAACACCACGACTGCTGGTAACGTGGTGTTGCTGAAAGGCTGAGCCAGCGAGCAAAGGCTGAAGAGGTGCAGAGGCACGTGCAGCTGCACGCTGAAAAGCAGCCTACGCAGGAGGGGGCTGAGGTGAAGGGAGCCTGGGCACACAGCAGCCCTTTTTGGTGGTTAGAAGGCAAAGTTTTCATGATTTGGGGCACTTCTGCAGAGCAGGAGTATTTCCTTAGGTGCACGCCCATAGACAGACTTATACACACAGTGCCTCCTGTCTAAGCTCTGGCCACAGTCCATTACCTGACGTCTGACTGCAAATAATCGGTCGCACCCAAATGTTCGGCATTGCACATTGCTGTCCTGGGAGGAACGATGGCCCAGAGAGGCAGGAGGCTATGCAGAGAAAGCAGCACCCAGCTAAAAGCGGTCATAACCAGCTCATTCCTGGGGTTGCTCCAGGGCCAGCCCAAATCTCCAACTCAGAGCTCACCTGGCAAGAGGACTTCTGGTCTGCTGGGACACTGGGCCCCTGTTCTCTGAGGTCAAACTCTTGCCAGCTCACAGCTCCACACTCAGTGTGCCCATGGAGCAGGTTTAGGAAATGTCTTTCACTGTTTGTGCTGTTCTACATCGTAGCTTACAGCCTTGGTTGCAGTAGGGAAAGTGCTTGCCGGGAAGCAAGTTTCTCAGGCTGAAAGGAAAATGAATTAATGTGGCTTTTCTTCTACAGAACTTTAATCTTATTTGTGATAAGTTCTTCAAAATTATGTATCTGTGAGGGATTTTTTTAACACTATCTTGCTTTGGATGCTAGCAGTGAAATACTTTTTTTTCCTTTTGAGGTACAGATGTGTTTGATTTTGTAAGCCAATGAACATCTAAGTTCAGGTAGGGTTTTCAATCCTGTGCAGCACCTGCATTTCCAGTGGAAGGCACTAGCATCTTGTTCTCTTCCATGTGTATGATATTGCTTAATAGGTTGGAGGTAATGGAACAGGGTAGGAATGAAAATATAAGGTGAATTCTCAAATGGGTTAGGATACTGTAAAACTGTTTGAAAATCTGAATACAGCTTCTCATTAATTAACACTACAGTTGTATGGAAGTGGTCATAATAAGGGCTGGAAGGGGCACTGTCCTGCAGGGAGAGCAGTTCATGATTCTGCAAGTAGCTTTCTGTGTTGCCTTGAACAAAAAGCCGTTTACTCCTCTGTGCCTTAATTTTTGCATCTGATTAGAGTCGTTATGATTAAAGCTGATGAAACATTTTCATTTCAATGACTGGAGAAGTTGGTTCTGGCTAAAAGGACTAAAGGAAATATCCCACAGCTGTTCCTCTGATGGGATCAAGCCAAGTTGTCCATTTCTATAGGACAAAAAAGGATTTATTTGAAATTCATCTTTTAATTTCATGTTATACTCTTGTACAGATTACCCTACCGTATTAGTCTATTGAATTATTGAATATAGGCTATATACACTGTATGCATTAAAACGTTTTAGTATTATGCCGTAACATTTTTGCATTAGTTCAGGGAACTACTTTTCTGCTTGCTAATGAAATGTTTCAGTTTTCTCAGAGCTAAATGTGGCTTTTGAAAAAGTACTGGGAAGTTCCTTTCTACCCTTTACCTTCTGATTTTGAAACACCTTTGGAAGTATTGGATCCCTCTCTGCTGATGTTCCTGCTGCTTGCGAGGTGACTAGAGCCAAGAATTAGGTACTCCAGGCTGTGACAGAGTGCTGCCAATGACCGTCCATAAGGCAGAGAGTCAGTACCTCCCTGGCACCATTACCAACAGTAATGGCTCAGGATTGCCCCTTTACATGCTAGCCACCATCCAGTTTTCTGTCATTGCTTCTCCCGCTACAAGTCGTTGGCAAGTTTAGGAACATAATTGTCATAGAAAAGGCTTATGTCACAGAATCATTTAGGTTGGAAGAGACCTTTAAGATCATTGAGCCCAACTGTAAACCTAACAGTGCCGAGTCCAACTAAACCATGTCCCTAAGTGCCACGTCTACACTACTTTTAAATACTGCCAGGGATTTAATAATTTAGAGAAAAAAGTCTCGATATGACTTTTCCTAAGGTCACCAGTCATACCATTATGAGTTTCTTACATCTCTGTGGAGGAGCAGGACTTACAAACTCAGCTGCAGCCCTTCTCCAAGCAGGCGATACCTGCAGGGGCAGAGCCCGTATGTCTGCTGGGTGCCAAATGACATCGCGTGGGTGCTGTGTCCTCCCACGAGTCAGTGTAGGGCTCTTCACCCCATGCACCTTGATGTTGTTAGTCCCACCTGGTGAATTCTGTGGAGTGACTTTGATGGGCCCTGGCAGAGGGGAGAACCTTGTGTTTTTCTTCTCTTTTCTTAGCATAACTAGTTCACAGCCATGACTAGATGGCCTAGAGATGGAAGGCTGTGTAAGTACCACATACATGCCAGAGGAAAACCTGTCTTTGAAGAACAGAAAAGGTGGACTCAAGGGAATATGTATCTGTGATTAATCTGTTCAGCCACTGGGTGCCAATGTTGGCTCATATTTGATAATCGGAGACATTTTTCTATGGGAAGAAGAATTTTTGAAATCTAAAAGAAGATGTAATTTTGGAAGGCTGCAGATCCTGATAAATAACCCCGAGATTGTGTGACTTTTTATTTGAGCAGACCTGGAAACGGAGTGCCAGGAAGGCGACTGCGAGGGGTGGGGAGACAGGGGAGCCCTGGGTTAACAAAAGAAAGAGTGGGACCCGTAATGAAATGGGCTTGCTGAGAATTATGAATCTGTGAGCCTATGTCTTGTAGTGATTAATGATGAACCACTGTTTTAACTTTGGATCAAATAATGGGTTGCCTCTGAAAAGCTTCATTAATCACCGTTAGAAATAGGCCTGCCAATTCATTACTTCAGGGTAGACATGAGCTGAACAGTTCAGCAAATTTCAGGATTGAGTGAACTCCAGGCAGGGGCTGGTTAAAAAGAAAGCAGGGGTCTAATCTGTGTTTCAATGAGTTGGGATTTATGAGTGAAGAATATCCTCTCATTGGCAGTTTCTTCTTCTGTCCCCTCCTCTCCCACAAAATCTTTTTGCTAATTGTGATCTGGGCACAATGGACAGAAAAAACACGGCATTTGGGGCTGTGCCTGGGCCAGATTCTTCTCCCAGGTACCCAGATGTGGCTCCCATCTGAATCACTAGAAATCATATTGTGTGTCTGAGGGCAGAGCCTGGCTGTCCTCAGCTGCTGTTTTTCACTTTGCAGCCTTCATCTGAGGCTAATGTTTTGCCTCTGTGTATTTAAGTGCAGGAGAACATTTGCAAGAAACGCATTTGCCCCCTTTTCAAAAAACTGCTGTCGATAGTAAGAAGCTTCTGTGCTTTTGATGTGATGCAAGATTTTTAAGCCAGCTGGGACATATTTTAATTGCTGTTCCAGGAAGCTAAGGACTGGGTTATTCAAGAAAGTACAGCTGATGCTCCCTCTTTGGGAAGAGATCAACTAATTTTTTTTAAAGTAATGTCCAAATATCAGCTAAAAGGCATACCATGCCTCCATGTTGTCTGCATCTAACCATACTGGACAGGGAAAGAGAAGGACATAGAAATTAGGGCCAGGATAAATTTTTTAGCAATAATTATTTTGCTCCCAAAATATTAGTTTTGATCAAAACAAATACTCTTTGAAGGTGTAGTGGGAGCTACCTGAGTTATTTTGGGTAGAAATCCTCCCTTTACTCCTGCCAAAAAAGAAATGGAAAGCTACTTACCCTGCCCTCATATTCACCCCCAAAGTCTAAAATGCTTTGATTTTTTTTTTTGAGTCACTCCAGCATTTACAAATTTACTTCAACTATTATTTACTAAATTTTCTCAAAGATCAAACTCATCAATTTTCAGTTTGTCCTACTTGAAACATTCACCCAAAATGATCTTTTACACGGTTTCAGTTTCCTGAAAAATATGAGTACTTTTGTTCAGGATTGACCGAACTTCCTTGAAACAAACAAAAAAGTCATTTATTCGCACAGCTGGAGATAGAGAGGGAAAAACATCTGGATGTGAGAAGGGGGAGAAAATGTGCATTGGAAAGGAAAAAAACAGTAAAAGGACAAAAGGTTATAAGCAGAAAAAGAAAAAGGATTGATATGGGGGTTGGAGAGTGTGTCCAGGGATTATGTGAGGAAGGCTATAGAAAGTGGGCCTTGAAAGAGAAATGTAAATACGGTGATAGAAAGGAGGAGGGGAACGCTGAGCGAAACAAGAGAAAAGATAGGGAAAAAATGAAAATGGAATAAAGTACAATAAACAAATGGAAAGCAAAAATAATGAAAAAATCTTACATTTGAGAGAAACAAAAGAGGGAATAAACATAAGAAGGAAACATGTAGTCTAAGAAGAACAAAGTTAAGAAAACATGAGAGTAAGGGATATGCTGAAAACCTAGAAATTGAAAAATCCTGGAGAAATATATTGCAGAAAAGGAAAAAATGCTCCTTTTTTGAGTCTTGACCACTTCTCACCCAGCTCCAGCTGCAGTGAACGTGCCGGCACAGCAGACCCTGGCCCCTGAGACTGCAGGGTCCCCGCTGCTGAAATCCGCATGTGGGACACGCCGCGGCTGAGGGAGAGCTGGAAGTAACATGTCAGCACCTGGGTCCTGTGTTAATTTGGTGCATCAGCACCTCAACTTCTACCAGCTCATTGTTTCCAGATGGTGCCTGAGCTCTGAGCTGGTATTTAAGGCATTTAAGGTTGCCTTCGTTAAGTTTCCTTGGAGGCAGGAATGAACCCACCTTTCATGTACACAGAGCTCAGTGACAGACTCTTTGGCATGTTGCAGCGCTGCCAACTGCTTTGCAAAATTGAGATGGCTACTGAGAAAAATGGCCTGTTTTTTATTGACTCACCACCATCTCGTCCCATGTGGTGTGGGGAAGGAAGGGCACTGGTTTGTGCTGAGCTCCCCTGCCCTTCTGGAAGGGACGTATGTCCATGGTCTGTTTTCCAGTCCCTCATGAGCAAGGTCTGAGCTCTTCACTCTCTGGGGACAACCCCAGCTTGGACCTGCAGGGACAGTCAGGGAGTCAGGCTTCCCTCCTCATTCCCTCTGGGGTGCAGGCAGAGGGCAAGCCACACTCTGGGGCGTACGGACAGTGGTGGGATTTCAGACCTGCCCTCTGAGCTCCTGGCTGAGATGGCAGCCAGGCACTTTCAGATGACTTGACCTCGGGACATTCATGGGTGTCTCCCCAGGACATGGGGACACCCTACATGAATAGTTTAGCACTTTGCACCGAGCCCTTCCTCCCCAAAGTCATGGAGACATCTCAGGGCCAGCTGTGGCCCAGAGCACATCACACCCCACACAGACACCGGTGGCTCTGGAGCGGACTAGCCCTGAGCCCACAGCAGTGCAGGCAGGAGCCGCCCCAAAACCTGGCCTCTGCCACTCGCAGTACTGGCCTTTCGCAGTGAAGACCTGCTCTGAAGCTGCTTTTCTGGCAGCAAGTATTTGAGCAGCTTTTCATATTTCTCCCTCCCCTCATCACACACATTTCTTCTGCTTGGCTGAAATTTTAAACACTTTTTTTTTTTTAAATTTTCTATTTCCAGGTTTGCTTTATGAAGACTTCCAGACATAAGCTTCAAACACTGAAAGCCTGAAGGAAAGGAAAAAAAGGAAAAAAAAGGAAAAAAAGGAAAAAAAAAGGAAAAAAAGAAAAAAAAAAGGAAAATCAGGGTGTGAAGATTTAGGTGATGTGAAAAAGAGGCTGGAAGGAATAAGCACTGCTTCTTAATGGGGTGTCTTGTTCCTGTTGGGTTACTGTAAATAACCCAAGTGACCAGTGTTGTGGTTCAGTGTCAGATCCCAGCTCTACTGAAGTTAATGCCATGATGTTATCAGACATTAGGCAGAGAAATGAAACCAATGGTTTTTTCTCTTCTCTTCTCTTCTCTTCTCTTCTCTTCTCTTCTCTTCTCTTCTCTTCTCTTCTCTTCTCTTCTCTTCTCTTCTCTTCTCTTCTCTTCTCTTCTCTTCTCTTCTCTTCTCTTCTCTTCTCTTCTCTTCTCTTCTCTTCTCTTCTCTTCTCTCATATTGGTTTATCTCCACTATTAGGCATTGATTACAACCCTGCCCTCATCAGTGGCTTTTGTTATTAATTTCAGTGTATCCCAAATTGTTCACAGACTTTAAAGGTAATACTATTTTCTTGTACTAAGTTAAGGGATAATCAGGCAGAGGTCTAAATTCTTAAAGTTATTGAGGGTTAGTCAAACATGAATAATTTTGAATTCCAGACAAAGACGGGATCCCTAACAAATCCCAGCTGCCTGTTTGTTTAGAGAAGAAATGCATTTATAACCAAAGAATTTCTCAGTTCTTTGTTGCAACTTGTCTTATAATTAAAGCTTTTGGTCATAGCATCAACACGTACATGATCAGATCGCTCCAGTTTTAATGGTCACATTGTAAAAAACTGCTGACACATTGTGAGAGGCATGTATTTCTATATAGCATTCAGGGTCTCAAAGTATAGCCCATATCTTCATTGTCTTTACGAACAGCATCTGGGAAATCTTCACCTAGCATATGTAGTCACTCATAGTAACTTGAAAACATGCTGCGACCCTTTCATCTACAGGGTGCGGAGACAGTCATCTTGTGGGAACAGATGTATACCTCCTTGTTTTGAGAGTTAACAAAATTAAATATCGCTAGTAATTCTGAAAGTCTTTGGCAGCTGAGGAAATCTGATTGAAAATAGTTCTGAAGTTGATGTTATGTTATTGGAGGTTGGGACATTAGATTGAAGCTTACATGTAAAATTTTAAAATATTCTTACTACAATTCCATTAATGTAATGAAAACAGACAGACGGACAAGGAGTTATTCTCTTCACAGTTGTAAAGTTATATACATCTATCAGAAACAGACTGAAATCAATGGCCACAGTGCAAAGTAGTCCTTTTAAAACCAAATCTTTCATTGTTTTTTTTTTAACTGAAAGAGAATCTGTAATGTTACTGATAATGCATGAAACTTTTATCCGACCAAGATCATATGATGGAATTTTCAAAATACATAATAAATAATTTTCTGTCATGTTGCTGTATACACATAACTTTGAGCAATATCAGAGCAGAGTGGTTAGTACTTAGAGATCTGGATGCTTTCAGACTAAAGGGCCCTGTGAGCTGCATGCTAGAGAACCTACAGAACTGACTCATAGGATCTCCCAACTGCCACTCCTTGAGAATTTGTGAAGATGGCTATGATGCTGTAACACCAGAGCACAGAGCTTTAAAAAAGTGAGAAAAGGATATTCATTAGCCTCATTTTGATGTCCTTACAAATACTGGAACAAATAGTCAAATGGAATATTTATTAGTGCTTGGAGCATAAGAAGAAGACAAGGAATGATCCACATGGATTTGTCATTAACTAATCATATCAAGCCTATCTCATTTACTTTACTGTAGGACACCAGACCTTCTAAGTAAGTGGGAACAGTGGATATCATATACAGTGACTTTAGCAAAGGTTTTGACATTGATTCTCATGTCATTTTAAGGAAACAAGATTTACATGTATGTAGTGTAGAGTAGTGTCATGGATTAACCCCAGGCAGCAACTAAGCACCACACAGCCCCTCACTCACTCCCCCCCCCGCCTTCTCCCCCAGTGGGATGGGGGAGAATATTGGGAAAGAAGTAAAACTAGTGGGTTGAGATAACAATAGTTTAATACAACAGAAAAGAAGAAACTAATAATTGTAATGATAACACTAATAAAATGACACCAGTAATGATAAAAGGATTGGAAGATACAAATAATGCACAGTGCAATTGCTTACCATCGGCTGATCAATGCCCAATTAGTCCCTGAGCAGCGATCCCCCCACCCCCACTCCCCCCAGTTTATATACTGGACATGATGTGACAGGGTATGGAATACCCCGTTGGCCAATTTGGGTTAGCTGCCCTGGCTGTGTCCCCTCCCAACTTCTTGTCCCCCTCCAGCCTTCTTGCTGGCTGGGCATCAGAAGATGAAAAATCCTTGATTTTAGACTAAACATTACTTAGCAACAACTGAAAACATCAGTGTGTTATCAACATTCTTTGCATACTGAACTCAAAAACATAGCACTGTACCAGGTCCTAGAAAGACAATTAACTCTATCCCAGCTGAAACCAGGACATGTAGATACAACACTGCCCAGAAAACACATGATTTAGAGTTTAGTTAACTGACCAATTCCCTAGCAAAATACAAGGATATGTAGAGTTCAATTCTGCAAGGGTCTGGAATTATTCAATATTTTCATTAATAGTTTGGATGATCCAATAAGGAATAACATGGAGGTTTTCAAGCTTTCAGATAACATCAGGATGGGAAGCACTATGGGAAGAAAGAAACTGACTGGAGAAATTGTCTTAATAGATCGGAGAGAACAGGTTAAAACAGAATAAAAGCAATAGAAAAAAGTGCAAATTACTGCATTTAAACAGAAGTAATCTGAAAGATGCATATAGAGTGCGATTAAGTACCTTAACCTTGTTTGGTTAAGTATCAGTTCTCTAGAAAAGGGTCGGGGGGTCGTGAGCTGACTACGATTCAGCATTGGCATTTTATCACAGAAAAAGCAAGCATACACTGCAAACTAGAGAGAAGTCTGGAAGATGTAGGAACTATGAATTCTTCTGTACTAAGACCTCAGCTGGAGCATTGTGTCTAGATTCAGGTGTCACAGTCCAAGGGAAGTCTGGGCTAATTGGAGAAATTTTGGAGGGGAGCAACAAGAATGGTCAGAAGTCTGTGAAACATGAAAGATAAGGTGAAGTGAGAGTGACAGCCTAGAGAAGAGAAGATGAGGAGAGGTGGGGAAAAAAAGAGGCAGGATATTATAACAGTTTTGAAAATTGTATTGGGTCTGGCTGAGATGGAGTTAATTCTCCCCATAGCAGCCCTCACAGTGCTGTGCTCTGCATTGGTAGCTAGAAAGGTGTTGATAACACACCCGTGTTTTGGCTACTGCTGAGCAGTGCTGGCACAGCATCAAGGCTGGCTCTCCAACATTTTCGTCCCCCTCAACAGCAGGCTGGGGCTGGGCAAGATCTTGGGAGGGGACATAACCAGGATGGCTGACCTAAACTGACCAAAGAGGTATTCCATACCATATGACGTCAGCTCAGATATAAAAGCTAAGTAAGGGGAGACGGAAGGGGGGCATTTTTGTCTTCTGGCACAACTACTATGCGTACTGAAGCCCTGCTTCCCGGGAAGTGGCCAGACATCGCCTGCTGATGGGAAGTGGAGAATAACATCATTTGTTTTTCTTTGCTTTCACGCGTGACCTTTGCTTTCACTTTATTAAACTGTCCTTATCTTGACCCACAAGCCTTTTGTTATATTTTCTCCCCCCTGTCCAGCTGGGGAGGGGGAGTGATAGAGCAGCTTTGGTGGGCACCTGGTGCCCAGCCAGGGTCAACCCACTGCAAAAATATAAAATATTTGTGCAAAGAAAGAAAAGAAAACTGTTTGTCATCTCAGAGGTAGATAGGGAGAAGAAGTAGAGTGCCTGAATACAGCAAGGGAGCTTTAGGTTAGATTTTAGGGAAACCTTTATATTGCTAAAGCCCAAGAATAGGTTTCCTGGTTATGGAGTATGCATCACTGAAAGTCTCTTACAAACAGGTAAGATGCTCATCTGTCAGCAATGACTGAGTACTTGATCCAGTCTTGAGGTAGAACAGTAAACCGCCACTCCTCAAGATATTTTCCAAACTAATTTGATTTTATGGCACTTCTTTGTTCCTTGCACAACAGTCACCTTTCTCTGTTTTCAAATTTCTTAGAAACAACACAAGAATTATTATTCTCATTCAGTTCATTTGCTTGTGGTCCTATATTTGACAATAACCACCAGCAAACACCTTCTCCATGAACTGTTATAAACCTGTCAGTAATTATTACTACTTTTACTGAGCCGTGAAAAATCATTTCCTCTCTAATTCAAGAAAGCAAATGAGCGTAAAGACCATTCTTGCTTTTACTGTGTATCATGACTTGTTGATGAACACTACTGGCTAAATATAAGGTTGGCCTATCTAAAAATACAGAAATAATATTTACACTCAGCTTTAGACTGTGATATTGTCATCAGTCTGTATGTTCTGTCCTCTCTGTGACTTGGGCCAATGGATTCAGGTACATACAGTATTTAGCTCCTGATAACTATACAGAAGAGAATTGAAATTAGGCATCATTAAATTGAGTAGACACAATTTTTTTTTGAAGTAAACTAACACAGCTCTTGAAATGCATTTTAAGAACATAACTTTGCATTTCAGTGGCAGCTGAAGTAATTTTCTATATTCAGACCATAAAGAAATAGAGGATGTTTTAGTTTTAAATATAAACTGCTGTTGCTTGAGATCAAGTGTATAATATAGGAGAGATTTAAGTCCAATGAAGGAAGATATCACAGATTCATCTATTTGGAAGTCTTTCTGGGAAAGAACTGCTCAAGATATTCCTCTCAGTTGTTTTCTGGTCTTCTTATGTATACATTTCTATCCTTAAACATTCAGTTCAGTGCAGTGATCAGTTGTGTCCTGTTTTTTGAAGAAGTTTTCCATCTCATCTCTTGTCCAAAACTTCCTTCCCCTAGCTCTAGGCTCAAGGACGTCCCATCCCATTTCTGTTTCCCATCCTCCCAATTGTCAACACTGTCCTCAGTTGTTCAGCACTCCCTGACAGTAACGTCCTCCTTACTTTACATTACTCTTTCCAGATAAAATTTTGCAGGATCTAGTAAAGTCTCTAACTGGAAATCCAGTTAGATTAGGAGTTAGGAGCTGGCTTGCTACCATTTTCCAGACCTGGACCTTGCTATGGTACATACTAAACCATTGTAACAAAGCATTAGTACACAGCTGTGACAAGTATTTGCTATTTACATAACCATTAATTAACCCATTTAGAAGTTTTCTTCTTTCTTGCCCTTACCTTACCCTTGCATTAGATTACAAGTACAAAACCAGAAGCCTGTGGTAGTTATCATGTTTTAACAGACAAGCCACAAAAGTGAGGTTACAGACATGATTTTTGTTGCAGCTCTTCAGTTTGATGCCAAAAGAGAATGAAAAGAAAAAATTGTTTTTCAGCCTCAAGGTTGTTTTTGTAAAAACAAAACACCTACTTTGGAATTTCTAAGGCTGAATCCTACACTGAAAGCAAAGTTTAACCAACCATTACATTGCTCAGTGTTGCTCTGCAAGCCTTTGATTAATTGATCCAGCCTTCTCCTTACTCCTGTGACAAATGAATGAAGGGATGGCCACTTAAAACAAGGGATGGGGAGAAAGATCATTCTTTCTGGGAAACTGAAATGAAGAGCAATTGTACAGTCAAAAGACAAACAAGGTTATAATTTAGGAACAGAGCAGTATACAAATGCTATTTGATAATTATTAGTGTTTGGATTGTAATTCTACTTTTATCTATCATTAATGACCAAAATGAAAAAAAAATTAAGGTCTTTTCTTTTTTCTGGAGAAACTAACCCATGCTAATGCTCCTTGTTTCCTTGTGAAGAAAGGCCCAAAGAGAATATCCAAAAATAAAAGAGAACACTCAAAGGTAACAGCAAAGGACAATGATGTTAATTAGAGGTCAAATCCTGAAGCACTAAATTCATTAAAAAATGTAGGCGTTACCTAATGAGTAACCACTAGATTACAAGATACTGCTTTGTTTTGCACAGTGAATCCTGAATTCTTCATTGCACCGCTGAACAACCTTGGCAGAAAAGGTGCTGAGACCTGGCACCCAGCTCCTCACCAGGTTGTGCTGAAGGGGGATGAGGATTTCAGTTTCCCAAGCGAAGGAAGGAATTGAGTTTGGTTTCACAGGAGGCACCTACAGAAGCTGTGACCAAATTACTGTCATACCCCCTGAAATGGTCAGGGCACCTTCCTCAGAAGAGAGATGTGAGACAGACAACAGGCACTCACAAACTAGGTCTATATAGAGGCGACAAAGTCCTTCTGGGGTTTAACCCGCAGTCCTTGCTCAGACTTCATCTGAGCCTTACACATGCAGAATTCCCAGTGAAGCATCAGGAGTTGTTTATCAGACATTGAAAGGCAGTTCTTTGTGTACTTGGAGAGAAAATTACATGAATCAGACTGAAAATGGACCCTGGAAAATGCCTGACAGGCTGAATGTATCTGTGCAGAGCTTTGAAACATTTTGCCAGACAGGAACCATTAGCCAGGGGTAAATCTTGTTCTTTTGAACATTTGAACTACCGCGTGAATGAAAAGGCCAGATTAAACAGTAAGCCTGTTCAACTGAATAAAGCTGCTCTATTAAGAATAGGAAGGGTTATACCAGAGTAACTGGAAAAGTCTAGAGACTGGGATAACACAGCAGTTGACACAGATGACCAAATCATTACACAGAAAGTGTAACTCTCAAAATTAAGAATGGAGTAAAATAGCATACTTCAAACAGGAATGGAGGTGAGTGTAAGGAGGGAGGACCCGGCTCCCAGCAGAGCCCAAGCCCTTCTTCCCTGCCTCGAGGTATCACAGAGCACGTGGGATGATGGCTTTTTTGGGAAAGCAGAGCAGGAAGTTTGCTTGCTTTCGGTCCACGACTGAGGAGCAGAGCGCTGAAGAAGAGCTGAAGGGGAGGATGCGCTTCTGCCGCTCAGAGCAAGCCAACTACAGAAACCGCCCAGTTCATCACTTCTTCACATCGTGGACCAAACACTTTCGAAAAAACCTGAACGGATTCGTGACAGAAAAGCATCGCTGCTTTACTGTGATGCGAGATGATGGAAGACCGGCAAGACCGGGGAAAACGTCGTGCCTCGGGGAAGCACCAGCAGAGGTCAGCACAGCCGGGAGAATGGAGCAGCCGCCGCCGGGATGCTGCCGCTGCGGCCGGGATGCTGCTGCCGCTGCGGCCGGCGGAGGGCCGGTGGCGCGGCCCTTCCCGCGGTCACGCCGAGAAGGAGCTGGAATTACGTCCGGCTAAGCGAGTAACAGCACGCATCGTCATACGCTCGGGGACAAAACAGCGGCAGATGCCGGTAGTTTCTTTACTCTGACCTCGTGTGGGCTTTTCAGACTCGAGAAATGTAGCTTGGCATAGCACTTTATGTGAGAAGAAAGCACCTGTGTTCTTGCACAGCGATAAAACTTTCTCTACAATCCATATAATATGGAGAAAATCGCACTTATCGCTGTCTGTTAAGAAGCCCAGCCTGATGCGCCTTTTTCTTTCACAACACAAGCTCTCACAGATCATTACAGATATAAAAGCTAGAACATCATTCATCAGACTCAATCAGTAAAACCCTCCTTCATGGAGCCGTTTGTTCCAGGAAAGCTCTGTTTCATGAATCATTTTCTATCTGGATTCCTTGATTTAAGGCTATTACAGGAAACTGGATTTCCCTAATGTAAGGTGATACATTATGCCTGTTTCTCCTAAGAAGGCTGTAACTTCGGTTCCTTCCAGACCAAATGATGTCCAATGCCAACAAAAAGTGAGATGTAAGGAGGTGAGATACAGAAACATACACAGAGCCTGTTTCATCTCCTGAAGCAGAACAGGGCAGCTAACAGTGCAGCAGAACCTTAGTATGTAGCAGAGTTGTGTGAGCTTGAGGTCTTTGAATTATGACATTAATTAATATCCACAGTGATGCACAACTTAAGGTAACGCAAGTGATATCATGCCAGTGTTTTCCTGGCTGAAGAGAGCTGCAACTAATTGACTGCTTTGCTTAAAATCATGTGGATCCTTTTCTAGATCCAAAGAGGTTGGGTTACTCTAGCATCCTCTATTTGCAGTATAGATGGAAACTTAGATCTATGTTTCTCCAGGATAAAGTGTGAGACACAGTTATTTTCCATAGTATATGTTGTATGAGGCTGAGATTTTCTGAAGAATGGATAAGAACATCCAAGTGAAATTATATTTCCTTCCAGTAGTCATAATTATAGAACTGGGTAACTTTGCAGTGATGAGTATCATCACTGGTGTCTCATGCAAAGACAGCAGGAATTCTGTGCAAAGACACCTGGGGTAAGTTTGTACATGTCACCACACCAGCACGGCATGATGCAGCACTGGAAGGAGATACTAACATGGGCCTGGAAACAGTAGGGCTATTTTAACTGTGTTTTCCACCTTATTTGACGTTAACCAGCCCTCAGCAGTATTATTTAAGCATGTAATATCTACATGACTAAATTACTTGCTGTTCCAGAACTAGCTTGCCCGGTACTAGCTCATATAACTTTGCCAACCACTGTATTGCACAGTATGGCCATCTCCCTCACTTGAGTCCCCGGAGAACAGAAGTTACCAGCATCCAAAGAAATAGAATTTCTTATAAGGCTGAGGTAACTGCAAAATGGATATGGGCATCTACTTTGTGCACCCTTTTTGACCTCAGAGGATTCTTGTGGACTAACATGAAATGGAAGACTGTCTGCTATTATTATTGGTCAACCTGAAACACCAAGTGGAAAGACATCTAGCAGCAGAAATGTACATGTGTAAATTCTGTACTCAGTATTTATTACATGGAGAGGTCTGAATGGAAGTCCTATGGGAGCAGGGCTTCCACAGCTATTTAGCCAAAAGGCTGAGACAGGTATGAAGATGTCACCATCAGGTGGTGGTGAGACCCAGGCCTTGAGGGGCCAAGGGAGGTGTCAGTTGGAGTTGTAACCACAAAAATTTATTCAAAAGCTTTCACTGGAGGCTAAACCCATAATAAACTCTAACAGCAGTAAGATCCTGGATATTACCCAGACACAGAAATGGTTGTAGACCACTTAACTTTTACTCACTTTTCCTCAGATTTTCTATAAAAATTCCATTATTCAAGATAATTGTTGGCAGACCCAGAGAGTAGAGGTCACAACAGCTGAAACTGAGTTACAAGGCCCTTGTGTGTGTAAAATGCGTCACTTGTCCCTTTATGTGAAAAGAAACATGTGGAGCTGGATTTCTCTGATGCCCAGTGATGTTTGAGGCCTCAGTTCCCTGGTAGGAGTTGAACAAAGAAAGCTACATTTTGAAGAAGCCATTTAAGTCTGAGACAGGAAAAAATAATGCAGCTTATTGCCATTAGTTTTCTTTTTGCCTGAAATCAGTAATGCACAATGCTTTTTTTCTCTGATATAAAGAGAATCAGTATTTGTTTGATAATGTAAAACATCCTAAATGACAGAGATTTACCAGTTACAGGTGACGAATAAGACTGAGGACTGCAGAGAATAACTGCTGTATAATGGTAGGTCTCCCTCTTTCTAACCTAAGAAGAAACATATGACACTATTTCTGGATATCTGCTAATGTGCAGTAAAACGATTAATAAAATGACTTTTCCCTCTATTATTTAGGCCTCCATGAGACTGGCCTACTTGACAAAAGATGTTGCCTGCAAGCTGGTGTTACTGATAGAAATGATGGAGCAACCTCATTTTTTTTCTGATAGCTATTTATGCATGTAGCTGGGTTTTACTGTAGTACAAAAAAACCTGCAACTGCTTAATATATAGTGATGCATGAGATGGAGTTTCTCTGAACACAAAGAAATACAGCATCACTTGTAACTGCACAGATAAAAAAGCTGTCTGTGTATTCCCTTTATGTCCAAACAGGAAAAACCCAGTCCCATATATCAAACGAAGTCAAGGATACTCCTTGACATGGATTAGTTTATATTAAAGAAATGTAGCACCATGCATCAGAGAACAATAGTGAAACCTGACCTCATCCATCACTAGCTCTCAGGGAAGTGTAGCCATATCCATTAGTTCCATGAAAATCTAGACCTGAGCATCAGCTTATATTGGGTAATCCTTGCATTGCATCATGTTACCTTAGAGAGAAACTCAGTGTGATAAGTTAGTATAATTTACTCTCGCTAACATCAACACAACTGTCACTTACCACTCAGACAATCCTATTACACAAACTAATGACAACGAAAAAACCCCAAACCTCAAAACCACAAAATAGCTGTCAGTCAGGACATATTTAGGAGTCTCAGCCTTAGATCTCACTAGCGCTTCTCATCAGGGAATATCACATAGGCTGAGTATGTTTCTGATGATGCCAATGCAGCGACATGGCATGACAATGCCAAAGAGCTGAACTTTCCACCCTTCAGCACCACCCCTGGCTCAAACTTACCATTATCGTTATGAGAATTGGACTCACTTGTTTCAGACAGGCATATCTCATGCCATTTTAAATCCACAGAGTTCTGCCAAGGATGGCAGTGGGCCCATGGGTCTGCAGCCTGCTAGGGCTGGAACTGAAGACTGAATAGGATAGCTCTGTGTCTCTAAATGATAATGTATTTAGTCAGTTAAGTCCCACCATTGATGTCTTGCTTGATTTCAGAGAATTTCGACCTGGGCATCAGCCCTTTTCTGAGCAAATGGTGAACAGATAAACAATGCAAACTGGTTGTCTTGTGTAGAAAAATTAGTGATGCTGTATAGAAAATGTTTCACATAAAACCATATGCCAGCCTTGGAATAGTACAGGGTCACATATCAAGGAAAGACTCGGGAAGTTTTATTCCATAGTTTCTCAGCTAGATTATATTTTTGGATCACGGCACTCACTTTCAAATTCCAAACATGCAGCTGTTTCACAAAAATCCATTCTTACCAGGACAGGCAGGGAGGTGGAAGGCCAGGGTGGCAGTCTGCTTTAGGTTCCTGTTGTGAAAGGAGCTTGGATTTTCATAGTATGGTACATCCTGCTATGTAAATCATATGCCTCAAGTTTTGCCTTCAGGCCTTCTGGAATCTCTTTGTGTCCCTGAGTCAAGTAACTCAGCTTCAATCACCAAGGTACCTCAGAGAAAATTATAATAGGGCATCATTTTATAATTAAGAATGGAAATTCAGTATCCCAAATGGTCATGAAATTAATCCCTTTTCATCTAGCATTTTCAGAATGAGAAACCTAGTCTAATGCATCTCTTGACAGTAGCAACAAAATCATCATCCATCACTTTGCACCAGGGAAGTCCCTTCATTTGCTTCATTTTCAGTTTGGGAATACCATCTTCCCACAAATGAATGAACACCAGAAAAACAGCCCTTTAGATAAATTGCCTCCTGGGGATATATATCTTTAGATACTGCATTGCATTCATATATTAGTATTAAATGCATTATCTTTCCCATAAGATGAACAAAGTCTCCATACAGCAGAAATCACCCTGTGTATATTCACTTTATGATCAGGATAAACCTGCTACATTACCTTTAGTGTGGGAATTCTGATTGGAGACCAGGAAACCACTGGAGGACAGGACTTTATTGCACTGCAAAGTAAATGTAATGTAATGTGCAGCTGACAGCCCTACGTAGACAAAAAGCTACTGTAACAACCCTGCACAAACACTAAACACACAGTCCATTTTAAATAACCTTGATGTTGTCTCCATATGTCAAGTACAATGATGCAGTAATAAATGGTATTGAGATTGGGAAGCTTTCTACAGAAACAAAATCAAATATCCTCCAGCAGAGAGATTCTTCGCTTTCATTCAGCAAAGAAATTTTGCCTCATGTTTATGTTTATGGAGGAAAAACATCCAACCTACCACTTATGTAATGTTTGCTTTTGTAATCTAAGGAGAATATCAGTAAGGTCTTTGAAAATAAAGCATATTACTGTTCCCCCAAACAACAGTAAGTAACAGATTACTGTCATTGTAATTGGATGTCAGCTAGTCTTGGAAATATTTTTAAGACAAAAAGGTGTATGAGGCTCAAGACCATTATGTCTTATTAGAGTGTAAGTATTGCCTAATACAATGCTGTCCATGAAGGGAGCTTGGGCTTAGTTGTACCACATAATTTTGGGAAAAATGCACCAGTTTGGATCACTTAATATAGAGGAATTTAGATACAGACATTAGTTCAGATCAAAGAAAATTCCATAGCCCGTCCTCAGTGCACGCCAAGGTATTTCTGCTCCCATCTTGTAAGAGTAAAAATATCCCATACTGCTAGAAAGGGGAGCCTTTTCTTCATATTGTACCTAGAAACAAGATGCTTCACCATGTGCACCACACAACACCACAAGATTCATTTTACTTGGCACAAAACCTCTGAGAAAGAATTTATCTAACTGCATCCTTCCTGTTTTGAACAGAGGCAGGAATACTCATTCTTGCTTAGTACCTGCCATAAAAGAATTTCAGGGTTAAATTTTATCTTGGAGACATTCAACTTCCTCATCTTAGAGAAGAGCAGGAGCATGCAGAAGCTGATGTTCAGACATCTGGCAGACCTTGCTCATGTCGACAATAGGGCTTCAGATCTCAAATGATTGCCTGTAATAGATGGATTAAGATGGTCCTGCAGAAAAACACATGAGGAAATGTATTGTAAATGGGAGGAATATTGTATTAGTGTAAAAAAGGTGTATTTCTCTCATTCTTCATTCTATTTCATTAAGTACATGTTTAGTGAGCACATACACTGAGTTGAATAAAAGAGACTCCAGTGGAGGGATTTCCTACACTTGGAAGAGAAAATCAGCATACAGTCAGATAATGTATCTCTCTAAAATGGGACAAACTTCTTATCACTCTGTGAGAGTTTTGGTGCTGGGTCTCACTTTGTTAGATAGTTGTAATGAGGTCTGTCTGTCTAAGGGGTGTGATAGTCACCTGCTACACCCTCACAGACAACCAGAATGCCAAATGGACATTTGTTTCAGCTGTGGTTTACATAGGTAGATACCAGGCTACATTTCACATTACACTGAGGGAAGCTGATTTCATATATTAGTAGGCAGTTCAGAAGGAACAGATATATCACAGTATGAAGTTGGTGGGCTGGGCCCATGACACCTGCAGGTGAAGTGCAGAAGTGGGATGGACTCTCTACAGTCCAATCCCTCCATCAGCTGGTAATTTTGCACTGGAATTCAGTACAGATCTGGTACATTGCATTCTTTTTAAAATCAGAAATATAGGAATGAACACCTTCACCTCTGTATAGAAAACTGTCCTCTTGTATTGAGAAAAATATTGCCTCTTCAAGGCCTTTAAGCAAGGCATCGCTGGGACTAGCAATAAAACTTATCTTCATCAAACAGTTTGTGTCATGGCAATGATCTTTGGTGTCTCTTGCCTAAAAATATATAATTAAATGGTAGCACCATTGATAATATGATATCAAGGAACTCTGTCTTCAGATTTCTCATTCTGTATGTGAGAAACGAATATTAAGTATCACTAGATCTCTGAAAAACATTAAATCTTAGTTCAATTTACATAAGCAAAATGTAACTCCATGCTTCACTGGGTGCTGGAGAAACTCATGCATCACCGTAGATGGGGAGAAGTCAGCAGTTGCTTTTTATACTCTTTATTCTGGGGAAACATTTCTCCAGGCATCACTTTTCATTAAAGTTACTTGGCCACATGCATCATTCTGTGAAATGTAGAGTGGGTATAATAAATCACATTACCAGAGGGAGATGCCACCACACATTACGCTAAGGAAATGCTACCTCATGATTTTGTTTAATATTGAGGAAAGGTAAATCTTTCACATCTCCTAACATCACGGGAATGCAGCCTGGCAGTGAGCAACCTGGACTGGGGGAAATATGAATATTTCAAATCCTTAGCTGGAATAGCATAGGAATAAAAAGCATGTCATTTTTTAGTTACAAATGTTAGTTAAATAATATATTATTGTTACCCTCTCTCAATCTAAACAGTTAGCTGAGTTACACACTCTTGGTTATTTTTACCAGAGGTGTAGCTGATGATGGCATTTTCTAATTCTACCATGTAACCTTGCCATGCTGATAGGGTACAGGATGAAGTCTTGCTGGCCAGAACACTGGAACAGTTTTTTCAGCTTTCTGTTCCTAGCTTCCTTCCTCCGATTCAATACTTTTAGGTTTCCTTCATTAGAAAGCCCCTATGACCACATGGCCTTTCATGGGCCAGGCTGAATGTGATTGTGATCTTCAGCTCTGGTATGCGGAATGAGGACACTGCTATATATTGGTTCCTTTGAGAGATCCATGTCCCCAGAGCTCACCAAGGCTTGCCTTGTAATAATAGGAAGTCATGGCCTAAGGGACAGATAGAAAGGACTGGGGTTGTTTATTCTAAGGGAATTAAAAAATCATAGGGGCTAATGATAACAATCTTCCAGTACATTAGAAGACTCTAGTGAGGATGAGAATAATCTCATGTCCATGTCTGCTGTGAATAGGGTATGTAATACACTGACCCTCCAGCAAGAGAAAGTCAATGTAGCACTAGGGAAAGCTTTCTAGACATAGAGACAGTTGCGCACAGGAAGAGTCTGTTCATGAGAAAATGTCTCTTTAATAAGTCTTTTAAGAGAAAGCTGGTGCTGCCCGGGGTGTAAGGTTTGGACTACATGACCTCTCAAATTTTATTTTCTAGTTTTATTTTTATCTATCTCTAAAGCAAACATCACATAGTTTTCAAAAAGTTCAAATTCTTCTTGCACTATACTTTTTTTTGGGCCGTGTTAAACTTTTTGAAAACTTTTGAAACTGTAGAATGACCAGCAGATTTAAAATCATCCCATAAATTCAAAACACCTTTTGCCAGTGCACTCAGTACAATTCATGTCTGTACTCATCATCCACCTTCCCTGCCCCCCCCCCATCTTACATGAGATGTTGTTTCAGTTGTGAAGATTTGCCATGATAGATAGCAAGGGGATTCAAAAGTGATTTCAAAAGCTATTTCTAGTCACATGCTATTCTGAAAGGAAGATTTTCTCTCTGCAAAGTTTTTCTTTTTTGAAAGTTTTATTTTCATTTTTGCACGAGGTGAACCAGAATTATTTCTTGACATCTTTTCCAGACTTAATATAGTCATGTGAACAACCAGATCCTAGTTATTTGCAGCTAACCTGTCAGCTGCCCCATGAGAAGGAGGCATCAGTGTTACTGTGCTGTGCTCAGCTGTGAAATTGTGGTACTGCGGGTTTTGTAATTGTTTTTGAGCAAGTTGCCCTTCAGAATTCCTCAAACCACAGAAACTTTCTAGGGAGACAGGATCTGGTGTGACCATGACAATCCTCCCATCCACATAGTGACGTTCAGCTGTTGGGGTCAGCCTAGCCACTATGACCACCAATAGTTCCTCTCAGATAGCCTTCAAGTGGTTTAGACTTCGGTTGTAATTAGCCATCAGCCTCTGGGGTCCACTAAGTTCTTGCGTCAATAAAGTCCTGGGCTGTGCATAGCACCTATCTCCCATGGCATGAGAGTTGTGAAGATACACCAAGACAGGAGCGATCACTTACAAGAACACTTGCCAGCACTGAAGATGCTGAAGCATCTGTAGGCCATGGAAGTGACTGTCCTTTCTGTCCACTAATGCAACAGTTTTGCAGTGTTAGCAAACCCACAAATACAAGTCTCAAGCAGAAGCAGAGTATCTAAAAACATTGTTAGTCCGAGCGTTGACCACATCTGTAAAAAGCAACCCTGAAATATACCATTAGTGATGCAGTTTAACTCCAAAAGTTTGTAGCATCTATATTATGTTTGACTGCATTTAAAATCCCTGCAGGGTTTCACTTTAAATAACTACAGGAAGCCTCTTCCTCATCTGTTATTTTACACAATAAAAGATTTTGTAAGAAATAAAAGCCATAATATTGGTATATTAATGCCTGCACCACAGCAAACTACTTTCAGTAACAGCTGTCAGGTTCAGTGCTGCAACAGATCTTTTGATAGTGTTTATAATTTACTTCCAAGAGATTTCCAATTAATGTGGACAAGAACTTGTAACAACTCGTTTTTTTCTTTCTTTTCCATTGTATATCCAAAATATCATTGACTTTGCCATTTATGGAGTGATTTTTTTATTGGCAGCAGCAAAATAACAGCAGAACTTGAACATTACTAGTTTTGATAAGGATGCATCTGTCTTTCACTGTTGTATTTTAGATCAAGGCTGGATCTTGATGCCTTACCTATACAATAAATATATATATTTTGAAGATATGTATGCTTATGCACAAATATTCTACCACATTGGAGAAATTTTCTGCAAACGTTTTTTTTTCTTTCTCTTTTTCTATCCTGGTGCCACAGATTACTTTGCAACTATTGTTCACACATCTTGTTGAACAGAAATAAGGAATACTGCATGTTACTAAGAGTCCGTGAATGGTTCTTACAAAGGGAATTTAGGATTGTTATCATAAATTTGCTTAGAACATCGACATTACAAGGAAAATCACTTTCACTGCAGAGAGAGAGGTGTCAAGAAAAAGGACAATGGTAAGAGAGAGAGAATATGTGACAGCAAGAGATTAAAGAGCCCTTTTTGGTGACCCTGGTTTATGGTTGTTGGTTAGATTTGCATCATCAGAAGAGGCTTCAACTCTTTCTCACCTCAGTGCTGCCTGTTGGTAGATCTCAGCTAGTCTTTCTGAAACCTGGAGTTATAAAGTATACTGGAAACTGTAGTCCATCACAGTAAGACATGGTGTTAGCCTCTCTCAAGCTTTGGAAGGAGATATAGGTCACTTATCAACAGCATTGTCTCACAGATTAGGAAGAGTCCTAAGAGAAACCAACCTAACTGCTGTTGTTACTAGGAATAGCAAGATACTGAGTACCCTTTTCTTCTGTTTCACTCTGTGATCATTCTCATCGCAATGAAGCTGGTCTTCTCCAAAACCTCTCAGTAACAGTCCCTCTGACAGTGTATTTGCTAATCCAAAGTTACATGAACAAAGGGATATCTTTATAAATATGTTCCAAAATCTTCTTTGCTGTGCTGCATCAACATACCTCCCTGATAGAAAGCAACACAGATGAATAGTCTGCTTTTCAATGATGCAAGGGCCTAGGTTTTCACAAGCTCAAGTGACCTGTGTGGCAGAGTCTCATTTCTGTATTTATGATGCTTGGTTTTTCTGTTGTGCAGGAATGCATTCATCTTGGTGTCACGTAAGTACAAAAAGTAATGGAATTGATTGGGAAATTCAGTGGTGTGCGAAGTTGGATTCCTCTGACACAAAACAGTGAATGGGATCCAGTTTTCCTTCTGTGGTGGTGCATTTCTTTCCCCCTCTCCAGGCTGATTTATGAACTCAGGAAGGCTCACTAGGCCTTAGCATAAGTGTAATGAGTTGAGCAGTCAAGCGACCCTTGACTGTGCTAGGAACTCTTACACAGCTAAGCCAGGGAGATATGCTGTGCATCTCAAGGACTCCTGCTGTCCGGCAAAGGCGGGGGGACGGGATTAGAGATAGCCAGTTCTCATAACAACCTGCAGCCAGTTCTTTTTCATAACAACCTTGAGATGTTACAATCCTTCCCTGACAATCTTGGAGCATCTTGTATCTATGTTTTGAGTTATTCTCTGACAGTCTTGGAATTTTCCAGTGCAGCTGGGATTCTAGAAATTTGTTAATGATGAAAGCCAATCATCTCCCAAACCTATAAACAGCGGTACTAATTGAGGTCCTTTGAGCTCTCCTGGACCACAGTGGGCTGTGACCAGCATCTCCCTCTGAGTGGGACACCTCCCAGAGCTTGCAAACTTCCCTGTTTGCGAAAATTGGAGGTCTGTCGCTGAAAGCTGACATGACCTGGGCTGATTCTCTTCGCTCCTTGAGGCTTGACCCTTTGCCTATTGAGACAAATGCTGAAGCATTTGACATGAATATTTTCACTGACCTCGAAGGGAATTTTTAACAGGTATACCTCTTTTTCTCTCTCTCTTACTCTCTTGTATTCTCTTTTTCTCTTATATATATTTCTTTTAGTGTCTTTATGCATGCATGTGTACTAACCTGAATAGGCTATAGTAAGTAAGTTATAGAAAGTGTATTATAAGTTATTAAGTAAGTTATAGCAAGTATATTATAAGATATAATTTATTACTTTCAAATTTATAGTTAAATTATTGTTGTGATTTTTATGCAACTGTGAATGAATTTTAGGCTGCTATTATAATCCCTTTAGATATAAACCATTGACCAAGTCTGGGACTAGGAGTCGATCCAGCCACACCTAGGATCTGACAGAAGTTTAGAAAGCAAGGGGGGCTTCTCTGAACCTCATGACTCAATGGGAGGGTCTCCCTTACCCTTTCCCACATTTCCTTTTACCCTGTTATGTTTTCAGTCCCTAGATACATAAGTTTAGTGTGATTCTGATTTATTTTTCCTGTGTGCATTTCATCCATGTACTAAGTAATAGAGTGAACCTTGCCAACAAATTCTGTGAAGTTGCACTTTTATACAATTTTCTATGAAATCATTTTTTCTATTGTTAATACAATTGGAATTGATTCTTTAAGCGATCCAAATGCCTCTCTCATTTTTAAATTCCCCCTGTGACACCTTCTCCTGTTAAAATATAAGCTATGGAGTTGGGTTCCAATGAAATAGCTTTATGAGCACAGCTGGTTTGTAATTTTTCTGACCAGGTATATTCTTTAGAATTGTAAGACTTACATTCATTATTTCAAATCAAATTTAACTTTTTCCTAACATCAAAATTATCTGGAATTCTGACTTTTATAAGATTTTTTTCTGATTTTTTAATAGTTTCTATCTATCTATCTATCTTCTTTTTATTTAGGTCTTCTGAACCCTAAGTACACATTATTATCTATGCCTAGGTTCTGTTTCTAGGTACATGACTTCAAAGTCATTCAGGTGGTGACTGCAAATGACTCTTGGAAAGAGTCCCAGGGTTTCCAAGAAAACTGAGGATTTGTCCAAGTCTAGCAGGTTAGCAAGAAAATATGAAGGTCCGATCACAAGACAAAGAAGCTGTATGAAGTTCTAGTTCTTACTCTCATTGAAGCCAGCAGAGTAATTCAGGATTTATATTAAGGTGATAATACTAAAAACTGTCACTTGCTATCTGTGTCCCGATGAGTTGTATTTGAGAGGTTTGTGTTGAACATTTACAGATTTCCCCCACTCCCAGTCAGAGAGTAAAGATGGTCTCCCACTATGTTTCAGAGCTGCTTGGAGATAAGCCATGATGTGATATAGTCACCTGTGGAACAGCTGAAAGACATGGGGTGACAAGGTGCATTCACATAGTGGCTGAAAGTTTGTGACAAATGACAGATGAAATTCCTCCAGTTTTATACAGGTTGTAGCTTGGCTTCAACTTTCCAGCAACATATAAACTCAAAGCTCAATTGATGCCCACAGGCAAGCAAGAGGTCACACAAAACGTACACTGCAGCGATAGCACCTTATGGCTGGTAATAGATGATTTGGCCAACACCTACGCCTTTTCCTAAGAGGGACAGACCACAAGTATTTCTCAAATCTATTCCTTTGCTTACACCTACTCATTTGTATAACTTCGACCTTACTATGAAGCTGCTGAGAAGGAGTATTCAGTGAAGAAATGTTTGTTTTCCCTATGGTACACTTCAGACCTCAACAGTTATTCAGAAATACCTGATGGCCCACATTCATGGCCATGTGGGACATGGTCATAGATGTCTGTTAATGAGTTTATGATTTCAGATTTAGTTTCCATCTCTTACCTCTCTATCTGCTGTTCATAATAATGAGCTCTGGGACATGATTCACTGGGAGGAGGGGGAGCCCTTAAGATTTTTTTGTTCATTCCCACTAACAGAAGTAGTACTGGGACATAATTGTGCATGTAATCTCAGAGGTGCTTCTGCTGCATCCTTTCAAGCTAGCAAAGAGCAGATTTTCAAATATATGAGGAAGTCTGTATTTGCTTCCCTCTCTGAGAGAGGCAGAATGGTCTGAAGTCAAAAAGTTTTTACATCATCCCTTTTGGGGACACTTTAAATCTGAGACCTCTTTGAAGTTATACAAGTGTCTTTCAAAGGAAGAGGTCAAAAACAGCAGAGAGCACAAACACATCACCAAAGTGATAAATTAGACACAACTTTTGCTAAGGCTATACAGGGGGAAACACAGCTTTTTAAAATGGCCTTAATTACTTCTTGCTTCAGCTCAGATCACTTGTATCCCTAGAGGGAAGAATGCCTGATATAAAGAGGAGGGCTTGTCGTATTTGTAAAGATTGTCATTGTTTGAGTGATTCAAAAGATGAAAAGGAGCCCAGTGTGAGAAAAAAAAGAGAGATCACGCAGTCCAACACCACCGAAAAGGCTTAGGGAGGCGAAGATGTGATCTCTGGGCATCATGCAATTTCCAATTAACCTCTTGTCCCTGAGACTCTGAGCTCTCCATGAGGTTGTAACACAAGGTAGTTATTGAACTGTCCCCTGGCTCACAGTCTGTGAGGTGCACAGCGCCAGCGGCCAACATGTTGGGCCCCAGCAAGGTGAGATGCAAGGCTTGCCACCAGCGAAGAAAGACAACAAGGGAAATAACAGCAATCCCCAAATCAGCAAACTCCTCTGAAACATAAATCATCCAAAGCCATGCCTTCTTAACAGGGCTCAGTATATGTCAGGAAGGCATATCTGAGACAACACAAGACTAGACTTCTGATGCAATTTAAAAAAAAAATGAACATTGTCCATTGTAGGAGAAGAAGGAGAAAAGCAATTGCTAAAATTAATTTTTGTATCCTGAACAGTTTTTGAAATATCAGTTTCAAAAGTACAAAATCCAAGGAAGAAGAAATGGTGAGAGTTAACTCTACATGTTCAGTATTTGAGACAGAAAAGGCATTTAAAGTTCAACAGCAAACATGGCAGACTGCAAGCATCTTGAGAATTAAAAGAGAAAGAACCCCAATATGCCTAGAGATTCATGTAACAGGTCATGATCAGCATCCAGGATAACTGATTTATCAAATAGACAACTTTTTACACAAAGATAGTGAAGGGACTTCTAATCCAATCCTAGTACAGGATATATTCCTCTGAAAATCTTTACAGCTGCTCACATAGTTACTTGGGGAAGCCTTGGCCTTTACAAATACAAACTCTTAGTGTGTTTACAAATACAAACTCTTAGTGTGGTTTTTGGGAACTGATTAGATTTCTCAGGAAACAGTATTTGGAGCTTGACAGCTTAATACAAAACATCAAAAAAGGAAAACTGCAGTATCCAGGTGTATGTGGAAAGTTTCACATGAATTATGAAGGTTAGTGGGAAAGAGACCCTCCAATCTGGTGTGATAATCCTTGACTTTATGAAATGCTACAGATGCTTACTACTCACCTTGTGCAGCACTTTCCAAAACAGGAAATTTTTTATTGCTGTTTGCACTGAAGTTAATGGGAGTTAGGACCATATATATGGGAGTAAGACTACACAACCATACAACATCTATTATCTGCAGGAACTAGGGCTGTATCCAGGAGATAGGTGTTTATCAAAAGTACAAAACATGGGAAAGCATAAGTCACTTCATGATATGTAACACTTTTCCATTCACAAACATTGAATTCCCTGCACTGGGTGACCATCCTGTGCATGCGCTTTTTATGTTCTCCTGCATGCTTTATTTGTATGTGGTTTCTGGTGTTTTATGAAGACCCAGGGAGTTTCTCTCAGATGCCCTTCTCTAGCCCCTCAAGGAGGTATTACAGGGCTTCTGTGGAGGAACATCTTGCCACTACTGGCAATCTTTTTGCACCACATTTTTGCTTCCAAACATTGCTTCCAAACAATGTGGTTTGAAAACATCAGCCCCATGCTGTTGACTGTCTGGGTGCTAGGCAAAGCATCCCTTGTGTGAGTCTACCAGCTGTATTGCAGTAACTGCAGTAGGAAACCAGGCTTGCTTCTTGCTGAATTTTCAGTCATGAGGCTCCTGCCCTGGTGTGGTGATCATCTCTGTTTGACAAGGAAAAGCCCTGTTGAGTGCCCTTGTCGAGTCAGAGAGGAGTTGCTATCCCTCTCCACTGACATGTTAGGTGCAGGATCTCACCTCTGCTCTTACCCTGTGGAGATGACTAATAACTTCTAACAGCTCTAAATAACACCAAAGCTGGTAAATCTCCTGTCTCCTTCAGCTTTTCTGCCTGGCATATGCAGCTGAGCTGCTGGCCGGGCAAACTCCTCAGTCAGGACATATTAGAATGAGATCTATCAAACTGCAGTTATATGAGAATAATAACATTTTACTGTGCTGCTGCAGTTACTACTTTTGCTTTAACCAGCAAATGTTATTATTTTTGTTGAAGTGAAAGTAGTAACAAGTGTTCCCAGACAGAGGATGACGGCTCATTCGGGCTCTTACTCCAATTTATACATAGTGACAAAGAACTTTTCCCCAGACCACAGGTTTCATCAGTCTACAAAGACCACTTAAAAGCTACCTTCACTCAACACTTCTTTATTGCCTTCAGTTCAGGACACACACAGCATTTTTCTGTTAGTTTTTCCAGGAAGAACAGGAGTGATCTTACTACCTTGTTTGCTAGAGAAATCCCAGGATGAAGATGATGCACATTTTAAGAATAATAGTAGTTTACCATGGGGACACCTTGCCAAGTGATTAAAACAGGCATTGGAAATTCTTCCTCTTCCTGTTTTTAATCACTTTAATTTTGTTAGATCTCTGCATCCATTCTGCCGGTTTAGGTCCACTGGATGCTTTGCAGCTCATGAGTAGAAATTCTTGGAATTTCCATATGCTGGTAATGAATCACAATGAATTGTTCTTGGTGTATTAATTTTCAAATCTTTCTGAAATTTACTACGTCTACTTGTAAAGATTCGGTATTGATTATGTGACTCATTTCTCTAGATGAAAATTTGAATGGACTGTGTTAAATTGCTATTATTGCTAATGCTGTTATTTTTACAAGTGCTAGCGAACCATTGGCTGATGATAGGCAATAGCTTATGCACCACACAAAGGTTTCTGGGAACTGATTAGATTTCTCAGGAAACAGTATTTGGAGCTTGACAGAATCTAAGTGGAAGAGGTTTCTACGCAATGCTGAACTGTGGAAAAAGCCTAAGGCAGATTTTGGCACCCTGACTCACCTTAAATAGCTGCAGGGTAAGTAACCAATGCATAAAAGCAGTAAAAGCCATCTCTCAGCAGTTGGTAAGTGTCTTGTTGCTTAGCCTGAAGAGGTTAGAGTGCGTGAAGCTCAAATCCTACCAACATCTGGGGAGACTTGAACTTGATAATCTCAAACCACTCCCTCCCCTTATTCCTCTAGGTACTGAGTCAAATTGGCAGGGTGTAGTCTGCCCAGAAAGTGAGGCTTTCTCCTTTCTCCTTGGCGACAGTGCTATATTTTGTGTACAATATGTAAACATTCACTGGAGCAGGGCTGCACATCTAGGACTCCTCCTTTCCAGCTGAGTGCTCTAACCTCTAGACTGCAGTATTTCCACTGGCTCCAGTTTGAGCAAAAAGGCTATTTATTTATGTTGTTCAGATTGGAAGGGCTTCAACTGGAAGACAGAGAGTCACATTCATGAATGTGTTATATAGTCTGGTGATGAGACCATTTGCTTAGGAGAGAAGAGGTATCAGATATCTACAGGCAAAAGACGGAGTTGAAAATAAGTGTCCTTTGACCCATGATGTCCCAGTGTCTGGCTGACCCATTATCTACTAAACTACTTGGGTGAAAAGTCCTTTCATCAGCTCTGGCTTTCTTTGTAATCATAAGACCAGACCTGAGAACTCCTATCAATCTTGATCTGCAAGCATTACTATTACCTTGTGACTGCTGTGGCTTGGGTATGTTAGGCAAATTAGCACTGAATCCTCCCACACTCATTTTTCAGGATTTCTGGGTATGCTAATAACTCAGGTCTGTACATTCTGCACCTGAGATGAGCACCTGAGCATTTGACACTGCAGCCCTAGTCACCACAGTACTCAGGCCTTTTGCAGGATCTGTTTGTCACCCTCTAAATTAGGTAGTTCTCTATGTCTAGCAGTGGGAAATGTCTTTGGCAGAAACATAGGTGCTAGGCAACTGAGAGATATTTTTCAGACTTCAGATCTTAAAAAGGCAGTTAGATGCCTATGTCCCTTAGTGGCATTAGAGCCTGGTCTTCAAACACAACCAAGGACTGCACAGCGTGAGGAACGTGTCATGACGGGTACCTGCAAAATATGTTTTTGAACAGATGTCTGAAGCATCCACTCAAGGTCAGAAAGTGTGAATAAAAATCACAGCATCTTTTGCTAGGTGGAGAAAAGTCAAGCTGGAGTGTGAGCAGTATACAACACAACTATATTAGAATCGCCCAGTGTGAAACATAAGGATGATTCAATCGTCTAAGCAAGAACCAGCCCTTAAATGAAAGGACAAAAAACATTCAAAAGCCACAGAAGGGCATAAAGTTCCCAAACGCACTTTGAGTAAGGTATGATTTTAAGTCTGTCTGATTTCTGCATTTGAGTCACATTCTAGGATCTGGATGCCCTTGAGCTATGGCGCTGATGACTATTCTTCCTGCTGCTATCAGCACATTCAAGGTCACTTGCTCTGCTTAATCTCAGCTGGGTCAGGAAGGCATTGCTGACTCACCATGCTTCAGGAAAAGATGGGGGGGGGGGGTGGATTAGGGGCAGGTGAAGTCATAGCATCCATTACAGCAGCTAAAACAAGGCCCTTTGGTGAAGGGCCAGAGAGTCCTTACATCACTGCCTAGAGCTTTGCCAGATCCCCCACTGGAGTTCTCCAGTTACCCAATGCAGACAACCACCCAGGACAGAGACGGGTAGGTGTGCACAAGCTTACTCTGCTACTGCAGCAGGACGGTGGTTAGGGCCATGATGGACAGCTTAATGCGCTGTTGTTTTCTGCTGGGGCCAAACTATGTGGGATGGGTCTATCTTTAGGACTATAGCACTGAGTATGCACTGAAGACAGATCCTACTGCTGACTGTAGTGGCTGTTCAATATGCTGGAAAAAGGACAGCCATCGTGGTGCCTCTTGGGTGTGATGGGGAGCTTTGTAGCTCTGGGGTAGCCCAGAGGGTCTGTGAGGGAAGTCTGGGGCCCTGGTTCGCAGTGGTCTCAGCCAACACCAGTGCTGTGGTGGGGAGCCCTTTTCTCCCTTCCTTCCTTGCTCAACCCCTGGTTGGACGCAGAGCACCAAAGATCCCTTCCTGCTTTAGGTCAGCTGGTTATTGCCCAGGTTATTCCATCTTCCCCTGTAAAATACTAGTGTAGAACCTTGCATCAGGACCAGTCATGAGAAGCCAGAATATTTCTCACAATTACCTTCAAGTTATTTTAGTGGATGCTAAACTAAGCCTGTGTAAACAAGGGGCTTATAAAATTAAATTATCCCCTGTGTGGTAGGGTGTTAGCTCTCACCAAGGCTTTCCTATTCATATGGGTCTCTTTGAATCTGCTCTTAGCTAGTATTGCACATTTGCACTGCAACTTTTCCTTCACTGATGGCACTGATTTGTCTGTCTTGCCTTTACTCAGCTGCTGGCTTTCACAAAGCTTGTGAGAACATAAATATATTTGAGACTCCTACCCTTTTTTGAAATTGGGTTGAAACCAGTCAGGGGTTTCAACACTCTTTAGGAGGGCAAAGGACAGACAGATAGCAGGACCTCATAAGTTTCACTGCCCTAGGAAGACAGGCTAAAGGAGATTTTTTTTTTTTCCTAGCAGTCCTTAAGGGACTTTGTGATGAAAGGACAGGCCTGAAAGGCTAAATAGTAAGGAAGGTATCATAAAAAGCAATAGCATTTTTTAGAAAATACAAGGTGAAAGAACTCCCTCTTTCAATTAGCTTCCATCTGATTGGTGATGTGTCATATTTATGCAGGGAAACAGGTCTCTGAAAAAGGCATCAGCCATACATATGAGTGATTTTTATAAATGGCTTCTTCCCTACAGCCTTTGTGAGTAGATGATTAACTCTCTACATACCATACAGAAGGAGACCTTGGATCTCTGAGACAACGTCTCAAAGAAGGGATGGACCAGGAGACGAGCGGAACCTGTCTGTGTAAATGGTACCCAAGCCTTAAGTTTAGAGTATTCATCCTTGACTGAGAGCATATGAATACAGAAAATAGAGAAATGGTTAAAACTTGGATCTATCAGGTGTTTTTGGAAGATTTTTGACCAAATTTTCTGTTTCCAGGTGATTGTGCTGCATGTTGCACATTCCTTTCTGGTTGTGAAGGGAACAGTCAGACTCTTTGAGTTAATTTCTTCCCTGGTAGACCTCTTGTTGGAGGGCCCTGCTCTAAAGTGTGTGTTCACATCCCACCACAAGCTTAACAGTGTTAATTTTAGTGCCTCTGGTCTGGAGCTCTGCAACAGAACAGCTCTGACATTCATTTTTGTTGAGCAGGAAATTCAATCTCAAAACCAGCAGTTTTTCATATATAGCTTGGTGTCTGTGTGCAGAAGTAAGGAATTTTGCTTGTCAATGCATGTGTGTATCCATGCCTAAGGGGAGATCAATATAGTCAGAGTAAGGGTACACTATCTAATTCTGGCATCACTCTAAGCTTTCATGCCAACAAAAATTGCCCAGGAAAATTGAGCAACTACCTACAAGTCAAGAATATAGACACAAATAAAAAACTGATGTTCTCCCATAATAATTCAATTTGACCTATCCCCAGCTTTCTCCTCTGGGATTTCAAAGCCCTTTCAGTGGCCTCAGGACTGCAGCTTTGGCTGCCCTCTGCCTTTGAACCAGTGATGTTCTGTGAGTGACTTGATGCTATAGGCACACTCTGATAGCATCCATAGGCAGGGCAGTATTCCTTGGGGCTGGTAGGTTTTGCCTACTAAACTGTTTCTAAACCAGAGGTGACATAAGAGCTTCTAAGCTCCTGAATCTGGATATAATTTGGACAATGGGAGGAGACCAAAATAAAAACCAGGGCCGTTCCTTCTTTTGCTTCCCGAGGGAGGAAAATGGTCTGAGTAAGCCCAGAAGAATCTGTGATGTCTTCTGACTGGACCCACTGGATCCCAGGGACTGACAGGCCACTTTAGCTGCAGACAAAGGCTTGTCAGCTGTGGCAGCAGTGAACGCTAGTGATTTCACCCAATGGTGGGTCTGGAGTTTAGCCAGGCAGCTGCAATCACACTGCTGTCAGCAGTCCTGCCCCCTGCTCCAACTTGCATTGCATGTGACTGGCCTCCAGGATTCCTATCTCTTCCTGAAGCACTCAAACTGACTTCCCTGATTTTTCTGAAATATCTTGCTGAAAACATATATAGAAAATGCAATGGAGTTACCTATGCCAGTATGGCTGCCAGGAAGCATGGGGTTAGCCATACCCCAAAGGGTCAGATTTAGCTCTGCATGCCACCTCAGGATATGTGTCAGACCTGTTAGAGAAAGAAAGTGACTGAAGCAGAGACAGGGTGACCTGTCCTTCATACCAGGCCTCATATTGGTCCCTGATACAAGCAGTTTGCATAAATTCTTATTTTTAGCACAGATCTTCCCAATGAATTGAACGAGAGAGGAATTAGGCCAATGCTAAGGACTTGTGAAAATACCACCTACAGCATTGTCAGGAACTGACCATCCAGTATGAATTAGAGAAAGAACAGATGACTTGAAATCTTATAGCCTAAATCCTATTAAGATATAACAGTTCACTTTTCCTGTGCAGCTTGAGAAGATAAGAAAGGAAGACTGTAGACAGCAAAATATGTCTCTAAGTGTTTTGTACTTCCCTTTGTCGATGCCATTGTAAGAGCTGTAGAGAGAAAGATCCAGGAGAAGCCTAGGGGGACAATCTTGACAGAACTCCACCTAGTAATTCTTTTAGGCTTTGTACTTCAGTCCTGCTCTCCAGTGTTTGTCATATCTGCACAGAGGCTAGGGAATTATTCCTCTTTCTTCACATTTTCCTTTCCCCATTTAGATGTATTGATTTTCCTTTCTGCTCTTCTGTGTGATTGAAATTACCATTGCACTCTTATCCCAAAATCGCAGCACTTTTGACTTCCACGCTTGCCAGATGAGGGTTTATGGGTCCACACTGTTGAATCCTGCCAGAGGTTACAGAAACACTGGAACAGCAGTGGCTGATCTATAAGTAGTCAGGAAGGTCAAGGAGGAGGGAAGAAAATATTGCCAGCCCTATCTTGTAGGGGCTGTATTTAGGGCTCAGCTGTAGGGGGTACGGAGTCTACCTTGCAGGGAGCTGGCGGCTCCTTTCAGGGGGGCTCACCGAGTCACACTGAGTGCTCCACAACAAACGCTTAATAATGTTGCGGCGGCTGCTGAGCTGCAACCGCTGCTTGTGACACCGCTCATTATTATCTCCCTCTAACCATCTGCTGATTTTATGGATAGCTTGCTTTTTGCTTTCCACTTAGGTTAGTAGTTTGGGGACCCTAATTCTTCTTTGGAGCCATTCTGTCTTGCACCACCGGAGACAATGAATATTGATAGCGCTTTTGTGGAGGGGCACTCTCCGACTTCCACGGGATCTTTGCCAGAGGACAAACATTACCATTTGACTGTTCATCTTCAGATCTGGCCAGGGATCTGAAAGTTAGGAAGAGTCTTGTGCAAAGTCTGACACTAATGCAAGACTCCAGGGTGGCCGGTCCAGGACAGGCTGCCCTGTGAGGATGGCTTCTTTTCCCTGACAGCTGGAGAGCTGCAGGCAGTAGCACTGTTGTCTAGTAGCATAGTAGTATATATAGCAGGCATAATACAAAATGAATGAGTGTTTCTCTTAGAGCAAACAAATGAATTGTAATCCCAAATCCAGAAAATTTGGAGCTGGGGACCATGCTGTGAAACTGTTGATATAGAAATAATTTTGCTGCAAATAGCATCATAGCCTTTCTTTAAAAGAAAATGTTTGATGGATTTGGGGCTTCATCTGGTTTCAGATATGGAAGATATATCACAGTTTATTCTGTAAAAACAGCTGCTAAGCCTGGCCACGGTGCGTGCACAGATGCTGATTTTACAACGCATGCAGTGACAGGCACCTGAGAAACTGAGATCAGTGAAAAACTGATAATGTGTTCTTGACACCACAGAGTGTGAAGGGAATTTACAGTGAATAGAGATAGTTAAAGTAAAAATGTAAGTGAATGCAGGGCTCTGAGTTAATAGCCACACCATCTTCAGTCCTTTATTCCTCCTAGAGTAAGTAGGTAAGGGAGCAACAATGCAATTGTTGGAGAGCTCATTAGCACTAATGGTATTATGATATCAAGCAGAGCTGAAGGGTGAACTTCAAAAAAGTCACCAGTGAAGGTGACTGGGAGGCAGTTCTATTGCCTGGAAGTGGAATGAAACCTGAAAATTCAAAACTTCTCAGACTAGAAATCCCAAGGTATTTCTTTTTGGAAAGACAGGAAATTGTGGTTTCTGAAATAAAATGTGTTCCCTGGGTTCTCAACCACTTCATCTGTGTGAGTGAAGTAGAGCCAGGCACCCCTGAAGCCCCTGACTGCAGTCTGCGTGACACCTGCCATACCAGTGTCCCACCAGCACCACCCAGGGTGGACAAAAAGCATCCTCGGCTACTCCATCCTTCTCCTGTCAACCTGGCAGGAGACACGAGGGGTTCAATTCAGAGCTGCCAGGCCTCCAGTCCGCCCAGGTCCAGGATTAGGATAGTGAATGGCTGCGGAGGCAGAGACCTAGACACCACAGCATCCTTGGTGAAGGCATCCAGGCCCCCGGTGTCACAGGCTGCCAAGATTTAGGCTCTGAGCTCGGGCTGCTGCGGGTAGCTAGACATCTGGAAAAAAACTGGTAAGCTCCCTCTCTCTGGCCCGCCTGCCCTTCAAAGCCTGTTGGAGGTTCGTTAAAGTAATGCAGGTAGATTTTGGTGAACTAGTTAATTCTGATGAATAATAGGATTGAGAATTTTGCTTGCCAACTCTGCTTTCCAGCTCGGTTTAAAGGCCCTAGGCGTGGTGCTCTGGTAGCTCTGAGGAGTTTGCAAGCAAAGAATATTAATGGATTTTTTTGTTTATATTTTATTTAGGATAGGCACATTCAGGGTAAAAATAGAAGCTTTCAGGATATTTAGGATAAAAATTAGAAAACTATTTAGAATAGATTCATGGATCTATGGGTCTAGAGGTGTGCTGTGCAACAGTTTACTACAGGTAATAATTTCATCCTTTGCAAATCAACACACCCATACCAAAAAAAGCCACAACGCTCGACTGAAGCAATAGTACAGCTCCTAAAAGATAATTTAAGTACCAGAATAACACTGGAATGATGGCTAGCTAGATATTGAAATATCTCTAAAAATCCAGGCTCAAGAACTGATTGGAATTTTTAGTAGCGGGTTTTGCTAAGAAAGTCAGCAGCAGGGATTAAAGGTGTGACTGTGTTTTTTTGCGGGGTGGAAAGCTATACTGAATTATTAAGGGCATCGAACTCCAGGGAAGAATGAAAATTACTTGGAGTAAAGGTGATCTAAATGGAGAGCTTTAATTTAAAACCCTTTGAACTACAGGAGTGGATTAAGGTCATGTTTGAAAGATTAGATTCTGCTGCCTCAGTTTTGGCCTTGTTTCAAATGACAAACCTGAGTGCAGATAACTCAGCTCTGTGGTCCTCTAAGACAGAAAAGTGTGAGTTCAGACTCCTGGTGACTGACCGTGGCACCCACTGCAGGTGGGATGGACTGGCCAGCTCGCCTCCGACCCTGACTAACAGGTAGTCCCTGCCACCGATCAGTCCCTAATATGGGGGTGAACTCAGCTTTTTGATCAGGCTGTTATTTGTAAAATGTTAAATACCTCTTCAGGCACAACAAATACCATCAGCTACAGTGTAAGCTGAAATCAGATAAAACAAGCCAAAACTGCACATGTTCAATTTACTGATGAGAGAACAGAGAACAGTCCATGTTCTCTCCCCAAGCCTTTGTCAAGGAGACAACAGAAGGAAATTCACCTTTACATACTTGCCTATGGCTCCAGGAAGTCAAACACCAGACATTATGTTTCTATCATGTCCCATAAATTCAGAAGTTTTTTGAGATGGCTGTGTTTGTATGCACTCACTGATATTTCCTGATGTTAGGACTTTTATATCTTTTTTTATGCTACAGGCAGTGCCATGAAGTCATCTTTCTTTTTTTTTGATAATGGAAGATGTTGATTTTTATTCTGTTAAGGAACAAGCTGGCCATTTTCAGCTCCTGTTTTAATACTTCTGATTTGCTCTCCAGTGACAAGCTATCTTGAATGAAGTTTCTGGGGGTTACTTAGTCCCTCATTGTGAAGGAAGTGTTTTTAGATATGAGTTGCTGTTTTGGTTCAAACCCACTTTAAATTGTTTCAATTTGTTTAGAGTTTTTTTACATCTTGGTTAACTGGGTTAATTGACTTTGCTCTAATATATGATAACCCTTACAGATAGACAGTTTTCTCTCAGCTATGCAGAAAAACCTGAGTCTCTTTCAACCCTCTTGAATATGTGAACTAATACATTTGATAGCAGGATTGGATTTTAGGTGCTGAGACTTTGTATGTATACTGCATTGAAAGGGAAGCCGTATAAAAACTATTGTTGCTGGGAACAGAGAAGAGGACCTTTCTTGCAGACTCCTGGAAAGCTTGTGGAAGAGACAACCTATCTGAAAAAGACAGGGAAATCCCTTTCAAGGCTTTTTAAAGTGTTAAGGCAATTTAAGAAAATATAGCAACCCTTAAGCACACACTAACTAGCTCTGAGTGCCACTAGAGAGTATGTTCAAGGGTTAAATGTGTCTTTCCCCTTACCTTTGTGGATGTTTGGCCAAACAAGGTGAGGAAGGAGTTATGTAAAAGGCAAAAGCTTTCTCTGCTACAGCAGTGCTCCACGGGAGAGTTCTTCAGGCTTGGGAGGAGGACACAAGGATGCAGTTTCCTTCTCAAGACATAGCAATCTGTGGGGAAATATCTATTGGAGTTGAATGTCCTTTTTCAATGAGGAAAGGATGACTTGGTAGTCACAATGCCAAGATGATATGAGTGTGGGGGAACTGCCTGTTTTTCTTTCTGGACTTTTCAGCTGAAATCCTCTGTGCCTATATTGGCCTGAATATAAGAGAGTCTTGAATCTAAGGCAACCATTTCTTTACAAGAAACAAGAGAGAAGTAGAGCAAGATTATGTGGGAAACAAAAGGAAATTCTCAAGCACCCTACACTCATGCTTCTTCAATCCTTAGCACAGCTCTGCAGCCCATCTCAGCTCAGTGACACTTGTGTTTGCTGATCCACAAGGTAACTTTTTGTCCTTCCCACAGTCTCCTCCTTCACGCTTCATTTGCTGGAGATGCTGATGCAATACAGCAGGCATCAGCATGGGTACCTCTGTGCCCAGCTCTGGATTTAGGAGGTGGTAATAAGGATATACTGGTCCCCTAGCATCCTTGATCAAGCGAAGATTTAGCCCAAAGCCAAGCAAACCGCGGTGCTCTCTGGTCACACATGAGAATACACCTGTGCAGCCAAGTGCAGGCAGACCCCTCAGCAGCACGCTGAGCTGGCGAGGTCACTGCTGCGTCTGAACAATGTGCTCGCTCACTTGGTTTCCCAGCGAGAAATGCCTCTTACCTGGCCTTGTCACAGAAGGGCAGAGCAAGCTTTGTTGTATCAGCCTCGAACTGCTTACAATTTGGGTTTCTTCTGCTGCAGGTCCTGGGGCTCCTGTTCTAGCAGATGTTGTTTTTGTGGGGCCAAACATTCAGCTCAGGGAATTCTGTACAACCTTGTACTTCATGAATATACAATGGGTTTTCTTACATCATAATTTCTAAAAACAAATGCCACATGCTGTTTTCAAAACTATCAATATTTCAATGGGCTGTATACAAATGATTAGTCTCATGGGCTCCTTTTTTTGTGGTACATAATGTACAACTCCTTCTAGCTTTAGAAACTAAGGTGATACTCCTAATGCACTGTCTCTCAGGATATATGAGAGAATGTAACATCAATAAAAATTAACTGCTGAAATACTATTGAAATAAATATTGAACCTAGTTCCTGAATAGTCCATGGGGCTATGTCTTAAAAGAAATCAATAATAAAGCAGATATGCTGGACTTTAGCCAAGTGAATTGATTTTTGTCTTAAAAATAACAAGTAGTTTGACTTGTGTCTTCTTAATACAGTTGGAAAACAAAACAATATTCTGTGATCAATATCATAGACATAAATGATTTTTTGCATCTAAATGTGTTGAGTAAACATTTTATCTAGTGTAAATACATATATTTATTGGTGGTGTTAGGATGTGTCTCCAGGTGAGAGCCTCTACAGATATAATAAAGAGAAAAGCCCTGTGCACAAATTTAAGAGTGATTGAAACCTTGACTATATGTAACTATTCATGTTTACCTGGTGAGCTAAATTCTAGAAATTACTATTAGCTGTAGGACATAGCTAAATCTTGATAAATGAAAACCAGATATAATTATCAGAGTGTCAACACCATTCTTCTAGTACAGAGAGCATGGAAAGGAAGAACATGTAGTATGTAATGCAGTTTTCTATAATCCTTCATCCTCAAGTAGTTTTGAAACAAAGCACGATGAATATACTCCTTTTCCCCTACAAAATAAACAGTATTGAAAAGAATTAGTTAAAAAACAGGATGCAAGTACACTGACAGGCTGAGTTTTAAGGCAGAGTCCAACTTAAATGCGTGGAGCATCCCTGCTAAGGAAGCACCAGCAGCAGCTTGCTCCCAGCAGCATTGCCCAGTCTGGGCTGAAGAGGCTGAAGCCTGTCTGGCAGCACCTGCTATTTCCAAACTTGATAAATTTTCTCCACTTTCTACAGTCTAAGTTAAAAGCTGTTTCATCAGTAGCAGCTCTAAAACCTTGTATTCCTGACACTAGTAGTCTACTTTTTTTCTACTTCTACTGTAATTAGAGACAAGACAAAACAGACCTATTCTTCACAGGACTGCTGGAGGATCAGAGAGCCCAGTGGGGACACATGTAGAGTACGCTGGCAGGTGACACATGCTTGATGGCCTCCAGAACCCGCTTTGAATTTTTTCTCAGCATTTTCATACCTTTATGATTCCAAGAAATATTGAAATTAGCATCACAAAAAGCATGAGGGACCGAAGCCTCTTGCATCAGAGTTTAAGAAAACCTTGTGCTCCAGGATGAGGATGAGGACACATTCAGCCAGTCAAAGGCTCCCTGCAGATTCCTCTGAAGACATAGTCTGAGCAGATACTTCCTTGGAAGCAGCCAGGCTTTTCCCTGTTCTAAGTAGGATGCTGTGCTAGATGGACCATGTGTCTCATTCACCATGGCAGTTTTTGTGCTCTTGTCTGCTCCAGGGATGCCTCAGTAAACTGTGTCAGGAATCTGGGGCCAAAAGTGACAATGAATCCTAAAAAAAATATTCTGCATAGATAGGCTACAGAATTTGCCTGTGGCCAGCAATGCTGACCACAGTTCCTAACAAGAAAAAGATGAATACATAAATGCTCCGCTGGCAGTGTATGAGAGAAAGAGGTTGATAAGGCTTGCAGAAGAAACATCCTGAGTAGAAGCAGCATGTGTGGCATCTAAAGAAAAGAAAAAAAAAAAAAAGGAGAATGAGTCTGAATAGAACTGAATTAGTAATGGCAGAAGTTAAAATCTCTATTTTTAAAAAGATGTTAAAATGTCTGAGTGCTTCATGCATTTCAGATCTTTTTGATCTGTTTCCTTAGTTGGATTTGAATATGTTTTAGATAAGTAATGTTGCCTCTGTTCATAGGAAGATGGCAAAGTCCTATGTTCAAATAAAATTTAAAATGGTTTTTTAACTGGTAGCTGGCTCCAAGTATAGATTTTGCTTTCACATGTGTTAAATCTTAGGCTAGCATTCGTAGCAACTAATAGTATTTAACCTTTGCAAACAGCCTAGCCTGATGCTATTTCTGCAAACTGGTCTTTCCCAAACTTTAGAAAATGGAATCTTTCTTCAGGAAAATGAAGCCAAATCATACTCTTCACCTCTAAATCTCCCATGTTGTACTTAAAGCCTGCCCTTTCACTTTTTAGGTATGGTGCTGCAAGCAGTGGAAACCTCTGCAGTTACCCCTCCAGCCCTGTTCTACAATAGGGATAAATATCCAGGTTCCCTATACAGTAGCCTATATGTTGCTGACCCTCAACATTCTTTGCAAGTGTCACGCTACCTGCAGTTATAGGAAAAGCCTCAGGTCCTGGATCCACATGCTTATGCTTTAGCTACCATTTAGGCTATACAGGAAATATTCTCTCTCTCCTAGTCAGACAGCAAAGTTTCAAATTATGAATAAATGTGTTTGGAAATCAGAAGGATTCAATAAACATAATAGGCATAAAGTGTAGACCTCCTGGCATTTGAAAAAATCTCATGCTTTTACATAATAGATACTGGATGGCTTTTGTGTTCTAGGCTGGTAATACTATATAACCAAGCATCATAGACAGTTCGTTTCCTTTGTCCTTTTTTTCCCCTGGACAATATGACATCCCAGAATGTGTTACATACATGATTTTGATATCACTGTGTACACCTCCCCGGGTTTTGTACCCTGATTGATGGTACGTGGAATGGTGACTGGATTGCCCCAAACATCTTCTCATATGTGAGTATCATGTGGAAAAAAAAGTCTGTAAGACTTAATCTGTCGATAATGGACCTCAATGGGAGACAGTTCTGGAAAACTGGATGTGCCCATAGCTGTCTTCAGTGGAGCTGCTACCATGCAGTAGGCATCAGTTTCTTTGCAGAATAAGCGTATTCAAAATTTTGCTTAGTAACAGAGTACCACAGCAAACACACAACTCAATTGTATTTATTGTTAGTGAACCCAGTCACAGAATTACACAGTGGTGTTGAATGTACAGCATCTTGAATATGATTAGAGGGAAAAAAGCTATTTTCAGCATTCACTTTACCATTTCCATGATCTTTGGGTATCCCATCTCAGTCATCTGAGATTCTCTCCTTGCTTGTGATGAGGTGGCACCAATACCCAGAAAGGCAATAGCTCTTGTTTATTCTTTTCCTTGCATGTTTTGGAATGACACCACTAATGAAGCTTGCTAATTTGCATTTTGATATTTTTCCTTCCCCCATCCCTTTTTTCCCTCTCCGTTCCCCTTCCACTTTTATTCCTCAGTCCGAGAATTTCAAGATAGCTTTTCAGGGGGGATTGTTTTTCATGCTTTCATCTCTACCTCCCTCAGCTGTGCTACTGTAAATGGCTTTGTTTTTCTTTAATGGATTTTCTTGTAGTGGTGAATAATTGTTTGGTTCACTGCTTCATTTTTCATGCTTCATTTGCCTCATGTTCAAACTTTTGCTCTCCCTTGAGCAATTCAGTTTTGTTGCTTCTGCTTTGCTCTGCAGCCTGTGGCTGAGTGCTCAGCCTGGAGTTCAGGCTGGGGCTTCTCAAGGCAGCAGCTGTGCCTTGCTTTACTTCTGGTTTGCTGGTTTCTGTACCATGAAAGCATCATTTTCCCAGTGGTGCTTTGTACATCTAGCTGGTGAGAAGGAACATGGAGCAGGTGGATTAGCCTGCAGCAGCTCAGGGGATTGGCAGCTGGTGGCAATAGAACAGGCAGAAATTTCTTATCTTTGTGATAAAAGCCAGACCATGAACTCAGAAGAGAGGTAAGACCTATCTGCTGACTGGATCTCTCTTCAGCTTGTCTTTAGGACCTACTTCTTTCAAGTGTTACTCAATAATTGCAAGTCCTTTCTAACATAGATGACCTTAAGTAATATGTCACCACTGTAGGTATGACCATACATGTAACCTTTTCTACTTTACAGTATGCTAGAACAGGAAAAAATCTAAAATCATGCAGTAATGGGGATCCTGACTTTCCAGATGAATTAAAAGGTTGCATCTAGATGGACTGGTGGGAACACATGGTGATTCTGGCCTCTTCAAAGTGACCACATCATGGTCCTGGATGGAGTTTGCACCTTCAGTTCCATCCAGACCACGTGATGGGCACTCCTTCACATGAAAACCAGGGAATAGGAGAGGGGAAGTGTCTCCTATGCACTTTGGTCTGATTCAGAGGTAGGGCTGGACCCCTGATGTCCACAGGCATCTGGGCCTTTGAAGTGTTTCACTTCACTAAGGGTAGGCAGAGTTGACCAAACATAGTATGTAATGCCTTCTCTGAAATACAGTATTTTTCCATAAGGTCACTGGCTACATCAAGAATTTGGTCAGGTACTACAAAAATAGTTACAGAATAATGACATTTCACCACCTACTTTTGCCCTTTTCTTTACAGTGTTTCTTGTAGCAGATGCTGGCTCCAGGAAGGGTACATGGATGTCAAAATTGCAGGCACATTGTGTATTTGTTTCTTTTCCAGATACCATACCTTAAATCATGCAGTTTAATCGCTCTAAAGGAAAACAAAATAAGAAAAATAAGATTCCCAATAGATTTAGGCAAAAAGAACTGGTTACCTGATTATAATAAAGCACACCATGTGCCTACTTTTCCCCCTGCACCATTAACATAAGTGTGACCATATCAGTGATTGTATTCTTGTATCTGTTCATTGTGCAGCCCAGAGATCCATATTTTCATTTTGAGAGAAATACCTTTATCTGAACATTTGATTTCAATGGTAGTATATATATATAACTGAAAAATCCACTATAATGGTGTTTGGAAAAAAACAGCTTTCTAATAAACTAAACAGTTGTTGTGATTTAGACTTTCTTGTGATAATTTCTACATTTCAAAGTGATGCTTTGGCTGGTTTTATTTCAGATAAAATATCAGAACAACTCCCTATGGTCATGTTGCCCCCAGCTAAACACCATGTTTTAAAACTTCCTGAAACAAATGGAAGACAACCTGGAGCTGGCCACAGCCTGGGTCCCACTGAGCTGGTAGAGCCAACAGAGAAGTGCAGATGGTGGTGGGATCGCTGGCTATATTACAGGACTGTAAACTGCAGGTGACTTTGGCAGATGGAAAGAAGAAAGACTAAATAACTCTTCAGTCCCCCTTGTGAAATACATAGTTGACTAGGGAGTGGTACGTTCACTGTATTTTCCATTCCTGTCCCCATACAAGGTCCATATTAAACTGAACAGGTCCAAGAGCCTTTTTCTGACCTTGAGAGCAAGTGCATAGGTCACATCTATGTAGCTCACCTTCCTTCTTCTGCCTCAAAACTAAAACAAGGAAACTGCAGGGAATCTTCATCTGTATATAAACACGGAGTATCCCATGGTCTCTGTCACCTTGCAAAGCATTTCAGCGTTGTATGGAGACTGCAGTTCTCGTGGGTCAGAGCCATATGTGGCAGGGAACATGCTATTAAACAGTACAGGTTCTCATGGACATAGCTTGAGCCTGTGCCCTGGCTCTTTTTCATTTCCCGATATAGACAAACCTGTATGTCCCTGGCCCATTTAAGAGGGTGTTTCCAGTCAGGGTCAAGGAAACACTGCAGGAGCCAGCTCTGCCAGGGCGTTGTGCCTGATAGGGGCTCGGTGAGAGGTATTAATTACCTTCAGCACAGTTGTTAGAGCTGGTGGTAAGACAGTAGCTCTTCAGGAGGCTTTGTGTGAAGCTGAAGGAAGCCTAACTGAAGGAAGGCTGGTTTTATTTTGAGGTCCTAACATATTTAGGCAAGTTGAGTATATGATATAAAAACTATGAAAAATGAAGAAATGAGCCAGTTAAACACAATGCCTACATGCTCTGAGATGCTCAGGCACTTTGGGAAAAGGGATGTAGATTAGTAGTGTATTTCATGTTATGGGAAGTTGGAAGTTTACAGAGGAATCAGTCATAACATTATTACGTTTCTGGTAATAATGGTTTCTTCTGGTTTATTAGCAAAATTTTTTTGTACTTTTGCATTAAGAACTCAGTCAAGACATTAACAATGTGTAACCTTTTATCAAAGAGAAAAAGGACTGCTGACAGAAAAACTTATTTTTTCCATACAGATTAAGAGAGAAGGAGGCTGAGGGAAAAGATAAGGAATAAGGTAAGAATAAACAAATATCTTTTAAAAAAAATCAGGTAAGTGTATTATGTATGTATTATTCTGGAGAACTCTTAGGTAATATTGGCAATATCATATTAGGCTGGAAAAAGGAAATAATATGGTGCTCTCCATAGTTGCACATTAACAGAGTGATCCCATGTTTCCAAGTGAAGCACAGATTTATTGTCTCAAATCTTACCTCTTTCAGCAAACTGACTGATTTAATTTCAGGCCAGACTGTACATCAGTTTAGTTAAACTACAGCTAAGGTTTGTATAAGCACTCTTTGTTCAGTTCATCATGAGGTTTTGTAGACATAGCCTAAGTTGACATACAAGACATTCAAGATAAAATGAAAAAAACCCAACACTAAGGTGAGATTGAAACAAATATCCAAACAAGATTTAAATATTGCTTTAAATTAGGACCTAGACACATGATTGACTTACAGTGGTGTGCCAATTTATAGCCTCTTGCTACAGCAGCCCACCTGAACGGCCACTATAGCTCTGCCAATACATGCTCTGGCTGTAACTGAGTTATGTATGTGCCTGAACTCTGAAACTGAGTTGGCAGAAACAAGCACCCATGTATAAACCCACCTATCTTCAGGGCTGCAGCTCTTTGGGATGAGCTTTATTCCCCCAGGGGCACAATGCATAGAAGTTAAGGCCATTGAAAGATTTCCTTTCCAACTTTCCTTTCCTGTTTTTTTTTTTTTGTTTGGTTTGGGTTTTTATCTATGTCTTGCTGTTGAAAATGGAAGGTGAACGGGAAATGAAGGACAGAAGCAAGAGGGTAGGAAGCCACTCTCCTGTTTCCCAGGGTGAAGCAGCTGCAAGTCTTCTTGACCTTCATGTGGACTGTACAAAAGAAAGACAAAATTGCCCCCCCCTCCATGCCCTTTCAATATTGTCAAGGTGGTGGTCCAATTAGTGCTATGTGCTAGCCATACAGAATGGCAGGGTTTTATTTAGTCACAAACATCTTCATCTCTGCTGAATGAACAGCAACTAATTCAGACTTCCTCAGACTGCACAACCAGCTCCTATTAACAGTAATTAGAGTGAAGTATGTGCATTGAGGGAAAACAGCTGTAAATGATGAAGAGATGGCAAGCTTGGTCTCAGTCCCTCCCAAATAGTTATCCTCACCTTACAGCTTGAAGTATCTGCCTGCAAAATGTCTTCAAGAGGGTTTGGAACTTGCCTTTGACGAGGAAAAACTTTAAAGAAGTGACACATCTGGTGTTGCAGGACATTTAACTGACTGGCTATACTAGATCCAACAGAATCTTCAGAATCTGTCATCACAAATAAACAAAAAAAAGTTAAAAATCCCTGAGTAGCAGAAAAATCCATTTTGGGAAGCCGAAGAGTAGGATCACAAAGTTGATTTAAGTACTGAGACTGCATGACTTCAAAAGTAGTCAGAAACAGGATGGGGACTTAATTGTTTGAGGGACTTGTAGAAGTCACACTACAAAGCTATATTTCAGCTTCTTGATCACCTCTGTAAATGCAGGGTGCCCATTTAAGAGTCAAATTTCTCTGAAGAGTGGTAAGGATTTTTTTCCTCAGAAATATTTGAAAGTGGGGTATGTTTGAAATTTTTACATAGGAAATTTGATTATGACTTGATAATAGCCATGTTTATTGGTTGTCAATGCAAAATTATGTCCTCCAGAAGGAACACTCTTCTTTTTTCTCACTTGGAATCAGCCCAAGCCCCAAAAAATTTAACAAGAAGGAAATATGAGATAAATTCCAAAATATGTTTAATTTTTGGCCATTGTAGTTGCAGTTCTGAGAAAGCTCTCAATTAGTAACTATTTTTTAAAGACAACTCCAGTAAAACACAACTAACATTTCTATTCTTATCATTAGAACTAGTCAATGTTAGCCAAATAATAAAAAGACCAAGTAGTCTTTACTAACTTTATGACAGTTATGGTATGACAGAAAACATAATATTTTCCTATTTCTTTTGTCAGGGCACTAAAAAAATGCCTTATTCCGTTACTCCAAACCCAAGGAAAAATTTCTACTGCTCTGAGTAAAAAATTCTATTCAAGGTCAACATGCGGTGTAGAAGATAGCTAAGAACAGGAAAGATGCTGAAGGTTCCACAGAAGGATCAAGATGTTTTCTTGTCCTCTCCACACTCCCATCCTCTTCTCAACCCCCAGCTCTTCTCAACTCACAATAAAATGGTTAGAAAAGAGAGGCTATCCACATGATGGAGAATACTTAGCACATTGATAGCAAAGTTCTCTCTTCCACAGCCTTTTTTACTACATGTTTGCTATTGGTCCTACTTATGACAATGTTGTCTTACATGTCTGAAAGTAGGGGAAAAGTATTTTTTATACAAAACATCCATGATACCCCCACAAATACAAATTTTAAAGACGATAACAGTAAATATTTTCATTGGATTTTTCTCCCAAAATACTGCTTCTGTTCCCAAATGATTATATAAAAAATAGTAGCATAAGCAAAACTTCCTACCTTCCTACAACAGTATTAGCTTATTTCACAAGGTCTTTCTAAAAAGCTGAAGAAACTTAATTAAAAAGTCAGCTTAACATTAACCAGCTAAAAAAGTTACAGATGTGGTTTCATTTCAACGTAAGTTTTGATGATGAGGATGAGGACAAGGACAAGGACAAGGATAAAGATAATCCCACCACCTAAGGTAAGGATGGAAGGATAAATCACCCACTGGGCATGGTAACTCAGAAGTCATACTTAGCTTTTAGTTGCTACCATTGCTTCAGACAAATCTCATCCTAAATTTTTGGAAGTTGGTATCAAAGGATGGACAGATGTTTGATTTTACCCATGAAGTGCGTTTCACTTTAATCTTGGTTAGCCTTTCTGCATAGTCTTTGGAGGAAGGAGCCTCCACGTGCTTACTCACCTTGGAGTCCACTAAGAAGACAGTCTGACTTAAATAGTAGCTGTATATTACCAGTGAGATTGTTGTCCTGTTGAAGTAAATGGTCATGTCTGTTAACATCAACAGGGCCAAGATTTCATCCTAAACCTGTACAATGCTGCACCTTTTCAGGGTTAGCTCCTTCTTGAAACAAAGAGGAGCCATCTGGTTCAGAGCCCATTTCTTGCATGTCTCAAATAGAAGGGAACGTAAACAACCATGCTGGACAACTGCAGCAAAAGCAAGTGAACAGGTCTGAAAGGCACCTTCTTACTGTCGGTAATCATGTAAAGTACTAGGATCTCCTGTAGTGAGCTAACAATAAAGCCTTTTATTGACATCCATTTTTACCCCAGTAATGAAGGAGATAATTTATAGACAAAAATCACGCTCACCTTACACCTGAATAAGAGCACAATGTTACATGACAAAATAAGACTCAGGCTTGTTTTTTGAAAAAACATTGGGCTTGTTCTTTGCTATTGCTCTCTTCTCCCAAGTACTGTAATTGAACAATCTTTATTTTTACAAAAGTGCTGTTTCACACAAGTTCTTAGTGCTTGAGGATCAATGAGAGATGCTGGAAGGTGAAATTTAGACTGACAGAGGAAAAAAAGGGCTTTTGCAGCACATTCCATTATTTTTAAATAAATGACCTTAATGCATGCGTTAAGCAGGAGCTGGCCTTGAAGAATGGCAATGGTAAAAGCACTGCCAGCTGGACTGGAACATGGGTCCTTTGTTCCAAATATTACGTATTTATTCTGGATCTAAATGAATATAGGATTTTTTTTCCACGCTTCTAATAATGAAGTGAATGCCTGCCCTCCCCCAGGGAACTGACACTGACCAAGAGGCAAGCAGTTGTCAGACACTGCCTGCAGCAAAGCTTACAGCTGCTCCAGATCAAGCCGCACTGAAGAAAAGACTATTAGGTCTCTGGGGACACAGATAATAGACAAAAATGATAATGTATATGGACAAAAGTAGAGGACAGTAGTGCTTTCTGGGATTAAGAAGCAGGGAAAAAAATGGTTTTGTTATACCCTGCAAAATGATTGCTGACTCTCGTTTTAGGATGACCCCTGACCCGAAGGAAAATAATGGATGGCCCATCTGCTTGATACACAGGAATCCTCAGGCACCATTTTGTCCCATTATGTCAAAACTGGTGCTAGAATTATGGATGTGTTACCATTTGTCTTTCCTTTGTTACGTGAAACAAAGGTACCAGATACTTAACAAAACTCCCCCCCGCCCCTTCAAGTATCATTCCCCCTGCATAGGGATGAAATAGAAGCAGGTCTTCCTCACGCAGTCTTACTTCTCACTCTGTTTTCATTACAGAGGAAGCCATCCATCTCAGCTCAGAGCAGACATTTCTTCAATGAACTATGGATGGCTTGAGAACTGCTAATAGGATATGGAGACTTTCATTACTGTGCTGGTCATCTGAACCTGGGCCAGCTGGGGAGAGACTGAAGGGCATTATTGTTTATCAGCTGTGTGAAACAGATGAGGGAATCTATTCTGCTGTCCACTTCATATCACCAACAACATTTCCAGCTCTCTCAGCATCTGAGCAAATGATTTACAAGAATCTGAACTATTTTCACCCAGTAGCAGCACTGTTCAGGCTGAGATTGGACCATGTTCAACAAGGAAGTTGCTCTGTGGTTCCTATCTAATGACTCTGTTGTGCTAGAAGTAAAACACCCAATTCCATGGCCATCAACCCTGGAGCCTGCACGAGAAAATGGAACCAAAATTTCAGAACTGGTGCTTACATCTGGCATTTCTTTCACAAGTTGGAGTAGGACACGTACTATTCCCAGTAACTTCACTGATGCTCAAGAGGGTTGTTTGGTTTATCTTTATAGACAGGAAAAGAGGAACCTAGAAATAACAAAACACTACTCCTTGAATCATAACATTCACCACAAGCAGGAAACGGTTCTTGTATCCTGGTGGTTTTCAGTGCATTTTTGTTAATTCTTTCCTCTATTGTGGGAAAGATCTTTTCCCTAGGCCTGATCCAGGACACAAGGAGGTGGCATTACTCATAGAGAATAGCACAGTGATCTGCAGTTGCAGGCATAAAGTCACCATGCACATTGCCTGAAGCGTCCCTGTGTTTGTACTTTCTATGCAATCTGTTCCTGTTGGTACTGCTGCTGGGAGCATTTACTCCGATTATCTCTTGCATGCAACCTTCATCCTGTCCTTTACCCTGCAGCAAGCCTGGGCAGATAGAAGTAAATTGGCTCCCAGCTGTAATCCCAAGCCTTGTGAGCCTCCTCCTGACTGCCCAAATGCACCCTCCAGCATCATCCAGCACCTGTGAGGAGGCACTCAAAGATTTCTCTCTAAGGAGAAAAACAACCAGCATGGATTCAAAAGGCATGGCAGCAAGGCATAATCAAATCTACCGAGTAACACAGAGGTTTATTATTTCAGTTCCCTTTTTCGTAATTGGGCGCAGACTTGTTACAGAACACCTTTGCGTGATGCACACTGCTAAAATCATCAGCACTGATATAATATTCCTCACTATTACGGAGCCATGTTGGCTGTTGAAGGGAAAGGGAAGACAGCATAGGAATGCGGCTCCTGGGCTGAGCTCAGTTAGCATCCATGGTGCTTCTTCATGCAATGTGGAAACAGCACCTTGTGACTGGCCCAGTGATCCTTGAGAACCGTTTGTAGATGGCTGAGAGAGAGATTAAGAGAGAGACAGACAGAAAAAAACCTCAAACAAATGGAGAACTTCAGGGAACAGTCCACCATAATTCCCACTGTAAAGCTGGGTAAGTATGCCAAGCTGTATTGGGGACACCAGCTGACAACTCTCTAGGAGAATTTCACTCAGGTAAGTGTCCCTAGCTATGATGTCACTATATAATTACATTTATTTGACGTGGGGTGACAGCTAGAGAAATCCGACTCATTTGTAGGAGCTTCAGAACAAAGGTCAGTAATAACACCTTGCATTTACATAACGTTTTTTCATGTCTGGAACACAGAATGCACTTCATGATTTAGCAGCACCTTCATTAGGCAGATCTATTTTGCAGGTGTGGGGAAGTTTAGATGCATAAAAGTTAAATAACTTGTCTGAATTCACACAAGATTTCAGACTCAGAGCTGAGGATATAATTTAGAATAACCAAGGCCTCATCTTCTTTTTAACCACTAACCTGCCACCTGTTTTAAAATACATTTTGCTTTTGGATTAAAAGATACAAACTCAATTTAATTTATGATACATAGCTAACTTGATATCAATGCAAAATCCTCAGGGCCATTCTGTTGTTCAACTGCCTGAGATAAATAAAAAGCTAAAAATATTCCTGTCTTTCTAGTGATTTATAGGAATATGAATCACAAGCACTAAGAAGGCGTGACATGCATGCTGACATTTTAATACAACATTTCCCAGTAAATACCAAATCCTGTCCTCCAGATTTGTAAAACGGGGGACAAAAGCCGTGATGCCATTACAAAGCAGCAGTTCTTCTGTTGTAACATCTGCCCTTCGACCGTAGCGCTTCTGCTCACTTCTCTATTGGGCCACAAAAGGAGAACTTTTCCCTGAGACCCAGCTGGCCCTGGCTTGATACCTCAGAGCATGAGATTTTGTAGTTCTCATCGCATTGTCATCTCAGGCTGAGCTGCAGATGCTGCTCCTTTCAGGAATTTGCTAGGCTACTTCCTTCAGTGGTATCCTGTGGCAATGAACCGCACAGGTTAACCATAAATGGTAGAAAATGGAAGACTTGTACTATTTTATGTCTGTTGCGTTTCAGTATGGATATTTCTTGTCTTTGTGGTAATCTAAAGGCCAAACCAGGTTCAAACATCTGTTTTTCATGATATCTTTTCTTATTTTATATGCTCACCACATTGCCTCTTTTAGTTGTAGCTTTTCCTTTTAAAATGTGCCTAGTCCTTCTCATAGCTTTAACCTCTGCATTATCCTGCCATAGATCTTTTCAGCATTTGCTACGTCCTTTCTGAGACAAAAGTGATCAACGGGGATTATGATATTTACCATAAAGGTCTATTCATGCAATAATGTTGTAAAAACTGCCATTGACTTCAACAGGGGTTTGACATAGGTAACTGTATATTCATTGAAACTGTTTCTCTGCTTTCAACTTACCTGGTTATTTACTCTATATTTCCTTTTCCAGGGATTGCATAATCCTCTGTAACTGTCTTTGCTAATTTAAATAATGACTGATATTTGTTAAATTTCTCTTTCTGCATTTGTTGATCCCCATTCTCCATATGTTTAGCAATGAGCTCACAGAACTAATCTACAGAGCATCACAAATGATCTCTGGATCAAACCTGGTTATTGTTACTCAAATGCTTTGCAACCCTTAAGCGAACATATATTTTGCCTTTCCAAAATGGTGGAAATCTTTGAACTTAGCATGTAGATGCCTTAAACATTAGCTAGTATTCAGCCAGCTCTATCCAATAGCACATAAATGTAAAAATAAGGAAAATTGACAGTGTCTTTACGTGACAGCATGCATCTATTCTTCAAGGTGATCAAGATGCAAGATTCACTTACCCAAAAGTGAAAACCATTCTCGTGTCTTTTAAAATATGATAATTATATTAACAATCCTGGCACAGGGTACTTCCTGGGGATTAGTGGCTGATTGGGATAAGTGGCCTTTGCCTCAAGTATCAACTCTTCCCACTTCTTCATCAATTCACTGAACTTGTCCTGCACCTCCTCTTATTGCTGAGTAGTAATGATTCTTTTAAATGTTAATATATGTAACTACACATTTACAACGTACTAAATTTATGACATGAAGCATGCTCCGATTACTATTTTTAATAACCTCACCATAAAAGTGATCTTTCTGTAATAATTAATGACTGAATAATTTCTATAATGAGAGATAAATGGTGGTGTGGTAACATAAGTGATATGTCTCCCTTTCTCTTTTAACATATAGACTCTGCAAATAACCGGTATGAGAAAAGGGAACAGACATCCTCATCTTTGAGTTACGATTCACTCCAGATTTGTGATCAACTCAATCAACCACAAGCGTAAAACTGGAACAACACAGAAAGGAACCAACCTGAAGTATTCAGGTTCCTCTTTTCTTGTTTGTGCTTACATTTGTTTTGAAATTATTTATATTATCCCAAAGAGCTTGCATAATAAAATCAAATTGATTTAATACTCACAAGAAATCAAGATCTACTAAGCAGTCTTATAGATAAGAAGGAAACTGATGTCTCTCAACATAAGCAGATTAAAGAAAGCAAAGAAAAGGTATCTTTTAAACCCTATTTCTATATCCAGTTCTTCTTGTACCTTTGGTACAAAGTACTGTGACCTAAGAGTTTGTGCCTTGTCCTGTGAAACTCAGTGTTCATCGCAGTCGCTCTGAAACCCAGGGAGCAGAGGGTGTTCACTGCTGCTACAAGCAATTAGGCAGTTCTTTGGAGCAGCCTGTGATAAGTCATTTCTTTTCCCACCTGTCCCTGGCTGTGAGGCTACCAGTAATAACACTCTGTGTTGAAAACAGCCCGGCACAATGATATTTTAGCACAACATACCCTAACGTTTCTTACTGTAGCTGTTGAAAGAATGATAGTACTTTCTCTTTGATTATCTTTCATGGTGACTGATAAGCAACATTCAGAGGATTGTAATTTGTGTCAGCTTAAATGTGTATGTAGTTTTTAGTGTCTCAGCTGATGTTTGGTTTTGTGTGCACTGCTATGCACATCCCTGCTCAGTGCTCTTCTGGGGGTTGTGCAAGTTCACACCATATTGAACGAGCAGCACCTCTGTACAATATGTGCCATACTGGCTGGTTATTTGACTATTATGAAATAGTTAAAACTATATAATTATATAGTTGTGACTGTATCTTATAGACACCTTCGTGTTAACCCAAAGTGGCAGCAAGCTGCCCATACTGGAATTTACTGACAATGTTTAACATGGAAGAAAACTGAGAAGAATAGGCCTGGAGCAGTTAATAGAATGCTATCATGCTTATGTGTTTAATATAAGGTAGTATTTTCTAGTCTGCTTCCTGTCAGACTTAACTTGTGAAAGCTGTCAGAACTCATTAAGTTCGATTTTCCTGTATTTAAGACAGAGGTAGAGGCATCCAGAATTTCATAAATGTGTTTCATCTAATCATTCAAGCTGTTTATTTCTGTAGCTAGTGTGCATGCCTTACCTTCATGGCTTCTGCTAAGGTGTATATGCTTGACTATTCTGAATTACACATCAATTATTACCTCATACTGACAGCTAGGTTTGGTCGACCCAGTATTTGCCAACACAGTCATCTGAAATCCTTTCAACAAAGATAAACTGCAGATACAGGCAGATGCAGCTGCTCTTTAGCTGCTGCAAATAAGGATGTTAGACAGGCATCAGGTGGGGAACGGCACATTAACATGTGGTGTTTTCTGTCTTTAACAAAGCAAAGCCTTTTGTGGCAGACAGGAAGGGAACAAGATATGTCGTCTTTGTCCAATCCATTTATGCATTGTGCCATGACAATGTCAGGAAAGTAGTGGGATGAAGCACATATTTTTGTAACAGAGGGAAGCAGTCCTGAGCAGGCTGCTTATCTGATCCTCTTTTTTTGCTATGTTCATGTCCTACAGCTCATTTGATCAGATGACACTGCACTAACTTGTGCTGTAGTGGTTTTTAATGGTACCTCACAGGACATTTTTGATTTTCTGAGCTGAAAGCTTATCACCTAGTTTAATTTCAGAACCTGTTGTTCCCTTTGTGAATATACTATCAAATTCTCCTCACATATTTTTCCATGCTTTTAAGAAAAAAGTATATGGAGTTATGTTCTTCCAGGAATAGATCTAAAGGCCATACCAGCCCATCCCTGCTTGTCGCTCTCTATACTGGATCTTAAGAGGCCTTAAAGGGTATGTCTTAATCAAATGGCTGCCTAGATGTTTGAGAAATGCAGGATTTGGCCACTTTTTTTAAAGTGAGTTGTGTGGGCGCGTTGCTGAGCAGCCCCCATCTGAAGTCTCATGTTACCTCCATTCAGACTTCCAAAAAAACTCAGTGCCTCTGGAGTGACCATCCATCTTTCAAAAACATCACCAGACCTTAAGGGCCCATAAAATCTACAGCTGACTTCTGGTCTCCACTTTGGAAGTCTTTTTCCTAAATAAGCTGCATTGTTTACATGAATTTGTCATTTATAAGAATCTTGCATTTCTGCCATTTCTAAGGTGTTGTCGACCTTAAACCACTGCCTGCCATTAGTCTGGTTTGAAGATTTCTCAGTTCTACCAAAAATTGTCCTAGAGTTCTGCAGTCAGGCTGGTAGAAAAAGTAGTCCAACAAGAGCAACTGAAGCAGACCTAATTACGGGTTATGTTTAGCTGCTGAACCAGGTGCTATAGCAATAAAGTAAAATAATCCTGAGGCAAAATTCCAGCTCTATTGACACATAAACAAAAAGCTTGTTTGATAAATACAGGTAGGAGATTCAAATACACCTAACTGCAAGCAGAGTATTGTCAGTGCAAAGAGACACTGCTGAGCGGAGCTGAGTAGCAGCCTTCTGCAATAACCTACATTGCTTTTCCCTAATTTTTCATCTCCTTTCCTGTGTAGAATAGTAAGGCATATGTTATTGTTAAAGGTGTTTTTATTCTCCACTGTACTTTCCTCAAGGCCAGACAGAAAGTGCAGATCCATTTAAAGAGATGTCTCCTAGAGACATGGACAGGTAGCAAAGCATCACGTAGTAAGAGGGACCCTCATTCTCAGGGTGTAAAGTTTTAGTCGAGATGTAGCATGGCATTAAATTAGTGCCCTGAGATACTTAACACAGGGCCTTTATCAACCAACGAACCTCCTCTTTTTTCTTTTTTCTTTTTTTTTCCTCCAGAAAAAAAGGGAAATTTCTAGGTTTTTTTCATAGAATCATAGAATGGTTTGGGTTGGAAGGGACATTAAAGATCATCTAGTTCTAAACCCCCTGCCATGGGCAGGGACACCTTCCACTAGACCAGGTTGATCAAAGCCCCATCCAACCTGGCCTTGAACACTTCCAGGGATGGGGCATCCACAACCTCTCTGGGCAACCTGTTCCAGTGCCTCACCACCCTCACAGTGAAGAACTTCTTCCTTACATCTAATTTAAATCTACCTTCTTTCAGTTTAAAGCCATTACTCCTTGTCCTATCACTACGTGCTCTTGTAAAAAGTCCCTCTCTGGCTTTCTTGTAGGCCCCTTTAGGTACTGGAAGGCTGCTATAAGGTGTCCCTGGAGCCTTCTCTTCTCTAGGCTGAACAACCCCAACTCTCTCAGCCTGTCTTCACAGCAGAGGTGTTCCAGCCCTCTGATCATCTTTGTGGCCCTCCCCTGGACTCACTCTAACAGGTCCCTGTCCTTCTTCTGTTGGGGGCCCCAGAGCTGAACGCAGTACTCCAGGTGGGGTCTCACCAGAGCAGAGTAGAGGGGGAGAATCACCTCCCTTGACCTGCTGGTCACTCTTCTTTTGATGCAGCCCAGGATACGGTTGGCTTTCTGGGCTGTGAGTGCACAGTGCCAGCTCATGTTTAGCTTCTTGTCAACTGACACCCCCAAGTCCTTCTCCTCAGGGCTGTTCTCAAACCACTCCTCACCCAGCCTGTATTTGTGCTTGGGATTTCCCGGACCCATGTGCAGGACCTTGCCCTTGGCCTTGTTGGACTTCATGAGGTTTGTATGGGCTCAGCTCTCTAGTCTGTCAAGGTCCCTCTGGATGGCATCCCTTCCCTCCAGTGTGTTGACCGCACTACAGAGCTTGGTGTTGTTGGCAAACTTGCTGAGGGTGCACTCAGTTCCACTGGCCATGTTGCTGACAAAGATGTTAAACAGCGCCGGTCCCAATACTGACCCCTGAGGAATGCCCCTTATCACTGGTCTCCACTTGGACATTGAGCAACTCTCTGAGTGCGACCATCCAGCCAATTCCTTATCCACTGAGTGGTCAGTCCATCAAATCCATGTCTCTCCAATTTAGAGACAAGGATGTCGTGTGGGACAGTGTCAAATGCTTTGCACAAGTCCAGGTAGATGACATCAGTTGCTCTTCCCTTATCCACTACTGCTGTAGTCTTTTAAAAGATGTAGTTTTCTTTAAAAGTTTTTATTAAATATTGCTGTGCATTGCTTCAAATGAACTCCGTTGTTTTGCATGCGGGTGACGTTAGGCTAACCAGATTATAGGTACTGAAGCCTTCAAACGCCTTTTAAATATGAGGATTTGATTAATAATCCTTCTATCTTTTGTAGTGCTTCATTCTTTGAGTTGTTTCAACTCAACATTCAACAGTCTGCTCAGGAAGATCTTCGCCCACTTCCCTTTAATTTACATTATCTGGGCTTCTTTAGCAGATTTCTCATCCTTCTTTGTCACAGATGTCCTTTATCCAGCATATCATATGGGATGGAAACATTGTCCTGCTTTATTCCAAATGCAGAAGAGAAACAGCTATCAAGCATTTCCCATCTCTCTGAGTCAGTATTTATGATTCACTGAGTGCAAGAAATAAGGTGGAAACTGAATGTGCTTGCCTGAAAGGAACACAGCCTACATTTGGGGAATCCAATGATAATATTAGTTGTAAATGTCTATTATATAAGATTTTTAGCAGTTTCTCACTCCTAGCAACAGTCTGACTGTCATAGTCTGAAGTGCCCAATATGACACTGTGTTTCTGCAGCAACACTTTTTCTTTTTCTCTTCCCCTTCCACAGCTATACCACTTGCCGTTTGGTATTCAGTGTTGGTTTGATATTCAGTGTTGCCAGAACCCAGAGTTTGAGAAGGATTGCCACTAGCCGCTCCGAGTGATTTGCCTGGTATTCTCCAAAGCAATGCTATCTCCTTCTGAAAGAGCATTTGTGAGCTCGAGTGCTGACTTGAGATTCCCTTGTCAGGTTCTTCAGCTATATTGATGAGGTGCTACAGCTTCAGCAAAAGCCATCTCTGCATTATTAAAATCTGTCACAAAGTTTTCAGAAAGAAAGTGGCATGGAGGGTTCTACCCAGAGTTTTTACATAAGAAATACTGTAGGGGAACACTTCCACTTTTTCCCTCTTACTATTTTTCCCATGCTCCAGAACTTAGCCATACCAGTCTGCACTAAGCCCTCATCAAAAGTAAACTCTGCACTTCCCTGACTCCATCTGACCCCAAAAGAATAAGCAGCATTACGTTATTTCTTTTACTTGACACTTAATGGAGCATTTGAGCAAAATACAGCAATGACAAATTGCCAAAGTATGCCTTAAGTGTCCTATGACAGAAATACAAGTGACACTTGGCCAATGCAGTCTTTTCTCTTCACTCACCAAGAGATGTCAATCAAGACCTCTTGCTCTCTGACAGACCGTCCATCTACTGGAAATACTTAAGAAGATTTGGATCACTCTTTTCCCTGTGTTAACAGCATCAACAATGAGCTCTTTATCTAAGGGTCAACAGGTCACTAGCCCGTCAGCTTGGATTACTCATTGTTTCACTCCAGGGTCCCGTTTCCCTGACCAGCAACACAGCATGTAGGCTGGATTTGTCCTGGGATCTGTTCTGGAGGGGAACAAGTGGGTATCTCAAACAAAACCCATGAGTGGTTTGATGCTTAGATCAGTCAAAGGCAGTTCCAGTAGGTTATAACCAGGCCTCCAGCAGGTACCCAGTATGATGGACCTTTCCATGTGTTGTAATATCGTAGCCTGCTTTATGCAGCCCGTACTCTCAGTAGTCTGCTGGAAAGGTATAAATGTGCTGCAGGTGTTTCATTTTCCAAGCATATTTAAAAAGAAATGGTAAATCTTTTTTAAAGGTTTAAAAAAACCCCAACAAACCAATAGTGAAGTGCCCAGGACAAAAAAGACCCATGACATGGCCCGAAGGAGAACTCAGACTTTTGTAGCAGAAGGATTTAAGCAATCCCAGAAATGAGGGACTGGAAGAATTTCCCTGTTTATCCAGGGGGAGCAGTGGTGTGGCTTCATGGTAAGAGGTTTGAGGCTTAAACCAGGCTGTGTAGCTCAAAATTAGAAAGACTAAAAGTGACTCATAATGAAAACCAAGTCAAAGCAGACAAGTAGTGTCTGTGTGTTAGAGAGGCTGTGGGTGACCAGACACAGCTCTGTGGGCACAAATACCAATGGGACAGTAATCGAGCCAGGGCACTGTGGAGAAGGGAGTAACCATAGACAGCCATGTAAGCGAGCAACTGTGGCACAGTTGACCAGGAGAATACAATCACTCTGTAGCTTAGCACTCGGCATCCTCTTGCTAGGTAGATGAGTGGAGAACAATTTATTAAGAATTTTGGCACCATATCCCACAGCATACTTCTTTGGAAGATGTTGTGGTTTAACCCCAGCCAGCAACTAAGCACCACGCAGCTGCTCACTCACTCCCCCCCCCGCCCCCAGTGGGATGGGGGATAAAATCAGGAAAAGAAGTAAAACTCGTGGGTTGAGATAAGAATGGTTTAATAGAACAGAAAAGAAGAAACTAATAATGATAATGATAACACTAATAAAATGACAACAGCAATAATAAAAGGATTGGAATGTACAAATGATGTGCAGTGCAATTGCTCACCACCTGCCAACCAACACCCAGCCAGTCCCCGAGCGGCGATCCCACACCCCCACTCCCCAGTTCCTATACTAGATGGGATGTCACATGGTATGGAATACCCCGTTGGCCAGTCTGGGTCAGCTGCCCTGGCTCTGTCCTGTGCCAGCTTCTTGTGCCCCTCCAGCTTTCTCACTGGCTGGGCATGAGAAGCTAAAAAATCCTTGACTTTAGACTAAACACTACTTAGCAACAACTGAAAACATCAGTGTGTTATCAACATTCTTCTCATACTGAACTCAAAACATAGCACTGTACCAGCTACTAGGAAGACAATTAACTCTATCCCAGCTGAAACCAGGACAGAAAATGAAGCAGTATGGGCTGGAAGGAAGGATTTGTTGGATGGACTGTTAGGTGGGTTAAAAATTGGTTGGATCATCAGGCTTAAAAAGTAGCCATCAAAAGCTCAATGTCAAGATGAAGACCAAAAAAAAACTGGAGTAAGCTAGGGGTTGATACTGAGGGCAATATGATCATCTGCATCAAAGACTTGGATGATGATATAAAGTGTAATCTCATCCAATCTGTGGATGACATTAGATTAGGTACAGTGGCTGATGTGATAAATAGTAGTGTTCAGTCCAGAGGGACCTGAGAAATTTGAGTATTGTGCCAACTGCAACCATAAATGACCACAAATAGCAGCTTGGGAGGTTGAGGTTAAGAGAAGAAAGTCACTAGGACGGTAATATACCGCTGAAACAGGTTGTACAGAGACTCTTCATTCTTGGAGGTTTTCAAAACTGGGACAGACAAAGCCACAGCTGACTTGACCTGATCTTAGCAGTGGTGCCACTTTGAACAGGAGACTGGACTAGACGTCTCCAGAAGTCCTTCCCAAACAACGCTTTTGTAAGTCTATGATACTCTGCTGCATTGCTGTTCTTACGAGTCAGCCACAGAGCCTTAGACAGTGACATCTGGGATGCTTTGGGATATGTTTAGACCCATGAAGTGTCCTCTAGCCATCTATTTTCTGTAAAAAGGAACATGGGTTTATGCTTTCCAGATGTCAGGGAGCAGCAAGGGCAAGCTGCTCTTCAAGGGAAGGGGAGCTAGGAGCAAAGGGTGACAGCAAGGCAGGCAGGGTCTGTGACCTTCCCAACAAGAAGTCAGGAAGTTTAGACAGCCAGGGTGAGGATCATGTCCAGGGATGGTGATCAGGGTCAGCCTTAGTCCAGTGACAGCCCTGCAATTCCATTTGTGATCAGACTGGTCCAGGGTCAAGCCAGGAAGTCAAGTCAGTCTGTCAGGATCAGGGTCAGGACCAGGAGGTATTTGGACTGGACACACAGAGCTGTAATGTAGCAGAGGTGTGGCAAAGCTAAAGATCCACAGCTTGAAAGCAGCTCCCAAGGGAAAGCTTGGAGGGCAGGACATTACTTCTAGCTTTCTTCACAATAGTTCTTATTAATGAGGGAGCTGACTTCAGACTTAGTCAATTAGACTACTTAACTTAGTCAAATAGGCTCCTAGAAGTGGTGGGGAGTGTCCTCAGGACCCTGACACCAGGGGGGTTCCTGCCCAGAGCTCAGCAATCCAGAGCCTAAAGCTGGAAAGGAGAGCTTCTCTGGCCCACAGGTCCCTAACCATGTCTTGGTTACAAGGCAAACACCCATTCAAGCCTTTTCAGTAGATGTTTTAGCAGATTTATTACTTAAAATCCCTTAGACATATACCCCACTAGAGAAGTGGCAGATCCACCCCATCTAGCCAGACTCTGTCATCTGTGGCTGTTTCATCTTTCTGACAGGTCAGCTGGCTTGACTATCTCCTTGTTTCACAATAAATGTAGCAGTAGTCAAGGCTTACCTAAAGGGTAGTTATCTCTGATATTGAACGCATTTCCTGAACCTAAGCTTTCTTTTCTTCTCACCTTTGCAGGAAGCAGGTTTGCGATGTTGTGTCTAGCTAAATTCATTTTGGACAGGTGGGAAGTCTTTCTGTGTGCTTCACAATACATCAGGTTTTATTATTTAAAACATCTATTATTATTTAATACATACTTGGCTTTCTATACATGCTTAACGTAAATAACACAATGAAAAAAATGGGTATCAGGCTGCTTTAATGAAACAGCCTCCTCCCTCCTTTTTTATGTTTTTTACGGTATCCTGTCCTGGGAGTGTCACAATATCCAGCAGCTGGCATTCATGGGGGTGCAATCCTGTGGGTCTCCAGGCAGAGGTGGTAAAGACAACAAGAGGGAGCTGAAATATAGTGACACACAACCGTTGCAGTGCCCTTTACTGAAAGAGGCTGATGAGATCTCGAGGAAAGCCTGTGTCTCGTAGCACATGGAATATGAGCTATGCCTCAAACTGGAAGTAGGGAATAAAACCCTGCATCTTAGATGCATCCACAACAAAAAGGCATCCACAACAAGGAGGCAATCCAAAAGCAGTGATTATCTAAGGAGCTGGTGCTGCTGCTGGTTGGTTTAGGGCATTCAAACTTCCAGTTATCACATATTCAGTTGGCCAGTGATTGCTGGCTTTGTGTATTTGTGGTAATGGATAATTACACAATGTGACGAACTAAAATATTCCTACAGAGTACAACTGTATTGATCCACAACCTACTTCTAAACGTCATGAAAATATCTTTCAAGGGGCATCAATGAGCAACCTTGTTCTGGAGGAAATTGGGTTTGATTTGACAGCATTAAAAGTGTTTAAAAATCACTCACTGAGCAATTACAGTGTCAGCTGTACTCATCTTGTTGAGGTTGAAATTTGTTCACCTAAGGAATGATACACTGAGCCTGCATGCATAGCCTGAGATTAGTCACTAGAATAGTCAGTGGGGTATCTAAGTCAAAGGATGGTTGTTTTCTTGCAGAATTATTATTATTTTCTCAGGACCATATTCCTCCTAGTAGAGGTATGGTACTGCCTGCCAGGGCCAGTAATTCAAGGAGACAAACACCGTATGGGTATGTGGGCTTGTGGGGAAAAGCTGATTTAGGAAAAATTACTGTTTAGTTGAGAAACCTCATTTTGACTACACAAATAATTAGACTATATGCAGTGGAACCTTTCATTTCAGTTTATAATTCTTGCTGCTTCATACATTTGGCCTTTATCCATTGCCCACCCAGCACAAGCTCAATAGACTTAAACTGGCATTCATCACTGTCCTCTCAGTGGAGCTTTAGCTTGACAGCATTAGTGTGAGACACCTTCTTCTGTGCTGCCAGGTGAGCAGGGATGATGTAAGGCAGCAGAAACTTGTCAGATCCCATAGCTAAGTACAACTCAAATTTCAAAGCCAGAAAAATAAACTCCTGAATGGCTGTCATGCTTCAAGGCTGAGAAATTCTCATTCCAGTTTAAAGCATTAGAAATGATCTTGGCTCTGTCTCAAACCTTTGTTCAGTGGTGTCACTTCTGACTTATTTTAAGACACAACAGCATTTGCTTTAGAAAAATGGCTGTTTAACAACTAAAACACTGGCTTTCAGAAAAGTTAAATATAATTGAATCCTCAAAGATTTGTAGCCTATTTGCCATAATAATATTCTGGTCTTCTTTTACACCTTCTTTTGATGATTCAGAAATCACATTACCCATATTAAAGAATTAGGACCTATAACATCTCTGCGCTCTAGGCTAGCAGTATTATCCTCAGTCTATGGAGCAGGAAATTTAAGGCAGTCAGAGTAATGATTTTGTTCACTGTCATTTAGCAGATATGTGAGGTAAATGGGAATAAGGTACAGACCTCCTCAATCCCAGGACAAGGGTGTCAGTACTACAGGATTCTCCTTTTATTATTAGAAGTAGTAAAACAGGCACTGAATTAACAGAAACTACACTGAGGACTCACGCACTTCATCGGGCTGTGGCAAGGTAGCAGCATATTGGAATAACCAGTCATCTCTGTGTTCTCAGAGCGCTTCATCTGTGAAGTGTTGCTCTTCCATTGAGCTTTAAAGTCAGAGGAAACAAGCTAAACTAGTAGTGAGTATATTCATATCCCGTATGTTAGGGTTTCTCGGCTGAGAGGTGGCAACTTTATATGTTCATGGCATATGTTCAGCCATCCCGCTGAGCCTTGAATATAAACCAGGGATTTAATTTTGTTGCTTCAAATGTGTCACACCAACGGGTTCCCCCCGCACTTCCCAAACGTCTATGTAGTAGTTGTGGTACATAACATGTTCTCATGCCCTGTGGTGATCTGCCTGCGCTAAGTAGCTTACTACCGAGAACAGCAGAGGGAAAAATGCAAACCTCAGACAAGCCAGCGCACGTTTGAAAAGGTTTTGAGCGATTTGAATGAGCCCCCGCTCCACGTCGTGCCGTCCTCCTCCAGAAACGCTTGCTCGCTCTGCCCCCCGCTGGAAGGCAGAGGATGACAGGCAGGGAACGGGGGAATCCCACTCCCCTGCTCTCTCCCGGGCCCAGGCAGCTCCAACCGCTTCTGGGGCCAGGCAGGTTTTCGTGTGCCTTCGAAGTCCTAGCCGCATGGGCAAGGCGCCCCCGACCACTGATCTCACTGAGGATTATTTTAAAAAGGGATGGAGAAAGCGCGCTGGAAATAGCAGCGGAGGGAAGCACTGTGTAATGTTGGCAGCTGGCAAAGGGCCGGAATCCATGCTTTTTGTAAAAAATAAAGCGTGAGGTGTACGAGTTGATAAAAAACAAGGTTAGGCTTTGCAAATAAAATTAAAACAATTAGTCCAAAATCTCTTGTCATGCAAATAAATAAGGAAATGAGTCCACCGTGTAGGGGGGATGGGCTAAATATGAAAGGTAATAGTGATATGGCTCCAGATCCAAACTGATACTTTGCCTCATTTTTCAGAAAGAAAAATGATGTTCATGGGATGGAAGCAAAGGCTAAATGGCTAATGGAAGTGAATGCAAAGAGCCAGGAATGACCACATCAGGGGGTAAGAATACTCAATATGCTCTTCTGAGAAACAAGGTAATTTACACACTGAAATATGAAAAACATTCTGAATTTTTAATGAAGCATGGAGGAGTACCATCTGACTAGAAACCAGCAAGCACACTATCCATATATATGAAAGGGGGAGGAAAATAATCCAGAATCAAGAATTTAATCTAAATTAGATGTAAGATTAGCACGGATATTGAAGTGGTGAATATTTAAAAGCAGGACATTAAATAGAAACCAAGATAAAATACAATATGGGTTTATTATTGGTAGTTTGGGCAGATGATTATTATGCTTTTTGATGCCAAGGGTGACTAAATCTGTGTCAAATACAGAAAAAATACAGAAAACCCCCCACTAAACCCAAAGCTAATTCTCACCTATCTGTATTGTAGATAGCTGTCAACACCTTATAGGAAATTATTATTTATAGAGGTTATATGAAGAAAGTAGCAAGAAATATGAGTTCAGAATCAGCAAAAGAAGAGAAACAAAATTGGTCTGGAAAGAAATGCCATTAGTGGGAATCCTTAAACATTTGGGATTGATTTTTTAACATCTTCATTAATGACTCTGGGATAAGAAGTTGACGTGTACTAATGAAGTTTGGTGATGACACAAAGCTCAACAGAGAGACAGACTGTAATGTTGTACAAGAAAAGCTAAATGACCTTGAGAGTAGAGTATTAGAAATGGGATGAAATTTAATTGCATAACGTGCAAAGTCATGCACTCAACAAGCTTATAACATGAACTTCTGCAAATTGGGAGTTTCAGATGAAAATGACAGAGAGGGAGGGAGACCCTGGGGCACTTGCTGATTACAGGAGCATTGTGAGCCACCAGCATAGCGTGGTCATGAAAAATGCAAGTGCCACAACTGGAAAACACCTTTCCTGGTATAGACAGTAAAGGCAGGGATGTGTTTGTGTCGCTGTGCGAGACACTATCAGAAACCATGGGAAATATCACCTATTTTCCTTATTTGAAAAGGACAGTTTCAGATGGGAATGGATGTCAAATCAGCTATCGGGATTTTCTTAGAGCTGGAAACAGGAATTTTCTTCTGTGTGAATGCAAAGACAATATAGCCACGCAAATGTCCCTCTCCTGCCCATGGGCCTGGGTTGGTTCCCTGCACGTTGTTGTGCCCTACCTGATGGATTCATCAGCCCCAGAGAGTGCAAGCCCATCGTACAACAGAGACGTGTCCTCTCAGGGGTAGTTTTCTTGGCCTAAAAATTAAAATTAGCTAGAAACTTGATCACTCCCTATAAATAAACACTGGTGTTTGTAGCTGTCCTGTCGCCCAGAAGGGCAATGTTAAGGGGAAAAAAGCCAAAAACCAACGAACCAAACAGGGAGAAAATAAAATAAACTTAGGCTGAAAATAAAGAGAGCTTTGTAATCAACAGAAAGGAGAGATTTAGCTGTGAAGTTATGGAGGAAAATAAACTTGCTTTAAAATGGAGCTCAAATTCTTTAGCATCCTCTATTCACATTCTTTCCCAAAACAGATCCAGAAAAAGCCCTCAGTTTCTGATTTGTTCTGTAACAGCAAAGCACCCACTTCTTGGTTTAAATCTACTACTTGTTAAGGAATGTGCTAATTTTTAACAAGTTATCTCGTCAACTCTTTACGGAAAAAATACATATTCAATTCAAGTTTTGGGTGTCAGTGATTTTTTTAAAGAAAACTTGGCACAGAACTTTTGTCATAGAAAATAAAATTAAATTACTGGAGTTGTTTTGTAGTTTCTGCATTATTTACAGTCATCTGCCATTGTATTTGGTGGGCATTTGTCTGCAGGAAGAAAAGTCAGCAGGCGGAACTGGGCATTCAGAAACATGGTGCTAATTTCTGGTGTGCAGAAACATTTCCTCCCAAAATGGGCCATTCTTTTCACACTAAAGATGGTGTAAAAGAGGCTAAATAATTTTTCCACTAACTGCTGTCAACTATTGATGCTTTCATCACTAGGACACCAATTATACTGACAAATGTTCTTGATGAGGTCTCTTTTGGGCACATATATTTCACCAGTTATCTCCCTCTCTGTGGCTTAGAGTGGAGTCATTTCTTTGGAGATCTAAAGTACTTGTCTTCCTTCTGATCCTGCTAGAGACAAGTTACTGGCTGGCAATTTATAACTCATTGCTAGCAAAGTCCCTCTATTTAAAGTCCCTGAGCACTTCTTTTTGAAGACATTTTCTTTCTTTTTCTTTTTTTTTTAAAATGTTTTCCATCTCTCAGAGTCATATGTGATTATGGAGATTAGTTTGGAATTCAAGGAGGGATTTTTTTAATAATATATTTTGACTCATACAAGCCCTGCTGTTTTTCCCCGGGTTTTACATTTGTCTATAGCTTTTCAGTGATGCTGAGAAGCACATGGTTTTCAGCAATGTCTAGGACAAGTAGATACTTGCAATCTCTTCATATTATACTGCAGTTCCATAGGAAAAAAATACAGGCGAGAGGAGAGAGACTGCAACTCTGTCGCACACAAGTGCCCATGTTGAGCCACTCCATCATCTGGTTATTCACCCATGCAGAGTACTTGACACCTCCTGAAGGGTGCTGCAGGTCTGTGGCACTTAACGTTCAGCAGCAGGACTCAGCCAGCCTATGTTCTGCAACGAGATGTCCAATATATGGAGACAGCCAATTCAATTTAGTGACAGTTTCTAGGCTTTTGGCCAATGCAGACATAGTATGCACCACATCATAGGAAGAGTGACAGACCAATAATCTGACCTTAGCATTAGTGCGGAGCAAACTGCTGCACACTTTCATGGTATTCATTATAAGTCCTGTATCAGGAAGGGCCAGACACAGTCCTCTCTAGAAAATCACAGCCCAAAGTTAAATCTTGACCTTTTACTGAAGGGGAAGCAAGACTAATTGTGCCCAGATAGTTAGGCAATAACTGAGCTTAAACACCTGGTTAAAGAGTTTCTGGGGCTTTATGTCTCTCCAGAGATGATCTGGCAGCTGTGATAGACTCCAACAATACCTGACAGAGAGGGCTTGCTGCCAGAATCAGGTCTCCTTTCTAGCACTTTTGCAAACAGTTACTGAAACCATCTTTCATGTGTACACATAGGAAAAAGTAGGTATTTGCAGTAGTGTGAGAGAGACACGGAAGAGTGACAAGGGAATATATTTTCTCTCTCTCTTATACATACACGCACACACACAGACACACACAGGCATGTCCCAAACCCATTAAAATCTCAGCCGTAGGGGGGAGATTTCTCAGGATGTGTGAAGTGACAGTCCTTGGCACTTCTCCAGCCAGCCCTCCTGCAGGTCCCTGCTGCATGAGAACAAGCTGATTAACAGTTTTCCGCACCCTGAAGCTAAGGCCACTTAAAGGAAGGGGTTGTTCCTTTTATTCTACAGCTGCTGAGAGGGTACCGGCGCAGACAAGGTAATGAGAATTTTGCAATAGTCTCACCTTCCTCTTCCCAACTGTTTTTCTCACTCTTCCGCTGCCCCTCCTCCCTCCATCTTCAATGTTCTTGCTCATTAATGAATACAAAAAAAACCTAGCTGGTACACACAGAAGTGCAAAGCTGCTGCTGAACAGGCTCTGTTTGCCTCGGGATCGGTTGCTGCATCTGCTTGTGAGGCTGCCAGTCAGGACTGCAGATGATTTAAGAGGCTTTCTTATTGGCAATTTAGTTAAACCTGCTGTGCACAGCTAGGTCTTGGGAGAAGGAAGATGAATGCACATTTTAATGACTGAATCAGCATATATTGGGAATCAGGATGGCAGCAGCCTCACCTCCCTGGGGGCTCACCAGCTATGACAAGCGAAAAGCCTCCCGCCTGTTAAAAAGTACATGATTGCTGTATGCCTCTCTGCTTGATATATATTCTAGATGGATTGTGCTGGGGCTCCCCCATGACATTAAAGCATACCCAGTGCTTGCAAGATGATGTTGATGCTGTTTAGACCCTGATTCCAATGCTGCATCCCAGGAGGGATAAAACCGTACTGCAGAGTGGCTTCAGCAGATTGTTGCATCCTTTACCTTCCTGTATGAAGTACCAATGTAAAACATCAGACTGCTGACAGGTGTAATAGTTGTTTTATATAAACACGCTTACCCCCGTGCTGGCTAGTGTAAATTACCACACTTCCACCACAGTCAGTGGAGTTATGTTGATTTGTATCTGCTGAAGATTGCAGCCACAGTGCTTGCCTCTATTTTCGTACATGTATGCATATACATTCATATACTTCAGTTTTCAACAGACTTCAGCTGTCCAGAATAAGAGTGTGTCCTCCATCTGTTTTTATTTCCAACAAATATCTTTGCAGTTATTCAGTGACAAATGTGAAATTATTCTATATCCTCAGTGACATTGAGATAATTGAATTTATATTGCACATATGCTTGTTTACACATGCAAGAGCTCACAGTCATTATTACTGGTGCTGATTTATGTTATTGCCATCCAGAGCTGCATGCATTTATGTACATCATTCATTTTAAAATATTTCAGAAATAAATCATCACATAACAAACAAAGCAATCAGATGAGTATCCTATTATTCCCCTCATCTCTAGCTATTCAGTCAAGCTACCAACCTTCAAATCCTTTTTTATCACTTCAGAAGTTATATTCTTGCACATTGAGCTCAACAGTTAAAGTTATTTTGGACAAATGTATAGGAGCAAGTTGCAATTTGAGGAAAATCTACAACAGACTTTGGGAAGTTAAGGAACCCTGAAGTTAACACACTGGAGAATTAACATTAAACAGCATAGTTTTTAACAAATCATATCTGAGATCAGTATTTTAGAATTCAGACCAAAGTGTTGCTTATGTGCAAACTGATCCCAACATAGTAAGGCACCAGAAAGCAGCCAGGTTTTTCCCAAGATGATTTTTCTGAATTAATTCTGTAACAGCCATCTAAACCTTCTTGCCAAACTCATCTACTTTCTGGACCACTTGCTTCCCTGTGAGTTTTTTTTCTGTCATGCCTGCCTACCTTAGGTTGTCTTACTCCTGGATCAGGAAGAACATTAGCTCTGATACTCACTTTCTCAGGCAGTAAGGCTAAGTTTTGCCATGCTATTCTTTAAAGGTTTTATCATTTAGGTACTAGCTATGCAAAACATGACATCTCATAATTTATTTCCCTCTGCAAAAGGACACTTAATGGTTTAGCAAAACGGTGCCATTATTGTTTAGACAGAGTAACACTGACTTTGTGAGTAGTTGAACTCAATAGGAGCAGGTCACCAGGTGATTTAAATCACAGGTATCTCACTAAAGTCAGCATAGTCAGTGCTGCCAAGTTAAACCCACTAACATGAGGCCAAATCTGCACCAGACTTATACAGCACATCTGGGCCTAAAGTCAATGTTTCCAACACCCAAATGATTAGGCCGTCAGAGAGACACTTGTAGTTTTTTGAATGCTGATTGATCTTTGGTACCAAGCTACTCAGCCTGGACCTACACCAGGAACTTCACAATCCCCAAATAAGCCAGCTATGAGGTTTAGACTGGTTCAGAGTTAGGCAAGAGCTGAGGGGGGAAATTCTGTATTGCAGTTCAGAGAGCTTGACTTTACCTGACTTCTGCTGCTGGCCTCCAGCTCTGTGCTGCATCTCCTTGCCAGCTCCCGCAGTTCCCATGGAGCTGGGAACATTTCAGCTTCACCCCTTTACATGCTCAAGGCCAAAACTTTGCTCGTGTCCCAGTTACACAATATTCTGAGAGTGGCAGAAGTGGCGATTGCATGTGAACTCGGCAAAAGAGTGAATTCTCTCCATCAGGAGTAAAAATGGCAAAAAATGGACCCTTCTTGTTGAATAACTCATACGAAGAATCCATTTGCATATGTTTTGCATTCTTGGCTATAAATTTTTAAATATTTTAAAGGTTCAGGAAACCTGGGAGGATTTATAACATGAATCCCTCTGAACTGTGATCTAAGAGTTACTTCTCCCTTAAGAATAATGATTTATTAGGTCTAAGCAGTTTTAGCATTATTATTTTTAATCTACTGGGGTTTTCAATGCAGTTACTTTCAAAGGAAATAAAACCAGATGGTAATTGTAGATTAGGGAAAAAGAATGAGCTCCCAATTAATTATTAAAATTGACTGTTAATTTTAGAAACTTGCAGCAAATTGTTTGTAAAAGAAAATTTAAAGATACAGGGACATCCTATATTATATTATTTCTCAAATTCTGTATTCACAAGCTGTAAAGAACATTTTTAAGAAATCACACTGAAAAAGTAAATGACACTAGATATATACTGAATTACATCAAAGATCTGTTCCCCTTCCTTATATATACACACCATTCACAAATGCTAACCCTATAAGATGCTGTGTATCAATAGGTTTTTGTGTAATGTAGATATATATCTGTGTTTCAGTCTGAAAGCAGTGTGAGCTGTTTTCCACTTTTTTGGGTTTTTTTTTAGGATTAAAAAAATCCATTCCATACTGTGATGAATTAAAATACTTCAAAAGTTTTGGGCTTTGTATGAATGAGAAAGTAATATCAGAGCTGCAAAAATGTGCAAACTAGCTCCTAACTTCATGGCACTTCTTGGGAGTCAAAAATACAGCAGGAAGCTGTGTATTTAATGTCACTTGGTGAAGATAAAATGTTTTGCTGCAAAGAGAGTAGATTCAGTAGAAACTATTTATCATACCTAGACCATGGAGCAACCAGCCACTCTGCCCTTCCATGGCTTCCTTTCTAGTTCATGTACATGGCTCCTTTCTACTGGTGGTGAAAATGTACATTCTCTTTCCAAGTTTGTTATGTCACTGCTCTTCATTAAAACAGCGAATCAATATATGTGATGACAGGGAAGGCCAGGTTAGAATAAGTTTAATATCAAAGTTCTGTTTCACTTTCAGAAAAGGCTGCATAAAATATATTCCCCCTTCCAAACCGATCCTTTCCCTCTGCATGTTCAGTCAGTTCTAATGCCTTCAGTGACAAACTGTGATTACAGGCACATTTTTCTCCCCTTAGCTCTGCATAGTCAACACTGCAAATGACAAAGGGATGCAGCTCCAACCTGTGCACATCAGCAAGGGGGTTCCTAATGTCCCAGACATACTTTTATGAAACTGAAGGTTTTATACCTTGAAGACTGCTGTTTCTGAGGTCATAACTTCAGCTGAAGTGTAATGACTGGGACAATGCAAAGCATGAAAAGACTTGAAACATGCTCTCAGAGTACAGAGTAGACTTCACAGAAAGAACGTGATGAAGAAGTGGTGACAAGAAAGAAACATGAGAATATTTGCAGTGGGATCAATATAAGGCCCTGCTGTAATATGTTTAGAGACTTGCTTCTACCATAGCATTGTGCTACATGTCAATCATCCAGTGGATCAGCAGGCACTTGTCACCTAACAGCAACATTAAGGGGAGAAAAACCAACCTTAATTAACAAACCAAAAAAAAACCCAACTAAATCCCTAAATATTAAACATACATCAAATTTGGCAACTCATTTGACTGCCTAAGGCAGTTGGTTTATAGAGTCATGTTCATTCCACTTAATATTATTAACAATTCCCAGGGAAGTACTGCATAGTTACAGTAGCTAGTACATTAATCTTTATCATATGTGCAAGAGTGGGAGCTTGCAACAGGATTATGAAAACAGAGTGCTTATTGTTTTATTTCTAAACTGATCTCTGTGCAGAAAATAGTGATCTAATGAGGCTACTTACTAACTGACTACTAACTTCCCTCGGGCTAGAAATGCTCTCCCATCAAGTGCTGGGACAAACGCTCCTGTGAGAGTTTTGAGGTCTTTGCCTTTGAGCTGTTGCTTCATCTCTTCCAATCAATGTAATTGGGTCACAGGATGCAGATACCTCATATTCCAGTTTTAAACATGCTGTGGGTTAAATTAATGATTGTGCATGGAAATCATTCTAAAAGCAGAAGGCATCTTCCCCACAGATTCCTTTTGCCTTTGCTCATGAATATTGTGGGGTTTCCTCTAAAAAGCAAGTGACTGTCTGGATGTACACTCTTTCAAATAGAACAAACCCACTAGTTCTTCCTATTTCAAGCGAAAGCAAAGCTGAAAGCGCTCCCATTGTGTTCATATGCTCAAAGGCTACTTTGTATATAAGAATATAAGTGCATCCAGTCCTGGGTCCATCTAGCCCAGTGCCTATCTCCAGCAGTGATCAGCAGTGGATGGCTAAGGCAAAGAATAAGAGCAGGGGAAGGATGTAGTCATTCTTTCCCAAATATTACCCCAGTCTTCAGTGATTTGTGGAATAGGGACTTCCTGAGCCAGAGGTCATGACTTCATGTTTAAAAGCCCTTAATGGATTTTTCTTCCATGGATACATCCAACAATATTCTGAAGCCTGAATTCCTGTGGAAATGAATTCTACAGCTTCACTAAATATTTTGTGAAGAAGTATGTCCTTTGATTTGATTCAAAGCTAGCCCCTAGTGGGTTTCATTTCTCCTACTCCTTGAACTGGAAATGATATTGAGATATTGTTCCAATTGATCTTCCTCATGCTGCTCATTATTATGAAATATTATAAATGATGAAAAAACCCCCCACTATTTTATCTACACTTTTTAATCTCTTTTTTCCCATGCTAAAGAATCCTACTCTGTTTAGCCATTTCTTATGCAAAAGTTGTTCCATATCTTTATCATTCATCACCCAGTTCTTTGCTATACAAGATCCTTCAGTAACAGACACAAGAGAGATGTCCAAAGCAAAGAGACCAAGGCAGTTAGCTGACTTTAATCCACCACTTCCCAGGAATTATACTCCACAATGTACAGGGGTAGCGGAAGAAGAAATGCACTTTGCTGGGACATTTAGTTGGGCTTACTGTGTCGATAAGAGCAATTGAGTGTGAATTTCGTTGCTAAGGCCATTAGGTCACCCAAAGTCTTCCAAGTATAGCTTAGCACGGGTCTTATGAGGGTCATACAGAAAGTGATTTTCAGGACCTAACTTAATGAGAGAAGTTCTCCTCTCCCATCCTTTCCACAATGCTAGCTAAAGCTTACAGATCCCTAAAACAAAAGAGGGGTGATAGTTTGTGAAGTAGGCAGAAGGCCTGTGGAGCTCCTTGTCAAAGGACATTATGGAAGGTTGTTCTAGCAATTTATAGGTGTTCTAGGAGACACTGTGAAAGTTCAAGGAGGACAAATTCATCCTAAAAGCACAGACACCACATTGCTGGGGAAATCCCTGAATTTAAAACGCTTGGGAGAGGGGCTGGGAGACTGCAAGGGTGAAGCTTGTCCTCTTTTTATATTCTTCACTAGACATTTGCTGTGGCCACTGCTGGTGACAGCAGCCTGAGCTAGCTGTACCTCTAGTGTGACCCAGACGAACTTCTCTGATAAACCCAGGCTGCCACGTTCGTTAAGGCAGCCCATCTATAATACACGGCCCACCGAGACCACCCGTTCCGTGGCTGCGGTCAATGCCACAGGAGGTAGCTGCTCTGCCCCAGTTTCGCCGGGCAAGGGGCGACGCGAGGAAAAAAAAGGCGGCCCGGACCGTGCCACCAGGTGAAAGCCCGCGCTGCTAAGCTGGCAGGGGCCGGCTGTGCTGCCGCTTTCCCGGCTGCTCGCAGCCCGCAGCTCCTTTGTCACCGCTCCCTGGGCGGTGGCGGTGCGCCCAGCCCGCAGCCGGGGAGCGCCGGGAGCGCCGGGAGGCGGCAGCCGGGCGGGCGGCAGGAGGGCTTAGGACCCAGGGGGACGGCAGCTGCCGAGTGGAAGGACCTCGGCTTCGGTGCACACGCCTCCTACCAAAAAAAAAAAAAAAAAAAAAAAAAAAAAAATCCTAGCCCCGTGGAGCTGGCGCTCGCTCATTCACAGTTTTCTAGAGAGATCTGAGCCTGAACCTGGGAGCCGGGAGATCTTTCTCACCCACCCAGCTCAACGGCAAGGACACCTACGGGGGGGGGGAACCCATCCCACGCAGCCCCCCGCCGCCCCACGGCAGGCTGCCTGGCGCTGTGCAGGTATTTGGATTCGCCTTTTCTCGGTTTGCAGCAGGGCGGCTCTCCGCGCTCCCCGGCCCTCCCCCGCGCCGCCGGGCCCCGGCTGCGGCGTTTCAGCACCGGCGGGCGGACAGCTCCGGCCGCAGCCCCGCCGCGCTGCGGTCGCGGCCGCTCCCTGCCCGGCCCCCTGCCCGCCCTGCCCGCCCTGCGCCCTGCCTGCCCTGCCCGCCCTGCCCGCCCTGCCTGCCCTGCCCGCCCTGCGCCCTGCCTGCCGCCTGCCCTGCCCGCCCTGCCCGCCCTGCCTGCCCTGCCCGCCCTGCGCCCTGCCTGCCGCCTGCCCTGCCTGCCCTGCCCGCCCTGCCTGCCCTGCCCGCCCTGCGCCCTGCCTGCCGCCTGCCCTGCCTGCCCTGCGCCCTCCCTGCCCAGCTCCCTGCCTGCCCTGCCTCCTGTTTGCCCCCCTTGCCCTGCCTGCCTCCTTCCCCCGCTCACTGCCTCCCCTGTCGCCCTGTCCCCTGCCTCTGCTGCTTGCCTCCCCTGCCTGCCCTGACTCCCTGCTCCCTGCCTGCCCTGCTCTCTGCCTCTTACCTGGCCTGCTCCCTCTGTGCCTCCTTATTCTGCTCCCTGCCTCTCCTGCCTGTCCTACCTCACTGCTCTCTGCCTCCCTGCCTCCTTCCCCTGCTCCCTGTCTGCCCTGCCTCTCTTCCTTGCCCTGATCCCTGCCTTCTCTGCCTGTCCTACTTCCCCTGCCTGCACTGCTTTTCCTCCCTGCCCTGCCTGTCCTACTTCCCTTACCTCCCCTTACTCCTCTGCTTCCTCTGCCTCCCCTGCCTCTCCTCCCTGCCCTGCTTCCTGCCTCCTGCTCTGCCTCTTCTGCCTCCAGTCCTCCTTGCCCTGCTTCTCTGCCTCCTGCCTTCCTGTTTTCTGCCTTCCCTGTCAACTCTCCTCCCTGCCCTGCTACCTTGCCTCCTTTCCTCCCTATCTCTGTTTCCCCCCATTCCTCATTTTCCTGCCCCTTCTTCCCCTCCTGTCTTCCTTCTCCATCACCAGCCTCAATTCTCCCTGAAAGAGGGCATGGGGCCTCGAAAAATCAGCTCAGCAGCCCAGGAGATGGCCAAGCATGGGAAAGAGCACAAGTTGGAAGGGGCAGTCCAGATCCAATTTGAGAGCAGGGAAGAGGTGACAGGGATGGAGGGGAAAGGGTTAAAACTGGGAGTTCAGGCGCCACATAAGGACTCCCCAGCCAAGTGCTGACGGATAGGAGCTTGCCAAACAGCAAGCAGATACCTGTTTGCTCCTCAGCAAATTGATGCCTGTTTTAAGCAGGTTCATTCAACCCATAGGGGGATGCGGGATTAAGGGGAGGGGGGAATGTGCCAGGTCAGTCAAATGTTCTGCTTTCCCAATGGCAAACAGTGACGAATAATGGGTGCAGGGAAGAAGTGGGGTTATTACTGCTGCACTGTGGATCCTTTGCAGCAGGAAGTCCAGAATTAAGTTGTGGTCTCTGCAAGCAGTGAGGGTGTTCAGAGAGGGCTTCATACAGAAAATAAACACAAAGCAAATAATGGCTGGAGAAACCCCATGCATGCTACTGGCCCGAATTTAATTCTATTTGCAATGGTTTAATCCTGGGAGGGTGGGGAAGGTCTTAAGAGAAAGGGAGCTTTCCCTTTTCAAAATGCTGATTCCTTAATCTAAGCAAGCTCCAGGAATAATGAAGTTAAGAAGCAGATGGCTAGTCATTGTCCATCACTAAACAGTGACTGGATCATATTTGGAAGGAAAAATTAAATTACAGAAAGGGTGCTTGCATGTACTTTCAGATGATAACATGGATTTTCTCTGGTACTAAAAGTTAATGCAATGTCAACATCTAAATGACGTATTATGTAAGAGTATTATGCCATGCACTGCATAGCAAAGGTAAAGGTTTACTTTTTCATATAATGATAAGTCAGATAACCTTATAGAGCTTTCCCTGGTTTGCAGTCTGTATCCCAGCTTGAAGTTTACAGGGGCAGCTTGTGTTATCAGCATAATCAGGTCTGATATGTATCTGTTAGAAAATGCTGCCGATTATTCTAAGAATTCTACTGACTCATCCAGCTCTGAAAACTACTGAATATTTTCTAAAAATTAGACTCTTGTAAGCCATATGCAAAACAATGAAAGATATTACAACCTTTCCCCAAAACCTTCTTACTTTATTATATCATCATTTATAACTTAAAATCTGGTGCAGAGACCAGATACTCTTATACTGAGTAGCACTGAGTGCTGCTGAGTAGGAGTGTAAGTGGTGTAATTGAGTTCAGCAAGGGAGGAACTGCAGAACCCCCCCCATTGCACTGGGTCATAATTCCTTAAACTCTGTGTGCTTTGAACACAGAAGTTGTTTCATTGAAACATGTAACAGCAGCCTCCTCATCTTCCAAAAGAGGACCATGTCAGTTAAAATACAAATGATCAGCCTCATAAAAGGATGGAGAATATTTCCTTCAAACTAAGACTGTAAACTAATGCATTTGTTAATTTAAGTGTGCAGTTACTGAAGCAATTGTGCTATTGTTTGGGAAGCAAATATTATTTTCTCCCACAGCCCGTTGCTGTGGTGTCTGGCACATACACAAAGAAGATACGACAATCGGGTGCTACTCGTAAAAAAAAAAGGAAGCAACATCAGTCTTTTATGGAGTGAGAAGTTCAGCGAGCAGAAGTTCACATAGTTTTTGTCAGATGAGTTGTAAGTCCTTTCCTTCTTGATACTAACACTGCTCTGAGGAATTTCCAAACAGTTTTGGTTTTTTGTGTTTGGTTTGATCTTTTTTTTTCCTTCCATAGGATTTATGGAAATAAACTCCTTAAGCCTGATATGTTCCTCCACTGAGAAAACAAACCCACAAATTAATATCAAATTATAATAAACTTCATTTCTACAATTTTGGGACAAGTGTCTGTGTGCAGATCTTGGTGTTTGTGCTCAGACTTCAATAGGAGTGGGAGAAAAAAACAAGAGGATTGCATGAATTCCTGGGTGCAGAAATCCCTCCCTTTTTCCTTTCTCCCTTTCCTCCCTTCTTCCTTCCCTCTTTTCCTTCTTTTCTTCCTTGCCTCCCTCCTTCCCTCCTGCCCTCCTTCCCTCCTTCCTTCCTTTCTGCCCTTGCCTTTCCCTCCTTCTCTTCCTCCCCCCACTGCCACCCCACAGGATGATGGATGCCTTTCTCTGGCATCATGTACAAAGCAGAACTAAGTCAGCCACTAATAGGGCAATGATACATCACCATTGCATTTCATATTTTTTAAAGGAACTTAATTTTTAAAATGTGGAGTAAAAGAACTGTAAAATTAGATAAACTTCATGTTATCAAAGGTGTGGGACTAAACATCTCAATAATGTTTTGTTCCTTCTGTATATCTTTGTGCAGATGTTGTAACACAACTTCTACAGTGCATTTAGGGATTTTCAGGCACCAGTATTATGATCCCATGCTATCAGATACATAGTTTAATTATTAGGCTTGGGGGTCAGAATTCATGTTTTGCATACTGCTGATAATTTCGGCTGCAAGAAGTTTCTATAATATTGGAGAAAGTGACCTCTTTGTCCAATAGCGGCCAGGATGTTTTTTTGCATGGTGACACTTGGAGTAGTTCATGACTGACATGGAAGTCCCTTGGAGCCTGCTGCTTCTTTGACATGCCACAGGTCAGGCCTCATGTTCCTATAGGGATTTGCAGTTTATCTCTGGTTGATGAATACTGAAAACTTTAAAACTATGATTTGGAGAAAGAATGAAACAATCTCATTAAGCTCATGGCTGTTTTGTTTAACTTTTCATTTACAAGTTGTTTAAGTTCCCCTCCTCTGCATGTGATTCTATTCCTTAATATTCAGGTAGCCAATAAGTTTTGCACATTTCAGGTCAAAAGATAATGAGGCAATATTTTAATTTTATGTCTATTAGACGACCTTGTCAGTCTCTCCTCACGCCTGTCAGCTTGTAACAACAGCAGGACAACTGCAGGTCGGTGTTGCAGACGTGCCTGCCCTATGTACTGTGCGGAGAGCTGCAAATATCAGCTGAGTTGTTACTGTGTTTTGTGCTGTGCCATGGCTAAATTACCACTGCTGGACAGTTAGATGTGGCCCAAGGGTAACTGACTCAAGCTAACAAGAAGATTGCAATATTAGGGGACTAGGAATGTGTGATGTAGTTTTTACTGAACTGAAAGAAACGTTAGTTTTTGTACCTGAGCAAGGAGATCGCATCCTGGGAAAGTGTGAGAAACCATCAAATTCCCCATACAGCGGTTACAGTTACACATATTTACTCTTTTCATATTGAAAAGAAGCAACTATTCCCTAGGGAAGGTTTACAGGAGTACCAGGACTTGAAGGAGAAAGGCATGCAATATTTAACTTGTTTAGGTTCATTGGGAGAACCTAACCCCTTAGGGAAGGGCTACAGGAAAGCAGGAGATGTTCATAGTAATGAGGACTGGTGAGGCCACACCTGGAGTACTGTATCCAGGTCTGGGCTCCTCAGTACAAGAGAGACATGGACATATGGGAGAGAGTTCAACAAAGGGCTACAAGGATGATGAAGGGACTGGAGCATCTCTCCTATGAGGGAAGGCTGAGAGCTGGTACTGTTCAGCCTGGAGAAGAGCAGGCTCAGGGGGATTTCATCAACGTGTACAAATACCTGAAGGGAGGATGCAAAGAGGACAGAGCCAGGCTTTTTTCTGTGGTGCCCAGTGACAGGAGAAGAGGCAGTGGGCACAAACTGAAACCTAGGACGTTCCCTCTGAATGTAAGGAAGCACTTTTTTACCATGAGACTGACCAACCACTGGCACAGGTTTCCCAGATAGGGTGTGGAGTCTCCCTTCTTGGAGATACTCAAAAGCTGTCTGGACATGGTCCTGCGGAACCAGCTCTAGGAGGCCCTGCTTGAGTGGGGGGTTGGACCTGATGCCCTCCAAAAGTCCTTTAGGAACTCAGCCATTCTGTGATTCTATAATAATCTGGGCAGCAGTCAGACTATTGGACATGGGATATGATATAGACCTGTTCGGAACCCCCACAGGGGTGTTGCTCTTTGCAAAAACATAAAGAAAGGGTACATTTTTTGGGTCTTAATTGTGCCATTGAAGCTTAGGGCAATTACACTGGGGCCACTAGGAACATTGCAGTCTACATCTCTGTTTCCTTGTGTGCAACATGGCTTCACATTTTTCTTATGATGTAGAGCACTATGCGTAAGGGGTAAAGATTGCCCAGATGTTAACGTGTAAGTTTGCGGATCAGGAGACATATGGTCTGTTCCCAGATCTGTGAAATGTGTCCTCTGTGATCTCAGGCAAATCACTCAGCGCTATACTTCTCCCCACTGTCTGTGGAGGACGCCAGGATCCCACAGCCAAAGACAAGAGAGAGTCAGTTTTTCTCATCACTCTTTTAAAATTAGTTCACGGAGTTGCGGTATGTCCCTTTCTCTGTCTGAGCACTCCATTTCCAATGGGTGTTCCTATTAAGGTACCACAAGGCCACAAAATGCCATACAAGCAATTCCTATAAGTACAGCTAGGGATTCATCCTCCCCTGCCCTTATGGAGCAATCCCTGCTAAGCAGAACGTAGCCCCAAGATGTTTTCCATGGTTAACATCAAAATATTTTTTAAAAAGCAATTTAATGAGATGACACCCACACTCTGAGATGAAGTCATTCTAGATTACCATTTTCCCTCCCTCCCTGCCCACTCCCTTCTTTTCTGGCATCATTTTAGCAGCTAATATCTATATGAATGCCAGGAGTTAGGAATTATATAATGAGACAAATCATAACAGTGATGCCTATTAATACCAGGTGAGGATCAAACCCTGGTTCCTTCCCCATTTGAAAGCTGCGGTAATGAAATTTCACATGGCATATAGCTTTGGGCTGAATGGAAATCACTCAGTAGACAGAGGCAACTAAAATCTTTCTGGAACTGAAGTGGATGGGGAAGGGCCAAATGGACATGAGGACAGTGCTTCAAGAGACAAATGGTATTGCAGGGACAGCTAAGCGGGCAGGAACAAAATGATCCAGACAAGCATCATCATCACTGAGAGCAGGTTTTGGCCAATTTTCCAGGGGATGTAGAGGAAATAGGGGTTGAATGCTCATCCAGAAGCTGTCATTGAAGAGAGAGCAGTAAAACATATTAAGATCTTTGGACAGAACGTGCTGTATATACTTCCTTACGATATTATTTTCATTTTAGTTAATTAGTAAGTGTTAATGTAGATTTTATTATTAAATACATTTTATTTTTGAGGGTCAGGCAAAAATGTAAGCTGTTTGTCTGAAGACTGTATCCCACTTTCAGTATTTTACCCATCCTAAAGCCACTCTCTGTCCCCTGTCATTCTCTTGTTGGGACTGAAAATGAATAAGCCAAAATGGTCTATGACACCACAATTTTGGTGGAAATTTCCCCTTCTTTCCCTCTATTAATACGTTGCGTTTCTAACCTCTGTTAATTACTTTTCCTTGTTTAAAGCTGGGTTTTGTTCCTTTGGAGGGATGATTTATTGTAAGTGGCTGTGAAAAGACATTAGGAGAGCAAATAGTCCTTTGGGAACAAAGAGTCACAACACAGAAAAACAGCTGTTGAGACTGTAACAAAGAGTCTAGTGTGCCAACACACAGCAACAATATTCAAGACAGGTAAAAAAAGGCCTGCATCTTCATTTGGAAAAAAAACCAACAAACATAGAACAAAGATGTAAACATCTGAAAAATTGGCAGATGGATCAGAGCTTTTGAGAGGTGAAGTTGCCATGTGTGGGAGGGGGTGAAAATGGAGAAGGTGCTTCTGTTATACCTTTGGGAATCAGAATAAATCAGTACCATTTGAGAAAGCACAATGACAATTAAACTGGGTAGCTATGGAACATTAAATTTATTGTCAAGGTAAGCAGTTGGAGAACCAAATCATCCACTGATGTAAATCAGAAGCCTTCTAGTCAATGGTGCTAGAGTGGATTACTAACCCCGTGATTTGTGTTATGATTCAGACAGTGACAACATTGTTCATACATATTTTGGATTATTTTGCAATATATAACATTACAGCAGTGAAGTATTTTAGTGCAGTCTGTTCTGGCTGATATTCAGGATAATCTATAGAGGGTCTCCTGTAAGCTGTAACCCATGGTTATAGCTCAGCTCACTATCAGAAAACTCTGAAATGCATTAAAAAATTTCTCTTTTCTTAGACTGAGTATTTGTAAGTTGCTTTTTGGCAACAACATCTGACAGGAGCAGACCGTATCTTCCTCACCTTGGAATCATTCTGGGCATAAAGGGTGCTAATCTACTAAAATAAGGTAAAAACAGTAGGAAATTTTAATAAATATAAGTAACATAATTTTTGACATGAAATGCTCGGCGATCCTATAAGAAAATCTGAAGGGCCAGACTTTGTCTCCTTGGTCTATCACCATTTTCTTCTGGAACAGACTGCAGTTGAGCTTTTAAGAATTTGCCTTATTTCCAAAGAAGCATCTTGGTGGAGGTGGCAGTTAGAAGAGCAGAGGAAGGGAGAGTTTTACTGCCATAAACTTTTAGAAAATGGATGAACTCACTTGGGGGGTGTGTGTGTGTGTGTCACAGTTAACTGCCACGAGTCCTTGGACCTATTAGAACAGGTCCAGAGAAGGGCCACAAAAATGGTCAGAGGGCTGGGACACCTCTCCTGTGAAGAAAGACTGAGAGAGTTGGGGTTGTTCACCCTGAAGGAGAGAAAGCTCTGGGGAGACCTTATCGTGGCCTTTCAGTACTTAAAGGGGGCTTATAAAAAAGATGGACAGAGACTTTTTACTAGGGCCTGCAGTACCAGGACAAGGGCTAAAGGTTTTAAACTGAAAGAGGATAGATTTTGATTGGATATAAAGAATAATTTCTGTACTGTGAGGGGGTGAGACACTGGAACAGGTTGCCCAGAGAAGTTGTGGATGCTCCATCATTCAAAGTGTCCAAGGTCAGGTGGGATGGGCTCTGAGCAATGTGATCCAGTGAGAGATGTCCCTGCCCATGGCAGGGGGGTTGGACCAGATGATCTTCACTGGTCCCATCCAACCCAAACCACCCTGTGATTCCATGTTTTTGTGATCCTAAGTCACAGGAGATCCAAAGGTATTTCAATTCATACTGTGCCCTGAGTCAGAGCTGATGCAGAACCCAGATAAGCTCCTTGCTTCCACCCCTCTGCCAAGCACCCTTGAGCACAAACAGAATCCTTACTGTATGACTTGCTGTTAAAACCAGGGAGGGAACCAGTCCTTACACTACGCTCCCCCAATGACAGTGTCACACTTAAATACACCTAGTTTCCCTAACTAGCTGATGGAGGCAATTGTAACTAAAAACGTGATTTATAAAAGAAAATGCTAATGCCACCATTAATTTGAGATCTTAAGCACAAAGTATTGGCCTGGTTTCCCCATGGCCTGCATCAATTTTACATCAGTGGAATTCAGCTGATACCATCAGAGTTATCCTAATTTGGTCTAATAAAGGCAAGAGCAAAGGAAATAACTGTTACTTTATTTTTATATGTGCAATCCACCCTTAATACAACTCTCATTTCTTTAAGAATTGAATAACCTGCACCCATAGATTACCCCTCAAAACTTCAGGGCTTGTTTTTTCTGGAGTCTTTTGCACTCTGTAGTGCCTTGTCAAAGGCAGCCAGCCTTGTTTCCTCCCAGCTCTGCTTTTTCCCAAGTTTTCCCAGGCTGATCAATCACCAGATACACTGCCCTGCAGGTAGCTCTTCTCAACTCTAGCTCCACAGTGAATACAGAAAGAGATTGCTTAACAAACTCTCCTTTGTATCACCCACAGACAAATATAATGCACATTGCTGTTAAATGAAAAGCTTATCTCCCACCACAAATGTCCTTTAAGCAAATATGCAGAAACTCTCTGTATTCAGATTTCGGGACCTCATCCTGGGGCTGCAGCTGTGGCATTTAAAATGTAGTTTTTATCAATGACATGCAAGGTCACAAAACAGGGAACTCGGGCATCCCTTGTGCTGATTGACTTCCAGGTCCTGCAATGTAACTTTCAGCAGCCCCTGGACAAAGAAATACTCTGACTGCTGCTGTCCTCTTTGATATGAGAAGGCTGAACCCAGGGAAGTAGCTGAGTGAAATGGTTGTTTTGCTATAAATAATTCATAGCTTTCCAAACAGCTTTCTTCAAATACAGTAAAGTATGTCTTTCACCGAGGGATTCCCTTTTAATTTTTAAAACAAATTTTTCTTTTTCGGAAATTAGAAAGACAGAGAGATCAGTTAAGTGGTGGGGTTTTTTGTTTGCTTGTCTGTTTTTGTGATGGCTGAAAAATTGGATGGATCTTGATCTTTCTTCACGCACATTTCACATTGGAACAGACCTTGATCTCTTTTCACCCAACTGTAACTACACAGACTTCGATGACAGCCTCTTGCTAATTATGTCACTGAAATGTAAGAGATTCACTGCACCATTTTGCTCATACATAACAGCTTAAGCAGCTTTTCTTCTAACACTTGTAAAAACAAATTCTAGGTAAAGTACAGGAATGAAAATTAAATTCAGAACTAGGTATTCAGGAAAGCTACAAGATAGTGAAAAAAAGAATCTGGACTAAAATACATCTCTTCAACTAAAACACCAGCCCTGTCAGATTAGACTCATAAAACACTTTATTCATGGGGAGTTTTTCATGAAGATGTATTAAGTCTCAATGGGAGATATTTTCAGTGAGGTTCTACCAAGTAGAAAATACCCTTGACGTTGGTGGGGTGTTGGGTTTTTTTAGCCAGTTTTATGATCAGCTCCTGGGCTAATTCAAGGAGAGCTACAAGCCAGTAGTACAGGTGATAAAACCGAATCAAACAGCTGTTATACTTATGATAAGTGTGAATCTGCATACTTAGGAAGCTGAAATGTAGTTCCTGTTAGGGGTGGAAAAACTACTATTATTTTTGCTTTTGTCATCCTGGGCTTGAAGATATGGGATGCTGAACTCCCACACTTCTATAAGAAAACTTTGCAAAGTGTGTTCTAATGGTAAGTTGAAACAACTTCATATTAATTGTCAGTTAATCAGGCTGCCTTTCTGAAAGCTTGAATATATACATTCAAGATGTCAGTGACTGCCCTATCTTAAATGTACCCATTCTGAAATTATTTCACTGCTGTCCTTTTACATATGAAACACACAAAGCAATTTTATTGCCATATAAAGTTCAGAAATGAATTCCTGTAAGCTTTATATACATATTTAATCTTTCTTTTATATATTTGCTTTTTCTTTTAGTAAGTGATGGAATAAACAACACTTTCCTTTGGATGGATTATACTACATGTGAACTGCCTGTTACTCTTTCTGCAAGAATAAGAAAAAGCCCTTCGCTTTCATTTGTTGAATACCAGCTTGATAGCAAAAAGCTTCTGAATGGCTCACGCTCACAACAGACCATCAATTGAATGGGATCAGCCATTCTCCTACTAAAATATCTGAAGTTAAGGATTTGGAAAAGAGGTTTTGAAGAGATGACCCATTTACAAGCTGGACTTAGTCCAGAGACTATAGAGAAAGCCCGCCTGGAACTGAATGAAAACCCAGACATTTTGCATCAGGATATCCAGCAAGTCAGGGACATGATCATCACGAGGCCCGACATTGGGTTTTTACGTACAGATGATGCCTTCATCTTGAGATTTCTCCGAGCCAGAAAGTTTCACCAAACTGAGGCCTTCAGACTGCTGGCTCAGTACTTCCAGTACCGCCAATTAAATCTGGATATGTTCAAAAACTTCAAGGCTGATGATCCAGGAATCAAACGGGCTCTGACAGATGGGTTCCCAGGAGTACTGGAAAATCGTGACCACTGTGGCAGGAAGATTCTTCTGCTTTTTGCAGCCAACTGGGATCAGAGTAGGTAAATGTAGATAGTGTCCTTATCTTTTCACATACACTTACACTAAACTTGTAATTGAGTATTTGTGACCATACTTAAAGCAGCAAGGCCATTTTTAGTGAAATATTTTGTAACTATGAGTCCATTTCACTAGAACTTCTATCTGATCTGATCACCTCTCATTCTTCAGACATAACACCATTGAGAGATAAGGGTATATCATAGAATCATAGAATGGTTTGGGTTGGAAGGGACCTTAGATCATCTAGTTCCAACCTCTATGCCATGGGCAGGGATACCTTCCACTAGACCAGGTTGATCAAAGCCCCATCCAACCTGGCCTTGAACACTTCCAGGGATGGGGCATCCACAACCTCTCTGGGCAACCTGTTCCAGTGCCTCACCACCCTCACAGCAAAGAACTTCTTCCTCACATCTAATTTAAATCTACCTTCTTTTAGTTTAAAGTCATTACTCCTTGTCCTATCACTACATGCCTTCTGGCTTTCTTGTAGGCCCCTTTAAGTACTGGAAGGCTGCTATAAGATCTCCCTGGAGCCTTCTCTTCTCCAGGCTGAACAACCCCAACTCTCTCAGCCTGTCTTCACAGCAGAGGTGTTCCAGCCCTCTGATCATCTTTGTGGCCCTCCCCTGGACTCACTCTAACAGGTCCCTGTCCTTCTTCTGTTGGGGGCCCCAGAGCTGAACGCAGTACTCCAGGTGGGGTCTCACCAGAGCAGAGTAGAGGGGGAGAATCACCTCCCTTGACCTGCTGGTCACTCTTCTTTTGATGCAGCCCAGGATACGGTTGGCTTTCTGGGCTGTGAGTGCACAGTGCCAGCTCATGTTTAGCTTCTTGTCAACTGACACCCCCAAGTCCTTCTCCTCAGGGCTGTTCTCAAACCACTCCTCACCCAGCCTGTATTTGTGCTTGGGATTTCCCGGACCCATGTGCAGGACCTTGCCCTTGGCCTTGTTGGACTTCACAAGGTTTGTATGGGCCCACCTCTCTAGTCTGTCAAGGTCCCTCTGGATGGCATCGCTTCCCTCCAGTGTGTCAACTGCACTACAGAGCTTGGTGTTGTTGGCAAACTCTCTGAGGATGCTCTCAATCCCACTGTCCATGTCACCGACAAAGATGTTAAACAGAGAAAAAAACTACTAGCTTTTTATACGACACACTGATATTTAGTGACATACTAACTATCATTGTGTCAAATAGCTCATTGTTTTTTTCCATAAATATTTACAGTTTTAGCCAGATAATGTCTGTTTGCTACAAATACATTAATACCTATTATATAATTGCTTCAGCAATATCATAGACTAGCTGAACAGGTTGACAGAAAGCAAATGTCTCAAAACGTATGGGGGTTCTCATAGCAGTTCTGGTGTAGAAGGAACTGACCATATTTATCCTGTCTCCAGACTTTGTTTTGTTTTGTTTTGTTTTAACCATTTCAGGTATTACAGTCTGTGTTATGAGATTTGCACAAACTGCATTGTAATTTCTACACACTCTCATTACTGTATGCTTGTTAGACTGATAAATGGGAGATTCATGCAAAGCGTATTCTCTGTTCAGGTCATTTCTCTACAGAATAGTATGAACAAAGATATCTCCCAGCCATTATTTTAAAATGATGTCCTTAAATGTTAATGTGATTAGTCAGCTTTCACTACCTATTTGAAGTGATACAGAGAAAAGGGGCTAGTCCAGGAACATCATGTTCACATTGTCCTCTTCATCAGAAGTCATTCCATTCCATTTTCCCTGCCTTCACAGTGAGATGGAGAAATGTAATCAGCTGTAGGATTGCCATGTGCTCTTTTGATAAAAATCGGACCAAAACCCAAAATTCAGATTCAATTTTTGTGTATCATAAATTCTGATGAGTTCCAGGTAGGATTTTGTCTCAGCAGTCTAAAGTTGTCCATGAAAATGTCTCATCTTTAGGAGTCAATAGATCAGAGCTTTGATTTTATGTTACAGAAATTGTTAGAGAACAATACACATATGCCTGTATTTTTTCATGTTTGTTGTCTTCTGGGAAAACCTTTCATCTCCATGTGAAAACAGAGTTCAGAAGTGTTTCTCATTTTCCTCTGCATGCACAGATCTGGTAAATAAATGTACAGAAAATGTTACAGAAATGCAACTTTGCATATACAGAAGTATTTGGTGAAATCCAGAACTGAAGCCAATGATAAAAGTCCTATTAACTACAAAGTGGCCAGCAGTTTATCTCCTGTATTTCTGAACTGTGAGCTTGCCTTTCTTCCAACCACAAAACACTTCTTTTAGCAATTGGCCTAGAAAGAAAGATGAATGAACAGGTATCTTGAATAAATAGAAAGTATCAGCTTTAGAGGACAGAAGCACTGTAGCTCTGCTGGTTGCATTAAGGGATTTAGGTATTATACAGAGCCAGCTTTGGGTTTCTGATCCCTCAACAAAATGAATCCTTGTGATTAACCTCGTACATCAGGTCCTGCTCTTGGAAAGCTGAGTGCTGCTGTCTAAGGCTCCTGCAATAAGACTTTGACAGAACATTGATTCCTGTCAGATTTTGGCTCAAATTTTCTGCAAGTCCTTAATATGCATCCATGTATATGTGTGTGTGTGCAAAAACCAAAGTGATCCTGCATGCAAGATACCTGGTTTCTGAAAATGTAATTTTAACCTGAGGCAAATTGGATATACTTTCCTAAGACTCCTCAGTGAAATTAAAAATCAAGTGCAAATTTTACCTCTGTTCAGCCACTGGAGATCAACTCCTCTATGGATTCAAATGACAAGAAGTGTCATTTCTGTGGGCTTTTGTAGCTCTCCAAGTGCAACAGGGATTTGGGACAGGATTTGGGCTGTAAGTAAATAAAGGGATGACCTCTTCCTTTTTTACTGTCTAAAGGCATCATCAAGAGCAAAAGCTGTTAAGGAACAGGAAATTAGAGTGCAATGTCCTATTAAGCAGCAGGGAAACAGGTTATTGACCAGAAGAAATATATATTCATACATATTTCACAAAAATCCTTGAACAAACAGGCAATGTATATACCTTACACACGTGTATCTTGGGCAACCTTTCT